>NC_064618.1:502833821-503490071 GCF_023898315.1 Schistocerca nitens
CGTGGACTTTGGAGGCTTGTCTGCACTGTGAAGTAGGAGAGATGGTGATCTGGGGCATCTCTGCTGAAAGAGCATAATGCTGGTGCACACACAAGCGTTTCGGAGCAAATTGTTCTCCGTACATTGTCGAACAAGGAGCTCTGCAGCAGACCACCCCTATGTGTTCACATGTTGACCCAACGACATCGTCAACTACCATTGCAGTTGGCACAGGACCATCGGGATTCGACCGTCGATGAACGGAAACATGTCGACCCTTCTGGTGAATCACATTTTTGCTACACTAGGCAGATGAAAGTCTTCACAAACGCCGTCATCGAGGTGAACGGTGGCTCGAAACGTGCAGCGCTCCACGGACCCAGGAGACCTGATACACTTGCATGAGACGTGTGGTACTAATCGAAGACACGCTGCCAACTGCGAACCACCTGCATCCCTTCATGCTTATTGTCTTCCCTGAAGGCGTTGTCACCTTCCAGCAGTATAACTGTCCATGTCTCAGAGCCATTGGTTTGAGGAGCATTATAGCGAACTCACGCTGATGTCTCGGCGACCAGTTTCGCCTGATCTAAAACCTATGGAACCCATCTGGGTCACTATCGATAGAACACAAATCAGCGGCCCGTTATCTACGCGAAGGACATGACCGGTCGTAGACATCTAATGCCACACACCTGCACAAACCTACCAACAAACTGTTGGGTTCCTGATATGCAGAACCAGTGTATTTCGTTCCAAAGACGTACAAACAATCTATTAAACAGATGGTCATCATGTTTTGGCTCATCACTGAACGATTTTATGACAGTTTGACATTTGTTGCATGCCACCTTCGCAATGTTGCAATTTTAGTGGTCAGCTGTGTAGTAGACAGTATCGCGAAAAGCTGAGAGACATTAGCTATACTGACGGTGTGGCTACTTGCAGGTACTTCTGTGTCGGAACGCCGCTTCTTCAAGCCAGCGCCGCAACACTGGAGGAACGCCACGGACAAGAACTGCTGGGCGTTGCGCGACGACGGGCACTGGGCCGAGCTGTCGTGCAAGACGCGCCGCCTCTACGGAGTCTGCGAGGTGCCGCTCTTCTGAGGAGCCGCAGTTGCGCCAGCATGCCGCGCCAGTGCTGCCGCGCGCGGGCGATACATCGAAACTGCTACCGATCGATCAAAATAACCTTGTGATCGACACATGACTGAGTCGAGTGTGACTGAAGCTAACCTCCAGTAGGAGCGCTCGCGTTGCCTGTCCTGAACAGACACGGATGACCTTGAGAACGTGAGACAACTACCATCATTTGCTCATGCCGACATCGCCCCCTCCCCTACCCGTCTCTACCTACCGTTACCAGAAGAGACTTTAAACAATGTGTAGCTACAAAAGTACTGAATGCAATAAATGCCTTACTAGTGTGAATTTCTGCTTATTAAAACATTTTATTTTCTGAAATAAAAATTCTCAGATTCTCCCATTACTATCAGAAACTAGGCTTCACTATATAGTGTTTATCAGTTTTCGTTGTCTCACAGAGTAGTTTCATAAAATTACAATCGCAAGATTATGAGCTCGCATACCCAATAAAAACTTGCTAAGATCCGTTTCTGTGTAACATCTACTTGAAAGTGCCTTTCTCATCCATTAATCCCATGTCAAAAATAAAAAGGTCAATCTGACATTAGCGGTGCCTAATGCAGTTTGACTCAGTATAGTTTCTAAGCAAAAAATAATAATAATACAATTGAAGTACTAAGTCATATATCAGTGCCTTACTCACCTATGAATGTAAAAACATGAACCGTCCAGCAAAATAAGTTTATAAAACTCTTGCCTTTCAATAAAATATTCTGGGTGGAAGAAAACTGTTGATTTTTGCTGAGGAAAGTACATAAAATGCTGTTCTTATTTGTAACAGGCAGTAACATTTCAAACCCCAGTTGTTTTTTGGGCCATTAGACGTAGCGTGTTTTATGTTAGGTGACAGATCTTTTGTTGATAAACATTGCTTTCCTTTCCATGCTCACTGCTTTAAAACTGCAAGACAGCACAAGTCGCCTAACATGAATGAACTGTTATGTTCCTGGGGCCATCTTTGGCTCTTTTAATAACATATTTATGTGGGAAGTAGTATAGGTATACTTTAGATATAGCACTAACACGTCCTTATTTATAATTTTGCAGCTTACGCTGCAAGTAAAAGTACAAATGTGTTATCTTTAATGTGAAATTATCATAGAAACATATCTTGTTACCAATATCATCTCTTTATTTTTTAAGAAAGACTTGTAATAATTAATGTATGTTTATGTATGTCTTAACCTACTGTATGCCTGATTGTAGTTTCACAGCTTATTTATAACAAAAATATAAGACAGTATTATGTTTTTTTCACCTTTAGTAATGTTATGTGTTGTGTGCAAATAAATTTCAGACTTACACATAAAATCTAAATGAGAATTATGAAAATCACATCACTCTTCCTCATTTCCTTTAACTGGAGTACCTTCAACATTTATTCAACAGTCAGCTTAAGCTTTTGATTATCAGAGGAAATATGCATAAAAACCAAAGAAACAGTAAATAGCATCAGTGGAGGAAGTCTAAAATTTGGTGGTTTTGATAAATTATAATAGGTATGTTAGTTTTCTATATGAGCTCAGGGAAATAAGGGAGGATTTAAGAGTTCTGCAGAAGGTTTCAGCTGATAGTAAGGAAGACTTACGTTCAAAATCACAAGACAAGATTGTGTATTAAAAAAAAAAAAAGGTGCAGGAGTATATCATGTGGACTACATCATCGTTTGAAAAATGTGTAGGAGTCAAATTTAATAGCAGAATGTATCTAGGTTTGAGTACAGATTCATCTCATAACTTGTTAGTGAAAAGTGCAATGCTAAAATCCAGAAGAATAAAAAAAGGAGCATATACAAAAGCAGTAAATGGCAATTTAAAAATTTGCACAATAGTGTCAAAATCAAAAAGCAAAAAAGTTGCATAGGGGACTTGAAATTTGATTCAAGATCTGAGGAACACAATAAAGAAGTTTTATACTATTCTTTGTGACACTGAAGTGCTCTTTCATGTGCCACTGGGTGTAGTTATAACTGTATAATTAGTTCAGGGAGGTAGTATTACTGTAGGTATGAAAAACCCTCTAATAGCTCACAAAATATTCCAACTTATTGACAATAGAATTAAGTACAATAATGCGAAGGATGACCTGGAAAGCTAGGGGTAATAATTGCTGAGCAAATAAATAGATCTGAAAAGAAAAAAAATGGTAGAAAACATAACCATCAGTCACCATAGGTGGTTTATCCACATTGCACATGCTATGGGCCAGATCTGAGAAAATTTTATTCAAATAATACTACAGACAAAAATTATTACAGCATTATGTTAACAGAATCTTCTGTCAGTTTTTGGTAGAACAACATTATAATAAATGAAAAGCATCAGTTTACTTTTCATTTATTATTACAGTATTCATTACTTGCGAATAAAAAAGACACATTTATTAAAATATTCATTTACATGAACAAAACATTTATTCGCCTTTTGTTATAAAATGGCTTGTGGATAATACACAGGTAAGTTTGAGATAGACAAACTTTTCTTGCTCCAATTTTTTGGCATTTAGATGTATAAAGCAAATATACTTTTTGACGCATTTAAATTGGTTTTCAGAACAATTTTTTGTTCAAATATTTTGTCAAAAAGTTTATTTGATTTTAAAAGATTTGCCATTGTGATATATAGAAAATATGTTCTACACATGTCATAGAGTGTAGCGACACCTTACATCTCCTGAAAATCGTTTTGCTTCAGGACAGCGATAGAAGACTTAAATTATGACTTTCTTGGGTAAACATTAGAGAAATTTCTAATTTCACTCTAGTTTTTGGCGATTAATTTCGTTGTGATTCATCTGAAACTCGTCACCAGATTTCTTCAACATTTATTGGGCTCTTATACTTCTGCAGCTCAATGTAAACTTCCACTGGTCATGGAAAGCAATACAAAATATCTATTTGTTTTTATATCATGTATAAGACTATATACTACAGTTTGTATGTTCTCCCTCTGGTGTTGAAAGACAAGAAGTCTTCAATTCGTCTGTTGATACTATTATCTCCATAGGTAGCTGCCAGTATGCTGCAATAAATAGTGAAACTCGATGTCTCTTATGAAATTTTTCAATCCCAAAGCTTTATGTAACTGCATAGATGTATGTCATCTTGTAATTCAAAGATTAGTCAGACTTATCCGTAAAACATTTTCAATTAATTCAGACGAGTTTGTATGTCCAGCAGCTTCGCACAAAGCGTTACATTTTCGTATAGTTGTGTTGTGAACTATGGATAGTGCTGTCTTAGGATACTTCAGATTCAAATTCTGTTCATGTTACTATGTACCAATAGCGCAGTCCTAATTGTATTCACATATTCTGTACTGTATTTTATTTCTAATTGGCCCAGTTACTCTCACGTGTACAGTACAAGACATTAGATATTTGACAAGTCAATATTTATAACTACGCTGAACTTCAATAAATAATTACAGTTGAACATCTGTTACACATAAACAGCATTTAAGCACTACAAAAAACAGAGATCTGCATGATTATATCAAGGAGACATCTAAATGCAATACAATAGTGGAAATTAGTATAAAGGCATGTGGTTGTCTGTAGAAAACACCTTGGTTTATGTATTTGGTATAGTATTCATTTTCCGCGAACAGTTTACAATAAAGCAAACTAAAATACATTCGCATTTCACCATTAAAATTAGGCTGAGTACTTAAAAATTGAAAAAAAAACGTCTTTCGGGTATGAAGGGGCGGCAGTTGATATAAAGATAGCTTCGCTAGATGACCCACACAATAGTGAATGTTAAATGTTCGCTGCAGTTACAGTTTGGAGGCATGTCTGCTAATGTCGTACGGCAGTTATTGTGATAACACAGCGTGGAAAACCTCTGTCGGGTAACGAACAAGCGAGCACTAAGTTGCACAAAGGAATGGCCCTGTCTAATCGCCAGATTGCTAAGAAATCAGGGTGTTCCAGTAGTGTTACTGACAGTTTTCTCAGACTGGGTGCACAGTATGATAAAAGTGTCAAATATAGCCGGACACGAAAATTGTCAACATCAGATATGCGTTTGATTCTGCGTAAAGCAAAAGTTAAGGGCTTCTGTTCCTCTCTAATAGTGGTTAATTTGCAGTTATCAGTCACTTCCACGTGCATTACAGAAATCCTGGCTCAGGATGCGAATCTGGTATTCAAGAAACGGCTCCATAAGCCATCTTGAAACAATGCGCATGAGGAGGCCCGCCTGAAGTTTGCGGAAGAACATATGTCGTGGACCGCAGAATGGAACAAAGTAATTTTCAGTGATGAGAAGAAGTTTAATGGGCCACACGGTTTTCGCAGTATTACTGGCATAATCTCTGTACAGAAGAACACGTTCGGATGAATAGAAACTTTGACAGTGACAGCGTTATGATCTGGCCAGCATTTTGTGCTTAAGGCACGTCCAACATATCATAGCTGCACTCCAAAATGAAGTCTCATGATTCCACAGGAATGCTGAAATTTAATTGGATCGTAGGTATGAGAGATTTGACGATGATAATTTACTATTCCAACACGAAAACGCTAGGATTCAGGTCTGACAAGAGAAAGACGTGGTTTCAAGATGAAGAAATTCCATTTCTGAGCTAGTCATCGAGAAGTCCGGATTTAAATCCTATGGAGAGTCTACGGCGGGAGGGGGGGGGGGGGAGGCGACAATCTTTGCACGACGTGTTTATCGCAGTGGAGGACATTTCGAGACTGTGGACGAGCTGCAAACTGCAGTTCGAATGGAGTGGACCTCAGTCTCGGAAGAAGAGATCACTGCCCTTGTACCTGTACAATCAGTGCCTTAGAGGATTTTCGCAGTAATTAATAACAGTGAAAGTTGGATTAAATACTAGGTCATAGTTGTGGTCTATTTACTGTATACGTTAGATTAGTCTGACAACAATTCTTAACTGATTTTATATCAATTTCCACCCCTGAAGTTGTCTTGTTTCTTTAAGTTTCTTAAGTACCGATGCTAATGGAAAAATGAAAATATATTTTGTTTTGCATTGTTGTAAACTGTGGGGGTAAAGTACGTGCACACCAAAATCGTAAATAAACATCTTTTTCCACAAATAAACATCTTTTTCCACAAATAATCACGTACCTTTGTACTGATTTCTACCGTTTTAGTGTTATCAGTCTTGCTGCACTTAAGGAAAGTATTGTAGATTAGTCTCTGTTGGCCGTAGTCTCGTTAGCATGGGGAAGGAGAGGAGGAAGACTTGGCAAGTGCAGTCAGTTGAACAGCACTGCGTCGACTAAGTGAGCTGCTATGGCTATTCACCTAGCTAGGACATTTATGTTACATTTGTTTTGGTGTAAAACAAGTGAAGCTGTGCTCGACCTGAATGTTGGTTCGACCACTACACTGCATTACTATGCAATATGCTGTTAGAGGTGATATGCCCTTGACTTCTTTCGACTTTTGAAGCGACTTATTCAGCCAGCTATAGGAAGACCTAAAGCTCAACGTGGACTTTGAAATGCGGTGAATTTGACATTTTTCTCATTGTTGAATGCGAAAAAACACGATAAATGACAGAAGAAATCCCAAGACAAAGGGGAGTCGAGCCCAAGTGCTTTAGCTTTGTAGTTGGGAACACTGACACAGTCTGATCAAATGTATCCGAACACCTGTTTGTGGACATTAAGACTGGGTGTGTTCACCCTTCGCCTTTATGACGGCTTGAACTCTGCTGGAGACACTTTCAGTGAGGTATCTGGATACATGTGGAGGAATGGCAGCCCACTCTTCCTCAAGAGCCGAAACCAAAGAAGGTAGTAATGCTGGATTCTGCAGTCTGGAGAGAAGTCGATATTCTAACTAATCCGGAAGATGTTTGATTTGGTTCTTGTTGGGACTCTGAACAGGCCAGCCCATTTCAGGAATGTTATTATCCACAAACCACTATATCAATGACGCTACTTTAAGACAGTGTGCATTGTCGTGCTAGTACAAACACTCATCGTCTCCAAACTGTTCCATTGCTGTAGACAGTACACAATGATGTAAAATGCATTTTGGGCCTTCTTAAGCATAATAAGAGGACCTTACATTAACCACGATAAACAACCCAACACTGTAACACCACCTTCTCTGCAGTTCACTATTGGCACTGTACATAATGGCAGGTGAAGTTCTCCATAAATTCACAGAACCCAAGTCCTTCCATCAAACAGCCATGGGGTATAGCGTGATTCATCATTTCACATCAGTTGTTTCTAGTTAAGCACTGTTCAGTGGCATGGCTCTTTACACCACCTTAAACGTCACTTAGTACTGACTTTAGAAATGGATATCTTATGATCATCTGTTTGACCATTGTACCCCAGTCTTTTTAATTCCTTACGCACAGTCACTGTGTTAACTGGACTCGCGATATCACTTTGGAACTCATCGGTGATTTCTTCCGCTGATTACATGTGCTTTTTTATAACCATCTCTCCTGTAATGCTCGACGGTTCCCGTCCATCAGTACATGAGATGTGCCTGGCCTTGGTTTAAGTCGACTGTTCTTTCGCGTTTCCACTTCAAAATCACATCACCAAGGTTGGCTTGGACGGTTTTAGATGGGTTGAAATGTCCGTGATGGATCTATTACTCAGGTGACATCCAGCGACCAGTCCGCATTCGAGTCACTGAGCTCTCCTGACAGACCCACTCTGCTGTTACTGCTCCACTAACCACAACACAGTACCCGCACCTCCTTTTGTACTGGTGTGTCCTCTTTCGTGACATCTACTGGTCAATTCCGCGTTACAGATGGGTATTCGAATACTTTTAATCATATAGTGTAATTTATAATCAAGTTCGAGATTAGATTAGATTAGATTAGATTTACTTTCATTCCAATTGATCCGTAGTGAGGAGGTCCTCCAGGATGTGGAACATGTCAGAAAAACAACAATACATGACAAATATTTACAACTAAAACAAATAAGCTAATGTACCATTCCACAGGTCCCAAGTGGAATGATCGTCATTTTTTAATGAACACTAAGAGTCATTTTACAAATAGTAATGCACTGAATTTAAAATAAAAAAGTTTTTTATTTATTTATAAGGTAATACAACTACTGTAATACTTATTTACAATGAACACATTACTGCACTGAAATGGTGCAGAAGTTAGATTATACTAACACACACACACACACACACACACAAATTTTCAATGAACACATTACTGCACTGAAATTGTGCAGAAGTTATGTTTTACTTATATACAAATCAGTTGGTTTTACTAAGAAATTCATCAATGGAGTAGAAGGAGTTGGCCACCAATAAATCCTTTAGGCTTCTCTTAAACTGAATTTCATTGGTTGTTAAGCTTTTTATGGCTGCTGGCAAGTTATTGAAAATGTGTGTTCCTGAATAATGAGACAGTCTGTAAAAGTCGGCACTTTCAATAGCGTACAGTTATCATTTCTGATTGTGGGTAATTCGAATGATGGTAACAACTCGAAACAGTCGTGCTTTACTCTTCACACCTAGTAAAAACACCGTGTTCGCTTGGTCAGTTATACTATATACATAGCACAAGAAGAGAGGACTCCGAAAATTTTATTATAATTTTATGATGGAGAGACTTTCTATCTATAAAAGTCAATCTGAATGAACATTCCCGACTTGCTGCAAAGCTACGAGCGTTGACTGAAAAGTAATGCCTCCACCTTCGTAACTCTTCAACAGTTGGCAGCATTGGTATGCAGCAGGTACTGGCTTGTTCCGTAGCCTCTTCTCTACAGCTCCATTTGGCGGGAAGCCTTAGCACTGAACGTTTGTGTTGTTACAGTGTAAAGTATGGAAGCCTGCGCAGATGGTCGGTCAGTGCGATTTAAGCAACGTGCAGTCATTGAATTCTTGACAGCAGAAGGTGTCACCCCAAAGGAGATTAATCAGAAAATGAAAGCAGTTTATGGTGATTGCGTTGATGTGAGTACTGTGCGTCGTTGGGCGAGTAAGTTTAAAAATGTTGAGGTAGGAACACTTGACTGCGTGACAAACAAAGAGTTGGACGTCCTGTGACAGCAACCACCGAGTTTCACAAGCAAAATGTTGACAGATTGATTCAGGACGATCGGCATATCACTCAGAGAGAAATTGCAAGCACAATCGGCATTTCACAAGAACGCGTGGGTCACATTATTGCTTTGCTTGGCAAACCACCCATTTCACGTGCCACAACAGCAGAGCTTCAGAGACTGAATCCTACCACCATATGGCATCCTCCATACAGTCCATATTTAGCACCATCTGACTTCCATCTGTTCCTGATAATGAAAGACCATCTGCGGGGTCATCATTATGCTTCTGATGAAGGCTTGAGAGAACTGTGAGGCTGTGGTTGCGGAAACAGAGTGTCGACTCCTTCCATGACCGCTTCAGAAAACTTGTTCATCGTTGGCAGAGATGTATCCAATTGGCTGGTGATTATGTGTAAAAGTGAATATTGGTAATTAAAGATCACACTCCAAGGATTATTTCTGCGTTTGATTTATTAAAGTATTCCCATCCAAACACACTTAACGAAGGTGGAGGCATTACTTTTCATTCAACCCTCGTACAACGACCTCCTTCAGGGCAAGACTTGGGGTGGGAGAGACGTGCCTCCATTTATTGCAGATGATCGGTGTCAATAGTAATATTTATGAATTATTGGCCATAAAATACAGGGTGTTTGGAAATTCCCGTTACAAATCTCTAGGACGTGTAGAGGGGCGTGTGTTAACGTGCCACAGCAATGCCTCTGCGTCGTGGTTACCGTCGTCGCTGGCGGCGCAGTGTACCAGTGTATCGCAGTTTGAAGGCGATTGATATTGACTTGGCTGGGCAGTTTAATAAACAGCAATTGATTGGAGGTCCAAATGTTTTTCGTGGACTGCATCTGAACTTCACTTGTGATGTACAAGCAGTGTTCGGAGGTAGTACATGGCTGACACTGGCTGTTGTATCGGGCAACCAAGCAGATTATGGTGGCCTTGAAGCATTACCAGATGGCTTGGAAGACGTGGAGTATTGCTGAGACTACAGGACTGTTGGCTAAACAGCCTTATGGTACTCTTGTTCCAAGCATGCCATTTGTATTGTCTACTAGAAGAAAGAAGAAGTTAAATGCTGATGAGTACCTCTTTTTGTGGGTGAAAGTCGGCAATGGCAATTATAAAATCTAGATCAACGGTGACTGTATGCTGAATAGGAACCCATGTCTGGAAACGTACTGTTTCCTTCTACGATGGCTTCAGTTCAGGTTTTTAACCCACCCACTTCAGCTAGAGGAATTGAATTAGGCGTGACGCTACATGTAATGTGAATAACAACTGTAGTTCTCTTCAGAATAAATGTCGGGATTTCAAAAAAGTCACCCATTAATTCTTTTGTGCAGTGCAAATATTCATCAAGAATATTAAAATCGCTTCCAAATGTGCTACAGAGAATCTAAAGATAGAACTGAAATCTGAATAAAGAAACGATTCCTATAAAATTGTTACCAGGTTTGTACAATTAATATTAGCAAATATATTAACATTAGTGTGGAAAATTGTTTGTAACAACAGTAACCAAAACTACAGACGCGCTACAAATACATACGATACATCACCTGCCAGCGCTTGAAATTAACCATAAAACGACATACAGACAAAACATGCTATGTATTTATTATAGATAAAAATATATATTATAATTGTTGAGTGCCAAAATAAATAGTTCTGCACAGTTACTAGAAAAGGCTACCCACTGAATCAGTTGTATACAATATTTTTCATTGCTTATGTTCATTTCATTTAATAAGAAATTTGTGGATTAACTATTATAAAGCCGGCCGCGGTGGTCTCGCGGTTTTAGACGCGCAGTCCGGAACCATGCGACTGCTACGGTCGCAGGTTCGAATCCTGCCTCGGGCATGGATGTGTGTGTTGTCATTAGGTTAGTTAGGTTTAAGTAGTTCTAAGTTCTAGGGGACTGATGACCACAGCAGTTGAGTCCCATAGTGCTCAGAGTCATTTGAACCATTTTTTTTAACTATTATAAGGAAGTTATCTGAACAACATACTCATAGTGCGCAAGCATCAAAAGATAAGAAAGACTGTCAGTTTACTAGCAACCACTGTTCTGCTTCGTGCAGAATACATACTGTAAGCGTGGTGTCACCGCCAGACACCACACTTGCTAGGTGGTAGCCTTTAAATCGGCCGCGGTCCGCTAGTATACGTAGGACCCGCGTGTCGCCACTATCAGTGATTGCAGACCGAGCGCCGCCGCACGGCAGGTCTAGAGAGACTTCCTAGCACTCGGCCCAGTTGTACAGCCGACTTTGCTAGCGATGGTTCACTGACAAATTACGCTCTCATTTGCCGAGACGATAGTTAGCATAGCCTTCAGCTACGTCATTTGCTACGACCTAGCAAGGCGCCATTATCATTTGTTATTTATCTTGGGATGCATGTACAGTCAGACCGATGTTCACCAATAATGGATTAAAGTTAAGTATTCCAGCAGCTACGTGCTTTTCTTGATAGTATAATTACTTTACCTGTTCCAGACCTCACGCCACCCTGCGTGAGCTTAAACGCGTGCCTTTCGGCTTCCTCCAAACCCCTTGAATTGGCTCCTGCCAATTCACAACATATGACGACGAGGATTTTGCGTTCTTAATTGCCCTGATTTACTAGTGTCATGGCTTCGCCACAATCTCCAGATGTACTGTCCGAATTTTATCGCTTGCAGAATCAGCAGACGCAGGCCTTACTGGATGCCCTTGGACAGCTCGTCCAGGATCAACGTGCAAGGCAAAACGATGCGGCCACCGCCGCTCCACCGCTACCGCAGCCACAACACGCTGTTGCACCAACTTTTCGTCCGTTTGATGCTGCACTGGAAAGCTGGACGGAGTGGTCACGCCAATTTGGATTCCATCTCGCCGCCTACAGAATTCAAGGTAATGGGCGGCAGCCGTTTTTGTTAGCGTCCATAGGCGTCCAGACGTACCGTGGGATAGTGAAATTATTTCCCCGACTCAACGTAGCAACTCTGTCCTACGACGAACTTTTGTCGGCATTAGATGCATATTTCAAAGAATCAGTCAAACGGTGCCGCTGAACGATTGGTCCGGACTTTCAAGTCACAGATGTTGAAAGAGTCGCATTCTCGGGAGGACGCGTTATTGCTCTTTTTGTCCTCGTATCGCTCTCAGACCCGAGATGGTCGCTCGCCGGCTGAGTTGCTCCACGGTCGTCCTCATCGAACCTTGATGTCTTTGCTAACATCCGCCGCATCAGGTTCCTGTGCAGCGCCAGCCACCTGCTTTTGCTCCAGGCGACGTTGTATACTATCACAACTATCGAGGTTCACGGCGTTGGCTCGCAGGGCGCATTCTTCACTGCCTCGGCCGCGCTATGTATTTGGTTTTGGGGGCCTCTGGTGAGGTGCGTCGGCATCTCAATCAGCTGCGCCTCTGTTGTCGCACGGGTTCTGCCGCTCCCCGTCTGCTTTCAGCGACGGTGCCGTCCGGTCAGCGCCCTGGGGACCCATCTACTGGCTCGCCTCATCCCCAGGTGTTACCGACGCTGCCTTCTATTTTGCCCCATGGCGACGCGCCGCCGCCTGTTGTCGCTGCAACCGCCGGGCGCCTCCCTGGGTCACGCGCCGCCGATCGCTTCCCGTGACCAGCTGTCCTGCGACATGGAACTCTTGCCCGCTCCGGACCAAATGGCATCTTCGCCCGTCGGGTGCCCGACCCGATGGAGGTCGACCCTTCGGCCCCTCCTGTCTCTATACGGGCGCATACACCGCATGTTGGTGTGCACCCTGGACTAGGTTTTCAGGCGTTTCCTAGCTCCCCTCGGACCGAATGGCAGGGTGCGGTGGCACAGCCTCACCTGTTGTTAGGCTCCCCACCTCGTCGCATACGTCAACATGGGGTCCTTCCCACGGCGGGCGGAAGCCTTATAACACAACCGTACGCCGATTTGCGGGGGAGGAATGTGGTGTCACCGCCAGACACCACACTTGCTAGGTGGTAGCCTTTAAATCGGCCGCGGTCCGCTAGTATACGTCGGACCCGCGTGTCGCCACTATCAGTGATTGCAGACCGAGCGCCGCCGCACGGCAGGTCTAGAGAGATTTCCTAGCACTCGGCCCAGTTGTACAGCCGACTTTGCTAGCGATGGTTCACTGACAAATTACGCTCTCATTTGCCGAGACGATAGTTAGCATAGCCTTCAGCTACGTCATTTGCTACGACCTAGCAAGGCGCCATTATCATTTGTTATTTATCTTGGGATGCATGTACAGTCAGACCGATGTTCACCAATAATGGATTAAAGTTAAGTATTCCAGCAGCTACGTACTTTTCTTGATAGTATAATTACTTTACCTGTTCCAGACCTCACACCAGCCTGCGTGAGCTTAAACGCGTGCCTTTCGGCTTCCTCCAAACCCCGTGAATTGGCTCCTGCCAATTCACAACAGTAAGTCTATGCTAGTTAATTAACAATGTGTAACTAAAAGCAAATGTCCGTCTGCTTAGCTGGATGGTAACGTGCTTGCCTCCCGTGCACAGGGTCTGGGTTCGATTCCCACCTAGGTTCGCGATTTTCTCCGCTCGTGGACTGGGTGTTATTTTGTCTTCATAATCATTTCATCCTCATCACCGGCGCACAAGTCGTCCATTGTGGCGGCCGAACTTTCCCGGATGGGGCCTCCTGGCCAACGATGCCATACGTTCATTTAATTTTTTTAAAAGCAAATGACATTC
This sequence comes from Schistocerca nitens, assembly GCF_023898315.1. NCBI lineage: Eukaryota > Metazoa > Arthropoda > Insecta > Orthoptera > Acrididae > Schistocerca > Schistocerca nitens. Next base: position 502,847,701 of record NC_064618.1, read on the forward strand.
TCTTACTAATATTCAAATGTGTTTGAAAGCATGTATAACATCATATAGTGCAGTCGCTCTTATGACTGAGGATGTCAGTCCAGTCACATGAGATAGCTGAAGAGGGAGCAAGCAGAGCATTATCAGGGTCTTTTGGTCGCTATTGTTAAAGTATTTGTTTGGGATGCAGCAACATTGGACACAGTCATTTTAGTGCCTCAGTTTGCAGCTTGATATTGCGTATTCATTGTGAGCTAACATAGAATTTTGATACTGAATGTTGTTGGTGGTCATTTGGCATTCAGGTAGCCTTGAGGCGACTGTTAAATGTACTGAATTTGTTCAGGTTAACGGTCTGGTGCACTGCACAATATCGTAGGCACATGTTAAACGTTGCCTGTGTAGGCTCTGCTTGCTTTGAACATGCTGCTATTTCAAATTAATTTGTTTTAATTTCAGTGGAACCTCGCATGGCGAGCATAATTCGTTCCAGAATCTTGCTCGTAGTGCGAAACTATCGTTAAGAGAAACAATTTATCCTGTAAAAATTAAAGTAAAATACGATAATGCAGAAAAAGTACTAAAAGTACTTCAAAGAAAATCATACATAAAAATTTATGTACTTTATTATTCACGATACATAGCTAATTCTTTTTTACTAGGTAGCTATCTACTGTCATTTGCTTCTGCCGGCACTTCAACACTTGGCGAAAATGCGATACAGCATTATCGTCAAATAAATTTGTAGCACGCGTAGCCACCATTTTATTGGGATAATGATTTTCAATGTTCGATACGACCGATTCCCGTGCTTCCAGAATTTCTGTTATTGCATCAGAAGATGCTGCTTTGCTGTTACCGCCTCCTCCTCCTCTGAAGAACTCCTTTCCACAACTTCCTGCTGTGAAACACACAATTCCATTCGCTCTTCAGTGCTGATTTCTTCGCTGTGATTTCCACAGGCTTATCGATATCACTGTTATCCACTTCTAGACCCATGCTCTTGACCAAAGGCACAATCTCGTTGACTTAGGCTCCAAGGGTACTGATTCAAATGCCTCAAAGTCACGTTCGACAACGCACTCCGGTCAAAGCTTCTTCCAAGCAGAAGTGGAAGTTCTCTTGGTAACCCACGCCTTTTAGATCATCTTGACGCAAGCAACGATGTTGAAGTGATATTTCCAAAACTCTCTGAGAGTGAGATTGGTAGCTTCAGTCAACTCAAAGCAATGCTCGAAGAGTGCTTCAGTGTAGAACTTCTTAAAGTTAGAAATAATCTGATGGTTCATAGGCTGGAGTAACGGAGTGGTGTTGGGAGGCAGAAACTGGATCCTGATGAATTCAAATTCTTTAACGAGGTGGCCTTGTAGGCCTGTAGAATGGACAGGAGGGTTGTCCATAACAAGCAAGACATGGAGTGCCAAATTCATCTCAAGTCAATATTTTTTCACCAAAGGACCAAACACTGATTTGATCCAATCACGAAGAAGATCACGTCACCCAAGCCTTGTTGTTGGACCTCCACATCACATTTAACCTGTTCTTCTTGGCTTTACACTTCATGAAGGCTTGTGGAGTTTCTGAATAGTAAACAAGCAGCGAGTTTAATTTTTAAATTGCTGCTTGCATTGTAACTGAATAGCAGTGTGAGAAAGTCTTTCATTGGCTTGTGACTGGCAAAGCACTCTCCTCTGCTGTTACAAAGCACGGTTCGGCGTCTTTTTCCAGAATAGACCCGTCTCGTTGCGGCAGATAACCAACATATTCTACAAGCATCTTGAAGTTGCTGAAGTTCTCTGCTGACTTTGTGTTGGAGCTGGCTGCTTCGCCGTGCCTCACAATGCTGTGGATGTTGGATCTTCTCTTAAACTTCTCGAACCACTAACAGCTTCCCTTAAACACTTCTTCGGCCGCTGATGGTCCTGGTGCCTTCTGAATGAGATTGGAGAAAATTATTGTCGTCTTCTCGCAAATGATGTTCTTGTTATTAGTGTCGCCTTGCAGTTGCTTTTCACTTATCCATATAAGGAGCAACCTTTCGACATCGTCCAGAATACGAAACCGTTGTCTAGATACCCTTGTCAGTCCATTTGAAGCATCCATCACCTTAATCTAGTCCTTGTTCTTCAGGAAAGTGCGAATAGTTGGTGCAGACCGATTATATGTGCGTGCTAAATCAGCGACGCTCACACCACTTTCGCGTTTTTCAGTGATTTTACATTTCATTTCTAAGGTCATTTCCTTTCTCTCACAGTCGTCTTCTTGCTGCTTCATCATTGGGGACATTTGTACGAAGGTTATTAAAATTTGCACACACAAAAAAAAACACTGTGTGAACACGTTTAGAAAAATGTGTGATCACAAGCTGCACTAAGATGGTAGCAGAAATAGCAATAAATCCACACTGCAGTACTTACTAAAGACATTATTCGTAAGCCGTTGCCGACAATGAAGAGTGTTCATATTGTTGAACTTTTCCCCCGGCGCGCGTGGATGGCTGCTAACGTCACACTACATCGTCGACACTCGTTATTCGAAACATCGCTCGTTAAGCGAGTCTTTTTTTCTTTCAATTTGTTTTTGACGTAATGCAAATTGCGCGTTATGGTAGGTGCTCGTTAAGTAAGGCTCCACTGTATTTTGAAATGTATTCATTGAATGTTCCTTAGGATGGGGTTTTATGATTCAAAAGATTTCATTAGGTAACAACTCAACAGCGTACAACCAGACCACCATATCAAAAGACAAGCCCTTAAATTGGTATGTGGTTGTGTACTAGCAATCTCCTGTTTTGAAAGTAACAAATTAGGTGATCTGATGCTCAGTTCCACTTCATAATTTTGTTACCATAAACCTCCTCAGTGCGTTGCAATTTGGTTGGCTCGCCTGGGATATGACTATAGTGGCAATCTATTACATGATTTATTTCAGGATCGAGTGTCCCAATAAACAGTTTAGGGCTTTGGACAGATAGACTGGGGACTCTGATCTGTAGTCACCGCACTAGCAGCAGCAACAGCATTAGCAATGCGACCATCGTTTATGGGTGTACATCTGCGGCAGCAGTAGCTACAGCATATGGAATACAGGAATGTATATGCTATACGCTGATTTCCTGCCGCCACATTCTTTATGACAGTCTTTGCATCACAAGTAAGTGCTGTTATGTGTTTGTGCCACCTTCATGAGACTGACAATGTCTACACTGCAGTCATCACAGGATGCTGCTGACCAAACAGCTGCCTGCCAGTGCCACTAAGGACTGATCTGCAAGGAAATATGTAATTGTGCTTTCTTACAAATTATGTTTGTCAGGCAACATTAAACTACACATTTCCTAATACCTTCAGGGAGATAACGGATGTTTAAAAGCGCATGAAAAACTTTGAACGTGTGCTAATATTTGAATTTTTTATGTGTTTTCTATATTCATTTCCTGATTAACATTCACTTGAGAACAATGCACAGCAGACACTTAATGATCCAGGGAAGGGTTCACATAGCCTTATCACTGGGGGATGACTTCATTTTAGTGCATCAGTTTGTAACTGTGTGCATTTCCCTGCATGATTTTAATTAATGTTCGCATTTACTTGTCTTTTTCAATTTCTCCATTAACTGTTATTTAGGCTGTGCTTTCGTGATTCAAATGATTCCGTGAGTACACAGTGTAAAAGTGCACAATCAAACCCCTAAACTAGTAGGTGAATCATGAACTTAGTATTTTGTTGTGTTCTCGCCTACCTGGTGGTTGAAAAGTAGCAAATGAGCTTGATGATTACTTCCACTCAATAATTTTGCTACCATAAACCATCCTGGTAAATTGCAGATGGTCCACTTGCTGCTGTTTGAGAATAGGTGTCAGATCTCACCCTTTCATTTCTCTCAGCTTCATCATGTAACACAAACATAGCACTACTATACACACATCCATTATACTCTTTCCTACACTCTCCAACTACATACACAACATAGCTCCCACATATCCGCAAGGAAAGGCATAAATGTGCACGGAGTAAGAACACCCTTTCCAACAGGCAGATGACCTCACCCTGTGGAATATCACAGCCAACAATACCGTATAGTATTTGTATTTACCAAACCTAAATTGTGCCTCAGAAGTAAAATTCTTTGGACAACTAGAATTATTCTAGAAAACTTAAATCTTCTTGAAAACTGAAATTCTTCTTGAAAATTACAAAAAGAGTTCTTGGAAGCTAAAATAATCATTAAAGTTAAAAATCTTCTGAAAATTAGAATTCTTCTTCAAATTAAGCAAACTATCTGAACTGATAGTGGGTGGATTGTCACATTTTCGTCACGCTAGATTTTTTCTTTCCATAGATTGTATCTGAATATTTTACGACATCACCAGGCTCTCGTTATCTATTCAGTTACTTGAATTTGTTCTGGATCTCATTTCCCCAAGTGCACCTCTCAGGCAGGCAGTATTTTTCATCTAAAACTGATTGAGCCTGTTGTACACTACAACTTGTTTAAATAACAGCTTCATAATTTACTATCAGTAATCATATATTCTTTGCATTTTATGCACAAATGGCCCACCATGTGTTGGCAACATAGTTCCATCTGAACCCTAAGAGAATTCAAGATGAACTCAACTTTATTTCATAAAAGTTGATTTCATTGTTCTTATATTTCGTATGTGGAGGTCAGTACTTTTCGTGGGTAATGGCTTCATTCATTGAACTTCTGCACTGCACAAAAAAAGAAATTGTTGTTTCTCATTGCGAAATGTGTGAAAATGAAATGTCGCAAGGGAAGGTTGGTTTCAGTCTTGTCGTTTATGACACCTTCTGAGGCCTCTTCGTGTCGATTCTGAGCAGCGGTGCATCCGAAATTTTTCCTCGGTCTCAGATAAGAAACTGCGTGATTTCAACACTTGGCGTCACGTATCTGACTTCCGTCACAGACACGTCTGCAGAAGGGCTGAAATGTGGATAAGGCGAGGTGTGACAACCTTCCTGTGGAGTGACACGTCCAAAATGCCAATGGTCAGAATCGCGGGAAAATATAGTGCCTATGTGACATCTTACAGCTCCGTTGAACTTCTGCCCTTTTTTACACATACCGGCAGGTTGCTTTTCAAAGTATTACCAAGCCAGAGGGTGAGATAACAGGGCGCCCCACTTTTGCACCATTAAAGAAGAAGGTTGTAGATATCTTCGAGCCAAACATCGAACTTCTGTGTCAGAGTGGGAGAAAATGACGGGAGTTCAAAAATGTGACCCTTTAATTTTGTTGGACAATGTATTACCGCCTCTAGGTGGGTATTTTCATCTCGGCATGGTCTCTAACACTCCGGCCACCGCTCATCGCTGAGGACATACATCGTCTCCCATTTACCTGAAACGTAACAAATGCATTCATTTGCGTTATGCAGTGACCGAAAAAATCGCAAAACCAAAGAATAAGTAATGTAGAGTACTGACATTTCGTGAATACATTTGTCTAGGTACCATATTTAAGTGATTAACATTGCAAGATCACAGCTTGGTGTACGCATTAGATAAGCCATTGCAGATGCGAAATACTGGTACATTAATAACAGGTGCAAACGCCAGAATGTTGAATGCAAGCATTGAAACGTCCATGGATTGTGTTGTATGGTGTCGGATGTTAGTTTTTGGGATTGAGTTCCATGCCTCTAGCACTTGGTCAACCAAATGAATGGCAGCACAACAGATCGGATCATCAGGTCGACTTACAGATCTGCAATCAGGGTTCGTGGGATAACCACGAGAGCGCTCCTGTTGTCATACGAATCGCACCCCAGACAGTAACTCTTGGTAGTCCAGTGTGCATAGCACGCGGACAGGTTGGTTGCAGACCCTCAGCTGGCCTCCTTTGACCAACACACGACCGTCACTGGCCATAAGGCAGAGCCAGCTGCCATCAGAAAACACCTCCAAGCTACCCTGCAATGAGCTCTCGCTTCACACCACGGAAGTCGCAAGTGACGGAGGAATGCATGCTACAGGCGTCTGGCTCGGAGATGCCTTGCAGTAATCAATGGAAGGGGTCGGAGAGATATAGTCATAAGCCACATCGAACTAGTTTTGAGATACAGCGAGTTTAAAGTTCCACGGAGGTCTGAAAACGTTTAATACAAAATAGAAACCTTATTTCTACTGCAAACACTTGCTTAATACTTGCGAAGTATGTTGTTAAATAGTCAACTCTCTGCATGCTATAAAATATTAATTTTAGAATGTTTCTAATTAAGATGTAGTCAACGGTGGCTTATGACTATATCCCCCAAAAAATTGTTTAAAACATATAAAGTATGAATTTGTAAGGATTTATTTTAACTACTCTTACACAGCAAGCAGAATATACAGGGTACACTTTCAGGAAACATTCCTCACACACAAATAAAGAAAAGATGTTATGTTGACTTGTGTCCGGAAACGCTTAATTTCCATGTTAGACCTCATTTTAGTTTCGTCAGTATGTACTGTACTTCCTCGATTCACCGCCAGTTGGCCAAATTGAAGGAAGGTAATGTTGACTTCGGTGCTTGTGTTGACATGCGACTCATTGCTCTACAGTACTAGCATCAAGCACATCAGTACGTAGCATCAACAGGTTAGTGTTCATCCCGAACGTGGTTTTGCAGTCAGTGCAATGTTTACAAATGCGGAGTTGGCAGATGCCCATTTAATGTATGGATTAGCACGGGGCAATAGCCGTGGCGCGGTACGTTTGTATCGAGAAAGATTTCCAGAACGAAGGTGTCCCGACAGGAAGACGTTCGAAGCAACTGATCGGCGTCTTAGGGAGCACGGAACATTCCAGCCTATGACTCGCGACTGGGGAAGACCTAGAACGACGAGGATACCTGCAATGGACGAAGCAATTCTTCGTGCAGTTGACGATAACCCTAATGTCAGCGTCAGAGAAGTTGCTGCTGTACAAGGTAACGTTGACCACGTCACTGTATGGAGAGTGCTACAGGAGAACCAGTTGTTACCGTATCATGTACAGCGTGTGCAGGCACTATCAGCAGCTGATTGGCCTCCACGAGTACACTTCTGCGAATGGTTCATCCAACAATGTGTCAATCCTCATTTCAGTGCAAATGTTCTCTTTACGGATGAGGCTTCATTCCCACGTGATCAAATTGTAAATTTTCACAATCAACATCTGTGGGCTGTCGAGAATCCGCACGCAATTGTGCAATCACGTCATCAACACAGATTTTTGGTGAACGTTTGGGCAGGCATTGTTGGTGATGTCTTGATTGGGCCCCATGTTCTTCCACCTACGCTCAATGGAGCACGTTATCATGATTTCTTACAGGATACTCTACCTGTGCTGCTAGAACATGTGCCTTTACAAGTACGACACAACATGTGGTTCATGCACGATAGAGCTCTTCCACATTTCAGTCGAACTGTTCGTACGCTTCTCAACAACAGATTTGGTGACCGATTGATTGGTAGAGGCCGACCAATTCCATGGCCTCCACGCTCTCCTGACCTCAACCCTCTTGACTTTCATTTATAGGGGCATTTGAAAGCTCTTGTCTACGCAACCCCGGTACCAAATGTAGAGACCCTTCGTGCTCGTATTGTCGACGGCTGTGATACAATACGCCATTCTCCAGGGCTGCATCAGCGTATCAGGGATTCCATGCGACGGAGGGTGGATGCATGTATCCTCGCTAACGGAGGACATTTTGAACATTTCCTGTAACAAAGTGTCTGAAGTCACGCTGATACGTTCTGTTGCTGTGTGTTTCCATTCCATGATTAATGTGATTTGAAGAGAAGTAATAAAATGAGCTTTAACATGGAAAGTAAGCGTTTCCGGACACATGTCTACATAACATATTTTCTTTCTTTGTGTGTGAGGAATGTTTCCTGAAAGTTTGGCCGTACCTTTTTGTAACACCTTGTATAATTTTTACACATTAATACATACATATCAGGTATCTGAGATGTATAAATTACTTTTTCATTGATACAGTTACATCAAGGAAGTTCCTCTACCTCATCATTGTACACGTTATTTGCAGTATATGACCGAAAGAAATCTTGATTTGCTGCAGGTATGTATGGCATAAGAGACACTACATCATCAATTTTTTTCTGGTTAATTGGTAGTGGCTTTCTGTACTTTATTGGCAGCTGATATGGATTTGGTTCAACTAGCCTTCCTTTCTTTTTGACACGAATATCCACTGACATGAAAGCTCCTATGTCTGAATAAGAGTGCTTTACACATAGCGTGAATGGATCTTCAGACTCAAACTTAAATTGAGTAGCTTCACTCAAATGGTGGGTATCTCCAGACGTGGATTCTGTACGTTTTGAGATCAGTGTCTTCAGGCTTTCCAAACTTCTGAAGTCTTCTCTTTCCACTTTAGTTACAATGAAATATTTGGGACTCGCAGATTTTATTACTTCTGCCCATTCATCCGGAGCGTACACTTTTGGACGTCTGTTTCTTGCATACCGTTCAATGCGACCAAAATCACGATCGCAAGGTAGCATGGTGTGACCTACCACAGGGAAGTAATGCTGGACAGAATCAAATCTTTTGGTGGAAACAAGGGACCTTTCCAAAGCAATAATAGTCCAATTCTTTGCCTGACCCTTGCAGTTGTCTGTGATTAGGTGGAGATGTTTTGTCTGAGGATTAGGTATCTCCAAGTACTTCAATAAGCAGCTCCAAACCTCATCTGAACCCCGTCCTCCATCTTTCTCGCTCCACAGAAACATACAACCCTAATTTGATCCACAGTCGTGGAGACCATAGTTGTATGTCCATACTTTCCTCTTGTAAAATTCTGGACCAACTATTAGTTTAGGGGTGGGGAACGTTTGCTGCATGTCCATTGCTATCACATGATGCTCTTTTGAATTTTCTTTAGCCAGAGCAGTTAAAGACGCAATCATATTTTGTCCTCCGACAGCCTTTTTGGGATGCAGTTCATATTGTTGTTTCTTTTCTGTGACTTCTTCTGCACATAATTCTGGGTTATTTATTGCAATTACAAATCCATCACATTTTGAACAGGTGTCACTTTTTGGTAGTTTGAAGCCTATGTTAAATTCAGATACGAAAATTTCCCTGAATTTACTTTCAGATACTGCAGGAACTTCCTTGCAGTATACTGAGTATTTGTCTCGAATAAGGAAGCAATAAATTTGTAACAGTTCGTTGTTACACTGTGGTGCCAACTGGTGCTCAAATTGCTGTTGCTCAAGCATTTAAGATGTGCCAGAACCATACGCCGAACACAACGGTCTCCCATCTCGGTAGTGACATCTGGCCACCCGGAGCCCGGTCTTTTTGTGACTACATTCTCATGACAACTGCTGCCAGCAGTCATGTACAGTGGCTACATTCTTGCGAAGTCTTTCTGCAGTGTCGCAGAAGGGACATCCATCTTCTAGTAGCCATGTTAAAGGACCTCAGTGAGTTGATAATGGCGTATTTGTCGCCTTAAAGGCATTCTTGACTAATATCAACTCACCACGTCCAATCTCAAAGGTATCTAGCGCTCACGACCGTTACAGTGTGTATTTAAAGCTTAATCTGACTTCTGTCCTCATCGCAACGCTACTAGCGCCACTCTTATGCGACTGGCGCGAAGTTGGAATAGATATCATCTTTCAGACATAAAAGCACGCCTACCAGCTTTCGTTTATTCTTGATGTTGTGATTTTTTTCGTTCGTATTATTACAACATATCATTGTAGTTGTTGTAGTAGTAGTTGTTGTTGTTGTGGTCCTCAGTCCAGAGACAGGTTTGATGCAGCCCTCGATATTACTCTATCTTGTGGAAGCTTCTTCATCTCTGAGTAACTACTGCAACCTACATCCTTCTGAATCTGCTTAGTGTATTCATCTCTTGGTCTCCCTCTATGCCGGCCGTGGTGGCCGTGCGGTTCTAGCGCTGCAGTCCGGAACCGCGGGACTGCTACGGTCGCAGGTTCGAATCCTGCCTCGGGCATGGGTGTGTGTGATGTCCTTAGGTTAGTTAGGTTTAAGTAGTTCTAAGTTCTAGGGGACTTATGACCTAAGATGTTGAGTCCCATAGTGCTCAGAGCCATTTGAACCATTTTTTCTCCCTCCATGATTTTTACTCTACACTGCCCTCCAATACTAAATTTGTGATCCTTTGATGCCTCAGAACATCTCCTATCAACTGATCCCTTCTAATGTAAGTTAATCAGTTGTAAATGCACATTTTGTGTCGCTCACCATATCTGGCAGTTTAGATGGAACTTAAGACAATATTTGCAAATTGTGCATTATTTTCTATTGGAACGGTGTCATAACGCTACAATGCATACCTGTTTCTGAAAGCCAAATTGTTAAAAAAATACAAGAATAAAATGAAATGACATAATGAATAGAAAAAGCATAGTGACATGATGACTTTGTACATTCCTGAATCAATACACAGTGAAGGAAACATGTTGCACTTGGAGATAAGAATGCGATTGCTCATCAGATTTTATACAAAAGTTTATCTAGCAAAATCAGATTGGATGCATTTTGAAAACGCATGTATGAAAATGAGGACCTAGCAACACTGTACAAAGGAACGTGTAAAATCCCACACTACCTACCAGCCATCGTAGCTCATTGAGAAGATTGTTGAGACAGCAAACCCACATCCACCATGGAACTGTGGTTCGAATCCTCGTCAGGTTCCTATCATGATGTATTCATCTCTTGTTCTCGCTCTATGATTTTTACCCTCCACAATTCCCTCCAATACTAAATTGGTGATCACTTGATGCCTCAAAATGTGTCCTACCAACCGATCCCTTCTTCTAGACAAGTTGTGCCACAAATTCCTCTCCTCCCCACTTCTATTCGGTACCTCCTCATTAGTTACGTGATCAACCCATCTAATCTTCAGCATTCTTCTGTAGCACCACATTTCATAAGCTTCTACTCTCTTATTGTCTAAACTATTTATCGTCCATGTTTCACTTCCATGCATGGCTGCACTCCATACAAATACTTTCAGAAAAGACTTTCTGAGACTTAAATCTATACTCGATGTCAACAAATTTATCTTCTTCAGAAGTGCTTTCCTTGCCATAGTCAATCTACATTTTATATCCTCTCTCCTCCGACCATCATCAGTTATTTTGCTCCCCAAAGAGCAAAATTCATCTACTGCTTTGACTATCTCATTTCCTAATTTAATACCCTCAGCATCACCCGATAATTCGACTACATTCCATTATCCTCATTTGCTTTTTTTGATGTTCATCTTATATCCTCCTTTCAGGTCACTGTCCATTCCGTTCAACTACTCTTCCAAGTGCTTTGCTATATCTGACAGAATTACAACATCAGCAGCAAACCTCAAAGTTTATATTTCATCTTACTGACCTTTAATTCCTACTCCAAAGTTTTCTTTGATTTTCTTTATTGTTTGTTCAATGTACAGATTGAATAATATCAGAGATAGGCTACAACCCTGTCTCACCCCCTTCCCAGCCACTGCTTCCCTTTCATGTCCCTCAACTCTTGTAACTTCCGTCTGGTTTCTATATAAGTCGTAAATAGCCTTTCGCTCCCTGTATTTTACCCCTGCCACCTTCTGAATTTGAAAGAGAGTATTCCAGTCAACATTGTCAAAAGCTTTTTCTAAGTCAGAGAATGTTAAAAACGTTGGTTTGCATTTCCTTAATCTACCTTCTAAGATAAGTCGTAGGGTCAGTACGCCTCGAGTGTTTCAACATTTCTACAGAATCCAAACTGACCTTCCCCGAAGTCAGCTTCTACCAGTTTCTCTAGTCGTCAGTGAAGATTTCATGTTCTTTGGAGCCGTGACTTATTAAACTGATAATTTGGTAATTTTCACACTTGTCAACACCTGCTTTCTTTGGGATTGGAATTACTATATTCTTCTTGAAGTCTGAGGGTATTTCGCCTGTCTCATACATTTTGCTTACCGCATGGTAGCGTTTTGTCATGGCTGAGATTATTGTTTATGACATATTCTGCTATCGAAATTTTGCTGTCCGATAGTATAGACGTGCAGTCCTTTCGTCTCATCCACATCGGAGAACCGCGAAAGAGCGCAGTATCTAGAGTACGAATAAATTTTGTCATATTTTCCCCTATTTATGACAGGGCTCCGTTCGCACTAGCTACTATTGGTGAAGTAGCTAATGGACACTATAGTAATAATAATGATACGTTCAAGTATCCTGTGTGTAGAGATTTACAAAATGTCCAAGTATCCTTAGGTAACTACACTGCTGGCCACCGTAAATGCAACACCCCGAAGGAAGCATCCGAATCAAGTGAAATTTACACCATGGGTTCGCAGCGATGAGATATGCAACTGATTAGAATTTCAGCGCAGACGCACATCACGCGCGCCTGTGGCGCCACCTCATAGCGCCATTTAAGGCTTGGCGATTTCGACGAGTGTACGTTCGGCACGTGTGTTTACCTTGTGTTTGTTTCACAAGACGATCAGTTATGCCTCGTAGACAACAGCGAACATCTTTTGATCAAGTATCCGAGTTCGACAGAGGAAGGATAGTGGCTTACCGAGATTGTGGATTATCATACAGAGAAATCGCTAGTCGTGTTGGACGAAACCAAACAACTGTAATGCGGATATGTGACCGTTGGATGCAGGAGGGTACGACGGACCGACGTGGTCGATCGCATTCACGTCGGTGCACCACTGCACGTGCTGATAGGCAAATTGTGCGCATGGCAGTGACGGATCGCTCAGTGACATCCCGAACCATAGCACAGCACATTGCGTCTGTAACGCATCATCCAGTGTCTGCGCGTACCATTCGACGCCGTTTACAGCAGAGTGGTCTGTCCGCAAGACGTCCATTGCTTCGTCTACCATTGACGCAGAACCACAGACGTCTCCGTCGCCAATGGTGTGATGACCGACGGATGTGGACGGCAGAATGGAATGACGTTGTCTTTACTGACGAGGCACGCTTCTGTCTGCAGCGCCACGATGGTCGGATTCGAGTGTGGAGACATCGTGGAGAGAGGATGCTGGACAGCTGCATTATGCACCGCCACACTGGTCTTACACCGGGTATTATGGTATGGGGCGGTATTGGATATTACTCTCGCACGCCTCTAGTACGCATTGCCCGTACTTTATATAGCCGGCGCTACATATCCGAGGTGCTGGAGCCAGTTGTCCTTCCTTACCTTCAGGGCTCGGCCACAGCCATGTTTCAACAGGATAATGCGCGACCACACGTGGCACGCATTGTCCAAAGGTTCTTCGTCAATAACCAGATTGAATTGCTTCCCTGGCCGGCTCGCTCTCCGGATCTTTCGCCGATAGAAAACATGTGGTCCATGGTTGCTCAACGAGTGACCCAGATTACATCCCCAGCTGCCACACCAGATGATCTTTGGCAACGTGTGGAAGCTGCTTGGGCTGCTGTACCCCAGGAACACATCCAACATCTCTTTGACTCAATGCCGAGACGTGTGGCAGCGGTGATCTCCAACAATGGCGGCTACTCTGGCTACTGATTCTGGCAGGAACCACATGTCACAGACGTCTGTACACGTAATCATCTGATACTTGGTCAACATGTTATCTACAAAATAAATCTTGTTGTGCTACCTCTTGTCTTTCTTGGTGTTGCATTTACGGTGGCCAGCAGTGTACAATACCAGTTTAAAAACGTGATGCACCCAGAAGGGGAAGTGGAAACGTGATGAAAATTCAAGAGAAGGTATGTGAAGTTACTGCAGTTATCAAAAAAGAGAGCCGAGTTTATAAAGAACGTGGCAATATGTGGCCATTTATCAGTATGACGTTGCACCCCCTGTGCAAGTATGCATTCGGCTCGAAAGGGTGTCACAAAGTCGTTGTTTTCTCTTCTGAGGCAAACTGCTTTAACTGGTCTTTGATGTCCTGGAGACTGGGCGAGTTGACGCCGGTTTGACGTATGGGGAGGGTGATGTGTTCTAATATTATCGCTTTTCTGCCCATTTCCATTCGGACACTGAACGAGAGAAATATGATTTTCTTTTGTGTGTGCCTTAATCTCTCTTACAGTATTCACATGAACCCTCCAGAATGGTCGCATACACATCCTCTTCTGCTATCCTGGCCAACAGGGTATCACGAACATTACGTTGTCTTCTGCCCAACGATTCCATTAGTATCCCCGCCAGTGGACATCATGACGGAGACAAATGACCCGGCGTGGGTAGGGCAGCAAGAGAGAGCGGAAATCTGCCATGAAGGACATATGCGACGCGCAGTGTGGGCAGATTTGCTGACGTGTTTACTGCGGGTGGCGTCAAGCCGAACTCTTACAGTGAATCTAAGTATTCCATTCGGCTTACTTAAATCGGATCTTACATGACCGTTCCAGTCCAGACATCTTCTTAGTATTGCTCGTAGATCCTTAAACAATGTGACATTCACCACCAGTCTTGTAATCGAGTACTATCGCTTTCTTTCTGTAAGTATTATCCTGCATTTATCAAATTCGCCAGTTCGTTGCTAGTGTTTGGGTCGTTAATATAGGCAGCCAGGCGAACAGTAGGTCTCACTTTTTGGACTACGATGGAGAAGTCGGTATGTGCTTCCACAATAGGTACAGACAACCTCCAACTTACATGGTCCAAGAGTTTATGGGCCATGTTGCAGCAATGTTCCTGAGTTTGGAAGGCTCAGCAGATTAGGGAAGGCTGCTGGTTTTAGACGAGCAAGCCATTTGACCATCTTATTGCTCACCAGCTACGACAACCTGATTATTAGGTATTACAATGATGTCTGTGAAGCGCATTTGAACCCTAAAATCACCCATGCTGTTGCTCAGGTAACGCTAAATGTTCTGCTGCCGTTATATCATTTATCAGAATTTCTTTCTTGGTCGCCCTGCTTTCTCATACATTTGAATAATTCTAATCTGTTATTTGTTCCTGTTGAACTCAGTGTAAGCCGTCGGCACACGGTCCGTGCATCCGAACGTTGAGCATTGAGCGTGGCGAGGTTCTGACGTCATAGCATGGAATAGCACGTTCAGGAGACATGTGATGCAAGTGTTCAGCCGTCGGCACACGGACCGTGCATCCAAACTTTGAGCATTGAGCGTGTCGATTTCTGAAGTCATAGCGTGGAATAGCACGTTCGAGAGTCTTTTCGAACGTGTAGGGCAATATCTGGCGTGTCAGATATTCTGAGTGTGCGTCTGAGCGTTGAGCAATGAGATGGCACAAAGCTATCTACGTCACACGCACGCCATCTCCCTCTAGCACAGAGTTGTGAGGCGCTATATTGGCAGTCATTTCAAGTCTACGAGCTGTTTCTGCGCACCAGCAAATTGCGAATCACTCGAAAATCCCTTTGTTAACTGTGTGATTCGTTGCAATAAATCAACGTCTTATTCATGGCAAAAGTATTACTGTAGCTTGCGTGTTATGAGAGTATGCCATTTTAAGGCAACATAACGCTGAGGATCCACCAAAAACGCATTGTTCTTTGTACAATTTGTTATAATTAAATTTCAATTAGTAACATAGCTATGATTAAAGGTTTTAGTAAGAGGCCACATGGTCAGATTGGCTGACCCACGTTTGTTGTCAGTTTAGTGTAGTGAGTAGCATTACTGAATCCAGTTGAATTGTGTGATATGGCACTGGTTCGCGTCTCGCCACATTTAATTTTTTTGTCCTAAAATTCACGTAATACGAGGGCTATTCCGAAAGTAAGGTCCGATAGGTCGCGAAATGGAAACCACGGTAAAAATCAAAAATGTTTTATTTGCAACAGTTAGATACACCTTGCAGCTACTTATCTCCATAGTCGCCGACCCGACTTAGACGTGTATCGTAGCGTTGTACCAACTTTCCCATACCCTCGCTATAGAAGGCAGCCGCCAGTGCTCTCCGCCAATTCTCTACGCTGGCCTACGGCTCGTTGTCTTGTGCCGAAATGTTGTCTTCATAACCAGCGGTTCATGTGACCAGAGCTGAAACTCAGAGGGAGACAATTACGGGCTGTATTGTGGGTACTCTCACATTTCCATTTGAAAACGATGCAGGAGCATCTTCATTGCCCCTGCAGAATGCGGCTGAGAATTGTCTTGAAGACGAAACAGCACGACAGTTATGTAATGTTAGCTGCATAGCTTCAAGGGAAATTTCTCACCAGGCCCCCGTACTTGGCGGCAGACACTATTTTCTAGACATCTTTACGCACTCACTGCGAGCTCAGAAATGAGAAGAGCGACGTGATGCTAACTGGGGTTATACTAGAGACACTACCCAACACATCTGTGCAAAGCTTTATCGGATTTTCATAGTCGTTTCCATTTCGTGACCGATCGGACCTTACTTTCGGAATAGCCCTCGTATGTTCTGAGGCTTTGTTATTAGTTTAATATAAGTATTTACTATAGTATTTGATGTTATCTAAATATAAGTTCACCTTTTTATGGGGAGTGAGTTTCTTCGATTGGCAACGGCCTTGCCCCAGTGGCTACACCGGTTCCCGTCAGATCACCGTTGGGCGTGGCCGGCACTTGGATGGGTGACCATTCAGTCCGCCATGCGCTGATGCCATTTTACAGGGTGCACTCAGCCTCGTGATGCCAATTGAGGAGCTACTCGACCGAATAGTAGTGGATCCGGTCAAAGAAAACTATCATAACGACCGGGAGAGCAGTGTGCTGACCAAACGCCCCTCCTTTCCGCATCCTCTGCTGAGGATGACACGGGGGTCGGATGGTTCCGATGGGCCACTTGTGGCCTGAAGACAGAGTGCTTTTTTGAGTTTGTTCGACTGGCTTCATCTACAGGACAGCTTGCACTACTTGTATAAAGATATTTTGCTCCTTTTTCTTTTACATTTCGTAATTCACACGTTGCAATGATTCTGCTACAGGTTAGGAACAATGATCAAGTAAGAATGACCTTGAGGTTCTACTAAAATGTGGGAATGATGAAATTGTGCTTATCTTATGTGGATATCTATTGCAAATTTGTATTGCACTGTTTGTAATAGAACTTTTATAAGTCTATGTCCTTACTTATTGGACATGGTACTTTCCTTTTCGTCTTAGGACATGTACATGGATATTGAAATTATTATTTGTGAATATTACATACAGAACAACGTGACTAGCATATGGACAATAGAGGAAACGTGCTTTTTAACAGAGTTAACTTGGGAACTTTACGTTCACCTGTTTAGTAAACAGTGTGATTTACGAGCTAGAAACATTCCGCAACTGCCGCTGGAGTGCGTTGTAATCGCATATACCACGTTGGGGCCCATGTACCGTATGCACAAGTCGCATTATTCCTAAGCGTTCAGCAGGATGTTGAACTCAGCACGCTCAACATTAACGTTCGACAGCACGGTCCGTATGCCGAAGGCTTTTGGGAGTCTTTCCAAATGTCCAGAGCAGTACCTACCATGTCAGATATTCTGAGTGTGCGTCTGAGCGTTGACCAATGAGATGGCACAACGCTATCTACGTCACATGCACGCCATCTCCCTCCAGCACAGATCTGTGCGGCGGGGTCAGGGATTTTCTCTGCCTCCTGATGACTGGGTGTTGTGTGATGTCTTTAGGTTGGTTAGGTTTAAGTAGTTCTAAGTTCTAGGGGACTGATGACCATAGATGTTAAGTCCCATAGTGCTCAGAGCCATTTGAACCATTTTGAACAGATCTGCTAGGTGCCATATTGGCATTCATTTCAAGCCTTTACCTGTATATGCTGTTTCTGCACGCCAGCAAATTGAGAATCACTCGAAAACCTATTGTTAACTGTGTGGTTCATTGCAATAAAATAATGAGAAGCATCTTATTCGTGGCAAAAGTATTATTGTAGCTTGTGTGTTACGGGAGTACGCCATTTAAGGGCAACAACACGCTGTGGATCCACCAAAAACGCATTGTTTTTGTACAACTTCTTATAATTAAATTTCAGTTAGTAACATAGCGACAATTAAAGCTTTTAGCGAGTGGCAACATGACAAAAATTGGCTATCAGCAACTGTGCCGGCACGGTAGCTCAGCGTGTTCGGTCAGAGGGTTAGCAGCCCTCTGTAATAAAAAAAACTGAGTTAATCGATCAACAACGAACCTAAACGGCTGTCTTACGACGTCCGCCCCGAGCAGATGCAACGAACAAAAGCGATCAAAACGAGATTAAAAAAAAAAAAAAAGTAGCATTACTGACTGTCAACAAGATATACATATGGCAGCGGTTCGCATCTCGTCAAGCTTAAGTATTTTTTTCCTAACATTCGTATTTTTAATAGGTTCTGGTGCTTTATTATTAGTTTAGTATAAGTACATACTATAACATTTGATGCTATGTAAATAGAAGTTCACCTCTTTTTGAGGAGTGAGTTTGTTCGATTGGTTTCATCTACAGGAGAGCGTGTTGCAAAGATTCTGTTACTAAATAAGAACAGTGATCAAGTAAGAAAGACGTTGGGGTTTTACTAAAATGTGGGAATGATGGAACAATGTTTATCATATGTGGAGAACTACTGTAAATTTATATAACACTGTTTGTAATTGAACATTTATAAGACTGTGTCCTTATTAATTGGGCATGGTACTTTCCTTTCCGTCTCAAAACATGTACATCGATATTGAAGTTTTTATTTGTGTGTATTACATACAGAAGAACTTGACTAACATATGGACAATGGAGGAAATGTGCTTTTTTATAGAGCTAACGTGGGAATTTTACGCGCGTCCATTCAGTAAACGGTGTGATTTACGAACTAGAAACCTCCTGTAACTGCCGCTGGAGTGCGTTGCGGTCGCATAAACAACAATGGGACCCACGTACCGTATGCACAAGTCGCATCGTTTCTGAGCGTTCAGCAGCACGTTGAACTCAGCATGCTCAATTTGACGTTCGACAGCACGGTCCGTGTGCCGACACCTTAAGCACTGCCCTACTCGGATTAACGCCGCCCACAGAAAACAGGTCTCTCAGCAGATCTGCCCACACTACGAGGTGCATTCAAGTTCTAAGGCCTCCGATTTTTTCTAATTAACTACTCACCCGAAATCGATGAAACTGGCGTTACTTCTCGACGTAATCGCCCTGCAGACGTACACATTTTTCACAACGCTGACGCCATGATTCCATGGCAGCGGCGAAGGCTTGTTTAGGAGTCTGTTTTGACCACTGGAAAATCACTGAGGTAATAGCAGCACGGCTGGTGAATGTGTGGCCACGGAGAGTGTCTTTCATTGTTGGAAAAAGCCAAAAGTCACTAGGAGCCAGGTCAGGTGAGTAGGGAACATGAGGAATCACTTCAAAGTTGTTATCACGAAGAAGCTGTTGCGTAACGTTAGCTCGATGTGTGAGTGCGTTGTCTTGGTGAAACAGCACATGCGCAGCCCTTCCCGGACGTTTTTGTTGCAGTGCAGGAAGGAATTTGTTCTTCAAAACATTTTCGTAGGATGCACCTGTTACCGTAGCGCCCTTTGGAACGCAATGGGTAAGGATTACGCCCTCGCTGTCCCAGAACATGGACACCATCATTTTTTCAGCACTGGCGGTTAGCCGAAATTTTTTTGGTGGTGGTGAATCTGTGTGCTTCCATTGAGCTGACTGGCGCTTTGTTTCTGGATTGAAAAATGGCGTCCACGTCTCATCCATTGTCACAACCGACGAAAAGAAAGTCCCATTCATGCTGTCGTTGCACGTCAACATTGCTTGGCAACATGCCACACGGGCAGCCATGTGGTCGTCCGTCAGCATTCGTGGCACCCACCTGGATGACACTTTTCGCTTTTTCAGGTCGCCATGCAGGATTGTGTGCACAGAACCCATAGAAATGCCAACTCTGGAGGCGATCTGTTCAACAGTCATTCGGCGGTCCCCCAAAACAATTCTCTCCACTTTCTCGATCATGTCGTCAGACCGGCTTGTGCGAGCCCGAGGTTGTTTCAGTTTGTCGTCACACGATGTTCTGCCTTCATTAAACTGTCGCACCCACGAACGCACTTTCGACACATCCATAACTCCATCACCACATGTCTCCCTCAACTGTCGATGAATTTCAATTGGTTTCACACCACGCAAATTCAGAAAACGAATGATTGCACGCTGTTCAAGTAAGGAAAACGTCGCCATTTTAAGTATTTAAAACAGTTCTCATTCTCGCCGCTGGCGGTAAAATTCCATCTGCCGTACGGTGCTGCCATCTCTGGGATGTATTGACAATGAACGCGGTCTCATTTTAAAACAATGCGCATGTTTCTATCTCTTTCCAGTCCGGAGAAAAAAAATCGGAGGCCTTAGAACTTAAATGCATCTCGTACATGTCGCATATGTCCTGCATGGCTTGTTTCTGCTCTCTCGCGCTGTGCTGCCCACGCCGGTTCCTTTGCCACTGTTGTGATGTCCACTGGCCAGGATACTAATGGAATCATTGGGAAGAAAGACATCATAATGTTTGTGAAACCCTATTGGCCAGAATAATAGAAGAGGATGTGCATGCGACCATTCTGTAGGGTTCATATGAATACTGTAAGAGAGATTAGGGCACGTACAAAAGAAAATCATATTTCTCTCGTTCAGTGTCCGAATCTAAAAGGGCAGAAAAACGATAATATTAGAACAAAACACCCTCCCCATGCACCAACTCAGGCGTAAACTCGGGTCTCAATGGCAGTATCCAGGACATCAAAGACCAGTTACAGTAGTTTGCCTCACGAGAGAATACGACTTTGTGACACCATTCAGAGCCTAATGTGTACTGGTTATAGGGGGTGCAACGTCAGTAATAAGGCTATCATGTAGAGAACTCCCACCTCCAGAATTTCTGAAGGAATACCTCACAGGAAAAATTCGAAATGGAAATGAGTCTTTCAAAAATGTTCTATCAACCAGGGTGCCAAAAACCGTATTTGTGGGCTTGAAAACACTGGAGATTGGGGTCAATGATACTGTGATCCTGTTCAGTGATGGAGGTGCAGGCAGAATAAAAGTTCTGAAGCAATCTGGAATTAAGTCTAGCCATAATACAGAGGCAATCCCACTAGAACTAGATAGGCAGCGAGTCTCCAAGGCATAAACTGTGGTCAAAAATACAACGGAAGCAGCTAGATTCCTCAGACAAACAAAGAGACTGCATCTGGTTGATCCTCAAGAAAATAAAGATTACAAAGCTATAGAGTTTCAGGCTGCTTTTTTCATTCAACAGTGAGTTTTCCTTTACTTCAACTATCAAGCGAGATTTCTGAAAAACTACTTTTTTTGTAAATGTTTCCCATCATCTCAGAAAAATAACTAGATCTATATTTTAAGTACTGTATTTCAAATAAAATAAAAGGTACCTTTGGAAAAAAAGTATTGGAAAAGCAAAATAAAAATAGGTGTTTTGCGTTTGTATTTCGGATACATGTATTTCACATAATTCACGTCTCTCCCTGGCTGGCTCCCAACTCTGGAACATCTATCACCGGGAATAATCTCTCCTCCCTGAAGGCATCAGATACCTACGGCAAAATGACTGAAAAACTCCAAACAGTACAGTTTCCCAGGTGTTGCTTTATTTGGATGCTGTTTAATGGCAAATGCTAATGGCTTCTGGTCTGTGAATATTGTGAATTCTCTGCCTTCCAGAAGATAGCAAAAGTGTTTGACAGCCAAATATGCTGCCAACAATTCACAGTCATAGTGTATTGGAGGGAGACCTGGAGAAAATTGAAAGTGGTTAAGTTGTTCCTTCTTGCAGCTAGTGTAAGGAAGCAGCTATAGAACAGTCTGAAACATCAACCACAAAAATTAATGGAAGAGTTGACGAGTGATGAGGAAGCTGAGTTGCATTAGCTAGTTCTTATTTTAACTTTCTGAATGATTTGTCTGCTCTTCGGCACAACAGGAAAATTGTCTTTCCTCTTGGCATTCTTGCACAAATTGAACAAAGGTTTTAGATTTCTGCAGTATGTGGCATTATACATCTGTAGAAATTCACCAGTGCTAAAAGCATCATCGTTCTGCTACTGCTCTAGGATCAGGAAAGTCTTTGATTATTTTCGCCTTATCTTCTGATAGTGAAATTCCTTGATGTGGCACATAATAAGTCAAGAATGATATCTCTTTCTCTCCAAAAACGCATTACAATGTTAAGGTGACTTTCATCCAACCATTTAGAAAGCTGTTACACATGCATTATGTGTTCTTTATCTGGTGCTGAAGCTAAGCGAATATCATTTAAATAGGAATACATAAAAGATAAATCATTCAAAATGTTATTAATAAATCGATGTAATGTTTGTTCTACATTCTGAAGACCGAATGACATCTTCAGAAATTCGAGAAGTCCAAATGGTGTAATCACAGCTGTCTTAGGTGCTTCTTATGACGCAACAGGAATGTGGTGATACGCCTGAAAAACCGCCTGAATAAAGTTAGTTTTAGAGAATACGTTTCTGTTGGAGAGCTGTCAGATGAAATCTTGTAAATAAGGTACTGGATAGCAACTTGGCACTGTGAGAGCATATAAAACTCTACAATCTCCATAGGTATGACAAGTTTCATCTTTCTTTGGAACAAGATATAGAGGACTAGACTAACAGCTTTTATATGGGCAAGATATAACATTGTTGATAATCTCTTGAAATACGAGTTTTGCTTGCTCTAATTTTGCTGATGCCAAGTGTCTGACTAGTACAAGCACTGGAGATACTGTAGTTGAGGTCATATGTTGCACACTTACTTCAGAAAAATTGTAATTAGGTTTCTCTTTGAGAATGTTACTATATCCCTCTAGAAAATCTCAATATTTGTGCTGTGCATCAATAAAAACACTAAACTGCTGTTGAGTACATCTGCAGAGCCTGTACTAGCGATTTTAAGTCTGTTATCAAGAAACATTTGTGGCTTAACTTCAAGCAGCAAATCATAATAGTAGTACAACTGAGTGGGTTCCGTGACAGAGTGCATTGTTGTCAGATCTGTGATGATGTCAACAGTGACATCATGTGCTGTTGC
The DNA here is from genome assembly GCF_023898315.1 of Schistocerca nitens. Lineage (NCBI taxonomy): Eukaryota > Metazoa > Arthropoda > Insecta > Orthoptera > Acrididae > Schistocerca > Schistocerca nitens. The sequence goes on from NC_064618.1 coordinate 502,870,669, forward strand.
CAGATTTCCCCCTCTCCACTCCCTCTGACAGAAGCCAAATGCACTTTATGAAAATGGTGAAAAACTAAAAAGAATGATGGGAAATTCAAAAAAGCCCAATTATGTTACAGGGTTTCCCCAACTCTTAACATAACTGCAGAAGTATGTCTCTTGTAAGTATAAGTTGGCAGGGAATACAGGATCATACTTTGTTCTGTTGATGTAAAATTCAAGGGCAGGCTCAGTGACATCAGAATCCAAGATGGCTGACCAGGGGATACTAGGACAGCCTGTATTGTTGCCGGATTTTCTGGGTTTTCCCCATCATTATGATGTCAGAATCCAAAAATCTTTACACACTAGGATAAAGGAAGGCAAACTTGGGAAGTAACCTATCTGAAGTTTCCTACTATTTACATAGCTGACCTACTCGCTGCAACATGAGAAACCACTTAACATGTTTTCTCAATCTATTATTCATTCAGATGTGTGGGACCCACAGTCATACCTGTCAGGTCACTTATAAAATTAAAGTTGGCTGCTGTTTTTTTTTTTCACCTTCTGGTGTCACACACACTGTTTGTCCTACGTTAAAGTCCAATTCCCCTCTGATGTCACAGATTGTCGCCTTAAGGTTGTATCTGACTTGTTCTAAATCCACTTGTGCTATGCTGGGAAGTGTATAGATGTTTGATTTGAAGTGTGTATCAATTTTTACCTCTCTACCTACATTATTCCAAAAAGTATTGAATTTGCAAATGTTAATGACCTTTTGCATCCCCTGTATAGTGATCCTATTCTGCTACGTATATGGTGGTGTCCATTTATCTTATTTTCTCTCATTTAATGGAGAACTCCATGTTAACAGCTTCAGACAGAATTGGTATCCAGCTTCATTACATCTTGTCATTGAATGAGTATGTAATTCTTTGAAAGTGTTCTTCTTGTCACTGAGTATGCTTTGTAGTCTTAGTGATTAGAGCATTTTTCCTTGCAAATACTAAAAATAAAACAGTAGTTACGCAAATTGTCCACGATACATTTTAGCAGAAATTAATGTACTAGAATCATCTTTCAATTCCAATGAAAATTTCGGAGTTCTCCATTAAATGCGAGTAAGTACAAAAAGTGAATGCAAACAAAAAAATAAAATACGATCAGTGTATTTACAGTGAACTTAAATAGAGCAGTTTAAATATGGACTCATAATCAGGATCAACAATACATAAGTTCACAAAACACAATTTGACAAAACCAGCTTCTCTTTCACATGAATCAAAAACAAATCTGGAATCAGTTTCTTCACCTACTATCACAGGTGTGAACAAAAATAAAGCAGAATGCTTGCAATATATCACAATGCCATTCATTGAGTCCAATACACACAAAGTGTCGTAATCAGGAACACAAGGTAAGAAAACCAGCTTCTGTGCCATGTCATGTCATGTCACAAGGTTTTTAGGTTTCGACAAGTGCTAAAGCAAAATTATTTCCACTTCATAATGGCCACACAGAAAAATTGCAATATTAGGTTTTACCAAAAATCTTTATACTATCAAAAGGTGAACAGGATGACATTACAATATCTTATATGAATGTGGACCTAGCTATGATCAGTTAATCTTAGTTTTCGAATGAGGTTTATTGAATATATTACTTTTCAAGATCACAAAACGTTTCCAGGCATGCCCTAAACCACTAGACTCCGAGGCCTACCCATAACGTAAAAATTTAAAATATTGTTATCTAAAATACAGGGTGGTCCATTGATAGTGACTGGGCCAAATATCTCACGAAATAAGCATCAAACGAAAAAACTACAAAGAACGAAACTCGTCTAGCTTGAAGGGCGCTGCCATAGGTCAAACGGATATCAACTGCATTTTTTAAATAGGAACCCCCATTTTTATTACATATTCGTGTAGTACGTAAAGAAATATGAATGTTTTAGTTGGAGCACTTTTTTCGCTTTGTGATAGATGGCGCTGTAATAGTCACAAACAAGTAAGTACGTGGTATCACGTAACATTCCGCCAGTGCGCACGGTATTTGCTTCGTGATACATTACCCGTGTTAAAATGGACCGTTTACCAACTGCGGAAAAGGTCGATATGGTGTTGATGTATGGCTATTGTGATCAAAATTCCCAACGGACGTGTGCTATGTACGCTGCTCGGTATCCTGGACGACATCATCCAAGTGACCAGACCGTTCGCCGGATATTTACGTTATTTAAGGAAACAGGAAGCGTTCAGCCACATGTGAAACGGCAACCACGACCTGAACAAATGATGATACCTAAGTAGGTGTTTTAGCTGCTGTCGTGGCTAATCCGCAAATCAGTAGCAGACAAATTGCGCGAGAATCGGGAATCTCAAAATAGTCGGTGTTGACAATGCTACATCAACATCGGCTGCTCCCGTACCATATTTCTATGCACCAGGAATTGCATGGCGACGACTTTGAACGTCGTCTACAGTTCTGCCACTGGGCACAAGAGAAATTACGGGACAATGATAGATTTTTTGCACGCGTTCTATTTAGCGACGAAGCGTCATTCACCAACAGCGGTAACGTAAACCGGCATACTATGCGCTATTGGGAAACGGAAAATCCACGATTGCTTTGGAACATCAGCGGCCTTGGCGGGTTAATGTATGGTGCGGCATTATGGAAGGAAGGATAATTGGCCCCCATTTTATCAATGGCAAACTAAACGGTGCAATGTATGCTGATTTCCTACGTAATGTTCTACCGATGTTACTACAAGATGTTTCACTGCATGACAGAATGGCGATGTACTTCCAACATGATGGATGTCCGGCACATAGCTCGCGTGCGGTTGAAGCGGAATTGAATAACATATTTCATGACAGGTGGCTTGGTCGTCAAAGCACCATACCATGGCCCGCACGTTCACCGATATTTGCTATCTTGATCCACCAAGAACGCCTGACAACATGCGTCAGCGCATTGTCAATGCATATACGAACATTACGGAAGGCGAACTACTCGCTGTTGAGAGGAATGTCGTTACACGTATTGCCAAATGCATTGAGGTTGACGGATATCATTTTGAGCATTTATTGCATTAATGTGGTATTTATAGGTAATCACGCTGTAACAGAATGTGTTCTCAGAAATGATAAGCTCGCAAAGGTACATGTATCACATTGGAACAACCGAAATAAAATGTTCAAACGTACCTACGTTCTGTATTTTAATTTAAAAACCTACCTGTTACCAACTGTTCGTCTAAAATTGTGAGCCATATGTTTGTGACTATCACAGCGCCATCTGTCACAAAGCGAAAAAAGTGATCCAACTAAAACATTCATATTCCTTTATGTACTACACGAATATGTAATAAAAAATGGGGGCTCCTATTTTTAAAAAAACGCAGTTGCTGTCTGTTTGACCTATGGCAGCGCCATCTAGTGGGTCAACCATAGCGCCATCTGGTTTCCCCCCTCAAGCTAGACAAGTTTCGTTCTTTGTAGTTTTTTCGCGTTACGCTTATTTCGTGAGATATTTGGCCTGTCACGATCAATGAACCACCCTGTATAGAAGAATATAGATTTACGTGCATTCGATTTTCACTGTCAGGCCACTAGGAGCGCTACTGTCGTTCTCAGCGGCCTTATACTGTGTCTTTCAGCCGCTCTGCCTATCTGTTCCCTAGATGAGCGCACTGAGTGGCTTGGTTATCGAAGGAGAGCATTTCGGAAGTCATGCCGTACGGCTCTAGCAAACCAAGGCACTGTTGTTGCTTTTCCTCACGCCAGCGAACCAAATACAGGTCCGCACCTGCGCACTGTGCCATGAACCAAAAGCGGCTAGCCGGTGACAAGGGCATGCTATTCTTCGCTGTACCGAAAAGCGTGTTTGCAGTTCTTAGTACTGCTCAAATTTCCCTGACCATGTTTCTATGCATGCATAATAATTGCCATATAATGTCATTATATTCACATTCACATTTATGTTGTTTTGGATTTTATATTTCGCAAAATGGAATAGAACAGAATAGAACAGAATATTTATTTGCCTTTGAAGATGTTTACATGTGATTAGTGTCAACATATATTTTTTATAGCTACAGCATTAGAGTTATTTTACAATTATACTTGCCTAATTATGCTGCAAGGAGAGTTTTACATAAGTAACTACTTCAGGAAAGTTCATTGTAACACAGACTGATCGCTATTTGCAAACCAAATACAGTATAACACAATGAATCAGCATAGTATGATAGTCTCACTGTATCTAAATAATCTCTATACAATTATAAATGGCTTCAAATGGCTCTGAGCACTATGGGACTTAACATCTGAGGTCATCAGTCCCATAGAACTTAGAACAACTTAAACCTAACTAACCTAAGGACACCATACACACCCATGCCCGAGGCAGGATTCGAACCTGTGACTTTAGCAGTCGCGCGGCTCCAGACTGTAGCGCCTAGAACCGTTCGGCCATACCGGCCGACATACAATTATAATAATCATAAATTTTATCTCTATATTGCCTTATACAATATGGCACAGGGAATCAACATACAACACTGGTAGCTTCACAAAATCTTACAATTTATAATTGAGTATATAGTCATACCTCAAAACTCCAAATCATCTATGCCACATTCTTCAAATTATTTCACTGTATAGAAAACTTTGCTTTTTACCCACTTTGTTATTAAACTTTTGAATTTATTCAGGGCAATGAGTGGGCATTTTTAGGTAGTTTGTTAAAATATGTGACACCAATATATTTACAAAAAAAATGGCTCTGAGCACTATGGGACTCAACATCTGAGGTCATCAGTCCCCTAGACTTAGAACTACTTAAACCTAAGGACATCACACACATCCATGCCTGAGGCAGGACTCGAACCTGCGACCATAGCAGAAGTGCGGTTCCGGTCTGGAGTGCCTAGAACCGCTCGTCCACCGTGGTTGGCAGATATTTACAGCTATTGTGGATCTTTGCTAGTCTGGCATGGGGCTTGTCAACTGCATGTCTCTGTTTAGTGATATCATGGTGTATTGACATCCTAAGGTCAAAGTTACCTAGGTTTTCTTTCTTGTATACTAGGCAACTACAAATATATAAACTAGGTACTGTAATAATATTCCATTTCCTTAAAGTAGTGTCGACATGATTCGTGTGGTGCGAGTCCCACAATGCATATGACGGCCTTTATTTGCCATTTCGATACAGTCTCAGATTCAGGTGAGTTTCCCCATAGCAAAATCCCATATGTCAGTAAGTAATTCAAGAAAGCAAAGTATGCATGGAGCAGCAGAGTTTCAATTACACAGCCTCTCAACTTATACAGCAGATAAATCACACATGCTAGTCTGGAGCATAACTTATCTGTATGTGTTTTCCAGCTTAAACTTTGATCAATATGGAATCCAAGAAGTTTCATTGATTTATTTTCCTTTTTGGGGCATTCAGATTAAATACAACGTTCTCTGTCTTGCTGTTATTTATGGGTAGTGCATTAGCCTGAAACCAGGAGGTACACACTCATCTACTGCTATTGCTACATTCAGCTGTAACTCATCCATGTTAGTATGCTGATCTATTTATGTGGTGTCATCTGCATATAGTACAGAGTCACAGGGCAATATGGAAGGCAGATCGTTTACACACACACACACACACACACACACACACACACACACACACACACACACACACACACACACACACATATATGTGTGTGTGTGTGTGTGTGTAAACGATCTGCCTTCCATATTGCCCTGTGACTCTGTACTATATGCAGATGACACCACATAAATATATATATATATATATATATATATATATATATATATAATTGGTGGTTTGCCCTGAAAGAGCGCAGTTGGACTAAACTACATGGCCAATTCCTTTTGCTGCCTTCCTTGCTGCCCAAACTACCCTCATTCGCTCGCTGTGCTTCTGTTTCCTGTCCTCTGTCCATGCTTCTTGTCAGCTTCATGTCTTTCGCTTATCTTGGTTGCCTTTTTGGTTGCCCATATTTCTTTCATCTTCCGGCTGTGATCTTGTTTGCGTTCTTCAGTCCATTTTACACCTGTTCATTTGTCCCAGTGTATCTCATGTAGTTTACTTTTCTTAATGATGTTTCTGAATTTTATTCTGTCGTTTATTGTGTCTCTTGTGATGTTGAGTTGATTCAGGTCTTTTTTTTTACCTCTGTGACGCTTTTGTTGTTTCCATTGGTTACCCAGTCAAAGACCCATTTGGTCAGTTTGTGTGATGGCATTCTGTATAGGTATCCATAGAATTGTACTCTGTGTTTTCTAAACTTTTCTGTGATTGTCTCTGTATGTTTGTATAGTTCCTCCTTAGGTTTCTTGATCCATATTCCATTGCTGTTAGTTGAGCAAAATATTTTCCTAAGTATTTTCCGTTCTACTTTTTCTAGTTGTCTGATACATGTATGCCCAAGGATTAGTGTGGTCTCTGCTGCATACAGTGCTTCAGGGAGCACCACCTTGTCGTAGTGGCGTAATTTGGCGTTTTGTGGGACAGACTTATTGTTGTAATGATTCCGTATTACTTTGTATGCCTTGTCAAGTTTAATTTTTCTTTCTTCGTTTGAGTCTGTTTTATGTATGCTCATTTGTAGTGTTTCGCCAACGTATTTGAAGTCTGTCGTTTTGTGAATCGCGCCACACTTTGTGTTCAGGGATGAGAGATTTTTTGTGCTCATAAACTGTGTCTTTTCTTAAGAGATCTGTAGTCCAGTTTTGGAAGCCATTTCGTGTAGTTTTTCAATAGCTTCTTTTGTTTCGTTTATACCGTTCGTGACTATCCCCAAATCGTCTGCAAAAGCCATGCATTTAATCTGTAGGTTTCCTAAGGTTATGCTCTGTTGTGATATTTCCCATTCTTTTATTACCTTATCTAACACTAGATTGAAAAGGAGATGTGAGACGCCATCGCCTTGTCGGACACCTGTGCGAATTTTAAAGAGCTCTGATAGTTCCCCATAGAAATTCACTTTGGAGGCCGTGTTGGTCAAGGTTTGCTCTATGATAGTCCATGTTTTGTTGTCTATTTTGTGTTCATCGTGAATTTTGAAGAGAGTTTACCAGTCGATAGAGTCGTATGCCTTGATGAAGTCGACAAAGGCAATGATCAGGTTCTGTTTGTGTTGTAAAATCGTTCTCAGAATCCAAATTTGTTCTGCACAAGACCGCCCCTTATGGAAACCTGCTTGGTATTCCCCAATCAAGTGGTCAGTCTGCCATTCTAGTCTGTTTAGTAAAGTTTTGGGAGAAGATCTTGTATGTGACTGCTAGTAGGGATATTCCTCTGTAGTTGTTTGGGCCAGTCTTGTCGCCATTTTTATATAGTGGGTGTATCAGAGCAGTTTTCCAGTCGTCAGGTATTTTCATGGTCTCCCAGATACCTTCCAAGATCATGTGGATGTCTTTGGTGAGTTCTGGGTCTTGTAATTTCTAGATTTCCGCGATGATGCCGTCTTTCCCTGGTGCTGTACGATTCTTGAGTGTTTTGATTATTTCTTTAACGTCTTCTAGAGTTGAGGGTTCACTATCTGGATTGTACGTACTCGTTTTTGTCAACAGTTCTTCCATAGGAGGTACTTTTTCAAAGTACCTTGCCAGAATGTCACAATTGTTTTTGGTATTGGTTTCTAGGGTTCCATCTGGTCTTCTGAAGCACAAGTTCGGTGGTTGATATCCAATCATATTTTCTCTGAACATTCTGTAGAAGTTTCTTGTATTGTTCTTCGTGAAGTCCGATTCGATCTTCGTCAGTCGCCATTTATTATACTGTCGTTTTGCACTGCGAATGATTTTGTTAGATTGTTTCTGTGTTTATAGGAAGTTCATCCAATTCTCTGGAGATTGATGGCTACTAAATTTTTTCCATGCACTGATTCGTTAGTCAATTGCTTGGTCACATGTGTGGTTCCACCAACAGCGTTTCCTTGTGTGTTTTGCTTGTGCTAGTTTCATGGCCTCTCGGATTCTTCCTGAAAGTTGTGTCCAGTCCGTCGTTTTCTCCATTTTAATTTTGTCTAATATTTGTGTCTGGTTTAAAGTAAGGTATTCTGAATCTGTTCTAACAATTTTGTTCTTCTGGAGCTTTTTCTTGGGCAAAAGACGAACCCTGCTCTGTATTAGGTGGTGGTCTGAGTTGAAGTAGCCTTTACATGTGTCTATGTTCAAAATTTCTTTTTGTGAGTCTTTCTGGATTATTACACGGTCTATTTGTAGTTCTTGCTTTCTGCTGGGGAATTTCCATGTGGTAAGTTTCCGTGTTGGCTTCTTGATATTTGTTGGCATAATGGTGACGTTGTGGCTTTTGCAAAAGTTTATCAGGTGTTTTCCATTTTTGTTTGTGTCCTTGTGTGGAGAATATTTTCCTGTGGCATGTCTGTATTCCTTTTCCTTTATGAGTTTAGCGTTGAAGTCTCCCAGTATTATTTTGATTCCATGTGCAGGAATTTTCCTGATAGTTTCTTCCATTGATGTCCATAAGTTATCAATTTCGTCCTAGTGTTTCCTCTTGTAGTCATTAGTCGGTGCATGTGCGTTGATTATTGTGTAGGATTTGTTGTCTGACTTCACTGTGATCGTGCTGATTCTTTCGCTTGGTGACGAAAAGTCGATTATGTTGTCTGTGATGAACCTGTGTATCGCAAATCCTGAGCCAAAAAGCTGTAGGTTTTTCAGTTGTCTCAACGGTTTTCCTTTGTATATTCTAAAGTTCTCCATGTTGAAATGGTCTTCGTCTGTAAATCGTGTTTCTTGAAGTGCACATATTTTGATTTGATATTTTTCGAGAGTGTCTGTGAGTTGTTTCATCATTCCTGTCTTCACCAGTGTGTTCACATTGAGTGAGTTCAGTATAATTATACTGATCATGTTTACATGTAGCTGGTATCGTCACACGTCTTATAGCTACAGCATTACAGTTATTTTACATTAAAATTGCCTAATTTTGTTGCAAGGAGGGTTTTACAATAAGTAACTACTTCAGAAAAGTACATTGTAACTCGAACTGATCCACTTTTGCAAACCAAATACAGTATGCCACAATTATTCAGCAAATTATGTTAGTCTCATTGTATCTAAATAATCTGTATACGATTATAATAATTATATATATACAGGGTGTTACAAAAAGGTACGGCCAAACTTTCAGGAAACATTCCTCACACACAAAGAAAGAAAATATATTATGTGGACATGTGTCCGGAAACGCTTACTTTCCATGTTAGAGCTCATTTTATTACTTCTCTTCAAATCACATTAATCATGGAATGGAAACACACAGCAACAGAACGTACCAGCGTGACTTCAAACACTTTGTTACAGGAAATGTTCAAAATGTCCTCCGTTAGCGAGGATACATGCATCCACCCTCCGTCGCATGGAATCCCTGATGCGCTGATGCAGCCCTGGAGAATGGCGTATTGTATCACAGCCGTCCACAATACGAGCACGAAGAGTCTCTACATTTGGTACCAGGGTTGCGTAGTCAAGAGCTTTCAAATGCCCCTATAAATGAAAGTCAAGTGGGTTGAGGTCAGGAGAGCGTGGAGGCCATGGAATTGGTCCACCTCTGCCAATCCATCAGTCACCGAATCTGTTGTTGAGAAGCGTGGTCAACAATACCTTGTACAGCAGCAACTTCTCTGACGCTGACATTAGGGTTATCGTCAACTGCACGAAGAATTGCTTCGTCCATTGCAGGTGTCCTCGTCGTTTTAGGTCTTCCCCAGTCGCGAGTCATAGGCTGGAATGTTCCGTGCTCCCTAAGGTGCTGATCAATTGCTTCGAACGTCTTCCTGGCGGGACATGTTCGTTCTGGAAATCTGTCTCGATACAAACGTACCGCGCCATGGCTATTGCCCTGTGCTAATCCATACATCAAATGGGCATCTGCCAACTCCGCATTTGCAAACATTGCACTGACTGCAAAACCACGTTCGTGATGAACACTAACCTGTTGATCCTACGTACTGATGTGCTTGATGCTAGTACTGTAGAGGAATGAGTCACATGTCAACACAAGCACCAAAGTCAACATTACCTTCCTTCAATTGGGCCAACTGGCGGTGAATCGAGGAAGTACAGTACATACTGACGAAACTAAAATGAGCTCTAACATGTAAATTAAGCGTTTACGGACACATGTACACATAACATCTTTTCTTTATTTGTGTGTAAAGAATCTTTCTTAACAGGTAAAGGATCTGATTTTTGATTATTGACACACACTAACTGTTTTTTATTACTTAGGTATGACTGCAGTAGGAGGAGGGCCTTCTCCTCAATTCCACAGTACTGCACAGATGTGTTCAAATTATTAGACTAAAGACATTTTTTCCAAAACTTTAGATTTAATACACATTTACATCCACATGCAGATTATATTAGTACATTCAATAGTTTGTATGCATGCCTTGTTCTCAATCAACACGTTTATCCTGTTTGGTATAGTTTTTATTAAATTTTCGCATGACACTTCAACATCATTGTCTGCGTACCAGACGTCCTCTTGTTTCTCCATGAGATCTTGTTTGGTGGTTATTGTAAATTTCCTTATCCTCTATTTCACAGTAGCCCATAAATTTTCAGTTGGGTTTATATCAGGGCTATTTCCTGGCCAGGGCAACACTTTCAGTTTCTTTTCTTTCAAGCACTTGGAAACAATTTTGGCTTTGTGGTAAGGTGCCCCATGATGTATAAAAATGGCATCTTTATTAGGAAACCACTAATTTATTTGGGGAAAAGTTCCTTTTCAAAGATTTCTTTATAGTGTTCTTGTCTCATTGTCCCTTCAACAATGTGTAATCTGTCAGGACCTTTCACGGACATCACACTGCAGACGATAATGAAAGTTGGATGCTTCACACATTGCTGTATACACTCAGCTTTGAACTGTTCTCCAGGTCTGCAATGAACATACTGGCTGCTTTCTTCCATCACAGTAAATAGAGATTCATCACTGAAGTATACCTGAAACATGTGTACAAATTTACAAGTTAGAAAAGTTGGGCATAGTAGTGTAGGAGACCTCAATATTCCCAAAATTCAAATGTGCATTTCTTCAGTATCAATAAAACATCACAGTTTCAAGCCAAAACTCCTAACTTCAGAGATCAGACCCACTTAATTTACCATATCATTGCACATATCTTAGCCCAGTCCTCATTTGTCCACTCCTGAAATTGTTTAGCCCATTGCAATCTTTTGGTTTTCATGGCAGGTGTAATTTTCTGTTTTTTCCTTGGCCGGCATGCCTTTAAACCACATTCAATCAGCCTTCTCCTCACTGTCACAGGTGAAACTTCAACATCCAAACCTTTCAGCTGATAGCTCATGTCTGTAGAAGTAAGTTTATGGTTCATTGTTGATATGTTTGTAAGTCTTCTCATTGTTCTAGAATTGATTTTTCTTTTATGTCCACATTCTCCATTCCTGTTTGGCTTGTATTCACCACCTTTCTGCACTGAAAGTTTGATCCTGCTGACAGTCTTTTGTGACATTCTCATTCTGTCAGCAATTTCTTGCTGTCTATAACGATTTTCAGCAAGAAGTGCTACCACAACCGAAACTTTCCGAGGTGAAACATCTTTTGTCTTCCCCATAATCTCACTTTCTTTGGAAACTCCGTGATTTATTCCTATAGCTAAAAACATGCAAGTTCACAAGTTATATAATGTCTTGTTAAAGTAGCAAGAAGTTGATAGAATAAGCAACAAGCTGAAGTACACCACAGAAACATAAAACATTACTGTAAACACAGTTACAAAGCGTGTACACATACAACTAACACCAACACGATTTGGATGGAAAATGACAAATATCAATAACTGTAAAAAATTCAGTGATCTACAAGTTGCCTGGAAGAGAAATTTTGTGGGCTCAATCAAACCATTAAAACAAATCAATTATTACACCTTTCTCTCCTATTTTACACCATAAAACTTAATAGTATAAAAAATAATCGTGTTGTATAATAATTTGAACATGTCTGTAGCTTTCTTATTAGGATAACATGGGACACTGTATCAAAGGCTTTCTTTAAGTGCAGTAGTGTTGCACAACGAACTGACTCATTTTCAAAGCAGTCATATACTTTTGTTATAACGCCTTCAACTGCTTTTACAGCAGTGAGGGTAGATCTAAAGCCATATTGTGCAAGACACATTAGTTTATTATGTTCAAAATATTGGTTCATCTGCTGGTGCATACAGTGCTCTGTTATTTTGGAAATAATTGGGGCTAGTGAAATGGGTTGGTAATTTTCACATGATGATGTGCTACCTTTCTTATGGACTGGTTTTATTATGAATATTTTTAGACATTCTGGATATAATCACTCTGTTAATATTTCGTTTATTAATTTTATTAAGGGTATTATTGTCTCTTTTCTTATTTGTTCAGTAATAAAATTAAGAAAAGCCATAGTAATCTTCTGTTCGGGAATCACTGAGTTTAGCTATAGCTTTGATGACATGTCGGCAAGTTACAAGACTCAATTCAAAACATTCAGTTGGTTTATTGTGTAATGGTGGCAGCAGTGGTTCAACGTTGCTCACATCTTCCTTGGTGTTAGTTTCTGGTATAGGATTGGCAAAGCATTTATTTAGTGTATCGGGAAAAACTGGAATGCTGTAATCTTTCTTTTGACAATTTATTTCAGTTTTGACAACTTCCCATGCCACTTCACATTTATTTCAAGAGTTAAGAATGTATCCATCATTGGCCTTGCATTTTGCTGTCTCCATTACAGTTCTGTAGTGTTTTTTATGATCTTGTATTTATCCCTATCTGTTTTATTGTGTTGTGATCTACCATAATACAGGAGGATCAAGTTTCATAAGTTATTTAGTTGTGGTGTATATTAGTGTTTTAAACTTCCTGGCTTAGAATGGGAGTTATGCTTGTAATCTTTCTTGTAAGTTATTCTTGTAATCTTTCTTATAATGTCCAGGGCACACTTCTTCAAAGATCTCAGTTACCACTTCTAAAAATCTTTTGGCTGACTCATTAACATCCATATCATGAGTAAGTATTTCATTCCAGTCTATTAATGTTAATCTAGATTTTAGATTGTTTAGCTTCTGTTCATTAATAGGTCTGATTGTTCTTTTCTGGCAGCTATCTTCTTCATGATCTAGGGGAATTCTTAGCCACAATCCTTCGTGGTCAGAAATACCTAATTTTATTGTATTTTACTGACATCCACTCATGTGAAAATTATAGATAATGTTACTCAAGCATGCTTTGAGTCTAGTGAGCCTGTCATTTATACAGTAACAATTTAGCAAACTTAGTGTATTGAGTAAATTGCTTTCACTTTTACTCCTTATTCCTAATGTCTATATTAATGTCACCAAATATTAAAATTCTGCACTTTTTTTACTTAAGTAACAAGATTATAAGTTTCTGAAGACTTTCTATAAACAAGTCATCATTATGATTGGGAGGGCGATACACAAACACTGCTATAGTTTTCAATTTTGCCAATAGTACTGCTGAAACTTCAAAGTTAGAGTCTACACAATGTACATCAATAATTTTATAGTTTAGTTTAGAGTTTTATTTATATAGAGAGACACGCCACCATGTTTCATATTTGTCCTGCTATAGCCTGTAAGTAATTCGTAGTCATTTGGTACACTTTACTTTAGTTCTCTACATGACAACCAGTGTTCATTTATCATTAGTACGCTACAGTTTAACTTTACCAGCCAATATTGGAGATCCAGAAGTTTATTTTTTGAAGGCTGTACATTTACATGAAGCAACACTAGGCCTCTTTCATACGAGCTATTAATAAGTCTACTTCAGAATTATCCAGTACACTTACTCTACTTGTCAGTTCTAGTTGTTCTATATTATTTTCTTTTAACACAGACAAATACCTATTTGTAGATCTCACCTTATCATTTATTGTAGTTTTTGTTGCCAAAACATTGTTGTAGTGTTTTCTTCTCTGAAAAAGCGCCATGTTTGTAATGTAGGGCTATTGGTTCCTTCTTCTTGCAAAACAAGGCACAGAGACTTTTCATTTCGTTCACTAATCTTAATTTACCTTTCATGTTCATGGGAAGTCCATGCCATGTGTGTTCATCCCTGTTCAGTTTGCTGACATCTACCAAGTGTGCATAGCTGAAATTTTTACTTAATTTCTGTAACACTGTACTGTGATCCTCTATTTCCCTATTTACACAAGACCACTCTGGAAGGTCGTACCATACCGGCAATTAGTTATCACAATATCGGTGTAGTGCAATTGTGGAAATAAGTTCCTGTAATTTTTCTGTGCCGATTTGCTTTCATTTTTGTGTAAGTCGTTGGCGCCTCCTATGAACCGTCTTTGCTCAGTTTCTTTGTTTTAGTTGTTAAGTTTTCTACAACACACATAAACGAAGCACCAGGTTTGACATTAGCAAACACAGAATAATCAACGTTTATGTTTTCATTAAGTGAAAATGAGAGTCCATTGCCATGGCTATCAGTATAAATTATGATGGTGCATTAGGAATAGTGTGTAGTGCCATACTGATCGGTAAAAGGCCTCAGACTCTTACAGAATAGCAACTTCAGTTGTTGTTGTTGTTGTTGTGGTCTTCAGTCCTGAGACTGGTTTGATGCAGCTCTCCATGCTACTCTATCCTGTGCAAGCTTCTTCATCTCCCAGTACCTACTGCAACCTACATCCTTCTGAATCTGCTTGGTGTATTCATCTCTTGGACTCCCTCTACGATTTTTACCGTCCACGCTGCCCTCCAATACTAAATTGGCGATCCCTTGATGCCTCAGAACATGTCCTACCATCCGATCCCTTTATTTCATAACATTTTTGTAAATGCATTTGAAAACTGCTTCCCCAAGAAAATAGTTAAATATACTTTAAGAAACCTTGTAACAAACCATGGCTTACTAAGGGTATAAAAATATCTTGTAACCGGAAAAGGGAAATGTATCTGACAGCAAGAAAGAGTAGTGACCCAGAAACTATCAAAAATTATAAAAACTACTGTGTTATATTAAGAAAAGTTATTAAAAAATCCAGGAGTATGTGTATCATGTCTGAAATCAGCAACTCTGATAGTAAAATTAAAACAATTTGGAATATTATTAAAAGAGAAACAGGTCAACCAAGAGCAGAGGAAGACAGTATTACCATCAAATTGAATGAAAACTTTACGAACAAAAAGTCAGAAGTTGAAAATATTTTTAATAATCATTTTCTAAATGTTGTGGATATAGTAGGATCCAGGTGTTCATTAGAAGATGCTAGGCTGTTAATGGAAGAGGCCATACCTATGCAATTTGATACAATTGAAATCTCACCCACTTCTCCCTCTGAAATTAGGAAAATAATAAACTTGCTTAAAAGCAAAAACTCACACGGAATTGATGGCATTTCCAGCAAAATACTAAAAGCTTGTTCTCAACAGATAAGTAAGATTCTCAGCCACCTGTGTAATAGCTGTCTGGAACAGGGCATTTTCCCTGATAGACTGAAATATGCTATTGTTATACCTTTGCATAAAAAGGGGGATAGATCTGATGTCAACAATTACCGTCCAATCTCCCTTCTAACAGCTTTATCCAAAATTTTTGAGAAAGTAATGTATTCAAGATTAGCTTCACATATCTGTAAAAATGAAGTACTAACAAAATGTCAGTTTGGTTTCCAGAAAGGTTTTTCAACAGAAAATGCCATATATGCTTTCACCAGTCAAATTTTGAATGATCTGAATAACCGAACACCACCCATTGGGATTTTTTGTGATCTCTCAAAGACTTTTGATTGTGTAAATCATGAAATTCTGCTAGACAAGCTCAAGTATTGTGGCATGAGTGGGATAGTGCACAAATGGTTTAATTCGTACCTAACTGGAAGAGTGCAGAAAGTAGAAATAAGTAGTTCTCGTAACATGCAAAGATCAGCACATTCCTCAAACTGGGGAACTATCAAGAATGGGGTTCCACAAGGGTCAGTCTTGGGTCCTTTGTTGTTCTTATTATATATTAATGACTTGCCATTCTATATTCATGAAGAGGCAAAGTTAGTTCTCTTTGCTGATGATACAAGTATAGTAATCACATCTGACAAACAAGAATTAACTGATGAAATTGTCAATACTGTCTTTCAGAAAATTACTAAGTGGTTCCTTGTAAACGGACTCTCACTGAATTTTGATAAGACACAGTACATACAGTTCCGTACAGTGAATGGTATGACGCCATTAATAAATATAGACCTTAATCAGAAGCATATAGCTAAGGTAGAATATTGCAAATTTTTAGGTGTGTCCATTGATGAGAGATTAAATTGGAAGAAACACATTGATGATCTGCTGAAACGTTTGAGTTCAGCTACTTATGCAATAAGGGTCATTGCAAATTTTGGTGATAAACATCTTAGTAAATTAGCTTACTACGCCTATTTTCACTCATTGCTTTCATATGGCATCATATTTTGGGGTAATTCATCACTGAGGAATAAAGTATTTATTGCACAAAAGCGTGTAATCAGAATAACAGCTGGAGTCCACCCAAGATCATCCTGCAGACATTTATTTAAGGATCTAGGGATATTCACAGTAGCTTCTCAGTATATATACTCTCTTATGAAATTTGTTATTAACAACCAAACCCAATTCAAAAGTAATAGCAGTGTGCATAACTACAATACTAGGAGAAAGGATGATCTTCACTATTCAAGATTAAATCTAACTTTGGCACAGAAAGGGGTGAATTATACTGGCACTAAAGTCTTTGGTCACTTACCAAATAGTATCAAAAGTCTGACAGATAACCAACAAGTATTTAAGAAGAAATTAAAAGAATTTCTGAATGACAACTCCTTCTACTCCATAGAGGAATTTTTAGATATAAATTAAGAAAAAAAAACAAAAAATATATAAAAAAAATTTAAAAAAAATAAAAATAAAAAATAAAGAAAAACAAAAAACACAATAAAATAAAGCTGTTATATTAACTTAAGTATGTTGTTAAATTAACCTAATTATGTCATGTATTGGAAAATTCGACTCGTTCCACATCATTACGAAATATCGTATTCATGATCCATGGAACTAGTATTAATCTAATCTAATCTAATCTAATCTTCTTCTAGTCAACTTGTGCCACAAGCTTCTCTTCTCCCCAATCCTATTCAACACCTCCTCATTAGTTATGTGATCTACCCATCTAATCTTCAGCATTCTTCTGTAGCACCACATTTCGAAAGCTTCTATTCTCTTCTTGTCTAAACTATTTATTGTCCATGTTTCACTTCCATACATACAAATACTTTCAGAAACGACTTCCTGACACTTAAATCTATACTCGATGTTAACAAATTTCTCTTCTTCAGAAACGCTTTCCTTGACATTGCCAGTCTACATTTTATATCCTCTCTACTTCGACCATCATCAGTTATTTTGCTCCCTAAATAGCAAAACTCGTTTACTACTTTAAGTGTTTCATTTCCTAATCTAATACCCTCAGCATCACCCGACTTAATTCGACTACATTCCTTTATCCTCGTTTTGCTTTTGTTGATGTTCATCTTATATCCTCCTTTCAAGACACTATCCATTCCATTCAACTGCTCTTCCAAGTCCTTTGCCGTCTCTGACAGAATTAAAATGTCATCGGCGAACCTCAAAGTTTTTATTACTTCTCCATAGATTTTAATACCAACTCCAAATTTTTCTTTTTTTTCCTTCACTGTTTCCTCAGTATACAGATTGAATAACATCGGGGAGAGGCTACAACCCTGTCTCACTCCCTTCCCAACCACTGCTTCCCTTTCATGCCCCTCAACTCTTATAACTGCCATTTGGTTTCTATACAAATTGTAAATAGCCTTTCGCTCCCTATATTTTACCCCTGCCACCTTCAGAATTTGAAAGAGAGTATTCCAGTCAACATTGTCAAAAGCTTTCTCTAAGTCTACAAATGCTAGAAACGTAGGTTTGCCTTTCTTTAATCTAGCTTCTAAGATAAGCCGTAGGGTCAGTATTGCCTCACGTGTTCCAATATTTCTACGGAATCCAAACTGATCTTCCCCGAGGTCAGCTTCTACTATTTTTTCCATTTGTCTGTAAAGAATTCGTGTTGTATTTTGCAGCCGTGACTTATTAAACTGATAGTTCGGTAATTTTCTCATCTGTCAACACCTGCATTCTTTGGGACTGGAATTATTATATTCTTCTTGAAGTCTGATGGTATTTCGCCTGTCTCATACATCTTGCTCACCAGATGGTAGAGTTTTTTCAGGACTGGCTCTCCCAAGGCCGTCATTATTTCTAATGGAATGCTGTCTACTCCCGCGGCCTTGTTTCGACTTAGGTCTTTCAGTGCTCTGTCAAACTCTTCACGCAGTATCATATCTCCCATTTCATCTTCATCTACATCCTCTTTCGTTTCCATAATATTGTCCTGAAGTACATCGCCCTTGTTTAGACCCTCTATATACTCCTTCCAACTTTCTACTTTCCCTTTTCTGCTTAGAACTGCGTTTCCATCTGAGCTCTTGATATTCATACAAGTGAACGATAAATGACACCACTACCGAGGCTAGCCTACCACACCGATAGATATGAACGATACAGAATAAGGCTTCTGCTTCGATAATGTAACGTGGGCTGTGCACACCATATCGTTTGCTGCTTCTGTATTGTCACATGGGCAGTGTGCAATAATACCCACCAGGACCAGGACCTACAACCTTTAGCACTGCAGTCTCTAGCCTTCATAATTTGGCCACGACCACTATTCACAACATGTCAAATATTTCTGCTAGATTCAATGGAGAGGGATGCAGGCTTACTTCGTTGCAGAACGATATGGATGTAAACTATATATGCATAAAATTTGGTAAGGTTTAGACTGCCAGGCTTCACAAAATTCCTTTCCATTGTTACTTAAAAGTTGTATCCAAATGTGCATTACTTATATGATAGTGTATTTATTATATTTTGGTTTTCTGTGGGTTCTATATTTCTTTTAACATCAGCGATGCACTCACAGTGGCACTGACAACGGTCGTCAGGCACTGTTGCTAAAGGTCGCCCGATAACATCGGCAGATAGTGTGGTCATAGTGTGTCCGATCCCTTCCATCAGTTTTTGTCAAGGTCAGAGGAAATAAGGTTAGATTAGAATTCATTCTATGTATGATGTAGGCTAGATTTTAACCTCTTAGGGTGGGTTGGACACCACGAGGTGCCCTAGCGGCTTGTACTATTAAAGGGACGCCTAATGCATCTGAATGAATTTCCTGTCTCGTAAAGAACGTGTCGAGTACTATATACTCTGTCTTCAGTTATCTGAATAACCGTGCAAGCTTTACGAATATATGAGATCACGGGAGAAACGTTCTGTCACGTACTCGAGATAATTGAAAAGCAAGTTATGAACACTCTGTTTCGTTGTATTTGTTTAAAGTTGCGCAGACGTACGTCAATTAATCATCAACGATTGTCATCTAGCATACGAGTGAAAGACAAGCATTAAAAGTAGCCATAAGATGCTCTGATAACGTACAGCACTTACTAACTCATACTAACAGAATCACTACCCTAGAGGCATAAAACGCCAGTACGCAGTAGTAATTACTTATAGACAACTAATGACAATCTACCACAAAAAAGATCCAGTACAGTAGCTGTAAGCATGTAAGATACGCAGCCCTTTTCACTTGAACAAGTTATTTTTTGAGGTTACTACCAATGCCTAAAATTTCCAATAAAGATTTTGCTTATTTGAGGTTTCGAATAAACCTGCGGTTTCAATCCATAGATTCCGAACTGTATCCCGATTATGATATTTTCATCCTCAGAATGCCACAAACTCACTCTTTCATTGACTAAACTCACCAGTTCCTCACGCTCCATATTTCGTGTGTGAGATCGTCGGTCGATTTGACCGAAGAAAACAAACTGATTTGAATTTCACAGTTTGTCGTCCGAAGTCTGTAGGTGACCGCGCACGTAGTGGCGTACTGATTTGAAAAGATCGGCCGTTTCCGGGCGATGTTGGTCGTCGGCGGAATCCACCGATATCGGAGCCACAGCAGCTTAAAGGGCTCCTTTCTTGCGGTGTTGAAGGTACCTTTTCCTGGTGATGTTATCTTTTTCTTTACGACGAATGCGTCTTTTATTACAACTTTTGAACACTCGGAATCCACCGAACAAACCGACAGTTTGCTAGCGAATGATTAAAGTTTTCCTTCTTGTATGAAATCCAAAGCTGCATTTTCGATTACTGCAATTAAACTGCTATAAGCTTCCCGTGATTGCCCGCCGAGCACCGAACTACAGCCTAGACTGTATCTCCTTAACTCAAAAAAAGATGATTTTTGCAACGCTGCTTCCAAACTTAACAGCTCCGAAAAATTTTTCGGTATTGTAGTTGGTAGTATACTGGATTCTGAAAACAGTTTTGCTTACTCTATAGAATTAGGAGAGGCATGGAGACACAAAATTTCTATGAGCTCTCCCCACCCCGCTGCCCCGTCAAAATGTTGGACTCTGCGTGATTATGAAGTTGAATCACACAGTTTTCATCTTCCTCCGCTATCTGTTGCCGTAACATCTTCTTCTATTCTCACTCTATGTATTCAACGCAAAAGGAAACGTAAATAGCACTACTACTGATAGCCAATTAACACATTTGACAGTAGCAGACAGCTGTGCCAGTGACACATAATAATAATAATAATAATATCTCTGACCAAAGACTTGTGATTACTCTGAAATGGCCAACATAAGAACATTCGAATGAGCAAATGTCGTGAGGAAGAAAGGAAATACGCATGGGTGTAAACCTACACATTAAGAACTTTCTATTTTGTTATGTGAAATGTTGTATTGTTGTCATTGTTTAAATAAACATTGTGTGTGTGTGTGTGTGTGTGTGTGTGTGTGTGTGTGTGTGTGTCATCACTCCAGAGATGTTTCATGTGGTACAATTGAAGTTGTGTACATGTCGAAAGTTTTAATAGTTATGCACGACGGTAGTACCTTAATTATTCTTGTCATGTGCAACGCGGAAAGAATTTGACGTAATGTAAACGATTAGTATCAACGTAGGGGTTGTCTTATTCGGTCCGTGTTGACAAACCGAAAATTGAGATACTTGTTTAAGGTGTGAGTACTTTCAATTTAGGGCTCAGTATAATGCCACTATTTGGTAAAAAGGACGACAGAGGTATTGACTACAAATCTAGGTTGGAGCATAAACTATATTTGGTGAGTCTAGAGATTGAAATTATAAATATATTACAATCGCAGATTAAGATACTCGTCTTCTGCCCCAAATCGTATCAATTACAGTTCAAGGTATTTTACAGGCCCGTGAAAATCCGGAGCCAGTTTTCGATTTGTCCGATTGTGCGCTGAAACATGTGCCATCAGGTGTCTACACGCTCTGTAAAGTGTTCAGGAAAGAAGCGCTTTATATGCAGGTACTCCAGCGATCTTCTTTATTACATTTTTCATAACTTGTTGGTTTCAAATAATAGTGACATCTACAGGAGTCAGTTTTAATATCCTTTGGCAGTCGCATTACATTTGTTGTAGGGAATTACCCGTTGTTATACAAGCAAATAATAACACCATTGATTGGAATGGTGTGATTGACGTTACAGAGTGAATTGCTGGTAATAAATAGCGACTGGCAGAAAATCTGAAAAGAGAATCAGAAGACAGTGAGTGAATTTCTCACTTCACATTGTCTGAAGGGTCAAAGCAGTATGAACACATCTGGTGGAGGGAAGACTATGCAACGAAATTAGTTCAGATAGAGCTGTTTGTTAGCCTAACAGCAATTTGTAAGCAAACTATTTCTCTTGATAATCGATGTTGAATATCCCAAGAGAGTGAAAATTCCGTTCTTAATTTATGGATTCAGATTACTTAGCACATAAACCTAAATGCATGAATATTAATTTAGGAGTGACAGTGATGGTTATATAGTATGTACAGTACTTAACTTCACACTTTGTGTGGTGTTTCCATCTAAATGTTTACAAGATCATCTTTCATTATTTTAATCTGGACAGGAAGTTCATAATGTCTGCACATTAGTAGATTGTAATCCTCACATAAGTATATTAGCTCAATCACCAACTCATTTACTTAAATTCCCTACTGAATGAATAAAACTGAATCTGTAAGGCAAGAACTGCAATAGCAAAGAAAAGCAGTTCTGATACGATAAGCTTGTTTCTGCAACAGAAAGAAAACTTATTCGTGGTAAAAGTGATATTTATAAATGACATTACATCTATTTTGTAATTTATATGCTTCAATAATTATAGAAAAACCTCTTAGTTAACATGAGGTATGCTGCCCTTGTATTTGATTAATCACCTTCTAGTTCATTATACTGAGAGTCATAGATAGAAAAGTTACCTACGCACTGTGAGACTGGAGATTAGTATCTTAGAGTACTGGATCTTGACAATAATCCTGTAGTGTGGACCGATCCTACATAGCACTGTATCTCCATACTAATATAAGCATAATCTCCCCCCCCCCCAACGGCCCTCGTCAAATAGACAATGTAAGCAATATGTGTGAAATACCTTCCACTTTGTCGTTTGGCTATGGATAATAATGTGCAATTGGTGAGTCACTATAGTTTAGGGCACAGAAATATTAACACAATCCATCTGCACTAGATATGAAATTAGCTCAATGCAGAACAACATTTGAACTGCAGAGTCCCTTCTCCTGACATGTAGTAAAACTTTTGTCATTCTGTGTAAAAGTTACATATTGGATACTCCTTTTACTTTTCAGTATGGTGTGAATGTAAGCACTGGAGCTGCTGAAACTATCAACTTTGTGTGTGCACCGCTTCACAGTTCATGCACGAAGTCTATGCTTGATTTGGTCACTGGAGGCTACCCAGTCTGCTAGTACAACAGCAGCCTGCCAGCTGCACCCCCTGTTAGAACTAATGACTATACAGACTAGAGTGCAAGGCTGTGCTGGCCACTTACTTTGTCTCTCATGTGCTTATGCTTTTTCATGTAATAAGGTCACAGTGTTTTTGGGTTAGAACGGGAGGCATATCAGGTCCCCTGTAAATTTTGTTAGAATTCAGATTTTGAATTGAATGAGAAATATTAGTAAATAGAGAATATACTGAATTAAGTCTTCAGAAATGTCTCATTGAAAGGCTATACTGATTTTCCTTACCTGTTTTTATCCAATCTGAGTTTGTACACATTATTTAAATATAAGATTACCCATCCATATACATTTATCAAAAGAAATGGTATCTTATGGACAATCCTTTGGGTAAGAAATAACTTTGTCATGCCTAATGTCGTAACTGATTCTGTTACTTCCATTTTCTGAGACTACATAATGTCATCATTTGGTAAATAATCGGTTGACAGGATTATCAGTTGCTCCATCTTCAATGTGTTATGCACAGCATATTGTTTGTCCAAATCCTTCAAGACAAGGTAGGGTACCTGCAACCTTCATTAATCAGTAACTTGAATACAGTATGTAGATACTCTGGCCCATTTCATATCACCAACGGATTCATGTAGAAAAAAAAGTCATAAATTTTATTATCAAATCCAGATTATCAATTCTTACTGTATGCTGGATTGTTTGTCAGTAGCCTCCAAATGGCACTAGAAATTTTAATGAAATATACTGTTTAACATTACAAGTGTTACCTCTCCTTCCAGCTGCTCCTCAAACTCTTAAGCTATGTGAAGTTACTTTTTAGCACTCTCAGCTTCTGCTCATATCACTTTTGATGTTTCTGGTCCTTTGTTTACTACAAAGGACATTCCTGCTTCATTACATTTCTTGAGTTCTTGAGACCTCCAGCCTTCCCACTTCTTGGCACAGCTACCTTATTCTTAAGTGTTTAGTTCACAGTTGCTTTTGAACAAGTATATTGATAAAGGGTCTGTAACACATCCATGCCAGATTTGACCAGGAGAAGAATGGAACACGTTTATAATTTGTTCACAGGCAGCAGCTTAACCCTTTATCTTACAAAGGCTTACATGACAATTCCAAACAAATAAAAATGACATATAGGTACCACAAGGAGAGATCAATGAGTATACACTGAATGAGGCTCTGTTAGCAAGTTTCTGGATGTCCATGTGGACAATAAACTGCGGTGTGTACCAGTAAGTTGGTAAGTTAATTAAAACATTCAATTCTTCCTGTTTTGCATTTAGACAATCTCTTTGGAGCATCTTCAGGGCTAGGGATTGTTACATATATCAGCCTATGGTATTAGTGGTTAATAACAGGAATGAGTTTAGGGTTAACTCTGTAGTTCACAACTGCTATAATAGAAATAAAAATAATTGAGTCGCATGCAGGCACACCAAAACTCTCCCCTCACATCCTTCGGCCCTCCCAGAACATCTCCCCTGAGTGTCTCTCTCTCTCTCTCTCTCTCTCTCTCTCTCTCTCTCTCTCTCTCTCTCTCTCGGTCCCCCCTGCGGGTCCGGGGTAAGAATAGGCCCGAGGTATTCCTGCCTGTCGTAAGAGGCGACTAAAAGGAGTTTCAACCGTTTCGGCCTTCCATGTGATGGTCCCCCTTAGGGTTTGACCTCCATTTTTCAAAATTCTACAGAAGTACGAGCCTTTTGGGGAAGGACACCTTACGTGGTGTACCACTGGTCCTAAGTGCACTAAGACCTTGGCACTCAGCATTGTACCGGCGTTGTAACCATACCCATTATTCCTCAAATTGGGCCTAAACGCCTGATGGGTTGTACAAGTTACGCCCATAGTGCGTCCCCATCTGCACCTACGATCATGATGGACTTTCCATGGCACCAGAAATCCAGCACGGTAGCCAGCCCGTTGTGGTGGGGTCGTCATGTACCCTCTAGGTTGTAGCCCCCTGACAACACAGGGATCGTACTGCCGATACCTGAGCTGCACCCTCCCCACGTCGGCCAAGGAGTAGATGCCCGTCTCCTTGGGGCATCAGGACTCCCGGCAACGGTCATCCTGCCAGGTGGCCCTTGCTGAGGCTGGGTGGCGCCCGTGGGGAGAGCCCCTGGTCGGAGTGGGTGGTATCGGGGCGGACGTTTCGCAGATGAAACGTCAACACGTATCAGGTCGCTCTGCGGCCGAGTCTTTCAAAGGAAAAGGTACCGTTTCTAGTTCTGGTTCTCCTGCCCTTTCCCCCTTGGCCACTCCCTGGGAGGAGGGACAGGCCCGCCGGCTTGGGGCGAAGTACTTCCCCCGCTATTTGGTCTGTTCTCGAACCGATGGGGGGACGTTCGCCACCTCCAAGCCCATGTTCTTTGTTCAGCACATTGAGGACATCTTCGGGGAAATCGAGGCTCTCAGCAAGATGCGTTCAGGTTCCGTTCTTATCAAGACCACCTCCGCCACACAGTCGGCGGCGCTCCAGGCGTGCGACCGCCTAGGGGACATCCCAGTGTCCATTGTCCCGCATCTGGCACTAAATAGGACGCAGGGGGTTATTTTTCATCGTGACCTCCTGCTACAATCTGATGAGGAGCTCAGGGCCAACCTGGAGCGCCGAGGCGTGCATTTCGTCCGGCGAGTCCAGCGCAGCCCAAAGACCGTCGCATCGACACCGGAGCCTTTACCCTCGCCTTCGAGGGGGACGTTCTCCCGGAGAAGGTAAAGGTGATGTGCTACCAGTGCGACGTGCTGCGACCCTACGTCCCGCCTCCTATGCGCTGTTTTCGGTGTTTGCGCTTTGGGCACATGTCGTCACGGTGTGAGGCTGAGCCCCATTGTGGCGATTGTGGACGTCCTCTTCGTGAGGAACATACATGCACCCCACCACCTCGGTGCATTAATTGTCCTGGCATCCACTCGCCTAGATCCTCAGACTGCCCCGCATATCAGAAGGAGAAGAAGATACAAGAACTCAAAACTTTGGATCGGCTCTCTTATTCTGAGGCCAGGAAGAAGTATGACCGCCTCCATCCCGTGCCGTTGACCACTTCATTTGCCACAGTTGTGTCCACTCCTTCCGCGGTATCCTCACCCCTATCCTGTCCCCCCTCCGCCTCCTCCGCCCATCAGGGGGCTCTGCCTCCGCCTCCCAAATCCCTCCCTTCCAAATCCTCCTCCCCCGTGGCCCCCGCCCCCTCTGCCCCAGGGGCCACCCTTCCTCCTCCTCCTCTCCCCCCGCCACCTGAGAAGCGATCCTCTTCTCAGGCATCCATCGGGGAAACGTTCCGGACCCCAGCTTCCGAGGTCCAGCGTTCCAAAATGGACCCCGCGCGTGAGGACCTTCTTCGGGTCCAGCCCACCATCCCTGTGCCTCCTCGGCCTTCCAAAAAGGCCTCCAAGAAGAAGTCTCTATCCCCCTCTCCGCCCCGGCGCATTTCGTCTGACGCTCCATCTGTGAGTCGCTGCTCCCGGCCGTCCTCAGTTTCGCCGGGACGCTCTGCTGCCAGGCGCTCAGCTGGCCTCTCGTCGGCAAATGATGCTGCCCCTCCTACACAACCAGGGACAGCGGCCGCAGTTGGCGACAACTCGATGGAACCGGATCCGCCTCCTGCCGGTTGTAACGTTGTCCCCTCGCAACCTGGCCCTCCGCGGCCGTCGAGGTGACCAGCTCTTCCCCCGTCTCGTTCCCCCAACTTTTTGACTAGCGATGGCCTTGTTACATTGGAACATAAGAGGTATTCGATCTAATCGGGAGGAATTACAACTGCTCCTCCGCCTGCACTGTCCGCTCGTCCTTGGTCTCCAGGAAACCAAGTTGCGCCCGACTGACCGTATTGCCTTTACCCACTATACCTCGGAGCGATATGACCTCACCCCTGTGGACAGTATCCCAGCTCATGGTGGGGTCATGTTGCTCGTTCGGGACGATGTCTATTACCATCCCATCCCATTGACCACCCCACTCCAAGCAATAGCTGTCCGTATTACTCTTTCTGCTTTTACTTTTTCAGTTTGTACCATCTACACTCCATCGTCATCTGCTGTTAGTCGGGCTGACATGATGCACCTGATCGTTCAGCTTCCCCCGCCATTTTTATTGTTTGGCGACTTCAATGCCCATCATCCCCTTTGGGGCTCTCCTGCATCCTGTCAAAGAGGCTCACTCTTGGCGGATGTCTTCAACCATCTCAATCTTGTCTGCCTCAATACCGGTGCCCCGACTTTCCTCTCGGACTCTACTCATACCTACTCCCACTTGGACCTCTCGATCTGTTCTACCACTCTTGCCCGTCGGTTCGAGTGGTATGTTCTTTCTGACACCTATTCGAGCGACCACTTCCCCTGTGTCGTTCGTCTCCTGCACCACACCCCATCCCCACGTCCTTCGCGCTGGAACATACCGAAAGCTGACTGGGGACTTTACTCCTCCCTGGCGACCTTTCCGGACCACGATTTTCTCAGTTGTGACAGTCAGGTCGAATACCTCATGGCTGTTACCATCAATGCTGCCGAACGTTCCATTCCTCGTACTACCTCTTCTTCACGTCGCATTTCCGTCCCCTGGTGGAACGAGGCTTGTGGGGACGCTATCCCTGCTCGACGACGTGCTTTACGCTCCTTTCGCCGCCATCCTACGTTGGCGAATTGTATTGAATACAAACGACTCCGAGCGCAATGCCGTAGAGTCATCAAAGACAGCAAAAAAGCTTGTTGGGCCTCTTTCACCAGCTCCTTTAACAGTTTTACTCCCTCTTCCGTCGTTTGGGGTGGCCTGCGCTGGCTGTCGGGCATTAAGGCCCAATCCTTGGTACCTGGCCTGACCTCAGGTCATGAGGTCCTTGTTGATCCTGTGGCTGTCTCCAACGCCTTTGGCCACTTTTTCGCGGAGGTTTCATGCTCCGCCCATTACCACCCTGCCTTCCTTCCCAGGAAAGAGGCAGAAGAGGCTCGGCGACCTTCCTTCCACTCGCTGAATCTGGAAACTTATAATGCCCCCTTTACTATGCGGGAACTCGAATGTGCGCTTGCACTGTCCCGGTCCTCTGCTCCGGGGCCAGATGCCATTCACGTTCAGATGCTGGCACACCTTTCTCCGGCGGGCAAAAGCTTCCTTCTTCGTACCTACAATCGCGTCTGGACCGAAGGTCAGGTCCCCATGCGTTGGCATGACGTCGTCGTTGTTCCTATACCCAAACCCGGGAAGGATAGACACCTTCCTTCTAGTTACCGCCCCATTTCTCTTACAAGCTGTGTCTGTAAGGTGATGGAGCGCATGGTTAATGCTCGGTTAGTCTGGATTCTTGAATCCCGACGGCTACTTACTAATGTCCAATGCGGCTTTCGTCGCCGCCGCTCCGCTGTTGACCACCTTGTGACGTTGTCGACATACATCATGAACAACTTTTTGCGAAGGCGCCAAACAGTAGCCGTGTTCTTCGATTTGGAGAAGGCTTATGATACCTGTTGGAGAGGAGGTATCCTCCGCACTATGCACAGGTGGGGCCTACGCGGTCGCCTGCCCCTTTTTATTGATTCCTTTTTAACGGATCGAAAGTTTAGGGTACGTGTGGGTTCCGTATTGTCTGACGTCTTCCTCCAGGAGAACGGAATGCCTCAGGGCTCCGTCTTGAGCGTAGCCCTTTTTGCCATCGCGATCAATCCAATTATGGATTGTATTCCACCTAATGTCTCAGGCTCTCTCTTTGTCGATGACTTCGCGATCTACTGCAGTGCCCAGAGAACATGCCTCCTGGAGCGCTGCCTTCAGCGTTGTCTAGACAGCCTCTACTCATGGAGCGTGGCAAATGGCTTCTGGTTCTCTGAAGAGAAGACGGTTTGTATCAACTTTTGGCGATATAAAGCGTTCTTTCCGCCATCCTTACATCTCGGTCCCGTTGTTCTCCCATTCGTGGAAACAACTAAGTTTCTAGGGCTCACGTTGGACAGGAAACTGTGTTGGTCTCCACATGTCTCTTATTTGGCGGCCCGTTGTACACGTTCCCTTAATGTCCTCAGAGTTCTTAGCGGTTCATCTTGGGGAGCGGATCGCACTGTCCTGCTTCGCTTGTATCGGTCCATTGTCCGATCGAAGCTGGATTATGGGAGCTTCGTCTACTCGTCCGCTCGGCCATCCCTCTTACGCCGGCTCAACTCCATCCACCATCGGGGGATACGTCTTGTGACCGGAGCCTTCTACACTAGTCCTGTCGAGAGTCTTTATGCTGAAGCTGCCGAATTACCATTGACCTACCGGCGCGACGTACTGCTGTGTCGGTATGCCTGCCGGCTGTTGTCTATGCCCGACCACCCCTCTTACCAGTCCTTCTTCGCCGATTCTCTCGACCGTCAGTACGGGCTGTATGTGTCTGCCCTGCTGCCCCCCGGAGTCAGCTTCCGTCGCCTGCTTCGACAATTGGATTTTACCCTCCCTACCACCTTCAGAGAGGGTGAGAGCCCGACACCACCTTGGCTCCAGGCTCCGGTTCATATTTATCTTGACCTCAGCTCACTCCCGAAGGAGGGTACTCCGGCTGCAGTGTATTGCTCACTGTTTGTCGAACTTCGTGCTAGACTTGACGGTCACACCTTTATTTACACCGATGGCTCCAAAACTGACGATGGTGTCGGCTGTGCCTTTGTCGTCGGGGCCGCCACCTTTAAATACCGGCTCCTCGACCCATGTTCGAGCTTTACGGCCGAGCTTTTCGCTCTCCATCAGGCTGTTCAGTATGCCCGCCGCCACCGCCATTCATCGTATGTACTCTGCTCTGACTCACTCAGTGCTCTTCAGAGCCTTGGAGCTCCCTATCCAGTCCATCCCTTGATTCACCGGATACAGCAGTCCCTCCATTCTTTCGCTGATAATGGTTCTCCTGTCAGCTTTCTGTGGGTTCCCGGACATGTAGGAGTGCCTGGGAATGAGGCTGCGGATGCTGCAGCCAAGGCTGCAGTCCTCCTGCCTCAGCCAGCCTCCCATTGTGTCCAGTCATCTGACGTTCGTGGGGATGTATGTAAGAGGCTTGTGTCGTTGTGGTGGGATGCTTGGTCATCCCTCCAAGGAAACAAGCTCCGGGCAGTAAAACCGCTCCCAACTGCTTGGACAACCTCCTCCCGACCATCTCGGCGAGAGGAGGTCCTTCTGACCAGGTTGCGGATTGGGCATTGCAGGTTTAGCCACCGCTACCTGCTCTCCGGTGACCCAGCCCCGCAGTGCCCTTGTGGTCAGGCATTAACAGTGCGCCATGTTTTATTGTCGTGTCCCCGTTTTAGTCAATTTCATGTTGTTCTGTCCCTGCCATCTACTTTACCGGATATTTTAGCTGATGACGCTCGAGCAGCTGCTTGTGTTCTGCGTTTTATAACTTTGACTGGCTTGTCCAAAGACATCTAACCTTTTTACTTATTTTATCTACATCTTTGTCAGATCTTCCTGGTGTCCCCCCCCCCTCCCCTTGAGTTTTACTAGATTCCGTGTGCTCTAACAACAGTGACTGGGCGCTAATGACCTCAGTAGTTGAGCGCCCTTAAACCCCACCAAAAAAAAGAAAAAAAATCTCTCTCTCTCTCTCTCTCTCTCTCTCTCTCTCTCTCTCTCTCTCTCTCTCTCTCTCTCTAACACCCCCACCAACCACCACCACCACCATCAGTCCTATCTTCTACCTGCTTCCTAAAGTCCATAAACCCAACCACCCAGGATGCCCCACTGTGGCCGATTACTATGCCCTCACTCAGAGAATCTCTGCTCACGTAGACCAGCACCTTCAGTCTGTTACCCATATCCTACCCTCCTATATAAAATACACAAACCACCCAGAACACCAAAATGCTCACTTGGTTCAGATTCATCGATGACATCGCCATGATCTGGATCGTGTGTGAGACATCCTATCCACATTCCCCCACAACTTCAACACCTTCTTTTGCATACCGGGGGGAGTCATTCCAGATGTGGAAAGGGTCCTTCCGGATGCCATGAAGGGTACAGGGTGCACCCATCTGCAGGTGGTCGCTCATGTCGGCACCAATGATGTGTGTCGCTATGGATCGGAGGAAATCCTCTCTGGCTTCCAACGGCTATCTGATTTGGTGAAGACTGCCAGTCTCGCTAGCGGGATGAAAGCAGAGCTCACCATCTGCAGCATCGTCGACAGGACTGACTGCGGACCTTTGGTACAGAGCCGAGTGGAGGGTCTGAATCAGAGGCTGAGACGGTTCTGCGACCATGTGGGCTGCAGATTCCTCGACTTGCGCCATAGGGTGGTGGGGTTTCGGGTTCCGCTGGATAGGTCAGGAGTCCACTACACGCAGCAAGCGGCTACACGGGTAGCAGGGGTTGTGTGGCGTGGACTGGGCGGTTTTTTAGGTTAGATGGCCTTGGGCAAGTACAGAAAGGGCAACAGCCTCAAAGGGTGCGGAGCAAAGTCAAGACATGCGGGGACCAAGCAGCAATCGGTATTGTAATTGTAAACTGTCGAAGCTGCGTTGGTAAAGTACCGGAACTTCAAGCACTGATAGAAAGCACCGAAGCTGAAATCGTTATAGGTACAGAGAGCTGGCTTAAGCCAGAGATAAATTCTGCCGAAATTTTTACAGAGGTACAGACGGTGTTTAGGAAGGATAGATTGCATGCAACCGGTGGTGGAGTGTTTGTCGCTGTTAGTAGTAGTTTATCCTGTAGTGAAGTAGAAGTGGATAGTTCCTGTGAATTATTATGGGTGGAGGTTACACTCAACAACCGAGCTGGGTTAATAATTGGCTCCTTTTACCGACCTCCCGACTCAGCAGCGTTAGTGGCAGAACAACTGAGAGAAAATTTGGAATACATTTCGCATAAATTTCCTCAGCATGTTATAGTCTTAGGTGGAGATTTCAATTTACCAGATATAGACTGGGACACTCAGATGTTTAGGATGGGTGGTAGGGACAGAGCATCGAGTGACATTATACTGAGTGCACTATCCGAAAATTACCTCGAGCAATTAAACAGAGAACCGACTCGTGGAGATAACATCTTGGACCTACTGATAACAAACAGACCCGAACTTTTCGACTCTGTAAGTGCAGAACAGGGAATCAGTGATCATAAGGCCGTTGTAGCATCCCTGAATATGGAAGTTAATAGGAATATAAAAAAAGGGAGGAAGGTTTATCTGTTTAGCAAGAGTAATAGAAGGCAGATTTCAGACCACCTAACAGATCAAAACGAAAATTTCTGTTCCGACACTGACAATGTTGAGTGTTTATGGAAAAAGTTCAAGGCAATCGTAAAATGTGTTTTAGACAGGTACGTGCCGAGTAAAACTGTGAGGGACGGGAAAAACCCACCGTGGTAAAACAACAAAGTTAGGAAACTACTGCGAAAGCAAAGAGAGCTTCACTCCAAGTTTAAACGCAGCCAAAACCTCTCAGACAAACAGAAGCTAAGCGATGTCAAAGTTATCGTAAGGAGGGCTATGCGAGAAGCGTTCAGTGAATTCGAAAGTAAAATTCTATGTACAGACTTGACAGAAAATCCTAGGAAGTTCTGGTCTTACGTTAAATCAGTAAGTGGCTCGAAACAGCATATCCAGACACTCCGGGATGATGATGGCATTGAAACAGAGGATGACACGCGTAAAGCTGAAATACTAAACACCTTTTTCCAAAGCTGTTTCACAGAGGAAGACCGCACTGCAGTTCCTTCTCTAAATCCTCACACAAACGAAAAAATGGCTGACATCGAAATAAGTGTCCAAGGAATAGAAAAGCAACTGGAATCACTCAACAGAGGAAAGTCCACTGGACCTGACGGGATACCAATTCGATTCTACACAGAGTACGCGAAAGAACTTGCCCCCCTTCTAACAGCCGTGTACCGCAAGTCTCTAGAGGAACGGAGGGTTCCAAATGATTGGAAAAGAGCACAGGTAGTCCCAGTCTTCAAGAAGGATCGTCGAGCAGATGCGCAAAACTATAGACCTATATCTCTGACGTCGATCTGTTGTAGAATTTTAGAACATGTTTTTTGCTCGAGTATCATGTCGTTTTTGGAAACCCAGAATCTACTATGTAGGAATCAACATGGATTCCGGAAACAGCGATCGTGTGAGACCCAACTCGCGTTATTTGTTCATGAGACCCAGAAAATATTAGATACAGGCTCCCAGGTAGATGCTATTTTTCTTGACTTCCGGAAGGCGTTCGATACAGTTCCGCACTGTCTCCTGATAAACAAAGTAAGAGCCTACGGAATATCAGACCAGCTGTGTGGCTGGATTGAAGATTTTTTAGCAAACAGAACACAGCATGTTGTTATCAATGGAGAGACGTCTACAGACGTTAAGGTAACCTCTGGCGTGCCACAGGGGAGTGTTATGGGACCATTGCTTTTCACAATATATATAAATGACCTAGTAGATAGTGTCGGAAGTTCCATGCGGCTTTTCGCGGATGATGCTGTAGTATACAGAGAAGTTGCAGCATTAGAAAATTGTAGCGAAATGCAGGAAGATCTGCAGCGGATAGGCACTTGGTGCAGGGAGTGGCAACTGTCCCTTAACATAGACAAATGTAATGTATTGCGAATACATAGAAAGAAGGATCCTTTATTGTATGATTATATGATAGCGGAACAAACACTGGTAGCAGTTACTTCTGCAAAATATCTGGGAGTATGCGTGCGGAACGATTTGAAGTGGAATGATCATATAAAATTAATTGTTGGTAAGGCGGGTACCAGGTTGAGATTCATTGGGAGAGTCCTTAGAAAATGTAGTCCAGCAACAAAGGAGGTGGCTTACAAAACACTCGTTTGGCCTATACTTGAGTATTGCTCATCAGTGTGGGATCCGTACCAGATCGGGTTGACGGAGGAGATAGAGAAAATCCAAAGAAGAGCGGCGCGTTTCGTCACAGGGTTATTTGGTAACCGTGATAGCGTTACGGAGATGTTTAATAAACTCAAGTGGCAGACTCTGCAAGAGAGGCGCTCTGCATCGCGGTGTAGCTTGCTCGCCAGGTTTTGAGAGGGTGCGTTTGTGGATGAGGTATTGAGTATATTGCTTCCCCCTACTTATACCTCCCGAGGGGATCACGAATGTAAAATTAGAGAGATTAGAGTGCGCACGGAGGCTTTCAGACAGTCGTTCTTCCCGCGAACCATACGCGACTGGAACAGGAAAGGGAGGTAATGACAGTGGCACGTAAAGTGCCCTCCGCCACACACCGTTGGGTGGCTTGCGGAGTATGAATGTAGATATAGATTTAGATTCACTTCATTTTCTCCTCCTTGACCCAACAAGCCATCTTCCCCGATGCTGACCCCCACGTCAAAGGTGGCTACTTTAGTAACTTCATCAATATCAAACCTACCAACAACCAGCAAAATCTCCACTTCGAACGCGGCCACCAATTCTATACCAAGAAGTCCTTCCACACAGCCTAGTCACCCATGGTCGGTGCACCTCAGATGATGAGCAGTCCCTTCTCCAAACATACCGAACGTCTCACTAAGGCATTCACACACTGCAGTTAACCTCCCATGCTTGTACAGAAACAGATCTCCTGTGCCTTCTCTCTCCAGTCACCCACCACCTCCGAGACTACCACATCCGGCCACAAAGGTGCACTCGTCTTGCAGCTCAGTACTACTCAGGACTGGAGAAACTGAATCACGTTCTCTGCCAGGGTTTTGACTACCTCTCGTCATGCCCTGAAATGAGGAATATTCTACCCGCTATACTTCTCACCCGTGCCACAGACTTATGCCACCACCATCGAACCTACATATCCCTACTCCACCCCTGCTCCCAACCCCTTGCCTCATGGCTCATATCCCTGTAATAAACCTAGCTGCAACACCTGTCCCACACATCCTCCCACCATCATCACCTACTCCAGTCCATTCACAAGCATCACCTGTCCTATTGAAGGTAGGGGTTCCTGTGAAAGCCGTCATGAGATCTACAAGCTAAGCTGCAACCATTGTGCTACATTCTGTGTGGGTGTGACAAACCACAATCTGTATGCATGAATAACCTCCAACAAACTGTGCCCAAAAGACAGCTGGACCACCCAGCTGCTGAACAAGCTGCTCAACACACTATTTTTTTTTGACTGCTTCACAGTCTACACCATCTGAATCCTCCTTACCAACACTAGCTTTCCTCAGTTGCTGCAATATACTATGTTCCCCTATCCCACCTGGCCTCAACCTTTGTTACCCCTGTCCTTCACCCACCTGCCCCCTTCCCTGCACCCACTCCAGCAGTGCACAACATTGCATTCCATCGACACACCCACTAGTCCCCCTCTCTCCCTGCCCCTCTTTTCCTCCCCTGCCCCTCTTTTCCTCCCCCCCCCCCCCTCCCTTGTGGGTCTGGGGGTTAGAATAGGCCCGAGGTATCCCTGCCTGTCGTAAGAGGCGACTAAAAGGAGTCTCTCACTTTTTGGCCCTATAAGTTCAGGTCCCATTTTATGGTTTGACCTGCGACTCTGCAAATTCTACAGAAGTGCGGACCATATGGGGAAGGACACCTTATGTGGTGCAAGAGTTATCCATAGTGCCCTTAGACTCAATCTCCTGAACCTCTTGTCATGGATTTGTATCTCCACCTGCAATTCAACTATTTGGGTGAGGATACTTTCTGGGGTACGTCATAATCTTTCGTCTCCTGTCCTCTTTCACCCCCATGAACATTGGATTTCTCTGCGCCCAGTATCCAGCATGGTAGCCAGTCCGTTGTTGTGAGGCTGCCATGTACCCATTTGGTGGTAGCCCCATGACAACACAAGGATCGCACAGCTGATCCCTGAGCTGTAAACTCTCTACGTATGCCAAGGAATAGATGCCTGTCTTCCTGGGGCATCAGGACTCCAGGCAGTGGCCATCTTGCCAGGTGGCCTTTGCTGTGACTGGGTGGTGCCCTTGGGGTGAGCCCCTAATCAGAGTGGGTGGCATCAGTGTGGATGACCTGCAATGAAGTTGACTAAGTCATCTCTTGCTAGTGACGATACAGTGCCAACAGTGTCTAAGGAGGACAAGATCGAGTACAATGCTGATAGATACAACCCTAAATCATCCCCCCCCCCTCCCCGCTACACCATGGGAGTAACGTAGGGCTACAGAAAGAAGTGTGTCCTATTCGCCTTGGTATTTTGTTTGTAGCAGAATGGATGGGGACTCCTTTCTCCCTACGAAGCCTCAGTTTTTTGTTGAACATCTTGAGGGTAAGTTTGGGGAAGTGACAGTGCTGTCCAATATGAGAAGCAGTGCAGTCTTGATTCAGACAGCATTCCCAGCCAAATCCTTGGCGTTACTCACTTGTGACCGGCTGTTTCCGTCACTCCCCATGAAAGCCTCAACATGGTCTAGCAGATTATTTTCCATTGTGATCTCCTCTAACAGTCTAATGACGAGCTCCGTGCCAATCTAGAATGGCGAGGTGTTCATTTCATTCGGCATATTTAAAGGGGACCCAAAGACAACAGGGTTGCTGCCAGCCGTCATCTTGACCTTTAAGGGTGATTCATGCCTGAAAAGGTCAAGGTGATAGTTTACCACTGTGATGGTAAACCATACCTCCCTTCCCCTATGCGGTGCTTTGAATGCTGAAAATTTGGGCATGGGTTCCCGCTGCCCTTTCAATGCCACACGTCAAAACTGCGGACATCCACTGCATCTAGATACTCCCTGTGCACCTCCTCCCACTTGTATCAGCTGTGGAGAGCAGCACTTCCCCTGCTCGCCAGACTGCACAGTACTCCAAAAGTAGTGGAAAATCATGGAGTACAAGACTGTGTACCAGTTGACTTACCAAGAGGCTAAACGTAAATTTGAAAGATTACACTCCATTTGGTTGACTTCCACATATGCTGCAGCTACACTACCATCGCCATCACAAGAACCAGTCATACCACACACTGTGCCACAAACAGTGGGCCCTCCGGGCCTCCAGAACACATCTGCCCCGTTGGTGGTAGGGGGAAAATCTCCTTCCGTTCCTCCCAAAGTACCTACTTTGGCAGCAAGGCCCCCCAAACGCAGGGGACATCAGTCCCCTCCCCACAGCTGGAGAAGCAACAGCCTCCTCTGGCTCCTCTCATGTGCAAGGGGTCCCTTGGGACCCTCTCTCCCAAGGTCTCCACTAATGTCACAGCGGACACTAGGAGCCAAAAGCTACTGGATGAAGAGCTTCACGGTCTTCCTCCTTGCCTGAAGCTACTTCGGTCAAGTCCTCCCAGCAAGCTGCTAAAGAGAAGCGAGAGGGTAAGCAAACAAAGTCTGCTGAGAAAAAGGACCCTCCGGTGGCCCCAACACCACCACTCCCTACCAATTCTG
Organism: Schistocerca nitens; assembly: GCF_023898315.1. Taxonomy (NCBI): domain Eukaryota; kingdom Metazoa; phylum Arthropoda; class Insecta; order Orthoptera; family Acrididae; genus Schistocerca; species Schistocerca nitens. The sequence goes on from NC_064618.1 coordinate 502,907,921, forward strand.
CACCTGTGGATAAGATGGAGATCTCAGCATCCCCTGAGGCCCTGGATCTCACTGATGCCTCATCCACAATAGGAATGGATACAAATACTCAATTGGTGGCAGCAGGTGAACCTGAGGCATAACCTGCCTCCTTGCATGCTTCATGCCTTCCCAGCCTCATGATAACTTCATCCTCCAATGGAACTGCTGCGGTGTTTTCCACCACCTGGCTGAGCTACGGCAACTGTTAAACTTTACACCTGCTTTCTGCATTGCCCTACAGGAAACCTGGTTCCTGGCAATGCGGACCCCTGCCCTTTTGCGGCTATAGGGGATATTACAAGAACCTAGCAACTATAATAGAGTGGAGTTTGTGTCTATGTCCTGAGCTCAGTGTTCAGTGAACCTGTGCCGCTTCAAATATCTCTTGAAGCTGTGGCTGTCAAGATAAGGACAACTCAGGAAATAACCGTGTGCAACATATATCTTCCTCCAGATGCTGCAGTACCCCTGAATGCATTGCCTGCACTGATTGATCAACTCCCTAAACCTTTCCTACTTTTGAGAAATTTTAACACCCATAACCCCTTTTGGGGTGGCACTGTTCTTACCAGCTGAGGTAGAGGTGTCGGAACTTTACAGTCTCAACTCGACCCATGCCTCTTAAATACTGGGGCCCCGCACATTTCATTGTGGCTCATGGCACTTACTTGGCGATTGATTTATCCCTCTGCAACCTAGGACTTCTCCCATCTGTCCACCGGAGAGCCCACGGGTGACGTGTGTGATAGTGACCACTTTCCCATCTTCCTGTCACTCCCCCAGCAATATTCCCCTGGACATCTACCAAGATGGGCTTTAAACAAGGCAGACTGGGACATTTTCACCTCTACTGTCACCATTGAATATCTCTCTCATGGTACCACCGATGTGGTATATGATCAGGTCACTAGAACGATCGTTTCTGCGACAGAAAACAAGATCCCGTTTTTTAGGGGCCCCAACAAAAGTAAGTATCTTGGTGGTCACTGGAAATCGCTGAGGCCATTAAAGAGTGTGGACGAGCTCTACAGTGACATAAGTGGCACCCTTTCCTGGAGCACTTAGTAATTTTTAAATGGCTCCGTGCCCACGTTCACCAGCTTGTGAAAAGATGGAAACAAGAGTGTTGCGAGAGGTACATCTCAACCATTAGGTGCCATACATCACCTTCCCAAGTCTGGACGAAGATCAGACATCTTTTTGGATACCAGACCCCAACAGGTGTCCCTGGCATTAACATCAATGGCGTGTTATCTACCGATGCAAATGCAGTTGCTGAGCACTATGCTTGAGCCCCCGCATCGGAGAATTATCCCGCAGCATTTCGCACCCTCAAACAGCGGATGGAAAGGAACGTCACAGTGAACCCTATAATGCTCCATTTACAGAGTGGGAGCTCCTCAGCATCCTAGCAAATTGCCCCAACACAGCTCCTGGGTCAGATCAGATCAACAGTCAGATGATCAAACATCTCTCGTCTGACTGCAAGCGACATTTCCTTGTCATCTTCAACCGGATCTGGTGGGATGGTGTCTTTCCATCACAGTGGTGGTAGAGCACCATCATTACAGTGCTCAAACCTGGTAAAAACCTTGTTGATGTGGATAGCTATCGGCCCACCAGCCTCACTAACGTTCTTTCTAAGCTGTTAGAACATATGGTAAGTCGGCAGTTGTGTTGGGTCCTGGAGTCACGTAGCCTACTGCCTCCATGCCAGGACAGTTTCCACCAGGGTTGCTCTACCATTGATACTCTAGTTTCTCTAGAGTCTGCCATCCGAACAGCCTTTTCCATACGCCAACACCTGATTCCCATCTTTTTTTGATTTATGAAAAGCTTAAGACACGGCCTGGCGATGACATATCCTTGCCACATTATATGAGTGGGGTCTGCGGGGGCCACTTTCGATTTTTATTCATAATTTCCTATCACTTCATACTTTCCGTGTCCAGGTCGGTGTCTCCCATAGTTCACCCCATATCCAGGAGAATGGGGTCCCGCAGGGCTCTGTATTGAGTGTATCTCTATTTTTAGTGGCCATTAATGGTGTATCAGCAGCTGTTGGGCCATTGGTCTCACCTTCTCTGTTTGCAGATGACTTCCGCATTTTGTACAGCTCCTCCAGTACTGGTGTTGCCAAGCAGCGCCTACAGGAAGCCATCCACAAGGCGAAGTCATGGGCTCTAGCCCACGGCTTCCAGCTTTCAGCCATGAAGTCGTGTGTTATGCACATCTGTTAGCATCGTACCATTCATCCATAACCAGAAACTTACCTTAATGACGTTATTGATTCTTAGGACTGGTTTTCGATGCCCGATTGATGTTGCTTCCTCATTTTCTTCAGCTGAAGTGGAAGTGCAGGCAGCACCTCAATGCTCTCTGCTGCCTGAGCAACACCAGCTGGGGTTCAGATCGCTCTACACTGCTTCAGCTCTACAGAGCCCTTGTTCAATCCCACCTTGACTATGGGAGTGTGGTTTATCGTTCAGCGGTGCCCTCAGCAATGTGTTTACTCGACCTAGTGTACCACTGTGGCATTTGACTGGCAACAGGAGCTTTTAGGACGAGTCTGGCGACCAGTGTCCTGGTGGAGGCCAGACTCCCTCCATTGAATGTTAGGTGTCCACAACTGCTCATGAGCTATGTTGCACACATTCATAGTGTTCCTGAGTATCCAAATTACCATCTCCTTTTCCCATCCAAAGTGGTTCATCTCGCGCAATGGGTGCCCAGGTCAGGGCTTAAGATTGCGGTTTTGTGTTCGATCTCTTCTGTCTGAAATGAAGTACTTGCCTTTACCACCTATACTCGAGGTCCAATCACATACACCTCCATGATGCTCACCTAGGTTGAAGCTTCGCCTGGACTTCCACATGGTCCTAAGGACTCAGCTAACCCTGCGGCTCTCCACTATCACTTCCTCTTGATTCTTGACATGTACCGGGACCATGAAGTGTTTTACACTGACGGCTTGATGGCTGATGGTCACGTTATCTTCGCGTATGTTCATGGAGGACATACTGAATAGCACTCATTGCCGGATGGCTGCAGTGTTTTCACTGCAGAGCTGGCGGCCATTTCTCATGCACTTGAGTGCATCCTCTTATGCCCTGGCAAGTTGTTCCTCCTCTGTACTGACTCTTTTCAGCAGTCTACAAGCTATCAACTACTGCTTCCCACCCCCCCACCCCCCCTCCCCCCACCCCATCCTTTGGTAGCGACCATCTATGCCCTGGAACGGTCCAGTCATTTCGGGGTATTTGTGTGGACCCCAGGCCACATTGGAATCCCAGGAAATGAACTTGCCGACAGGCTACACGGAAACCTCTTCTGGAGATCGACTTCCCTGTACATGACCTGTGATCATTATTACGCCGCAAGGTCTTTCAGCTTTGGGAGACGGAATGGCATAATCTTAGTACACACAACAAACTGTGTGCCATTAAGACGAGCTCTATGAGGGCCTCTCACAGGGGCTCTGTGGTTCTCTGCCAGCTCTGCTTTGGCCATATGTCGCTAACACAAGGTTAACTCCCCTGTCGCGAGGACCCACCTTGCTGTCACTGTGGCTCACATATGACTGTCGTCCACATCTTGCTGGACTGCCCACCTTTAGCCGCTCTTCGATGGACTTTTAACCTTCCCTGCACCCTACCTTTGGTGTTGGGTGATAATGCCTCAACAGCAGATTTGGGGGGGTTATCGTACCATCTAAGGTCAGGCATTTAGCCTTCTCTCTGAGATCGCCACCCACCCTCCATTTTAACTCTGTCACACTTTCTTTGCATTTATTTGTCTTGGTGGTCATCTTTTCCCTACATGTGTTCATCTTGCCTTGTCTTTTTGGGGTGGACATTTTAATGTGTTTCAGAGTGGCTAGCTCATCCTCTTTTATTATTGTAATCAGCTAACCCAGACTTTCTGCTCTATGGTTTTAATACCTTCTTCTACTTTTCCGTGTGGTGTATGTTTTCTCCATTTTTTGTTCATTCCATTCGTTTTCTTTTTAGGTGTGGTGTTAGGTGTTTTTGTATCTGGAGCCTTGCTTGTGTCAGCAAAATGGGACTGATGACCCTGTAGTTTGGTCCCTTTATACGCCAAACCAACCAACCAAACAACTAACCTTCCCTGCCCCTCCCCCTACCGTGTCCTGCCCTCCCCCTCTGCCCCTCACCCTCCCTGTTGCCTCCCCATGTATGCCTAAGAGTGGTTGCTTGTCATTCCAGAGCATTGGAACTCCTGGCAATGACTGCAGTACCAGACAGCCCTTGTTGTGGCTGGCTGGCACCCATGGGGAGAGCCCATGATCAGATTGGATGTTATCTGAGCAGATGCTTTGTGCTTGAAGCGTATCAAGCTCCAAAAATCTGGCCGTTCTCCTACAGCTGTCTCTTGGAGTGGTAACAGATCACTGAATGCTGTTTCTTGTGATCCTGCAGCCTTCCCCCACTACCTAGTCCATACTAAGATGGACAGAGAGACATTCATTGCCACAGAGCTGTTATTTTTTTTCTGGAAAATATCGAAGACAAGTTTAGTAAAGTGGAGTCTCACGGTAACCGCTCAGGTTCTCTGTTGATCATAATTTCTTCTGCCACCCAGTCTACAGCTCTTTGTATATGTGACCATCATGATGATGTCCCAGCATCCATTACACCTCACAGTCTTTGAATATGGTCCAGGAACTCATTTTTCATAGTGTGTGAGGTGAAGCCATATGTTGAACCACTCAGGAGGCACTTTCAGTGCTTGTGTTTCGAGCACATCTTCCCAATGTACAGCAGACCCTCTCTGTGGTGACTGTGGACACCCACTCCATGGGGGGGAACACCTGTATTCCATTACCCGTGTGTGTTAATTGTCACGACCATCTCTCTCAATTCTCACCAGATTGACCAGCTTCTAAGAAATAAAAGAAGATACAACAGTATAAGTTCCTGTATCATTTATATTGCACAGAGGGTCTTCAGAAATTTGACTGACTTCACCCTGTGTCAGTGATGTCTACTTTCCTCTCTGTTATGTCCTTTTCCCCTCCACCCTCCTTCTTACCGCAGTCCCATCCCCATCTCCTCTCCCCCTCCCCTGTGGTTCCCACGCCCTCCCCTCCAGGTGCCACTTCTCCTCCCTGGCCAAAGAAGTGACCCCTTCTTAGGCACCTCGGACCCCTTGCCCTGGCATCTCTCAGCCAGATGCATGCAACCAGAACTCTCTCTGTGCCCCAACATTGCCCGCTCTCTTTCAGTTCCGGATCTTGCAGAAACCTGCCTCCCCTCTGTGCCATGCCCTCATCAACCTATGAAGAAGAAGAAGAAGAAGAAGAAGAAAAGTCCCAGGACAGGCACCCCACCCCCCCCCCCCCTCCCACACCTACCTCCTACCCGGTGCCCTCACAATTTGTGTGACATCTTATTTATCACCTGTCATGTGCATACTCACTGAATGATTCTTCAATGGAACGGTAATGGATACTACTGTCACCTCTCGAAGTTGTAATCCCTTATTGCCTTTTACCTGGCAGCTTGTGTCATTCTCCAGGAATCTCATTTTACTTATGCTCACTCACTGACCCTTTGTGGATTGCATTCTTTCTATAAGAATCAGGTTGGCCCTTTGAGGGCTTCCGGTGGTGTCTGCACATTGATCCATATAGATATTGTTAGTACATGGATCCCACTTCATACCCCATTGGAAGTGGTTGCTGCTAGAGTCCACTTGAATGCTGCCACTATGTTTTGCAATCTCTGTGTCCCTCCTGACAGGCCACATACATCTGCTACCCTAATGCCCTCCTTCAGCATCTCCCGCCTCCCTTCCTCCTCCTTGCAGATTTTAGTGCTCTTCAACCGTTGTGGGACAGTGCTTCTTCACCTAGTCAGGGGCTCCTTGTTGACCAATCTCTTGCTGACCATGACTTATGCCTTCTTAATGATGGTTCCCTTACTCATTTCTGTCACCATACTTAGGTCCATCTTGATCCGTAGATCTATCTCAATGCTCAACCCCTGACTGTGGTCCCCCACTTCTGTTTCTTGGGTTGTCTTTTTGACAACAAGCTTACTTGGTTGGCCCATATCCATCACCAGAAGGTGAGCTGTTTGTGTAAATTCAATGTTCTTTGCTTCCTTGCCCACACCTCTTAGAGCAGTTAATTCAGTTTCGTCTGGACTGTGGTTGTCCAGTTTATGTATCAGCTGCCCCTGCACACTGCTCCTCTTGGACCTGGTTCACCATTGTGGTATCCATTCAGCCATCAGTGCCTTTTGCAGTAACCCTTTTGATAGTGTTATGTTTAACTTTGGGATCCATCCCCTTTTGATTCAGTGGTCCCAGTTCCTGGTTTCTTATGCCATTGTTATCCACTTTTCCATGTTCACCCCTCCTATTCTATTATTCTGTTCGTGGCTTTCTGTCATCGCCAACCCACTGCCTGCCCTCAGGTGGGTTTACCGGTTGGGTTCCGCCTCAGTTCTCTGCACTGGGACTTTCATCTCCTCTCCTTGTCCTCTTCGCCACATTCTCTCCCGACCAACCCTCTTGGTTAGTTGCATGGCCACAGATTCGGATGGAGCTCTTCCGGTATCTGAAAGCCTCCATCGCTCGAATGGTGCTCCATTGTTTGTTCTGAATGCTGTTACTGGAATTTCAGGATGGCACTGTTTTCTTACACCGATGGCACTGATCAAGTGGGATCTTCTGTGGCAAGGACACAATCTCTTGCGTGCCACATGTGGGATATTTATTGCGGAGTTGATGGTGATCTGTTGGGCCCTTTTTTATTAAACGGCTCTCCCTCACCCAAGTTTTGTTTTGTATGTACTTCATGAGTGGCCTTCAGGCTATTGCTCGGTGTTTTTCCTGCCATCCCTTGATCTCTACCACCCACGACTTTCTCATATGATCTTGGTGATGCTGATTCTTCTGTCAATTTCCTTTGGGTTCCTGGCCACGTAGGTATCCTGGGTAATTAATTTGCTGATCTCTGCCTCTCCTGGCAGTAATCTACTATCCTCTTCAGTCTTCATATTGGCGATACTAGTTTGACCCACAGATTTTTGGCCTGCAGTGAGTCAGCCCCCATGTATAGCTGTGAGGCTGCACTAATGGTGACCGATATTTTGTGGACAAACCCTGGCTTTTGGCCTTTCATACTAAGCATGCCCTCCCACATTCCTTATCTTGGGTGTTAGCAGATGACACACACATGGTTATGTCTGTCCTTGGTTTTCTTCGTGAAAGTAGTTAGTACTCTCAGGTGTAATTCCTTGAGTTTCTTCTTGAATTTGAATCCCTCACTTAGCATAGGCATTGGTTATGGAGGCCTCGACTTTGCCTTCATGCCGACCAGGTTCTCCCTGCCTTTTTCCCTACATTTTGTTTGGTCTGTTGTGGTTCCCCCTTTTTTTTGTCTTAATCCCATGGTGTTGTCCCCATTGATTTGTGATAATGGTTTGATATGGTACGGTGTGGGTGTCAGGAGCATTTGGTGGCAGCGGTGGTTCCCCACCATGCATAGCATTTCTGGGGCACCCCTGCTCTCCCAGTTTCCACTTGTCCCATTCCTGCTCTTTCTTCTTCCTGCTGCCTTGATGTCCATTTTCCCTCTTTTGTTTGCACATTATCCCTCCCCCTTGACTGGACTGTGGTGTTTGTATTCTTCCATTCTTGATTTGTATAATCATTGATAATGGACCAATGACCTTGCTGTTTGGTCGCCTCCCCCCAAGTAAACTGACCAACCAACTAACCAATCTACTTTCCTCCTTTCCCTCCACTCTGCACTTTATGGTCCCCTACCCCTACCCTACCCCATCCCTGCCCCAGCCCCAGCCCCAGCTTCTTCCTCACCCCTGCCACCCAGTTTACTTCTTCCATCATGTGCAGTTGCTCACAGTCTTTCCTCTGTGGCCAGAGACAGTGTTCTTGTCTCTGTGAGTTGTGCTTGCCTGAAACTGTATGTGTAGCCTACTGTGAAAGGTGGCTTTAGCTGAAAGCTCACATGTTTAGCAGTCTTTTTGGTTTGCCTATCTACAACATGGAGCATCTCCTCTATGTGGTGAGCAGCAATCTGTCCTTTCCATCCCGTATAGAGCATGCATCTCTCCTTGGCTCAGAATGGAGTTTTATACTCCTGTATGTACAGGTTGCCAGTAGACATCAGGCAAGAAATTGAAAAATCTTCAGAAACAGTGTACAAGCCCACATCAGTAGCCACTCTAATATTTATATGGAACAGATCTTGGCATAGTATATAGACAGCAGAAAGGGGTATGTGTAAAGTAAATGCCTTGTACAAAGTATTAGGTAAAAACAGCAGCTGAATGTGTAGGGAGAAGACCAGTGGTTTTTTCAGAATAGCTGTTTTCATCCTAATACACATATGTAAAGTGCAGGGATAGATTAAAATTAGTCATAATTGTTGTTAGTACATTTCCCAGATGTAGCCAGCAGTAGTTACTTGGACCTGTTGATATATAATTCGACTTGTTCCACATTCCTGAAAACTCTCCTTCGTGATGGGGTTTAAGGAACGTGCTGCATGAATGAATTGGTGTATGCAGAAAACAAGCTGCAAAAGATGTTTTGTACATCCGGTGCAAACCCCCCCCCCCCCACACACACACACACACACACACACGTGTGTGCGCAGACCCTGATCAAATCCAGACAATCTAGTTGTCGCAACTGCAGTGGAAAAAGTGAGGAAGTATTGAAGTTAATGCGCAGTGTGAGGGAAATTGAAACACATGTACAAGTAATAGGTAAACACTCCAAAAATTCACTGACACAATATACATATTAAGTTTCTATGGTTTCCTTGTCTTGTCGTGTGTGTGTGTGTGTGTGTGTGTGTGTGTGTGTGTGTGTGTTTTGCTCAACTTGACCTAAAAACCATATGTGGCTCTTGGTTCAAATGGCTCTGAGCACTATGGGACTTAACATCTATGGTCATCAGTCCCCTAGATCTTAGAACTACTTAAACCTAACTAACCTAAGGGCATCACACAACACCCAGTCATCACGAGGCAGAGAAAATCTCTGACTCCGCATATGTGACTCTGAAGCTAACTGTAATGGTCATGATATGACAGTGGAAACATGTTGTTAAGGTATGGAAATTAACATGTTGGGCATACTGAACCAGCTCCTAACAGCCTTGAGTTACTATAGCATTAAGTTGTAACAGCTGATACAGTGCATACCAGAACATTCTGTAAGCTCAAAATGTCAGCGTGTCTGCCAGTACATTAGGCCAAAAAAATTAGCGACCTAAGATTCCATAGATAAGTGCATGTTACTTTGTAGCAACAGTATCAGTGTTGAATCATCAAATACAGTGTATTGAGGCAGAGAATTGTCTCACAAGATGCTATGCCCCGTAAGAAATTATTTTCTGTGACCACTGGTTATTTGACAAACTGAAAGTGTAAAAAGTGATATGCCATAGAAAATAGTATTTCTGCACTAACAGTGATGTGGGAAAAGTATCATGCCATAAACAAAACAAAGCGTTGGGTTCCCAATACTAACATAATTAAGATTGACATGTATTCGGACAGCCGGAGCAAAGGAATTGTCAGAACTTTGTTATGAGTGTGGACTGAAAGCTACAGGTTTCATAAAACATGGTGCTTGTGTGGAAGAAATGTCACAGACCTGTGGAACTAGACACAATCAGGCTATAGTATGCCGCAAAATTAGTTCATTACAATCTGTGACCAAACGAATGATGTTTACAAGAATGAGCTAGAAGAGTCAGCTCATGGTTTGAGAATTGCTCTAAGTAAGAAAGATAAAAAGCTTTGTAAAATGATCAGCCAATAGACTACAAGATGCAGAATGATTATAAATGCCGCCGTGGGAGGAAAAGTACATATTGCAGTAATGTGGAGAGTTCCGGTGCAACAGATATGTGGATGTTAATAAATGGTATTATCAAAGATTCAAGAAATGACAGTACCAATGTCTCTCTTATGTCTTAGATCTACATCTACATCCATACTTCGCAAGCCACCTGACGGTGTGTGGCGGAGGGTACCTTGAGTACCTCTATCTGTTCTCCCTTCTATTCCAGTCTCGTATTGTTCGTGGAAAGAAGGATTGTCGGTATGCCTCTGTGTGGGCTCTAACCCCTCTGATTTTATCCTCATGGTGTCTTTGCAAGATATACGTAGGAGGGAGCAATATACTGCTTGACTCTTCGGTGAAGGTATGTTCTCGAAACTTTAACAAAAGCCCGTACCAAGCTACTGAGCGTCTCTCCTGCAGAGTCTTCCACTGGAGTTTATCTATCATCTCCGTAACGCTTTCGTGATTACTAAATGATCCTGTAATGAAGCGCGCTGCTCTCCGTTGGATCTTCTCTATCTCTTCTATCAACCCTATCTGGTACGGATCCCACAGTGCTGAGCAGTATTCGAGCAGTGGGCAGACAAGCGTACTGTAACCTACTTCCTTTGTTTTCGGATTGCATTTCCTTAGGACTCTTCCAATGAATCGGAGTCTGGCATCTGCTTTACCGACGATCAACTTTATATGATCATTCCATTTTAAATCACTCCTAATGCGTACTCCCAGATAATTTATGGAATTAACTGCTTCCAGTTGCTGACCTGCTATTTTGTAGCTAAATGATAAGGGATATATCTTTCTATGTATTCGCAGCACATTACACTTGTCTACATTGAGATTCATTTGCCATTCCCTGCACCATGCATCAATTTGCTGCAGATCCTCCTGCATTTCAATACACCACAGCATCATCTGCAAAAAGCCTGAGTGAACTTCCGATGTCATCCACCAGGTCATTTATGTATATTGTGAATAGCAACAGTCCTATGACACTCCACTGCGGCACACCTGAAATCACTCTTACCTCGGAAGACTTCTCTCCATTGAGAATGACATGCTGCGTTTTGTTATCTAGGAACTCCTCAATCCAATCACACAATTGGTCTGATAGTCCATATGCTCTTACTTTGTTCATTAAACGACTGTGGGGAACTGTATCGAACGCCTTGCGGAAGTCAAGAAACATGGCATCTACCTGTGAACCCGTGTCTATGGCCCTCTGAGTCTCGTGGACGAATAGCGCGAGCTGGGTTTCACACAACCGTCTTTTTCGAAACCCATGCTGATTCCTACAGAGTAGATTTCTAGTCTCCAGAAAAGTCATTATACTCGAACATAATACGTGTTCCAAAATTCTACAACTGATCAACGTTAGAGATATAGGTCTATAGTTCTGCACATCTGTTCGACGTCCCTTCTTGAAAACCGGGACAGTGCTATCACCAAACTGATTATCAGTTCTACTAGCAGAAAACCATTGTAGATCATCATATAATATGAATATGTTTACTTTTTCTGAAGTTTCATCTAGTTTCACCCTAAATCTAGATAGGAACATCAAATCATCGGACATTGTAGATACAGTGTATGTGATACTTATTTTCTAACTTCCTTAAGAAAGTAATGTAACCTGTTGTATTTTTCACTCCTTGACATATTGCAGGAATGAGTGTCTACAGGATGTCTTACTAAAGAATATAAATTGTCTAGGATGGACCTGATATATAAAAATGAAATAGACTTCTTTAGGCTGTAGACCAGTTTCCATAATACCTGCTTTTACAAAATATTTGAAGATATCCTTTAAAAACAGTTGTGTGTGGATTTATGAAGTCTGAAAATAATGAAGCACAATATGATTTTAAGAAAAAAATTATTAACTATTGAGACCATTGACCAATTAAATGTATCCTTAAAGTATTTGACATAAAAGGTTTTGCATGTAAGTCACATTTGTAATGTAAATAACGTCTTTTAAGTGCTTAAAAAATATATCACTCCTATCCAACTTGGATTTTTTGTTGCATTGAAGCAACAACTTACAACTGTTAAAATTGTAAATTAGAGAACTATAACCTAGTTTATCTTTGTAGTTGATGACCTGCCCTTCTTTATAAGATTAGTTCAATGTTATATGCAGACGACAACATCCAGGCACAGAAATAATTATCTCAGTACTCAGAAAAATTGTGTTGATGGTACAACAGATTACAGCAAATTGATTTTGGTGTCAATGGAAAAGAAAAACCCCTGTGATATTATTTCTATCTCAAGTTAGATGACTTATCATGGGGCAGTGTGTAAGGTATAGTCGTGATATATTCTCTAGAGTAATTTATTTGGTAACATGTCTAATGAACTACATGCCCAGTAATACATGTTAGAATGTCTTATTATTTTTAAAATGTTATGCCATATGTTATCTTCCAGGGCAATGCAATTAACACAGTATCCTTTTATTGCAGAAGAAAACCATTAGAGAAATTATTAGCTCTTTGTATACAGCACACTGCACACTGACAAAAAAAATTACAGTAATAAAATTGTATTTACTAACAATTTTTGTCAGTGAACAGAGGTGCACTGTACAAGAAACAATAAACCAACTTATATTCTATATTATGGAGAATCACATCATAGATTATCAAGATCTGTTAACAACTTTGAGCTCAAAGGACATAAATAATTTAGAAAACTGTCATTAGTTGTACAAGATATTCCAGAACTTCAGTTTAAACAAAGAATATGCGACTAATCAATTTCCAACTGATTCTGTGTAGTAAAAGAATATGTTAATTGTAATATCAATAACTAACCATTTTTGTTGTGTATATATTAATTCAACTAAAGTGCTGTTTGTTTGATGGAGCCTGTTTCTGTAATAAGCTAGCAACAGTAAGATTATTATTAATAATGTTTTTGTAATTCCAATTGTCTGATATACAAAATGTATAGTATGGGAAATCATTAAGAGATTTCCAGATAAACATTAGCTTTGCTCCAGAACAAAATTTTCACTCTGGAACAGTATGTGTGCTGATATGAAACTTCCTAGTAGATTAAAACAGTGTGCCAGACCATTACTTGAACTTGGGCTCTTCGCCTTTAGCGAGCAAGTGCTTTACCAACTGATCTACCCATGTATGACCCACGACCTGTATTTTCACCAGTACCTCGTCTCCTACTCTCCAAACACCACCAAAAAATAAAGACGTTCATACATATGACACAAGAAGTGAAGATCAGCGGTGAAGTATTCCACACAGACTGACAGCTGTTGAAAAGAGTCCTCAGCACTTACTTTTTTTTTCCTTTGTTCTCCCGTAAAATGCATAATCGTAAATCATTGGATTCAGGTACAGGAGACAGGGCAAAATTGCAGTAAAATTTGAGCATAAACACAGAACAGTTGGTGTTAATAAAAAGCACCATAATAATAATACTATTTTGTTATATATACATACAATGAAATCTAACACTTAATTACCCCTTGCTCAAATTATCATTTCATTCTCTATGAATTCTTATATTGAATAGTAGCATTTCTCCCACAGACTCTGCTGTAGACTAATTTTTAAAATTTATGGCTTAATATTAAATATGTTTTTGTCATTAACTTTCTGTGTATTGTCATCCCAATATACTGTGGAGTCCATGCATATAAAATTAACTGGAATGTGGGTACCATAAAACTATTTTTATTTCTCATGTTATCAAATAATTTTTGTCTGCTGTGTAGAGAGATCATAATTTCATAAATGTAAATGGAGGGAAGAGTTAGGAATTATAGTTTGTGCAATAATGGGCGAAAAGACTGTTTACTGTGCAGCACAAGTGTATCTGGCAATTTTATTTTGTAGTTTCAGTATTCAATATACATAAATTGATCTTCCCCAAAAAATTTGCCATATCTGATAAGATTCAGCATAACTATGATAAGCAATTTTTTGTGTACTCAATTCAGTGGAATCTGCTAGTATTTGCATTGCAAATGCAAAACTGCATAGTTTATTTGATACGAAGTTGATTTGTGTATTCCAGCTTAACATTTTTGTCCACATTTACTCCCAGGAATTTGACTGTCAATTTCTTTCATAAGTTGATTGTTATATTGTTTTTTCAGTTCCACAAATTTTGAATGTTTGGTTTTGAAATATACCATATGGGTTTTTGCAGTGTTCAGATTCAACCCATTTAACTAGAACCAGATTTCTAAGGTATCCAGTATGCTTTGTTTTCTGTTGTGTAAGTATGATGTGAGGCAGTTTAGAGCATTGTCCTTAATATCCCATTTTGTCTGATTTGTAGATAAGCAAGTCATGGTTCACTGAGTCAAATCCTTTTGTGAGTTCACAGAAGATACCTGCAACTTTACTCCTCTGATCCAATGATTTGCATATCTTTTCAATAAAGTTATTCACTGCATTCAAGGTGTTTTTTCCTGATTTAAATCCAAATTGGTTATTTATAATAATATCATTTTTTACGAAAATTTTTTGACCTGGTTTGCAGTTATTTTCACTTTTGACAGGACTGGAAGAATAGAAATAGGATAACAGTTTCCTATGTCTTTCCTTGACCCTTACTTGAACAGAAGTCTGACTTCGGCATACTTCAAAACATCAGGAAAGTATTCCTGTTCAAAAGAGTGGTTGAATATTTTAGTTAAGGGAGGTGCTATTATGTGACACACTGTTTTAATCACTTTATTGGGTATCCCTTCCCACCCAGCAGAGCGTTTATTTTTTTAATGATAATGTAACATTTTCCGCATACTTTAGTGTGACTTTTTTTAAAATCTGTAAGATACTTAGCTTCTTGGTGGAGTCCAAAGGGATTTTCTTTACTCTGATACACTGTTACATCGACATCTGACTTTCCCAAATTTTTGAAGAATTCATTTAAACACACTGATATTTGATCTGGGGTTACAATAAAGTTATCACCTACTTTAATCCTAATTATTTCATTATTACTAACTCTTAAAACCCAACCCTGATTTGACAATGTACCACACTGCTTTTGTTTTATGTTGTACAGTGAATTTAATGTTTGCCATTTGCTTGGCTGCCTTCACAACTTTTTAAAATATAGCTTTATAACGATGAACATACTCAGTAAAATGTCTGTTTTTATTATATTTCAGTTCACTGTGGAGTTTTCTCTTCCTGGCACTGAAAATTTTTATATCCTCATTTATCCATTTAAGTTTATTAGTCATTTTGTTACATGTTGTTCTAAGTGGAAAAGTTTCATTAAATATTTCAAGAAATTTGCATAAAGAATTGTTAAAGTTATTAATACTCAAAATACGGCCCTACAACCTCTCTTAACTTATTTCTAAAAGTAACTGAATTTCTTTCATTTAAGTTCCGTTTCATGGCTTTTGTTACATGAAATTCCTTTGTTAATTGTTGGTATTTGAGTGAATAATGGAGAGTGGTCAGAGATTCCTAAACCTCTACAAAATCTATAAATGTCTCAAACACAATTTATTAGAATATTATCAATATACTGTGCATTTACTCTAGTGGGTTGCATAAAGTTTATTTTGAAGCCAAAGTTTTTTATTAAGTCAGTGGGCATGTCATTGCTTTCAGCTATGATATTAATATTGAAGTGAGCAGCTATTACTATCTTTTTTTCTTCTGTGAGCTTTTCAAGCAGGCAATGAAATTTCACCAGAAAAGCTTCAATTGTAGCTTTCTCTGGTACTCTACAAATAAAAACTACTATGACATTTAGGTTCCTCAGCTTGATACAGCAGCTTTCAAATACACGCTCTTCATTAGAATGAGTAAGTATGCAAGAGTCTCCATGTGATTTCTCTCACCTGCGAAAGCTGTTGGCTAATTTGAAATCTGCCATTTTACTCAGCTGAATATCTGGTAAAATGTCTTCATAAGAGTCTGTAGGACAACATAAATGAAAAGACATTCCAGAAACTTCTAAATGATTATTTAATGTAAAAAGAATTTTATAGTGTAGAGGAGTATATGCTTCTTTCAGATATATGTTTCTTGAGTTGCCAGTGTTTTTGTATGTGATCCCTATCATTTGAATATATTGTATGAACCGCATATTTTTGTATGTCTACTCGGTAGTCATGTAAATAACTTTAAGGACCAAATATTGATAGAGGAAAAAAATGTATACTCTAGTACTATCATTATTTCCATCTTAATGCATTATGTTGTAATATGTAGGGTAAATGCTTTAAGACATTACATAAAGCTGAACAAGTCATTAGATTTCTAGTACACACTCTGTACATAGTGTAATCAAATGGGACAAAATAAAAAATCAATCAACCAACAAGTATATTCGTATGAAAACTTTCACTTGTTAAAGAAGAGTAGATCCTTAGTCACAGCCCATCAAAAAATGTGACCCATCTATGAGTAAATACTCCCTAATACCACTCCGCTGTGAACAAGAGTGACAAGCACAACAGTAGTTATTTCTTTCAGGCATCTAAAAGTATTCTGAAACTTGTGGAGAACATGTACCTCATTTCTGTTGCGCAGTTAAAGGTTGTACTTAATACAGTCCTCTCTCAACTTTATTCTTAGGATGCTCAGGCTCTTGTTACTAAGAACTGTTACACTCATAATCTTAAACTGTTGTAGGAAGCAACAATGCTGCATTGATAGAAAAATCTGCAACAAAGCATTGTGTCTGTCCATTAATATTTCTTCACCTGTTGAGAAGAGAAAGTGTAAAGCAGTTTGGTAAGAGTGCTCTGTTGACTTGAATGCTAGATATTGGGTAATTTAAACATAAAAAAATACTCTTGCTGGGAATATTTTGCTGCACAAGATTGAAATACTGAGAAAAACCACAGGAATAAAGACATTTGGAATACAGATATTGCAATAGCAATAAAGTGGAATAATATCAATATGTTACATGAAAAGGACAGGAAAGGGTGTAAACAATGATTGATGGTGACCAATGCTGTGACGGCAACAAAAGTACTTTCTGGGACTGTGGAGTACTCTTGTTTTCCTTGGATGTGATTTCAACCTCTGTAAATGTTTTCTGTTTCTTGTTCTTGAATATACATGGTAAAATTTAGTCACAAATATTTCTGACCAGTGTTAACCTTCACTGTATTCTCATTCACTGATAAGTACCTCTTTTTACCAATTTTTTTCATATCAAAATACTCGTCAGCCTCCTTATAAGATGTGCTGCAAAGATTTTAATCTTTACAAAATTTTTGTTTGATCAAGTACTTCATAGAGTACGACAGATATAACAAGAAACTGATATTCTTGGCATGTACTAGGAATGTGCTGAAAATTAATTTGTGACATATTAGTTCCAGTTTTTTTATTTAAATTTTAATGATATAGCGTAAAGATAAATACTTGAAAATGGATTGAGAAGACCTAGTGCCAGAATTGTTGTTTATTGGTGATCTTAGATCCAAAATTTCTACATATGCAGACTGCACTATGAACAAAGTGTGACAAGCACAAGATCAACTGGTAGATAACAGAGAGCACAAAGGTCATGAAGGCAAGAAATACCTTTTATCTAATGCCTCAGGGGGCATGCACTCTGTGTGTGTGTGTGTGGGGGGGGGGGGGGGTTGAGATGGAAACTGGTTTAGGTGTAACACTTTGATCATAAATAAAGGAAAAATAGTAAAGTTAAAAGCAGCAAAAGAGCTGAATTATGGAACAACGCTATTGCACAAGCTCTATGAAAAAAATTCTAACAATATCGATGGATGGGCATCTGAAGTAGGGAAAAGCATCGGCAAGTTTTGAATAAAGAGCTAAGTAAATATTGCTATGTGCTAAGAATGCTTCAGGACTGTTGCAGCATTGAATCATGGTCGTGTACCTATTGTTTCCTTATATCTGCTGTGATTTACTGGGAAATACAGGTATGGCAAAACACTTCCAAACTCCAAAAAAGGGGCTTTCACAATAATGAAAGCACTTCCCAAAGAAAGCCATGCAGCAAAATATTTAAAGGATTTAAAACAATTACACTTCCTGGCTCATATGTTCATGGATGTGTGTCTGCTTTTTGAAAACTCGCCAAGGGTTTTCAACATTGAATAGTCAGGTTCATAACTAACTACAAAACAAAAAACAGAAATGATCTACACACACACACACACACTCTTTTTTTCTTTTTCTTTCTGTTCTGGCAAGGCCACATTTGGAGAAGATGACATCAAAAACTTACATAATACTCATGCCAATTTGGATCATTTTGCGATAATGCATTTTTAACCATTGTCACAAAGCCTTATCCCACTATCATTTCTATAGGAATGGTATTTGAAATGAAAGATACAGATAGATTGTTCTGTGAGGTGTGAAGCATGGTGAAGTTACTGGCATTTGGCACTTGACGACACTGTTTCCTAAGCAATCTGTTTGTTGTCATTGGAGGCAAACATTTTCTGGAGTGTAAAATGTAAACCAAGCAAAGTGCCTCACACAGAGGACTTTGAGATTATTATGCTGGGAAATAGCCAGCAAGAGCTAACAGTTATTATTATTGTTAATGATTATGTATGGTGTACAAAAAAGAAATTTCCTTTCTTTCCCTTTTTGTGGATTTACAGAGGAGTTCCAAGCCAAAACTTATATTAAACTGATGTCATTAGTGGACACATGTAACTAGAGGTAGCTGTGTACACACAAGAATATGCCACTTGTACTGACTAAAGAGATAGGGATATCGTTTCCTCCGTAAATTTTATCTGTGGTAACTGAGTAAACTTTTTCTTTGGGAAAAGGTAGTTCTTAGGAACTTATTGCATGAAATGTAAGAGAATTGCTCAATTTTTGATTAGTATGCAAGGAATAATTGACTGAAAGCTCAGTTTTACATGTCTTGTATATTTTACTGAAATAAACTTGGCTCTGTGTTATGCTTTAGTGGCTCTCAAGAATTGCATTTTCTGATGTATTAGAAAGAACGAAAAATGCATATGTTTCTGTACCTGTAGAATCAAGCCAGACAGGATTAATGTATTTAATTGGATATTAAAAATACTAACAAAAACCTTTTCCATAATAAAGCTAGGATCAGATACTGCATTTCCAAACTAACTTTACAGTATGTTGAAGAGGAAAAATATATAGCTAACACAACGTGGCAGTTCTTAACCAAACTGTGTAATTGTAATATCTTTCTCCATTACAAATCTATTTAGGGGAATACTTCAAAGGAAGCTAATGTTGAAAGGAGGCATCATTAAATTTAATTAGTACAAAACTGTAACCAAGAAATTTATGTAGCAATTTCATTTCTGGGTTGAATGAAATATTAAAGTACAGTGCACAAAATATGAGAGTACTTAACCCAGTTGAAAGAACTTATATATGTTAGCTATCTTACAACTTGCCAGATTCTGAAACTTAATGCATACCCAATTACAAATACATATCCACTGATGTTCTGCATAATTTCTTTCATAGTATTGATATTATGCTTAAAATAAGTTCATTATGCAAAAGGCAGCTCATACTATTGTAAAAATTTTGTGGGACACAGGCTATAGGAAAGAGCATGTCTGTGTTATATGCAGAAGTTTAATTCAGCACATCTGTTTATCGGAATAATTTGTTTGCACCATGAAAATATTCTTTACTGTTCCATTTATGTTGTTTTGTAGCTTTAGCATTCTGTTTGTTCCTTTTAGGACAATCATTTGACATCTCTATCTGGAGGAGGGAATCTGGCTGACCTTTCGCTTCTGCAAGTGCTGGATCTTCATAACAATTCTCTTTCAAAGTTACCAGATGACTTAAGGCATCTACAAAACCTTAGGGTATGTAGTGACCAAAGCCAGCTACAGTTTGGAAATATTTTAATGTAAACTAATGTGATTTTAGTAGCACATTTGGCATGTACTTATATTTTCATGTGTGTTGTTTTGTGTGATGGGCAACTTTAAATTCCCTAACACCCCCCTGTGGAACCTTGAAAGAGATTCTTTCAGGATCTGAGGCTTTCTCTCTATTTAGTAATGGGACTGTGCTCCTCTCATGATAATAGGCCTTACCCAGTGGTATGATATCAGATTTTTTTTCCTTGTCAAATGAGATAGCTGAAATCATACCATTACTTGATCAAGTGAAGGAAGTCATGTACAGAGCCGTCCAGAAACTGCATGTCTTGTGGAATTGATAACACTAGGTAAGTTCAGCCCTGTCTTAGTAGGTAATATATCTCCCTTGATACTCAAGTAGTGATACTGGGCCATCAATTATTGTTGAATCTGATCTCAGCCCAAAGTAATTCCTTAAGAAGAATTTTGACTGAAAAGTATTAGTGAGTAATAGATGCATACTGCATGTTCTTGTGTGTGTCAAGTGATATTTCAAAAAGAAGTGTTTCTTTTGCATGCAAAAAGAATTGGCAGTTTAATGACAGACTTGAAAGAAAAACATGGTTAGGCCATCAATCTCCATTGAAAATACGAAAAATTGTCATGATCATGCACATCCCTTCAGTGTATATTCTGCTTACAGTGCCAGTACTGTAGCAATGAAATTTTTATATGAAGGAGAATTGACTTGAATTAGAGTCAATCCTTTATTGAAAAGGGGAAATATTATCCTTAGTCAATAGTAAAGTGATCTTTGGAGAAGAGAGAAGCACCTGTATAGGTATCACGACCTCTGACACTAAGCAGAGAAGGTAGAAGGAATATAAAGAAGTACTATACAAGAGAAATTAAGTACAAGACAACGTTACAGAAAAAGAAAAGGAAGTGGATGAAGATTAGATGTGAGATATGATACTGCAGGACGAATTTGACAGAGGACTGAAAACTCTCAGTTGAAACTAAGACCCAGGAGTAGATGATATTCCTTCAGAATTACCAAGATCCATGATGAAATTATTCAATTTGATGTGCAACTCTTATGAGACAAGCAAAATACCCTCAGACCTCGAGAATAATGTAGATTTTGAGAAAGATTTTTGATGATGCTGACTAGAACACATTCTTTGAAATTTTGAAGGAGCAGGAGTAAAATACAGGGAGGAAAACGCTATCTATAACTTGTACAGAAAACTGACTGTAGTCATATGAGTCAAAGGACGTGAAAAGGAAGCAGTAGTCAGGAAGGAAATGAAACAGTATTGTAACCTATCCCCAATACCCCTATATTGAACAGTCTGTAAAAGAACCATGGAGAAATTAAAAAAAGGAATTAAAGTTCAAAGAAAAGAAGTGGGTCACAGTTTCATGCAGGATCAGTTGCTGAAGCTGATATTCAGCAAATGCGCTCTTTTCCCCTTTGAAATATGAGGCCAAGTTGGTGATGTTTCCTTGTGAGTTTTTAAAGTTATGATGCATCAGAAGTAGAACAAAATTAAGTACTGTCTATTTATATAAAATTATGATATGTATTTGGTTTTTCCATGCTTCTGAAGTGCATAATCTTTTGTGAAGCATACTTAGATGGCCATTATATCCTAGCAAACAGCGGCTGCTAGTATCTTTGGGTACACACAACCCCAACAGCCTTGGCATTTGGCACTGATTTTGCTCCACTGCATAGTTTTCCAGGCTCCTCACACAAAATAAAACAACATTACATCAGCTGCATAATATTTGAAAACCTTTTTGAAATAAGGATGACAGCTTATTCATTTATATACCAAAAAGTGGCATTGTGTACATTGAAAAACAAGTTTATCTTTTTGTGTCTTGAAAGTCATGCATAAATTTACTTCCACCCATATTAACTGCTGCTACAGCTCTGCATAGCCACCAAAAACAGTATTACAGAAGTAGAATATCGTTGTTGATGTGTCCAGGAAAAATAAGGTAACAAATATCTCAAAAGGCCATTTGCATGGATCAGTATGTTTTTTTTTTTTTTCAGAATTTTAGGATGTTGCTCTGGAGATTTTACTACTAAAGTTACGTGATAACACTGTTGTTGTCGTCATCGTTGTTGTTGTCGTCATTGTTGTCGTCGTCTTCAGTCCAGAGACTGGTTTGATGCAGCTGTCCATGCTACTCTATTCTGTGCAAGCTTCTTCATCTCCAAGTACCTACTGCAACCTACATCCTACTGAATCTGCTTAGTATATTCATCTCTTGGTCTCCCTCCATGATTTTTACCCTCCACGCTGCCTTCCAATACTAAATTGGTGATCCCTTGATGCCCCAGAACATGTCCTGTCAACTGACCCCTTCTAATGTAAGTTAATAAATCATGTATGAGTATTTTGTGTCACTCACTATAACTGGCAGTTTAGATGGAACTTAAGGCAGTATTTGCAAGTTCTGCATTATAATCTATTGGAATGGTGTCATAATGCTACAGTGCATACCTGCTGCTGAAAGACAAATTGTTAAAAAATACAAGAATAAAATGAAGTGACATAATGAATAGAATAATCGTAGTGACATGGTGACTTTGTACATTTCTAAATCAATACACAGTGAAGAAAAAATGTTGCACTTGGAGATCGAATGCAATTTCTTGTCAGATTCTAGACAAAAGTTTATCTAGCAAAATCAGATTGGATGCATTTTGAAAACACATGTATGAAAGCAAGGAGCTGGCATCACTCTACAAAGGAACATGTATCATCCCACACTACCTACCAGCCATCGTAGCTCATTGAGAAGATTGCTGGGACAGCAAATCCACATCCACCATGTAACTGTGGTTCGAATCCTCATCAGGTTCCTATTTGATTTCTTAGACATCCGTTCCCTAGTTTTTGTTGTTAATAAACAGGACGTCATTTTGTCACTGACAATAACTTATCACATGACAGTTGTATCCATTAGCTGAAATACAGGTATCTAGAAAAATCAGTGGTGGCTGAGCACAGTTTGTTAAATAAACATAAGATTTTACTAATTGAAACAAGAATACTTGCTCACGCTTCAAACTATTGGGACTCTGTCATCAGGGAAGCAGTTGAAATTAGACTATGTGAAAATAATTTCAACAGAGCCTCCAGATATGCACTCAGCAATGCATGGAAACGTGCAGTTGATAAAGAAAGAGCGCAGAGGGAGACTTCTTACATTCCTCGCAGTTCTCCGCCTGTTGTGATGGATGGCGCTGCAAGCTACGCTGGATAAAGCGCGCAAACAAAATCTATGGACATATTTAAATATCTCTGCTTGTGTCTGTATATGTGTGGATGGATATGTGCGTGTGTGCGAGTGTATACCTGTCCTTTTTTCCCCCTAAGGTAAGTCTTTCCCCTCCCGGGATTGGAATGACTCCTTACCCTCTCCCTTAAAACCCACATCCTTTCATCTTTCCCTCTCCTTCCCCTCTTTTCTGATGAGGCAACAGTTTGTTGCGAAAACTTGAATTTTGTGTGTGTGTTTGTGTTTGTTTGTGTGTCTATCGACCTGCCAGCGCTTTCGTTCGGTAAGTCACATCATCTTTGTTTTTACATATATTTTTCCCACGTGGAATGTTTCCCTCTATTATATTGACTACAACACATTGATCTTGCCAAAAGCCGAGAAGTGATTCTTCTTGGTGTTTTAGTTCACTGTGGCACTCTGGGATGCTCTCTGGGATGCTCTCTGTGTCATTGTTTATTTTATTGTTCAGGTTAAAGTTGCGAACCATCCTTATCTATCTCGAGAGATTTTTTTTAAAAAAAAGTATATCTTTACTTTTATTTAAAAAGTTGCGAACCATCCTTATCTATCCCGTGATATTTTTTTTTTTTAAGTATATCTCTACTTTTATTTAATAGTCTTATCTTTTAGATCTATTATTTAATTGTTTATTGTTTATAATCTATCGATGGGTTGCAGGGGTTCCGACCTCTGGGGAGGTGGGTGGGTACTCGTGCATGGCTGTCTCACGTAGCTGGTTACCAAGCCCCCACAGAACGTATCTCTGCCTACGTAGATCAACACCATCAACCCATTACATGCAGTCTCCCATCCTTCGTCAAAGACACCAACCACTTTCTCGAACGCCTGGAATCCTTACCCAATCCGTTACCCCCGGAAACCATCCTTGTAACCATTGATGCCACTTCCTTATACACAAATATTCCGCACGTCCAGGGCCTCACTGCGATGGAGCACTTCCTTTCACGCCGATTACCTGCCACCCTACCTGAAACCTCTTTCCTCATTACCTTAGCCAGCTTCATCCTGACCCACAAATTCTTCACTTTTGAAGGCCAGACATACCAACAATTAAAGGGAACAGCCATGGGTACCAGGATGGCCCCCTCGTATGCCAACCTATTCATGGGTCGCTTAGAGGAAGCCTTCTTGGTTACCCAGGCCTGCCAACCCAAAGTTTGGTACAGATTTATTGATGACACCTTCATGATCTGGACTCACAGTGAAGAAGAACTCCAGAATTTCCTCTCCAACCTCAACTCCTTTGGTTCCATCAGATTCACCTGGTCCTACTCCAAATCCCATGCCACTTTCCTTGACATTGACCTCCACCTGTCCAATGGCCAGCTTCACACGTCCGTCCACATCAAACCCACCAACAAGCAACAGTACCTCCATTATGACAGCTGCCACCCGTTCCACATCAAACGGTCCCTTCCCTACAGCATAGGTCTTCGTGGCAAACGAATCTGCTCCACCCCGGAATCTCTGATCCATTACACCAACAACCTGACAACAGCTTTCGCATCCCGCAACTACCCTCCCAACCTGGTACAGAAGCAAATAACCAGAGCCACTTCCTCATCCCCTCAAACCCAGAACCTCCCACAGAAGAACCACAAAAGTGCCCCACTTGTGACAGGATACTTTCCGGGAATGGACCAGACTCTGAATGTGGCTCTCCAGCAGGGATACGACTTCCTCAAATCCTGCCCTGAAATGAGATCCATCCTTCATGAAATCCTCCCCACTCCACCAAAAGTGTCTTTCCGCCATCCACCTAACCTTCGTAACCTGTTAGTTCATCCCTATGAAATCCCCGAACCACCCTCCCTACCCTCTGGCTCCTACCCTTGTAACCGCCCCCGGTGTAAAACCTGTCCCATGCACCCTCCCACCACCACCTACTCCAATCCTGTAACCCGGAAGGTGTACACGATCAAAGGTAGAGCCACGTGTGAAAGCACCCATGTGATTTACCAACTGACCTGCCTACATTGTGACGCATTCTATGTGGGAATGACCAGCAACAAACTGTCCATTCGCATGAATGGACACAGGCAGACAGTGTTTGTTGGTAATGAGGATCACCCTGTGGCTAAACATGCCTTGGTGCACGGCCAGCACATCTTGGCACAGTGTTACACCATCCGGGTTATCTGGATACTTCCCACTAACACCAACCTATCCGAACTCTGGAGATGGGAACTTGCTCTTCAATATATCCTCTCTTCCCGTTACCCACCAGGCCTCAATCTCCGCTAATCTCAAGTTGCCGCCACTCATACCTCACCTGTCATTCAACAACATCTTTGCCTCTGCACTTCCGCCTCGACTGACATCGCTGCCCAAACTCTTTGTCTTTGAATATGTCTGCTTGTGTCTCTATGTGTGTGTGTGTGTGTGTGTGTGTGTGTGTGTGTGTGTGTGTGTGCGCGCGCCAGTGTATACCCGTCCTTTTTGCCCCCTAAGGTAAGTCTTTCCGCTCCCGGGATTGGAATGACTCCTTACCCTCTCCCTTAAAACCCACATCCTTTCGTCTTTCCCTCTCCTTCACTCTTTCCTGATGAGGCAACCGTTGGTTGCGAAAGCTAGAATTTTGTGTGTATGTATGTGTTTGTTTGTGTGTCTATCGACCTGCCAGCGCTTTCGTTTGGTAAGTCACATCATCTTTGTTTTTTTATGCATATATAATGTGACTTACCAAACGAAAGCGCTGGCAGGTCGATGGACACACAAACACACACACAAAATTCAAGCTTTCGCAACCAACAGTTGCTTCATCAGGAAAGAGGGAAGGAGAGGGAAAGACGAAAGGATGTGGGTTTTAAGGGAGAGCGAAAGCTTGAAATTTGTGTGTGTTTGTTATTGTCTCTATCAACGTACCAAAGCCTTTGTTTGGTATGTTACAGAATCTTTGTGTGTGTGTGTGTGTGTGTGTGTGTGTGTGTGTGTGTGTGTGTTTTCCACATCTCCTCCAAAACAATTAGATCGATTGTGACCAAACTTGATGCACACATCACCTACTGTCTGGAAAGAACCACGTACCTTTCAAAGGGATGGGGATGAAAAGAAAGCATTGCTCATGACACACAAATAGCCAGACTATATTCACACAGTATTTGAGAATGAGAGTATTTAGTGACTTGCAACTAACTTTACACAAAGTGCCTGTCTGTAAAAACCTTTTCAACTCCTTCAGGATATTGGACAAAGGAGTTCTTGTCACTGCAGGCGTGTCGTCCTTGGGGATGGCCAGGACTTTTTGGTATGAAAGGGATGGCAGCTGTCAATATGTGGGTACTGTTGGTAGTTGGTGGGTTTAATGGCATGTGTGGAGCCATCAGACAGGATGAGGTTAGTGTCCAGGAAGATGGCATGCTGGGTTGAGGAGGACAAGGCGGAATGTGTGGGAGAGAAAGTGTTGAGGGTGTGAAGGAATGAGGAGAGATCGTGAAGGCATTGTCAGTGAACCTGAACCAGCCAGGGTTTTGGGTTTTTAGAAGTCTGGGAAGATTTCCTGTAGATGGCCCATAAACAGGTAGGCATATGAGGATGTCAAGTGGGTGCCCATGCATGTGCTGCAAATTTGTTTGCATACCTTAACATTCAAAGGAGAAGTAGCTTTGTGTTAGGATAGAGTTAATAGGGTGAACAAAGAATGAGCTAGTGGATTTGGAGTCTAAAGGACATTGGAAGAGATAGTGTTCAGTTTCACCAAGACTATGGGCATGAGGGATGTTGGCGTATGGAGAAGTGACATCAACAGTGACAAGCAGGGATCCAGGTGGTAAAGGGGTGAGGATGGCGGACAGCCAGTGAAGGAAGTGATTCTTATCTTTGACATGACCAACACCTCCATGCAGTTGCCCAAAATCTAGCCTTCCACGTCAAAGGTAGCCTCCACCATCAGCTCTTTGAACTTTGAAGATGGGATTTATCCTGATATATTCTCTGCTCCCAAAATGATCCTGGCCTCAACTTACGATAACCAGTGATTCCACCATACAATACAACAGTGTGTATCCCTTCTCCACTAGTCAGCATTCTGTACAGGTGGACTGCAGTTAAGTGCTGCATCAACTGAAGACGGTCTTCGTAGTATCCATGGAGTCATTATGAAAGTTTTTAGAAATGTGGTCCTGTGAATCATAATATCGATTAAAGGAATGGAAATACTGTTGATGCATTGTTTTATGGCCACAAAATACAGAAGATAATTATTGTATGCCAGGGTAATTCCATGAGTGCAATGCTAACAGGAAACATGAATGAATTTAAAGATATTTGTTCTAGAAGGAAACAGTGCCCATAAATCAGAAAAGGATGATTTTTCATTGTATTTTGACTCTTACCTAGTTGTCTTCTTAAAGAGTTTTGAGGACAGATTTCTGTTGCTCACTGGATACCAATAGAACTGTCCACAATTTTGCCTTAGAATACATTTTGTCACATTCAGGAGCACTGTCAACATTTTTATGAAAAGGAAAGTTGCTACTCACAATATAGCAAAGATACTGAGTCCATTGTTTGATCAGGAATTCTTTCACATATTTGATGTGTAGATATTTTATATATTGAAGTGTTTCAGGTTGGCTTGGCCTATGTGGTGGTTTGTTATACTTCACTTCGTGCACCAAACGCATAACTTAAGTTGCCACCTGAACACTCCTTGTATGTACAAAGTATTTGCTTACCGAATATATGTTCGCTGTTCAGTATTATTAATCAAGGTCCATCTAGTCTGTACCCTGAATCCGTGTGTTTTCTTCCTCCAACTTGGCTCAGATTTCACCTCCTTACTGGCTGCAGATAAAGCTGCTGAAAATAACTTATCATTCTCATTCACTCGACCACATAAATAAGAAGTGAGATTCAGTTCACTTTCTTATATTATCTTCAAAATTACTACTCAACACATGATAAATGAGAATAGCTAGCAACTCATATTCTGCCTCTCTGTACTACATACATAACAGAGCTGATATTCCACTTGATAATTAAGTTACACTACATTTATTTTCTTTGACATTTAGCGTTCTTAGATTTTAAGGAACTCTTTCTTCTGCACCATCTGCTCCATGAAACTCCTATCTCCTCCTCAGCAGGTAGGGTTGTCTGACTGCTGTCCACTTCTGTACAGTCACTTGATCGTTTACCTCTGGTATTAGCACCTACCATTTAAAATACTTCCCACCAGTGGGGTGCTCCCCGCTTATCAACTAGTCTCAGGCATGAACACCTTTTCTCTGACATGTGTATTTAAGGATGTGATACCTATTATTCAAGGAATGGGATGTATCACTAAAATATACTGTGACTTTATTATGTTTTGACAGCGTGCTTGAAGATCCATTGTTTGTTGCAGGTTTTGAATCTCAGCAGAAACTCCTTAAAACAGCTTCCTGCCACTGTATCTGAGCTCAAATTATTAAATACATTGGATGTATCAAACAATAGACTGAAAGATATTTTATGTGAGTTCAATGAACTCAGACATTTGGAATCTTTGGATGTTCGGGGAAATAAATCACTATCTAAGCTGCCAACCTCCCTTGGACATTGTGTACATTTGAAAAAGTTATTAGCAGATACAGACTCCTTGAGATACCCACCTCCCAACATAGTACAACAAGGAACTACAGCTGTTGTTACATTTCTGTCACAAGGTACTGTGCTTAATTTATGTTCAAAAGAGAAAAATAAATTTTAAATGTTTTGTAGTTGTCTTATTCAGTTGAATTATGCAATTGCAGGAAATTTGTTATTGAACTGTTATGTCTGGCTGTGATCTCCTCTTATGTCGTTATTTTTTCTCTTGTGAATTGTATTCGCTCAGATAACCAAACAGCAAAATTGCTAGGTTTCTTAAATTGTGTGAACAGTATGCACCATGTAGGACTAAAATTGTTGTATGCAGCTTCCATTTTTTTAAACTTCTGGCAGGTTAAAATTGAAAGTCTTTTGTATGTATGGGACTACAGCTGCAGGACTGGGTCTCAGACCCAGAACCTTTCCTTCTATGGACAACAATTTTACTGACCAAGCTAGCCAGGCAAAGATCTGGGTTTGAGTCCCAATACAGCAAAGAGCTCTAATCTGTCAGGAAATTCTTTCTGATTTATTTTTGTTTCCTCAAATTCCCATGTTGTTAAGTGTCAAGATGTTTCATCATCGTCAGCAGTAGCAGTTCATTATTATTACTTTTATTATGAAGTATTGCCCTCTAGTATCAATACTTTTTCTAAAAAAGTTTGACATGAGCTAGATTGGTTGATGTCCTCAAAATATATTATGCACACATATTGTGTGATTTGGGAGAGGTATTAGATGTTTCATAAAAATTAATTCAATTTCACAATACTACATTTTCCTCTTGAGTGAAAATAGAAACTAGAGATAAATTTTAACTTCCTTGTATTTATTGTGGATGATTAACTATAACTGTGATTTAAATTGGCAGTTTTTGTTGGTACTAGCTCTTTCCCTGTGGCTTTGTTGGCATAGGCATTTGACACATATCAGATATATTTTGCACACGTCTTCTCCTTCTCCTCTCCCTCCCCCTTTTCCGTCTCTCCACCTCATCATATCCATGACAAATTCATTTTGATAACCTTCATTTTCTCAGCTTTTGTTATGGTTATCATGGGCCTGTACATCACCATCCCATCAGGTGCACATGGGCCAGAATATTATGTTCCTGTAACCCCCCAATGTGATGGTGAGCCTGCTGTCACTTGAAAACTAGTTAGCAGTTCAATAAATCATGTCAAATTCAAACAGCAACTGGTTGTATAGTATACCAACGTAAACTGTGAAATTTTAAACTGTGCGTAAGGCTGCTAAGTTTTAATTTTAAAAGAACCATCCTATTTTGCAAAGTTTGCATATATGCGTGCTCATACAATCCTATGGTACTTCTTACAATTATTTTTAGAATCACAGTTTTCGTTCACTTTTCACTAATTTTCAATGTTCCTTGCACTGGATGCTCAACAGACATCCAGAGTGCAGACAAACGTATTTTATATTTACATGTCCACAGTTACTGCACTCAGTACTGCTGTAATGTGGCATTGCAGTTCATCCAACACTATTTGAAGTGGTGGCACAAGCCCTTACCAAAATAAAAATCTGATAACATAAGATCAAGCAACCTTGGTGACCAGTAGTGCAATGCAAGATCTTTTTGGCCCATATGCTGTGGGAGATTCAGAGCCATAATCTCGACAAACAATCAGTTATAACTGAATTGAACTGGAGAACCAAAAATTCATTTTGTTGCTGTATTTTGACTATCTTCATTAGATGCATTTGGGCAGAGCTAAACTTATGGATTTGATGCACAAGTTAAAATCCACCTCAAGTTTCTACCTTCATTCATGCAGGAGATATAGTTCTGCGAAAACAGATTAATCTTTTTGAAACATCCTGTAGTATTGTAAATATTTATTAGAAGAATGTTTGTGGTCTTTTTTATGGAATGTTGAACAGAGTATTTTGTAAATGAGAAACATAGAATCATTTTAGTTTAACTTTAGTGCATAATGATTCAATTATGAAAGCTGACTTTTGCTGTTTTCTCATTTCAGAGTGTGGTTTAGAATATATACCACCAAGTGAATCCGAGCCTGATAGTGCCATACCAACAGTGACTGAAAGTGATGACATAGACTGGGAATTCCAGGTGATCTTTATAACTACAGCATATTTGTTTTCTATAATCCATTATAAGGTGTGAAAGAAGAAATATTGTAAGTAGTTGATGGTGGAAATTTGGGTAATGGCTACTTTGGTGCAAGCATCTTGCTAAACAAAGTTTTGTTAAATATGTAATATCATGGACCTTAGAAATCCAACCTGCATTACTGCATTTTATTTGCAGAACACTAAGATCTGAAGAGAGGTTAGTGGAGTTGGAGAGTAATTAAAATAAGGCCAAATGTGATATAATAAGGTTACCAGATCTGCGGCAACATAAATGAAAATCAAATAGAGTTAATGTAAGAACATGAGTTTTATTACAGTGGAACAGAGCAAGGAGGAAATAGGGGCACAGGAAATGGCTTGGAGAGATAGTGAAGACACACAATTAAAATATGATTAAATAACTAAATTAGAACATTAAAGAGTATGGAGAAGCTAAAACAGAAATGAAAATGGGATAAACATCACATTCTAGATGTCTTTAAATGTGTGAGTAGTTAAAGAGGTGAAACAGGAAAGCAGATTACTGATAATAAAAATAACAACATTCTAAAATTAAAGTCCAGATGAGGTGAATGAAATTATTCGATTTATGAAGAAAAAAGGGCACCTAAGGATGATGGTGTTACAGGATAAAGTAATATAAAAGAAATACTTAAAATTTGATTACAGAATATCTAGAGACGACCAAGATTAGCCAAAACTGGAACATTGTCGCATTTATTCTACATCACAAGAAGGGAAAAAATGTAGACCTGGCAGCCTACTTTACTTAGTCTAAAAATTATTTACTAAAATTATCATCAACAAAATTCATTTTGTTTTCTCACCTCAAGTCACACAAATAGTATTGTGATTGGTTTCTGCTTCTAAGTAATCATCAGATGCTTTGAATCAGTTACATAGCAGCTCAACTGAACAGACCAAGAGGTGCATTGATGATTGAGTGTCTCTCTCTTAACCTGCTGAGTTTGGCAGTTACTATGCAACAGATTCAAAACCTCTGATGATGATCCAAAGAAGTCAAAACCAGTCATGATACTATTTGTCTGATCTGAGGCTGAGAAAAACAATAATTTTAAATGCTGTAAACAAATTATTACAATGAAAATGTTTTGGTTACTTACATTGTAACCAAAACATCTTCACAGTAATTTAGATCATTTAAAACCATTGTGGGGCACAATTACAGTTAGAAATACATTGTCTTACATCTTGTTTTAGTTGTAGGGCACCACCACCCAAGGTAAATTTCGTCATTTGGGAAAACAAAAAGTGAAAGCTATTGTAAAATGTATCTTATCATGAACTGTTGGTTCAAAACCGATAACAGCACCATTTAAATAAATAAATAACATTGTAAAAAGTGGCTTGTTGCTGTTATTTTCTATGTAAGAGTCAACCTATATTTTGTACACAGCCACAAGCTCAGAATGTCAGTTTTCGACAATATAGCAGCAAATAGATAATGGTGAACTATGGAACACTACCGATAATAGTGGGTGTTTCCTTCATGGTTTGGGAATGGTTACAGTGAGTCGTGTTTGATTACTTGGAAGCAAAAGCATTTGGCCTGTCCTGTGAACCAAATCTGTGTGAGAGCACAACTCTGATTCCGTACAAAGTAGTGTCCACTGCCAAAACCACAGGCTTTGTGGGATCGAAATAACAAGGCATCTGCCACTCACCAAGGCATTTTTGAGTGTCTGGAATGCATCCTAACACTCTTTGGTTGAAACAAAAGGCACCTTCTGCTGGTGAAAATGATGCAACAGAGGCACGATCTGAGCTGCATTGGGTGAAACCAGATACAATATTTCAACTTCCAAAGAACTGACTGCAGTTCTGTCATGTCCCATGGGGCAAGGAGGTCCTGGATAGTCAGCAGTTGCGGTTGAAGGGGATGAACACCTTTGCTATTGGCCTACATACTGAATTTTGGTCTGAAAAAGGCACATTTGTCCAGGCAACACTTCAAACCTGCATCTGAAAGCACTTGAAAAAATGTACAAAGGCTACTGATATGTTTCCCTGTGTATGTCCTGACACCGCAGTATCATTCAAGTGATTTGAACAGAACAGAAGCTGTTCTAAGTAGTGTTGGAATATGGCAGGCACAGAAGCACTGACAAAGGGTAAGTGCAAAAATTTGAACAACCATAAATTTGTGTTGACCTTAAACACTGAGTCTCCTCATTTAGTGGAATTAGCAAATATGCATCATGTAAGTCAATTTTTGAAAAATAGCAGTTTGCACCAAACATGTCCATTAACTCCTCAGGGTAAGGCAACATTGTGGATTCACAGTGGATTTAAAGTGAATGCAAAGATGAAGTCTTCCAGAAGGCTTTGGCAATATGACTAAGGGGAAAGCCCATTGACTAGTCTGGATAGGAGCAATAACACCATTGTGTTCCCATTCTTTAAGTTCTCTTGCAACTTTGTCTCTAAGTGCATGAGGGATGGAGCATGCCCATAAAAACTTATGTTGGCCTTTGTCCTTCATTGTAACGTATGCCCCAAAATTATTTGCTCTACCAAGTTCTTTAGAAAATAGACCAGGAAACTGCAATCAGTTGAGTAATACTGTCTTTTGGGTTGAAACCAGAAACAGAAAGTACATCATCCTGAATACAAAGACCAAACAAATCAGAAGAATGTAACCCAAAAATATTTTGACAGTCTCGCGAATGCAAAATTATAAATGTCACTGCTCCGGTGTGAGAATGGAATATGGCAGGCAAACTACATGTACCAAGCACTGTAAGGTCCAGACCATTATACGCGGTAAGTTGTGTGCAAGATTTTGTCAACTGTGGCGCCCCCAACTGTTCACATGTAGCGTATTAAGCAATGTAATTTCTAACTGAAGTCACACACAGTGTCGGGCAATGACTAAGTTCACAAACAGTTTGTTTCACTATATTTGCAAAGCACTTGGGCGGGCAGAAGACACATTCTGAATCTGTTCATATCTAGTACTGAGTGAGAAGGTGCTCTGCACTTACAACAGCAAACGTGGGTGGAGTTCTTTTTCTGTTGCAAGCGCACAGACTATATATTACCCGGCCTCCCACAAGCTAAGCAAGTTGCATTCTGCATAGAGCAGTTTTGTCTTTTCTGCATGGAAAAGCAGCAGGAACATGGTTTCATCGCAGACACACTCATTACCACTTGTTTACTCTGTTCATGGTGCAGTGGCCTATTTGTGCACATAGTCAGTCACATGTCCGTACCTGTTTGTCACTTTGCGTTATACTGCAGACGGGAGCTACCTCAAAGTTTCCATGGCACTGTCACATGGGTCCTGATATTCAATGATTTGTAACACTTTTTTCAAAGTAGGATCAGAATGTTTGAAAATTTATTCATGAATCCTACTGTTTGTCACATCATATGTAATTGCATCATGAATCATTGCGTCACTATAGTACTGTCCACAGACATATTGAAAATGACACTGTTGTGTCAGACCATGAAGTTCAGTGACCCAGTGATGGTACCTCTGTTCTGGCTTTCTCCACAGTCGAAAGAATGTGTAAAGAATCGCAGCAACCTGTACCTGATCATTGTAATATGTAGAGGGGGCAGAAACTAATTCTTCAAAAACTAGCAAGTGTGGCCTTCTAATCAGGAATAACCTCTGAGCAAGGCAGTAAACTCCTGTACTGGCCGTTGACACTAAATACGAAAGTTTCACAGTACGTTGCACTTGATGTGTAGCACGATGAGTGTTGAACTGAGTGCAGTACCCGTTCCATTCCCTTTGTTATCCATTGAAAGCTCGAATGGCAAAATGCTCAATGCAGGATGCCTTGGATGTTGCTGGCTGTTGTGGTGAAGATGATACAGCAGCAGCTTGTGCATTAATGAGCCACTGGACTGCCATCATCATCTGCAACATTTGGTTGTTCTGAAACTGAATAAACTGCAAAAGATCAAAGCCAGCAGCAACAGGAGGCACAGGTGGAGGCATAGGAGGATATGGGTTAGAGACCGTTTTAATGAGAGGAGTGCCAAGTAATTATACATACACACACAGCAAAAGCATTGTGGCTAGTCTTCAATAAAGAACACAGTTAGTTGCAATTTACTTCTGAAAGAAAAAGAGAGAAATATTAGTGAGATGCTGTGACAAAGCAGCAAAGAGCAAATGTAGCATTGGTTCTGTAGTCATCACCTGATGTTTTGTTGGGTACTGTAGGAGTCAGCACCAACACAAACAAGGAAGGACAGAAGCTGTGATGGCTGGTGGCAGGAATCCCAAATGATCTGTACATATCACATGCTGATTAATGTAACACTTTGTTACTAAAAAGAAAATAAACATAACTTAACATGCTTCCTGTGCATCCTACATGCAAGTACTTTTCACTAATACTACTCGCAGAACACAGGCTAAGCATCAGCTTGCTATTACTGGTGCTCTGTATGTCTGTGACTGAATTGTGCTGACCAGTGACGGACAGCTGGTTAAATTAGCATTGACTAGGGGCACTGAACTCTCTTCCTGGAGGTGTGGCACTGCTCGCTCTTGCCATTGGCATATAGTTCAGTGTCTTCTTGATGCTGTTTCATGGCACTGTGCCAGTCAGTATGCAGTTAATGCTTTAGGACTGCACAGTATGTCAAGAGGTTTTGTGATTGTAGTTGCATAAATTTGTAAAGTTTGTTTGACAAGTATTTTGACAAATTTCATAAATTCCAATGGAATTACGCAAAGGTGCTGTTGTCTGTGCTACAATTTTCCTTCATCATGAGTTCAGCATATATAATCTTGATTACTTCTGGATGTTGTAAACAAAGCTATAAGCAGTGAAGAATGTTTGGTAGTAACAAGAGTGACTCTTAAATTTGCTCTATTATTTATGTTTACAACATACCAAAAAGGGTATGTTCACTTGAAATATCATAAAATAAAACATTGACTGAATGGGCAGGCTATCATTGGATGACAGATAAGCACACAAAAAAATTTCAGATAATTACTTGAATTTTTCAGACTACCATCTCTTTCAACACACACACACACACACACACACACACACACCTGTGCACTTACATTTTGCCAGCTGGACACACAATGCTGGTTCTGCAGTTCAGCAAGTGGACTGGGGTGGGGCTGTATCAGATGTGGTGGGTGGCAGGAGAAAAAGTGAGAATTGGGTGAACGGTTTGGGGACGGGTAGCTAGTAGCAGCTCAGAGCATTGCAGCAGATGTGCAGTATAGGGATGTGGAGGAGAGAGGTGGCAGTTGAAGAGAGGTGGCAGAGGTGACCTGGCAAGGTAAGTGACACACACACACACACACACACACACACACACACACTGGAGCAGGTGAGATGCGGTGCACTATGCATGGAGGTGTGGGTTGGGTTGGGGGGAGGGGGGGTGCGCAGGACAGAAGGCGAAAATGTTGGGCAGGGGGTGTGGGGACAGTGGATTAGTGGAGACTGAGGCCAGGACAATAATGTAAGCAAAGGATGTGTTGCACGGATAACTCCCATATACATACACTCCTGGAAATTGAAATAAGAACACCGTGAATTCATTGTCCCAGGAAGGGGAAACTTTATTGACACATTCCTGGGGTCAGATACATCACATGATCACACTGACAGAACCACAGGCACATAGACACAGGCAACAGAGCATGCACAATGTCGGCACTAGTACAGTGTATATCCACCTTTCGCAGCAATGCAGGCTGCTATTCTCCCATGGAGACGATCGTAGAGATGCTGGATGTAGTCCTGTGGAACGGCTTGCCATGCCATTTCCACCTGGCACCTCAGTTGGACCAGCGTTCGTGCTGGACATGCAGACCGCGTGAGACGACGCTTCATCCAGTCCCAAACATGCTCAATGGGGGACAGATCCGGAGATCTTGCTGGCCAGGGTAGTTGACTTACACCTTCTAGAGCACGTTGGGTGGCACGGGATACATGCGGACGTGCATTGTCCTGTTGGAACAGCAAGTTCCCTTGCCGGTCTAGGAATGGTAGAACGATGGCTTCGATGACTGTTTGGATGTACTGTGCACTATTCAGTGTCCCCTCGACGATCACCAGTGGTATGCAGTCCTGATTGTGGCGCTCACCTGCACAGCGCCAAACACGCATACGACCATCATTGGCACCAAGGCAGAAGCGACTCTCATCGCTGAAGACGACATGTCTCCATTCGTCCCTCCATTCACGCCTGTCGCGACACCACTGGAGGCGGGCTGCACGATGTTGGGGCGTGAGCGGAAGACGGCCTAACGGTGTGCGGGACCGTAGCCCAGCTTCATGGAGACGGTTGCGAATGGTCCTCGCCGATACCCCAGGAGCAACAGTGTCCCTAATTTGCTGGGAAGTGGCGGTGCAGTCCCCTACGGCATTGCGTAGGATCCTACGGTCTTGGCGTGCATCCGTGCGTCGCTGCGGTCCGGTCCCAGGTCGACGGGCACGTGCACCTTCCGCCGACCACTGGCGACAACATCGATGTACTGTGGAGACCTCACACCCCACGTGTTGAGCAATTCGGCGGTACATCCACCCGGCCTCCCGCATGCCCACTATACGCCCTCGCTCAAAGTCCGTCAACTGCACATACGGTTCACGTCCACGCTGTCGCAGCATGCTACCAGTGTTAAAGACTGCGATGGAGCTCCGTATGCCACGGCAAACTGGCTGACACTGACGGCGGCGGTGCACAAATGCTGCACAGCTAGCGCCATTCGACGGCCAACACCGCGGTTCCTGGTGTGTCCGCTGTGCCGTGCATGTGATCATTGCTTGTACAGCCCTCTCGCAGTGTCCGGAGCAAGTATGGTGGGTCTGACACACCGGTGTCAATGTGTTCTTTTTTCCATTTCCAGGAGTGTAGTTAAGAAAGGAAGGCCTCAAGATGGCACTAGTTGTGAAGCAGCCACTGAATGCGAGTATGTTGGTCAACTTTATTCTTGACGGTGCCCAATCACTCATTCCGGTGGAAAGCTGGCTGGTGTTCATGGCAAAATAAAATGATTCGTAGAACTTTAGAAATGGTATATGACATGGCTGCTGTCACAGATGGTCCTGCCTTGATGGGATAGGATAAGGCGAGGACAGGATTGGAGGAGAACATGCTGGATGAGTGAATTTGGGAGGTCTTGCTCCTGGGTATTTCACAGGAATATGACCATTGTGGCAATGGATTGAGACTGCTGGGACGAGGATTTTGTGTAGGTTGGGTGGGTGATGGAGTACCACTTTAGGAAGGGTGTGGAGAATTGTGTGTATGTTACCCCACATTTCCAGGCTTGATGATAATCAAAACCCTGGTAAAGGATATGGTTTATTGCTCATGTCTTTGGTGATTAGGAGGGTGCTGCTGTTCAGCTGATATTTGGGGGATGGTTCGAGGATTGGGAGTGTTGAGGATATTCATTTGAGGAGTATGCTGAGGTGAGGGGGATTAGTGCCTGTCTGCAAAAGCTTTTGTGAGACCTTCATGTACTGGGCAGGGGAACTGCTGTCACTGCAGATACACCATCACAGGTGGCAGGGCTATATGGGAGAGATCTTTTGGTGTGGAAAGGGAGACAGCCGTCAAAACACAAGTACTGCTGGTGATTGGGGAGAGAGGTATAGATGGAGCCACCAAATAGGTGGGTGTCCATGTCTAGGAAGCAGACAGGTTCGAGAGAAGATGTATTCTTATGAGGAGTGCTAGTTCTGCAAGTTTCGCAGGAGAGCTTCTGTAAAGTTTGGAAGGTTGGAGATGAGATGTACTGGCAGAAGTAAAGAGGTGAGGACAGGTCATGAGTTGTGCTTGGGTAGCTCAGTCGATAGAGCACTTGCCATGAAAGACAAAGGTCCCGAGTCGAGTCTCGGTCCAGCACACAGTTGTAATCCGTCAGGAAGTTTCAAGATGTATTCATATTTATTAGTTAATGTATTTTCAAGATAGAGCACCATGCCAAAATTAACAATCAGCATCTGATTAGCAGTTTATCTTGTAATGAAGCCACCTGACTGAACGAAAATTTGAAACTGATAATGGCATGGAAAAATAAAATATCTTGAAAAAAAGACTTTAAATTGCTGGTTGGTATCTGTTTTTGTGACACTGAGTATAATACAGGCAGAGAACCCTCATAGTATCGGTTCCTGACAAAAAAGCTTTATCAATGCTTATCTTCATGAAGCTCAAATAACAGTTGTATTTAAATAGGCACCATCTAAATATGTCTGCCCTACTTGCCCCTACAATTTTGTGCAACATTAAATTATTTTTATCCTTACTCATTAACCAGTGTATGGTATATGACTTCAAAAACTTTAAGTTAAAAACCCTGTAGATTTTTTTAATTCTTGAAACACTTATCAAAATTAAATCATTTGGAAACACATAAGCTTCTTGCCCTCCACATTTACAATTTTGTCAGTTCCTGCTTAGTAAACAATCATCTTATACGTAAATGGGTCATACTTAGGAATACTAGCTGACCATAGCTCCTATGCTAGCAAACTTTTCTGCAGCACATGTAGACACTAACATTGATGCAAAGTTATGTGTGATGTTAAAAGTTTAAGGTACATGGGCTGTTTTGTTGACATTGAAGTGAATCAATATTTCACTGTAGTTTTCCTGTTGTAGGTTTCATTAGTTTAGCGCTTTAGATGTCGAGAACAACCAAAACAAAAAAGAGTGCCTGCTGAACTTTTGATTATGACATACCTGGTAATTTTTTAACCCTTTCTGTTGTCAGTTATATTGCTGATTGTTTTACAATGATGTAAATATTTTAGTGCATGTCTTCATTATCTAGAAATTGCTACAGTAGAGAAGCATATGTAATTGGCTAAGTTATGTTACATAGTTACTATTTATTTTTAATTGTACAGGAGCTGTTGAAGACCTTTTTTTTCCTTTATGCCTTTAGCCAAAAAAAACTTTGAATATTAATTCCTGTCTTTTTTTATTTTTTATTCTAGGCAAAAATCCTGCAGCTTGAGAGACTGAAGGCATGTTGAGTAAATGTAAACCTCTTATAATTTCTTTGCTTTCTTTTCTGATAACTTTTTTTATTGTTAATCTGCTTCTTTACTTTGTGAGATTGAGTTTTACTTTATTATATCTATTTTCAACTCCATTTTATGTTTGCTTGGTTATATTTAACCATTTTAAGTTTATTTTGAACTCCAAAATTTGTTTGCTTGTGCACTGTGTGGAAGTTTTGTGTGTGAATTTATTTAGTAATTGTATTTCTAATCAGGCAAGTAGAACCTTATGCATACCATTATGGCACAGGGAATTTGTTACCAGAATGTCCCTGTTGCTTTTTATGTAATTTATTTTAGTAGGTGGCACAACTGACTGAGGCTTAATCTATAAAATTAGTATAAATTGGTATATACACATGGGACATGTGTTGCAACAAAGATTAGTTTGTGTAGGGGTGCAAAATTTGCTGTAAGCGACTAAGGATTGGGAAAGGGTGATTTGCTACCATGTGGCCTACCTATCGACTGTTACAGTCCATAGTTGACTGTTACTGGCTGTAACTGGCATCATCATCATCATCATCATCATCATCATCATCATCATCATCATCATGTTGAGGAGACCAGTGCCCTCATGATCTTGGAGAGATATCTCACACCATGGTCCCCAATCTACTTGCAAACAAATGTACTGATGTAGTGTGTCTTGCCTGCTCTTTGGAAATGGCTAATTAAGAGGTTTGACAACATTCCTGCATAACACACAGAACTATTCAGCTCACATTAGCGACAGGATTGTTTTCTCCAGCATTTAATTTTTTTTTTGCTCTTCACTGTGCTACAGTCAACATGATCTAGGTTTTGTATGGGTTCCAAATCCTGTCAGACACTTTTTGTTTAATTCATTGTGTTCAGTTGTTTCTAGCCCTAATGTCGTACTGTTTTGTCACCGAGGACAGCATTGATTGGTGACTCCATAGTGTCCTGTGCACTAAG
This sequence comes from Schistocerca nitens, assembly GCF_023898315.1. Classification (NCBI taxonomy): domain Eukaryota; kingdom Metazoa; phylum Arthropoda; class Insecta; order Orthoptera; family Acrididae; genus Schistocerca; species Schistocerca nitens. The sequence continues at coordinate 502,948,580 of NC_064618.1, forward strand.
ACCAAATAATGGGTATACTTGGAAGGAGAGACAGCATTGGTCGTATATTTTTGTTTATTATCACAAAATCGATTTTCGGTCACTTAGTGACCATCTTCAGTGCTGTAATATATAACTTAAATTAGTAAGCACTGGTGTCAATAAGCTTACGGCGATCACATAGACTCAGAGTTGACACCAGTGCTTACTAATTTAAGTTATATATTACAGCACTGAAGATGGTCACTAAGTGACCGAAAATTGATTTTGCAATTATAAACAAAAATATACGACCAATTCTGTCTCTCCTTCCAAGTATAAGGACAGCATTGTTACCAAGATGAACTAATACACATTTTTTGTGCTCTGCTACTCTGTGAATAGTCTTCCATTCCTTTTTTTGATCATAGTAAGCACCGCTACCATGGACACGTGTTTGTTAAATTGGACACATTAAGTAATGTAAGCATGACCTCACGCACAGTGCACTTTCCTTTTGGATTCAGTTTTTATTTTCATCGGTCATCATATTTGTACTTTTATAAAACAAAATTGACAAAAAGATGTTTCATTCAGTTTCTTTTAAAATAAGAAGCCCAATTGGAAATGGTATTAAGTCTTACAATGTCTGTCTCTATTACAATCAAAAGATAATAAGAAAGTTGTTGTGGTAGCCCTGCCAGTGAATACTGACACGGAAATGACATCACTTTGTATCCTACAGGACACAATTTTTATTCGTGGTGCTGTGCCGGTCTGTACTGTGAATTTACCTATTTACTGACAGCATATAAAACCACTTACTTTCAATTAAACTTTGTGCACCAGGCATATGATAAGAATTGATATGTCTCAGTATAATGTCAAATGATTCACACACCCTTTTCCTTTGCATGCTCCAGTTAAGAGACAGTGACATGCTAGTCAATTGTAGTCATATAGTTAATGTAGATGACTTACAAGGAATAAGCTCATGTTGCTTGTAATGTATTGGTCAATGTGTGTACTGTTATAAACAGTTAAAATCAGAATATTTGTTCTCTGTAACTGACAATCTCCAAGCTGGACACGTCTCACTTCCCATATGTAGCAATCTTCAAAGGAGCTTCTACTAAAATATTTAGGAAACACAAAGAAATGAAAACAGAAGGAAACTTTTAGGAATATGTTTTGGGAGAAACAGAAGTATTACTACAGAAGGTCAACTTACTAACATACACTGATGAGTCAAAACATTAGGGCCACCTACTGGCAGCCATATTGGTCCACTTCTGGAACGCAGTTTAGCAGTGATATGTCATGGATTCGACAAATACTTCATAGGTATCCAAATGTTTGTGGCACTAGATGCGTATGTACAGGTCACACACTTTCCGTAATTAATGGGCAGTTGGTTTGTGGGTGCAGAGCTGACAACCGAAAGTGTCTCAATTGAGTTCATCGGATTCAGATAAACCAAATTTGATGGGCTAAACATCAAGGTGAGTTCACTATCATGCTTCTCAAACCATTGCTGTGTGATTCTGGCCTTGTGCCAAGAGCAGTTATCCTGCTGAAAGATGCCATCGGTATTGAATAAGGTATCAAGCATAGGGGGTTACGGGTGCTCCCTAATAATGTTCAAGTAGTTCCAGTTGTCACAGTGCCTTCGATTATTACTGCAGGTTCCATGGAAGCCCAAGTCAATGTTCCCCATAACATAATATTACTCCCACCGGTCTGCTTTCGTGGCATGCTGCATGTTTCAAGCAGCCTTTCACCTTGATGATAGCATGCCTGGACACTAATATCAACCTGGTTTAACAATAAAGGGGATTCATCCAGTCAGGTGACATGATTCCATTGATCCATGGTCCGATCTTGATATCCCCATGCCCACTGTAATTATAATTGATTGATGTTGTTGGGTCAACATGGGAACAGGTAGGGGCCCCCTGCTGTGGAACATCATGTTAAACATTGTGCACTGAACATTGTGCTCCAAAACACTTGTATCTGTGCTAGCACTGTACTCTGTCATCAGATCTGCCACAGATGTCTGCCTATACTGCTTTAGAGAGTGGGCAAGCCACTGATTCCTGTGCTCTGTGATGAGGTATGGATGTCCAACTTCTTGTCACCTACTCGTGGTTCAGCACCACTTTCCATAGATGCTCACGACAGTAGCACGCAAACAGCCAACTAGCTTTGCCATTTCCAAGCTGCTCACTCACAGGCATGTAGCTAAAACAGTTTAGCCTTTGTCAAAATCCCTTTAGTTGGCAGCTTTCCTCATTTGCAACAACTTATCACGAGACTGAGTCCCCATTTGCCTCTGTCCACTCATATACTTATCTTACAGTGTCACGTGCCCTCAGCATCACCAGGCAGCATACAACCTCTCAATGGGCTATGGTCATAATGGTTTGGCTCATCAGTGTATGTAATAAAGTGATCTATACGTAGATCACAGCAGGAAAATGTAGGAACTTATTACTGGAAATGAAGAAATAAAAGATAACATAGACTCCACATGGCAGTCAGAATTTTGTAAATTTTTGTATTTATGGTACAAGACGTTTGGAGCTCAAATATTAACCGGCCAAAGCAATTCGTTGCAACTCTTAAAAGTTCTTGAGAAAATGCATTTTGAAGTATTCCGCATGTCTTTAACTCACTAAAACTTAAAGCTGTTTCTTGATTGGTCACGTGGCTCTGTGATAGAATGCTTGCCTGCCACATGGGTGTGTCTGGTGTGTCCCAACAGATGTTGTTGTTGTTGTTCAGGTGCTATAAATTTCTCTGTCTGTATTTACAATAAACACATACAATATGTACATTTGTGGACATGCCATGGCATTATGTGTCTGTGAAGAAGATATTGACATCTGTTAAATCAACACTAAGCTACTGAAGAGGACAAATTAATTTGCGAAAACCGGTGAAGCATAATAAATATATATATTTGCAACTTTTTGTGTCCTGATTGGTTTGTTGCGGTCTGCCACAAATTCCTCTTCTGCGTCAAACACTTCATCTCAAAGTAGCACTTGCAACATACATCCTGTATTATTTCTGCAATTTTTTACACTCTACAGTCTCTCTAGTACCATGGAAGTTATTCTGTGATGTCTTAAACAGATGTCCTGTCATCCTGTCCCACCTTCTTGTCAGTGTTTTCCCTGTATTCTTTTCCTTGTCGATTCTGTGTAGAACCTTCTCATTCCTAACCTTATCAGTCCACCTAATTTTCAACAGTTGTCTGTAGTACCACATCTCAAATGCTTCGATTTGTTTCTGTTCTGGTTGTCCCATAGTCCAGGTTTCACTACCATACAATGCTGTGCTCCAAACATAGTTTCTCAGAAATTTCTTCTGCAAATTAAGGCCTATGTTTGACACCAGTAGATTTCTTTTGGCCAGGAATGCTCTTTTTGCCAGTGCTAGTGTGCTTTTGATGTCCTCCTTGCTCTACCATCATGGTTTGTTTTGCTGCCTAGGTATCAGAACTCCTTAACTTCATCTACTTTATGACTGTCAGTCCTGGTGGTAAGTTTCTTGGTATTCTTGTTTCTGCTACATCTCATTACTTTTGTCTTTCTTTGATATACTCTCGATCTGTCTCGTGTACTCATTACACTGTTCATTCCATTCAGCAGATCACATAATTCTTCTTCAGCTTCACTGAGGATACCAATGTCATTAGCATATCTTATCATTGACACCCTTTCACCTTTAATTTTAATTCCACTCTTGAACCTTTCTTTTATTTCCATCATTGCTTCTTTAATGTATAGATTGAACAGTAAGGACAAAAGATGACATCCCTGTCTTACAGTCAATCCAAGCACTACGTTCTTGGTCTCCCACTCTTATTATTCCATGTTGGCTCATGTAGATGATGTATATTACCTGCTTCTCCCAATAGCTTATCCCAATTTTTCTGAGAATTCCGAACATCTTGCACCATTTTACATTGTTGAACGTTTTTCCAGGTCAACAAATCCTGTAAACGTGTCTTGATTTTTCTTTAGTCTTGCTTCCATGATCAGCTGCAATGTCTGAGCTGCCTCTCTGGTGCCTTTACCTTTTCTAAAGCCAAACTGATTGTCATTCAATACATCCTCAATTTTCTTTTACATCCTTCTGTATATCATTCTTGTGAGCAACTTGAATGCATGAGCTATTAAGCTGACTGTGCATTAATTCTCACACTTGTCAGTTCTTGCAGTCTTCAGAATTGTGAGGATGATCTTTTTCCAAAAGTCAAATGGTATACCGCCAGACTCGTTTATTCTGCGCACCAATGTGAATAGTTGTTTTGTTGCTTCTTCCCCCAATGATTTTAAAGATTCTGATGGAATGTTATCTGTCCCTTCTGACTTATTTAATCTCAAGTCTTCCAAAGCTCTTTTGAATTCTGATTCTAATACCAGATCCCCAATCTCTTCTACAACTCCTGTTTTTTCTTGTATCCTACCAGTCAGGTTTTCCCCCTTCGATGTACTCTTTCCATCTATCCAGTCTCTCCACTGCAATTAACAGTGGAATTCCCATTGCACACTCTTAATTTTGCTATCTTTCATCTACATCCACATCTATACGGATACTCCAATCTCGTACAGCACGCAGAAAAAATGAACACCTGTATCTTTACGTGTGAGCTCTGATTTCCCTTATTTTATTATTATAACCGTTTCTCCCTCTGTAGGTTGGTGCCAAGAAAATATTTTCACATTTAGAGGAGAAAAATGGTGATTGAAATTTCATGAGAAGGTTCTGCCGCAATGAAAAATGCCTTTGTTTTAATGATGTCCACCCCAAATCCTGTATCATTTCAGTGATACTCTCCCCCCCCCCCCCCCCCCCATTTCACAATAGTACAAAACGTGCTGTCCTCCTGTCAACTTTCTCGATGTACTCCATCAGTCCTATCTGGTAAGAATCCCACACCATGCAGCAGTATTCTAAAAGAGGATGGAGAAGTGTAGTATAGACAGTCTCTTTATTAGATCTGTTAGAAAAGTGTGCTGCCAATAAAACACAGTTTTTGGTAGCCTTCCCCCCAACATTTTCTGTGTGTTCCTTCCAATTTAATTGTTCATAATTGTAATTCCTAGGTGTTTAGTTGAAATTATGGCCTTTAGATTTGACTGATTTATCATGTAACTGAAGTTTAACACATTCCTTTTAGCACTCATGTGGATGACCTCACACTTTTTGTTATATAGGGTCAACTGTCAATTTTTGCACCATAAACTCGTCTCTTGTAAATAATTTTGATCTTCTGATGACTTTACTAGTCAATAAACAACTTAATTTCACTGAAGGTTGTATTGACTTCTGTATGCTGAGTCAGTCCTTCTGGCAATCATTTCTTTTTTGGATTTCTTCACATTTTTCATTCAGCCATTTTGCCATAGCTTCCCTGCACTTCCTGTTTATTTCATTCCTAAGCAACATTTACTTCTGTATTCCTGAGTTTCCCTGAACATTCTTGTACTTCCTTCTTACATGAATGAACTGTAGTATTTCTTCTGTTACACATGGTTTCTTCACAGTTACGTTCTTTGTACCTTTATTTTTCTTTCCAACTTCTGTGATTGCTCTTTTTAGGGATACTCATTCCTTTTCAACGGAACTGCCTACTGAGCTATTCCTTATTGCAATATCTATAGCCTTGGAGATCTTTAGGCATGTCTCTTCATTCCGTAGTACATCCGTATCCCACTTCTTGGTACATTGATTCTTCCTGATGAGTGTCTTAAATGTGATTCTACCCTACCTCACTACCAAATGGTGATAGGAGTCTAACATCTGCTCCTGGTTGCGCCTTACAATCCGGTATCTAATTTTGGAATCTCTGTTTGCTCATGATGTAATGTAACTGAAACCTTTTCATATTTCCTGGCCTTTTCCAAGTGTACCATCTCCTCTTGTGATTCTTGAGGAGAGTATTTGCTGTTATTAGGTGAACTTTATTGCAGAATTCAATTAGTCTTTCACCTCTCTCATTCCTAGTACCAAGCCCATATTCTCCCATAACCCTTTCTTCTACTTCTTCCCCTACAGCCACATTCCATTCCCCCATGAATATTAGATTTTCATCTCCCTTTACATACTGAATTACCCATTCAGTATCCTCGTACACTTCCTTTGTCTGTTCATCTTCAGCTTGCGCCATCAGCATGTATACCAGGACTTTCATTGTTGGTGTTGGTTTGCTGTCAATCCTAATGAGAACAACCCTGTCACTGAACTGTTCACAATAACTCACTCTCTGCCCTACCTTCCTATCCATAATGTATCTTGCTCCCATTATATCATTTTCTACAGCTGTTGGTATTACCCTTTCTCATCTGACCAGGAATCCCTGTCTTCTTTCCACTTCACTTCACTGGCCCCCACTGTATCTAGATTGAGTATTTGCATTTCCATTTCCAGGTTTTCTAGCTTCATTACCACTTTCAAAATTCTGACATTCCATGCTTCAAGTCATAGAACATTATCTTTTATTTGGTTATTCAATCTTTTTCTCATGGTCACCTCCCACTTGACAGTTGCCCAGAGATCCAAATGGGGGACTATTCCATAATCTTTTGCCAATGGTGAGATCATCATGACACTTTTTCAGTTACAGGCCACATGTCCTGTGGATACACATTAAGTGTCTTTAATGCAGTGGTTTCCATTTCCTTCTGCATCCTCATGTCATTGATCATTGCTGATTTCCACCCTCTCTGACAAGGCCATGAGCGGAATGAGTGTGACTTCTTATGCTGGAAGTCTTTGGCCACCATTTGCAATTAATGAATGAATTTTATTATGAAAAAACTACCTTTTTCAATTTTTTTTCATTCAGTTACAATACTTACATCATTTGACTATCAACATTCATCAAAAATATGTAAATTAACATATAGCTATTTTTAATTTTTTGAAGAATGTGATAAAAATGCAGCACTTGTACAGTGTGGTTGATGCTCTGAAAAAATGATTGTTTTCCATGTTTTTACAACACTTATCACTCTAGCTCACATGACATCATGTCTGTGGTATAAAACAGTGGACACAGCACAAATAAATAGGATTTGATTTTTCATTTTTACCTCAGAAATTTAATTTTTAATGTATTTTAATTGAAACAATTTTGATTAACAATCTTTTATAAAAGATGAGTAATTAGGAATTTATATTTGTAATGAAAACAGGGATTTTCTACCACCACCATCATGAGGATCGTAGTTAAAGTAATGGCAACTATTTTTTGTCTCGAAAATGGTAACAAATTTTAAAAAATTCTGAAATATGCAAATGAAAGGTTAGATCATGTGTAAACATTATATGTAGGGAGATGGATGATGCCCCCCCCCCCCCACACACACACACTCTTCCATAGATATAGCATAAGAAAAAGATGAAAAAAGGTTAATTGATGCCAAAGTGTTTTACTGTCAATTGCAACAGTACGCAATAGTACACAATACTGTGCTACTCTCGCATTTTCCTGCAACAACACCTACGATGGGATATTTAGGATAAACATCCTGAATGTATACACAATGCATTAATTCTTCAGGTGTGTGTGTGGAATCTGCTCACCAGATGAGGATAGGAAGTACTGGAGCATCTACCATATTTGTATATTTGTCAGACTTATCACCTTACAATGATGACCTCATACCAAAACTGAAAGATCCACTGTACGGAATACGCTTTTGAACAAGTAGAGACATTGCCAAAGCAGTGATGCGTGAGACCTGATGATTCGCTCATGGCAAGGTGACGGGTGTTCAGTGTCTTGTACAGCATTGGTAGTATGTGGTGGATTTGTTGGGAGGCTATTTTGAGAGACTGTAAGATGTTACAGGTGCATGTTCCTGCCCTGTACTATTGTATACTGTTGAAATTGATAGTAAAACACATTTAAAGCAACAAAATTTGTTTTGTCTTTTTTTCTTTTGCCATATCGTTATGCCAGTGGGTATGTTCATCCATCTCCCTACAGGTAATGTTTACGTATGAACTAACCTTCCATTTGCAGATTTCTGTATTTTTTAATTTAATTTGTTACCATTTTTGAGACAAAAAATAGTTGCCATGACCTTTGCAATGACCTTCATACTACTAATACAAATACTACTACTCCTTCCCCCCCCCCCCCCCCCCACCACCACCACCACCCCTCGCCCCACACACACACACACACACACACACACACACACACACACACACCTTTATGCCTCTTGCAGGTCATGAAAATGTTCGTAGAACAGGCACTGTCATTTATAAATTTGTCAACCAGAAATTGAACCCATGTCTCCCTCATAGCAGGCAGCCATTCTACCACAGAACCATGTGATCTACTGAATAACTGTTGTAATTTTAGTGGATTAAATACACTTGGAAAACTTCAAAATCGATTTTCTCAATCTCTCAAGAAATTTTGAGAGTTTCAGCAAACTGCTTTGGCTGACTGATATTTGAGCTCTGAACTTCTTGTAGAATAAATATAAATGAAAATTGGCAGTCTGTATGAAATTTAATGGCAGCTTCGATGAATGCTGGCAAGATATGCATTTGTGTTTGTCACTCTTGCCTTGTGGATTGAGAACTACACAGTCAACATTGAAAACTCAAAAAAATTGTCCAAAGAGGAACAATTGAAGAAGGGCAGAGCGATACTCAAAATTTTAAGCAACTTTTAAGTGTGAGTAGTTTCCTATACCTTATGAATCACCTCATGTAGCATCTGAAGTGACTCTCTCTCTCTCTCTCTCTCTCTCTCTCTCTCTCTCTCTCTCCAATGCTTATTTCCTAGTTTCGTGTCTTCCCTCTGTAGAAGTACAGGGTGATTATAATTTAAGTTAAATTTTCAAACTGCTGTAGAGATAACACCACTGGTCAGAATGACATCAAATTGCAGTGGAATATTATTGGAGAAAGGGGAAAATGTATGGCAGAAGAAAAATAAATAGTTACAAAATGTAGCAATAGATGGTGCTGTAAGCATCATAATTTAATAGTGGTCGACAACAAATGACAAGAATGAGATTTTCACTCTGCAGCGGAGTGTGCGCTGATATGAAACTTCCTGGCAGATTAAAACTGTGTGCCCGACCGAGACTCGAACTCGGGACCTTTGCCTTTCGCGGGCAAGTGCTCTACCAACTGAGCTACCGAAGCACGACTCACGCCCGGTACTCACAGCTTTACTTCAGCCAGTACCTCGTCTCCTACCTTCCAAACTTTACAGAAGCTCTCCTGCGAACCTTGCAGAAGGGCACACAGTTTTAATCTGCCAGGAAGTTTCATATCAGCGCACACTCCGCTGCAGAGTGAAAATCTCATTCTGGAAACATCCCCCAGGCTGTGGCTAAGCCATGTCTCCGCAATATCCTTTTTTTCAGGAGTGCTAGTTCTGCAAGGTTCGCAGGAGAGCTTCTGCAAAGTTTGGAAGGTAGGAGACGAGATACTGGCAGAAGTAAAGCTGTGAGTACCGGGTGTGAGTCGTGCTTCGGTAGCTCAGTTGGTAGAGCACTTGCCCGCAAAAGGCAAAGGTCCCGAGTTCGAGTCTCAGTCGGGCACACAGTTTTAATCTGCCAGGAAGTTTCAACAAATGACAAATTAATGATACCGCCAGACGCATTTCTTCCATGCACTAATGTGAATAGTCGTTTTGTTGCCACTTCCCCCCAATGATTTTAGAAATTGTGATGTAATGTTAACTATCTCTTCTGACTTATTTAATCTTAATTTTTTCAAAACTCTTTTCAATTCTGATTCTAATACTGGATCCCCTATCTCTTCTATATCAACTCCTAAGGTGTATGTTTGACATTACCGTATTTACTCGAATTTAAGCCGCACTCGAATCTAAGCCGCACCTGAAAAATGAGACTCGAAATCGAGGAAAAAAAATTTTCCTGGATCTAAGCCGCACCTGAAATCTGAGACTCAAAATTCAAGGGGAGAGAAAAGTTTAGGCCACACCTCCAAATCGAAACAAAGTTGGTCCATTGTAATATGAGACACAATTTAGGTCGAATGAATCACAATACAGCTATAGTAGTTTGGTTCGAGTCGTAGGCTTAGCAGTTAAGCTTTACCAGGTAGCCGTTGCTATGTGTCAGGCGCTCCGTCTGTATTTATACGGGTACCCTTCCTTTTTCACGTGCTTCGTCTGGTTTGAATCGATTGCTTATTTTTCTTTGGTCTAATAAGTGCCGTTCTCTTTGTTATAGGTGTTTACGTCACTCAAAGCTGAAAATGCATTACTGTACTGTGTCATGCATTGTTTGTCGCATTCTGATAGTGCGTGTTTATGGCCTGTCGCCGCTCGCGGCATGGCTTGCTTTTGTGCGCACTACCGCCGCTTGCAATTAAAAAAAAAAAAAAAAAAAAAAAAAGAGAGAGAGAGAGAGAGAGAGAGAGAGGAATCGTCTCATTAGCGAAATAATGGCAAGAGACTGCTATTTTTTGTTACTTACACTGCTGCTTTCTTTGATAATGATCAACAAGAACCAAATAATAGACTGCATATGATAGAACATGTTCTGAACGAGAGTTTAACGAAAATTTTTCTCTGTTTGAAAATCTTTGCAGACGCCTCTTTAGTACATTACATTCTGCACATAAATTTGAGTCATCTTAGATTTAAAAATGTAATCAATTCCCGTGCTTCATTTCTGACTGTATCACTATTCGGTATAAGAATAATACGAATATAAACATGACATGATATGTATATTCTTCCGCGTTTGCTGTTGTCTCACTATAGTTTCGTAGTTTATTAGGCAGACAGGATTTAAATGAGATAGCAGCAAACACGAAAGAATACATGGCAAAATGTTTATATTCATATTATTATTATGGTGAAGAGAATACTGCATGTGATTCACAATTCATAAAAGTTCCTATTAGCATCCATCTCTTCTCACAGGTAGGAAAAAATTAAGAATGCAGGGTTGGCCATACCGACAAACATCCCAAACAGTCTTGCAAGTCGGATTTTCGTAGTACATTGAAATGCTGCTACATTCGAAGATGAACAATACGGAATTTGTATTTACTTCGTTGGATAATGTATGAAAATGTAGTGGTTGAAACTCAGGGCGGAGAAAGAAAGCTCGTCTTCCACCCTTTTTTTTTACTGACGCAGAGGTTTTGGTGCCAGTATTTGTCTTTGTGCCTGCGAAGCGCTACATATATTCGACGACAGAAGTTAGTTGTGGCAGCACCTACTAACATTTTTCAGAACTTCCCCTTTGCACTCGATTCTAAGCCGCAGGCGGTTTTTTGGGTTACAAAAACCGGAAAAAAAGTGCGGCTTAGATTCGAGTAAATACGGTAAACAAACTTTACTGTGCAGTGTGCATGGGTGTACAGGTGTGATACTGTTAGTCACGTAAGCCCATCCACCACAGCAAGGTCATATTACATGGGATGGGAAAAACCGGTTTTTAACTGTCCTGAGGCCAAAAACCGTATAAAAAGCATCAATCACGTCAGTTTTTAATTGTTCTGCGGCCAAAAACTGCATAAAAAGCATCAATCAAAATGAAATGTAACTGGCGCAAAATGTGTTCAGTATGCTGTCCACCATTTTCTGCAACAAGTTGAAATCGAAAAACAGCATGTTCCACAATGGATCGAAGTGTTTCTGGGGTCACATTCAGAATGTGTTTGCACAATGCATGCCTTCAGTGCAGATAAGTTCGGATTAAGATCAGGTGATAAAGATAGCCAGGCTGTAGGGAAATGGCGGCTGATAATTCTAGCCATTTTCGAAATGGCGCTCCAGCAGGTGCTTAACTGGATTTTCAATGTGCGGAGGTGTGCCATCTTGCATAAAAATGATCCCATCCATGTTGTTGGAGAGCTGGAATGATGTGGTTGCATAAAAGACACTCATACCATTTAACCGGTGACAGTACAAGTAACAGGACTGGAAGCACCTGTCTCTTCGAAAAAATATGGCGCTATGATAAATGATGCCGTAAACCCACACCCCACAATGACCTTTTCAGGATGAAATGGCACTGGTTGATATGCATTTGGATTTTCCGTTGCCCTTATTCGACGATTTTATATATTGACATATCCTGTCAGATGGAAGTGGGCTTTCTGTCCACAAAATCTCCCACGGCCAATCATTGTCCTCTTACATGCGAGCAAGAAATTTTAGAGAAAAGTTCTCTCTTGTTGGCAGGTCAACAGGAAGCAACTCGTGCACATGGGTAATTTAGAATGGATAGCAAAGAAGGATGTTTCATAGTATTTTACACTTTGTGCTCACAAGTGTTTCCAATGTTTGGGCAATTCTTCGTGCACTACACTTTTGCACACCACCACCCCCCCCCCTCCCCCCTCTCCTGCATTGCTGTGGTCACTACTTCCACTGATGATGTCGAATCAATTCATTTCCTCCCTCTACCAGGTTGCACGCCAAAAGAACCAGTCTTTTTGAATTTACAAATCATTTTCTCCAGAGCCACAGCAGTCATCGGGCCAACACCTTTTTTCAAACCCTTCAGTGTCTGGAACTTCTGCAGAGCGACATGTGCATAGTCATCATCCTTGTAATACAGCTTTACAAGCAGAGCATGATCCTGCATTGAGACAGTCATGGCAAACATCGGAGACGTGAAAAGAGGAAAAGCCATGTACCCGGCATGTTTATACCAACTTCAATTGGTCATGCACATGGACAGGTGTTTTGATTTACATATTCTGACACATACAGCACCATCTACTGATAAATTTTCACAAGGTTTCCCCCCCCCCCCCTCTCTCTCTCTCTCTCTCTCTCTCTCTCTCTCTCTCTCTCTCTCTCTCTCTCTCTCTCCATTCTGACCAGTGGTGTTATTACTACAGCGCTTTGAAAGTTTAACTTTAACAATAATAATCATCCTGTAAATTAAAAAGAAATTCCAAATGGTGGCACCTAAATATTATTTATCTTTCTGTGTGTATCAATATACTTAATGACCAATTGAAATGCTCTGTAATAGGTGTTTATTCAGTGATTTGCACATCTGCATAGTGAGCAGGAGACCCAGGTTCGAATCCGGGCCTCGGTACAACTTTTCATACATCGCTTCAGTCTGCATATATACATCATAAATATTTGAGATTTGGAAAGGTCTCTGAAACCATGTAGTTTCATTTGATATTCAGAAACTGATGAGAAGGAGGCTGTCCAATCCATGCATTAAAAAACATATGTGCAATAATGCCTCTTGCTATTATTAGTAAACTATTATTGTAGATTAGAAGTGATGTTCTCAGAGCAAAAATAAGGAGTCTTATTACATGCCAGTGCTTGAAATGTGCAAACTTGGCTCAGTGTCTCTTTTTTTTTTTTTTGTGTGTGTGTGTGTGTGTGTGTGTGTGTGTGTGTGTGTGTGTGTGTGTGTGTGTGTGTGTGTGATGATTTGCTGCAAAAGAATTTGTGATTTGTTGTAAAATAATTGTAAGGCTTTAAAGTAATTGGGTACATACTTTTGTGAAATTGTTTGACGTTTTTATAAGTATTTGCCCACTGTAAAAATATCACAATAAGTGAAACAAATACACATACATGGGTAATATTGATAATATGTTCCTAGTTATTCATTTGTAACACTCTTATGTGATGCAGTGTTTGTAATTTTTTTGTAGGTAATATTGACAAATGAATCAGTTTTTTAATCTGTTTGTATTTTCATCATTTACTTCATTAACAGGGATTTCACATACATTAATAGCACAGGAAACAGAGCATAACTTTGGCTATGCTCATTGGATTCCACATTGATAGCACATTTATTATTATTATTATTTACATCTACTTTGTGTTTACTACTTCTAATTATCAGATTGAAAACCACCCATCAGAATGGCATCAGTTGATGAAATTAAATCGTTTCTAGTCTCCTTACTGTCTTAAATGATATAAACCAGTATTCCAGCATATTTCCTGTTGATTTTTTGGCAGATTGCTATATGTGAACTGTAGCTTGATTTCAGTATGAGAAAGAAGCCTGAAAAATCACCCATGAGACTCACATTTTACAAATACTGCAAGTAACGATAGAAAACTGAATAAAACCAGAACTAAAAAACTGATAATAACCACGCCTCACGTCAAGGGCTCTTTGTATAAATTTATTACAGTAGTTAGTAGTATATATACACTTTATGAAGACTCTCTCAGGCCATATTGACAGAAATGAAATAACACTGACTGGTGTTGTCATCTTGGAAAATAGTTTTCTGCTGGTAATCCTCGTCAAACTTGCATGATATTTTGATCGCATAACTAGCAGTCTTTATCAGGTGCTCCCTGATGCTGAACTCAGTGTGGAACGGGTCCAGTATTTATGCCTATGTTAGGCTAGGCATTCCACCATCAGTCCACTGCATGCCAGGAGTTCCATCCAAGGAATGCACCAGTCAATAGCAGCAATATTCCATTCCACATCTACAACTTGGACATGAAACAAAATGTCAGATGACAGAATTATTAACTGACAACAACTGAAAAGTGTGAGCATAACAGTCGGGGCAGCTATGGTTATTGCTATTGACAGGCGTGTATCTCAGAGGGAAGTCCTAGAACGCTGTAGACTGATGTTGGAGTGCCTGGCCTCATGTAGGCGTAAATACTGGATCCACCGGATTCAGGCTCAGGGAGCACCTGATAAAGATTGTGAGTTATGCAATCGAAGTATCATGCAAGTGCAACATGGATTACCAGCAGAAAACCCGATTTTGCAAGATGACAACACCTTTCTGGGAAAGCCTGAAGACCTACATTGAGGTATTTACTGCGTTCTGATTGTCACTAATATTGGTTAGCAGACCAAACTGTTTAGTAGCATTTATTCCTATCTTGGATCACAAGATATTTTTAAAAAATTTATTTCATAAGAGTTTTAAGAAATAACAATTATCTGCAAATCAGTCTCGTTACCTTGCTGTCACAGTGTTGTTCTGCAAATTTGCTCCCAGAATTACCACAGGATTTTTTTCTTGAAACTCTGATATTGCCCTTGTAATGTGTGCTGCCAGATCCAGAAGACATTAGTTCATTTGGGGAACATGACCCATTACATTGATGGCTAACAATGGGGTATTCTGTGTGGTGTTTCATTTGTTATCACAATAAGACCTTGACACAAATAGGTGACCTGGATTTGATGGAGTGAATGAGGAGATGGTGAGAGCAGCTGGCGTTGTTTGGATTGCAGTGGCTCTATAAGGTCATAAGAACAGTATGGAATGAAAGGATGCCTGAAGACTAGAAAAAGGGAATCATAGTGCCAATTTTTAATAAGCGTTCCAGAAAATTATCGAAAATTATATTGGAATTATTTAGTGTGTCATGCTGCCAGTGTATTTGAGAAGGTCCTAGAAAGGAGAGTACAGACAATAGTAGGATGAGAATTGAGTGAGGAGCAATTTGAGTTTAGACCAGAAAAGTTAACAATGGGTCTAATTTTTAGTGTAAGGCAGCTCTAAGAGACATGCAACAGATACGTTAAGCATTTTGTAGTGATGTCCCTGAACAGTGAAGAAGGCTGTTATAGTCTGAAAAGAAATAGGATTTGGGAAGCCCTTTAAGAAAGTGAAATTGGAAGGTGACTATGATAAGAATGAAGGAAAGATGTCAACATTGTACAGTTGTGTAAAAGTGGGAGGATAGAAGGCGTGACTGGTTGAACCAGGAAAATGGGTTGAAGCAAGGGAGTGCATTATCCCGCCTACTCTTCATCGTCCTTACCAATGAGGTAATGGCCAGAGTGGCAGCACCAATACAAGATGAAAACATGAAAGCAGTTTTTTGTGCAGATGCTTTTATAGTGTGGGGAAATGTGAATGTACAAAAAGGACTAGATGTATGAGAGGAAGTGGGAAGTACGGATTGAAATTTAATGCCAAGAAGTGTGAAGTCATACGGCAGTAAGGAATAAGATGAGAGTATCAACGGGTAAAATTATTAGATAGCTAGTACAAAATAAAAGAAAAAAATTGGAAATTTTTAACTACCTGAGGAGCATAATGGAAGACAATGGGAGTAATGCTAAGGAGGTTAATGCTACGGAGGTTAATGCTACGGAGGTTAATGCTACGGAGGTTAATGCTACGGAGGTTAATGCTACGGAGGTTAATGCTACGGAGGTTAATGCTACGGAGGTTAATGCTAGGGAGATTAATGCTAAGGAGAAGGCAAGCACATGGATTCCTGCAGAGTGTAAGAAGCCTGCTCTGGAGAAAGTGTAAATGACTATCATAATGTAACAATACGAGAGAAGGAAAGTTGCTACTTACCATATAGTGGAGATGCTGAGCCGCGGTAGGCACAATAAAAAGATTCACACAATCATAGCTTTCGGCCATTAAGGCCTTTGTCAGCAGTACACACACACACACACACACACACACACACACACACACACACACACACACAACTTGCACACACATCTGCAGTCTCAGAAAGCTGAAACTACACTGCTTGACTATCATAATGAGCGAATTATGCTCTAATCTGTATGCACTGGAAACATGGTTAGTTAAGAAAAGGCAGGTGAGCAAGATACAGGCTTGCAAGATGAAATTTTGAAGAAGCAGCATAGAACTGACTAGAATGTGTTAAAAACACTTTGAGAAATAATGATAGAGAAGTTCAAGCAAGGGACCATTGAAAAGTCCATATTAAGATGGTATGGAATGTTGAAAGAACAGAAGTTGGCAGGATATCAAGGCAGGCTCATGGAATGACAATAGGAGACAAGAGACCTAGAGAAAGACTGAGGGAATTTGTGGAGAAGAAAATAAGACTGTGACACAGTGGAGAGAGAAATGTTGTGAGACAACAGGAAACGGCATAGAAGCTTATGTTTCAAGCAGAACCAGCCAGGGGATGGAAACTAGATGATAATGAATAAAGCTTGAACTACTGCTTCACCAGTAAACGCCTGTGCCATCTTTCTGAAGACTGCCTTTTTCTTATTGCCTCACACTGATGCAACAGTGGTTCATCCCCTGTCACACTGTCTGCCAGAAAACTATGTCTTCAGCATTGCCTGATCCCAAATCAGGTGCCCAAGTATGGATGAATACCATTTTTTCCATTTTTCCGAGCTTTCTAAAAACCCAGTGAGAAATTCCATAACATCACATGAGTGAATTGAACACTGACAGTCAGTTCAGTGCCCAAAATGTCTAAAAAGTACTCCCATTATCGCAAATCGCATTGTCTACAAATCCCAAATTTTCATCAGAAATGGTCATGTTTCTATAACCGGAACTTGCTCATCAGTGACTGAAATTTACAATTTTTTAAAAACATGTACTCTTCCTTTAGTAATACAACTACTTCATTTACTTCCACTATCCATCTATGAATATCAAGGTTTTATGCCATCTAACTGCAAAAATCTTATGAGTGATAGATAACTTTTTTATAGACCAAGATAAGTTTAAGGACATAAATGCTTATCCTGTTGAGAATGGTCTTTCAGATCATGGTGCACAGCTAGTTACAGTACATGACATAGCTCCATGCAGTATATCAAATCAGACTTTCAAAGCAGTGCGTTCAATTAACAATATAAATATTGCAAACTTTAGGGAAAGCCTACAGCAAGTTGACTGGGATGAAGTGTATAAGGAACCTGATGCAAACTTGAAATATAACTTATTTCACGATACATTTTTAAGGGTATTTGAAAATTGTTTTCCCAAGAAAATAGTGAAACATAATTCCAAGAAAACATATAAAAAACCATGGCTAACTAAAGGAATAAGAATATCTTGCAACCATAAAAGAGAACTGTATCTAACAGCAAGAGGGAGTACTGACCCCGAAATTGTTCAATATTATAAAGACTATTGTGCAGTACTAAGAAAAGTTATTAAAAAGTCCAGAAGCATGTGTATCATGTCTGAGATCAGTAACTCTGATAATAAAATTAAAGCAATTTGGAATATTATTGAAAGGGAAACAGGGCAACCAAGAGCACAGGAAGACTTCAGTGCCATAAAACTGAATGACAAGTGTACTAGATTAGATTTAGATTAGATTAGATTAGATTAATACTTATTCCATAGATCATGAATACGACACTTCGTAATGATGTGGAACATGTCGGTTAATAAAAGATGTCTGTACAAGATATTACATTACACAAAATATTGCATGACACTAATGTTTTTTTTTTAAATTACTTTTGAACTGGGCTGGATTATTAACAACAAATTTCATAAGTGAATATATATACCGTGAGGTTACTGTGAGGATCCCTAGATCCTTAAATAGATGTCTGCAGGATGACCGTGGGTGGACTCCAGCAATTATTCTGATTACACGTTTTTGAGCAATGAATACTTTTCTACTCAACGTTGAATTACCCCAGAATATGATGCCATACAAAAGCAGTGAATGAAAGTAGGCATAGTAAGCTAATTTACTGAGATTCTTATCACCAAAATTTGCAATAACCCTAATAACATACGTAGCTGAACTCGGATGTTTCAGCAGACCATCAATTTGTTGCTTCCAGTTTAACCTCTCATCAATGGACACACCTAAAAATTTTGAAAATTCTACCTTAGCTACAGACTTCTGTTCAAAGTCTATTTTTATTACTGGAGTGGGGACTGATGACCTCAGATGTTAAGTCCCATAGTGCTCAGAGTCATTTGAACCATTCATTACTGGAGTTGTGCCATTTACTGTATGGAACTGTATATACTGTGTTTTATCAAAATTTAAAGAGAGTCCGTTTGCTGAGAACCACTGAATAATTTTGTGAAAAACATCATTTACAATTACATCACTTAGTTCTTGGTTTTTGGATGTTATTACTATACTTGTATCATCAGCAAAAAGAACTAACTTTGCATATTCATCAATGTGGAATGGTAAGTCGTTAAGGTATATCAAGAACAGTAAAGGACCTAAGACCAAACCCTGTGGGACCCCGTACTTGATAGCCCCCCAGTTTGAGGAATCAGCTGTTGTTTTAACATTACATGAACCACTTATTTCAACTTTCTGCATTCTTCCAGTTAAGTATGAATTAAACCATTTGTGCACTGCCCCCCTCAAACCATAATGATTTAGCTTATCTAAAAGAATTCCATGATTTACACAATCAAAGGCCTTTGAGAGATCACAAAGAATACCAATGGGTGATGTCCGGTTATTCAGAGGATTTAGTATTTGATCAGTGAAAGCAGCATATATAGCATTTTCTGTTGAAAAGCCTTTCTGAAAACCGAACTGACATTTTGTTAGTACTTTATTTTTACAAATATGGGAGGCTACTCTTGAATACATTACTTTCTCAAAAATTTTTGATAGAGCTGTCAGAAGAGAGATTGGGCGGTAGTTGTTGACATCTGACGTCTCCCCCTTTTTATGCAATGGTTTTACAATGGCATATTTCAGTCTATCAAAAATTTTTGAGAAAGTAATGTATTCAAGAGAAGCCTCCCATATTTGTAAAAATAAAGTACTAACAAAATGTCAGTTTGGTTTTCAGAAAGGCTTTTCAACAGAAAATGCTATATAAGCTTTCACTGATCAAATATTAAATGCTCTGAATAACCGGACATCACCCATTGGTATTTTTTGTGATCTCTCAAAGGCCTTTGGTTGTGTAAATCATGGAATTCTTTATATAAGCTAAATCATTATGGTTTGAGGGGGGGGGGGGGGGGGGGGGCAGTGCACAATTGGTTTAATTCATACTTAACTGGAAGAATGCAGAAAGTTGAAATAAGTGGTTCATGTAATGTTAAAACAACAGCTGATTCCTCAAACGGGGGGGCTATCAAGTACGGTGTCCCACAGGGCTCGGTCTTAGGTCCTTTACTGTTCTTGATATACATTAATGACTTACCATTCCACATTGATGAAGATGCAAAGATAGGTCTTTTTGCTGATGATACAAGTATAGTAATAACATCCAAAAACCAAGAACTAAGTGATGTAATTGTAAATGATGTTTTTCACAAAATTATTAAATGGTTCTCAGCAAATGGACTCTCTTTAAATTTTGATAAAACACAGTATATGCAGTTCCGTATAGTAAATGGCACAACTCCAGTAATAAATATAGACTTTGGACAGAAGTCTGTAGCTAAGGTAGAATTTTCAGAATTTTTAGGTGTGTCCATTGATGAGAGGTTAAACTGGAAGCAACAGATTGATGGTCCGCTGAAACGTCTGAGTTCAGCTACGTATGCTATTAGGGTTATTGCAAATTTTGGTGATAAGAATCTCAGTAAATTAGCTTACTATGCCTACTTTCATTCACTGCTTTCATATGGCATCATATTCTTGGGTAATTCATCGTTGAGTAGAAAAGTATTCATTGCTCAAAAACGTGTAATCAGAATAATTGCTGGAGCCCACCCACGGTCATCCTGCAGACATCTATTTAAGGATTAGGGATCCTCACAGTAACCTCACAGTATATATATATATTCACTTATGAAATTTGTTGTTAATAATCCAGCCCAGTTCAAAAGTAATTTAAAAAAAAACATTAGTGTCATGCAATATTTTGTGTTATGTAATATCTTGTACAGACATCTTTTATTAACATGACAAGTTCCACATCATTACGAAGTGTCGTATTCATGATCTATGGAACAAGTATTAATCTAATCTAATCTAATCTAATCTAGTGCTTCTGCTTGTTTTTCAGCTGTGCGCTACCAGTTTGTTACAAATGCCTCCATCATGGCATAGCAATGTCATTTGTTGGCATATGTTCTCCCTATTTACAGTTTATTTTGTTTTTTACTTTACAAGTCTAATTCCATAGGATCAGATTGAGGAGCAAACCTTCAAGGTCATGGAACAAGTCCATACATGAAATTACAACAGAAAAGTATTAACAGATAAAATAAAAGTTTATGAATCCAAAAAGAGATAAGCCATAAGTTTATGTAAAAACCTGTATGCCATGGAATGTCTTTCCATGAACCAGAGAGGTCTGATGAAGAAATTGGAAGCCAGAGAGAGGAGAAACCCAAGGAAGATCCTAGGCCTGGTAGGAGGAGATGGGGAATTCAGAAGATGACATTATTTGGAGCTCTACGAACATATCAAGAGGCTGTCTGACTATGCAAGAAAAAGAAGGGTAGCTTTCTATAGCCATGTTGCAAGATTGCCTCCAAACAGATTGACCAACCGTCCGTTCACTTTCTGTCAAAACAAGAAGGTTTGCACATCTTGTCTGACAGAAACTGAAAAGGACGTTAAAGATCTGGGAATAACTGATCTCCAGAACAGACAGTCTTTGAGATGTACCCTGAAGGAAGTCCGAAGATTCCCAGAAAAGCCCTGAAGGAACAATACCCCATGGACAGAAGAAAGGAAGGAGTTACATTGGCAAAGGATTCGACAGTTCTGGGCAAAGATCAAAGCCCAACAGTTGAACATGCATGGTCCAAAGTAGGCCCATTTGAAACAAGGAGGAGAAGAAAATGTTTACGAATCCAAAAAGAGACAAGCCGTAAGTTTATGTAAACACAATCAACAATATAACTCAGGAATCAGCTTCATTTTTCAAGGAACTCTTCAACAAAATAGGAGGAGTGACCTCAGTTTAGACTTGTCAGCGCATGAATAACTACTAAGATTTTTGAAATCTTGTGGTAGCTTATTGAAAATGGATGCAGCAGTATACTGAACACTTCCTGCACAAGTCAAGAAAGTACGATCCAAATACAGATTGGATTTCTGTCTAGACATAACTGAGTGAAAGCTGCTAATTCTTATGAGTAAGCTGATATTGTTAACAAAAAATGACAGTAAAGAATAAATATATTGAGAGGTCAATAATGGAACACCCGGACTAATGAACAATGGGCGACAAGAGGTTTGCAAAATTACACCACTTATTGCCTGAACTGCCCATTTCTGAGCCAAAAGTAGCCTTTGAGAATGGGATGAGTTATCCCAAAACATAATTCCATATGTCATAAGCGATTGAAAATAAGCAAATTAGATTACTTTTTGTGTCCAACTCAATCACTTCAGATACCATTATAACAGAAAACATGGTAGCATTAAGTCTTTGAACAAAATCCTGAACATTGGCTTTCTGCAATCTATCTGAACTCCTAGAAATTTGAACTGTTCAGTTTTACTAATCATATGTCCATTCTGTGAAATTAAAACATCATGTTTTGTTGAATTGTATGTGAGAAACTGTAAATACTGAGTCTTACTGTGATTTAACATTAGTTTATTTTCTACAAGCCATGAACTTATGTCTTGAACTGCACTCTTTGAAACAGTTCCAGTGCTGCACACAACATCCATTACTACCAAGCTAGTGTCATCAACAAACAGGAATATTTTAGAATCATCTGTAATACTAGAGGGCATATTGTTTGTATAAATAAGAAACCATGCCCCACTCAAACCCTACATCATAGTCATTCTCAGTACTGTGGAAAATGACCTTTTGCTGTCTGTTATTAAAGTAAGAGGTGAGCCACTCTCCGTATTCCATAATGGTCCAGCTTCTGGAGCAATATTTTGTGATCAACCCAATCAAATGCTTTAGTTAAATCAAGTATGTATCTTCTCTTGGGAAGAGTTTCAAATATGCAGGGTATTGACTTCATATATTACGATTGTGCTGTGAATTTTTGTAGCAGCATGGTACAAACTGACCTGATAGTTTTGTCCATAATTCTATATTGTAGTCTTTAAAATTCTCTTTAATTGTTGCACTACAGCTTTGATGATGATTTCAGTGTACCTTAAATACATATTTAACATATTGTGAATTGATGTGCCCACTACAGGATCAAAGTGAACACTAATACATACCAACAATCTGAGAACTTATTTTACTGTCTGGAATTTCTTTTCACTTCTAACTTCCAGATACTGTAACTAGCTCTTCAAAACACACTGTACATGTCAAGGCTCTCAAAATGCCTTTGAACTTAACACCTGGCTTAAGATCCAAAAGTGTATCACTTTTTAGATTTTTGATCAGCTAAAGTGGATGAGTTCAATGTGATAGTTGCTAATTTTCTCCAGTATCTAAATGAGGGTGGAGGTTAAAAGTGAACTTGTCAATGAAGAAAGAAGTAACTTTCAAACTGTATAATTACTGTAAGGATATAGTGGATTTGAGTATTGTGTAATTACAAATTTTTTGAGTCTGAGACAATGTGCTGAACCATTTATAATAATGCCCTTTATGTATACTTTCATTTTATAACTTCCTAAAACCGAATTTTTTTGACAGGAGCAGAAACGAAGAGAAATGCTGGAGCTTGAGAGGAGTATAGAGGAGCAGCAGAGAAAAGAATTAGAGCTTCAAAATGTTATGAGAATTTCCAAAGAAAAAGTGAGTATAGTTTTGCAACTGTGTATATGGTTAACAAAAGATTACATTTTGAAAGGCCAAAAAATTCACTCTTGTGTTATAGATCACTGCTTTCAGATAATTCTATTTTGTCAAATAATGGCATTATTTCTTTACCTATAGAACCAATTTTTAGTTTTTAGTAAGTGTAATTCTGAATATATTAGTTTCTTTGAGTAAAGGATCCAAGGGAGAAAGAAACTTGTTTAATTTGATATTTGTCTGAACCAAAGTATCCAGATGCCTATTAGTGGACTTCATATGGAAACTGTAACATGATATTTGTCCAGCACATAAACTGCATGCCGTGCAGTTAGAGGCGTCATGTCCCAAATTGCGCGGCCCGTCCCACCGGAGGTTTGAATCCTCCCTCGGACATGGCTGTGTGTGTGTGTGTTGTTCGTAGCATAAACTAGATTAAGTTAGTTTAAGTAGTGTGCAAGTCTAGGGACTGATGACCTCAGCAGTTTGGTCCCTTAGGAATTCACACACATTTAAGCATACACTGCCTGAACTGAAATATCCAGATGCCTATTAGTGCACATTGATATGGAAACTGTCCATGCTTCACCTTTATTATGGCTTGAAGCCAGTTGAGGACACATTCAGTGATGTGTCTGAATTGCCGGCCGAAGTGGCCGTGCGGTTAAAGGCACTGCAGTCTGGAACCGCAAGACCGCTACGGTCGCAGGTTCGAATCCTGCCTCGGGCATGGATGTTTGTGATGTCCTTAGGTTAGTTAGGTTTAACTAGTTCTAAGTTCTAGGGGACTAATGACCTCAGCAGTTGAGTCCTATAGTGCTCAGAGCCATTTGAACCATTTTGTGTCTGAATTTCTTTGGAGAAATGGCAGCCATTTCTTCCTCGGGAGCCAAAATCGGAGTACATTGTGATGCTGGACGCTGGGGTGTGAAGCAAAGCTGACTCTCTAACTCAACCCAGAAGCGTTCCATTGGGTTTATTTCAGGACTCTGGGCAAGCTAATCCATCTTAGGAATGTTATTGTGCACAAACCATTGCCTCACGGATGCAGCTTTATAACAGCGTACATTGTCATACTGATATAAACAATATAGTCCGTATCAATTCAGGCAGGCTAGGAAAAGTCTTACCTTCATAAGTCTCAGATGTTATTGAATTTAGCATATGTTAAAATGAAGAACTAAGTAAGGAACATGTATTTTTTTTTTTTTTGTTTTCTCCAAAAAGATTTCTGCTCAGAGATACAGCCCTCCAAAGATGACACAGTGCATACCATTTTGAGGATGCGAATTTTGGAAAAAAAAATTTAAAATGCTGTATCCCTGGAAGAGCTCTAGATTGTTGGTGCTTTTTTTATTTGAAACATAATTTCTTTATGATTACAAAGAAATCCTCGATTTGGACTTACGTGTCAAAGTTCTTTTACTATAGCGTTCTGAACTTTTATTATAATTTATGTAAAAAATATTTATTTTCATCAATGCCAATCCATAAAATTTTGATTTTTTTGTATTTATTAGTACCATATACGAGGATAACCCCGAAAGTAAGGTCTCCTTGAGTCCAAAAATGCGTCTTCTGAATTCTTTTCACAGGTGTAGTTTGTTTGGACCATTGTTCTTTTTACTGCTCACAGAATTCTTCCATTTCCTCTTTGGACAAAAGAATGAGGGCTGTGGATGTGTAAGATTTCAGAACTCTCGTAAAATCCTCAGCATTCTGAATTGCAGGTGTATTTGGTCTGGAAAGATTGTTTTGTAGCATGGTGCTTCAGCAGGTCTCCTACACCATCACAAGGCTCCTTCCCATGACCAGTGGCACTGTATACCCAGTCACTTGGCAAAAGTGACTTACTCAATTCAGACAGCTGGTAACAATTTTTAAAATGACTTGGAGCACCATCAGAAATGATGATGATCTTCTCTGCCACTGTTTGCAGTTGAAGAATTTTGCACATTGCTAGCAAAGAATGTGGCTGCGTCATGTCCTGTGTCATCACTTTTAACTGCAACACTTGTTGTCTTATTTTGAAAATATGTCACTCCTCTAAAAATTGAAACCTGATCATTACTCCAATGATACCCTTGTACTTCATGTGGGAGAATTACAGACCAGTTCTCAGCAAAATCACAGTGAAGCACTAAACACAGTTCTTCAGCACGTACACACTCTTTCGCTTCTGCAATGTGTTGTTCTTGCAATTTCTTCAGATGCTGGTGTGTTACTGTTTTCACTGACCATTTACCAAGTTCATCAACGAAACTGTCAAAGGCAACAGTTTTCTTAATTCATTTATTTTCCTCCCATGTCGCATATGTAATTTCTGCTAACGTCTTCCAGGCCAAGTGTCTGTAAAGACAGTCCTCTTTTTCCAGGACAGTCACCACATTCTTGAAACAAACAAGTCTCTCGCTTTACATTGCAAACTACTAATGACTTCACACTCCCAACCAAGTTGTCATATGTCACGTGCTCCAGTAAGTTTTTCAAAGTTACCACACAAAGTTCAAAATTTGCGCAGTACATACATTGTGGGTGGATGTGGAACTACCCACTTAGGCCGTAGGGCATAAAATTTTGATCTTCCAATACGTGGAGTTGTATAGTTGCTTCTATAAGTTGCAAAAGTTTCTTTAAGTCATGTACGAGGGTTGTTTGAAAAGTTCTCGGAATCACCATAAGAGGTCAGTGCTAGCACAACGAGTTGTTCACGTGATATTCATTGGACTGTTGCCTGTAAACACGTGCCATGTCAGTGCTCTTGGAAGAGAGCTGTGGCAGTGATGTGGTTCTGTTTTTCCCATGTAATGATTTGGGACGATGGAAAAAATTGAGATTCGAGCAGTGATTAAGTACTTCATAAGGAAAGGTATGAAAGGAAAGGACATTCATGCCAATTTCCACAATACACGGGGGGACTCTGCCTCTTCATATTCAACTGTTACCAAGTGCGCAAATAATTTAATTTTGGTTTGGGAGAGTTTAGATGATGACCCACACAGTGGTCGCCAAAGATGTCGCTACTCTAGAAATCATTTCAAAAGTGCACAAAATGTTCATGGAGGATCGCCAGTTGAAAGTGTGTGATATTGCTCATGCTTGCCAGGTGTCGTCTGAAAGGGTATATCACATTTTAACTGAAGAATTGGAAATGAAAAAAATTATCTGCAAGGTGGATGCCGCGACTCTTGACATGTGCCCGCACACAGGTGCTGAACTTTTCAAACCACCCTCATACCTCTTCACTTTCACAACTTTTTGACCTTCAACTGTTACAGTTATAGTGTCTTTTTTGTTCGCACACTGGTGAGAACAGTCCCATTTATCTGGAAGACTGCACTATTTTAACTTGAGCTGCTTCTACAGGATGACCGTACTAGCAATCTGGTGTCCCAAACACTCCTTTTACAAACCTCACATTTCTTGATTTGTCTACAGTGTACTTTGATACTGATGGAACGTGGTTCAAAATTGTTTTGTTTGAAAATGTCTCTGGAATAATAGTTAAAACTTGCATCTTTTCACTGTAGGATGCACAATATTCAACAGCTGAATTGATATTTGTGAAAAATTCCTTGCAAGAGTGCTTTGTTTCATTTTCTTCTGAAGATTGAATTTCTACTTTGAAGAGTGTGGTCAGTTTTGCTGTAGTGTATTCATCCAGAGCTTTAATAATTTCTCTGCACTTTCTTGGCGCTTAGAGCTTATGACTCGACTTCACTGACCACAGTTTGTCAACAGGACTAACAGCTACCTCTGTAGTTGACTGATTCAGGGTATTTAATTCTTCCTCTATTGATGCAAAATCTGCATCATCTGCACCATGGGAGGCTTCACCTTGTTCAGATACTATCATTGTTGTTGTTCTGTCAAAACATTTAGAACACAAAAAGTCATCACTGGAAACATCTTCACTTTGAAACTGAGTCTTCAAATGAGAACATTTATTCCTGACTTAATCAAAGTCTGTTTTTTTGTTTGTCTTATATAGCACCCTTTTATGGATATGCAAATAGTCAGTACACTTCACTCTCCTGTGTGGCCCCAGTCAAATACATTTCAAACAGTCCTTTTCACAAAACGCACTGCAACTGCGTCAACTGGCAAATTCCTCACGAAAACACAAAACTCACTGGATGGTCTCAGATTTCTTAGAAGCCTCTTCAGTAAACAAATTAGCTCTGAACATGTACAATACAGAAACCTGCAATGAACAACCATGACAAAGAAATTTGCAAAAAACTACAACAAAATGTAAGAAATATCTACAAAAATGAGAGCGAAAAGAAATAATTGCTACAAAGAAAGAGATAAGAAATAACTGCAACAAAGACAATAGAAATAAACATTGTGACAAAGAAATTAGAAAGGAACAAAATCAGTGAAGACATACACTACCCTTGAAAGTAAAAAAAAATATTTTTAAAATAAAACCTGTCCAACTTAAAAGTGGAAGCTCTCCTTTACAGAAAATATAGTACTACGTGGTACTAATTAACAGAAAAAAAATCTAACTTTTCTGGATTGGCTTTTTTGAAAAAAAAATTCTGTAAATTATGAAAAAAAATTCAAAAGGCAACAGTAAAAGAACTTTGGCAGATATGTCCAAATTGAGGATACCATTGTAATCATAAAGCAATTATCTTTCAAATAATAAAAAAAAACTCTAGCAAAATATCTAGAATTGTTAAAGAGATCTTAAAAATTTTTTTCCAAAAGTCACATCTTCAAAATGATGTTTGCAGTGTCATCTTTGGAGGCCTGTATCTCAG
This sequence comes from Schistocerca nitens, assembly GCF_023898315.1. NCBI lineage: Eukaryota > Metazoa > Arthropoda > Insecta > Orthoptera > Acrididae > Schistocerca > Schistocerca nitens. Next base: position 502,976,682 of record NC_064618.1, read on the forward strand.
GGCAGGAATTCTTTTGGAGGGGTGGGGGTGGGGGTGGGGGGGGGGGGGGTGTGGGGGGAAGTTTCTTACTTACTCCTGAATTTTAATGTATGCTACATTTAAAAACATCGGATACTATCAAGGTAACCCCTCCTGCCTGAAGTGATATTACTTATGCCTAACAATCATTATCTCTGAACTATTCCTCTACTTTTTGCAGTACACAATGCAGTAAATCATGTTCATCCTCCATTGGTGACATATGAGGAAAATAGTATGTTAGATTTTCAGCTTTTTCTGTGTCCTCTCACAGCTTAACTCATAACATCTTCATGTGTTTTTGTATTTAAGAAGTGTAATCTCCTGTTTTAGGCTCTGTGAAATGTAGATTCATGCAGTCTATAGTGCAGGGTGAGTGGCAGGTTGTAATGTGTTCGTGTAGCCCAAGGCGGAGGTTCAGTGTGGAGGTTGACCATCTGACCTTGTCCATTCGTCCTTTGAGTAGACTGGTAGCTGCGCCTTCAGCAGGATCCAAATAGGCACATTTGCTAGTTATCGGGAGTTTCAGTGTGCTTTGGAACCCCTTAGGGAAACAGTATCCAGAGCCACAAACAAATCTTAAGTGTACTCAGTATATCTGCTGAGAGGGCTCATCCGAGATGTGGAAGAGGCCCTGACCGTGGCTATTGAGGTTGTAGGGTGAATTTGCCTGCAAGTTATGGCTCAAATTGGCACCAATGACCTGTCACATGGGCTCTGACATCATTCTCAATTTGTATGGGCAATTTGCAGAAGTGGTGATGAGTGTTGGCCTCACTTGCAGGGTGCAAGGGGGGCCCACAGTTTGCAGCATCATATGCAGGGTTGATCAGGATCCTTTGCATTGGCAGCTGGTGATATTGGGCTAATTCTCTACAGCACATTGTAAAAATTGCACTAGAATTATGTCATTTACCTTTGAATACTAGCTGGAAATGGCTCTAAAGTTACGCCTTTCTCCTTGAATGCGTGCTGGTATGCAAATAAAATGGACAGAAACATGTTTTGTAGAACTTTGTCTGTCATAACTAGAAACCAGTGTCATGTGCTGTGACAATGGTCATTCACACTATTAACAACTCGGAGAAGGGACACAGTTGTGTGTCTTTGACTGCACATTCTCTGATGTTATGTCATCCCTGCCAGCAGTGAGGGTGCTACATTGCTCACAGCACCAGGTCAGTGTTTTTCTTTGGACAGATATAGAGTGTAATGGATTTTAGAGTGCTCGTTGTGACAACAGAGCTGTAACTGAGAGGTTTAGCACATAGACTGGCAATTTGTCAGCTGGGGTTCGAATCCAGCTGCTGCAAACCCTTTTTTCCCCCCTCTCTGTGTTAAACTACTGTGTAAAATTTAACCCTCTGACTGCTACAAGTGTGCTCTTTACATTGGTGTGCTGAAAGTGGCTTTGTTCTCAACATACTGCCCACCTACTGCTGCTACCTGTGCTGAGACGATGCTCTGGTTGGTATAAAATACTTATCATCCGATTTTAAGAGAACTATTTAGAGAAAAAATTTGATTTTTGCACGTCTTATAGTTTGGTATAATTACTTGATGAAGGACTGAATTTCTTCTTCTTCTTCTTCTTATTATTATTATTATTATTATTAATTGCTGGCTGCACCAAATTAAGTAAAGTGTAGCACAACATTTATAAAATGCTTTTCACAAGTAAAGCGCAGTACATACACTTTCCTTATGGTTGATTTTGAGTGCATATATTGCTGTATATGAAATGTAGATAAGATACTGAAATTTTATTTAAAACTGAGAGCAGAATGATCTCATTTCATTCTTGCGATATTTGTTTTTGTATCTATCAGACAATCAGCACAATGGGCCCATATCCGTCCCTGCATGTAAAGAATTGTGTGGTCATAACAGTTGTCATGTTTTGTGAATGGTTCAAGGTATCAAAACAAGGTATTTTGGAAAAGATAGGATGCAAAGAGGCTTATATTTTTAATGATAAATATTCTAAACTTTTTTATTCACCTAGATATGAAAGTAACTCATCCGAAACAGTGAGAGAGTCGATGAAACAGGAAGCATAAATGTGCCAATAGCATTTAAGTTCTCTAAGCATAGTGTGTGAGGAATTTTCAAGCAGTGATGTACATATCAGTTCCATAACCTACTGGTTAAGCACATGGACAGGCAATTTGTGGATTCAGATTATTTTCCCGCTGCTGCCATCATTTTATTATTATTATTATTATTATTATTATTATTATTATTATTCCTCACAGTATTAAAAGATTGATTATAAAATTTAAATATATTTAAACAGTTCAGTTTTTATATGGAAAATTAATATATACTTTTTGTTTATGATTACTGCCCTTGTAAGTCAAAAGGCTATAGAGCTCACACATTGTAGCACACTGATGAGATTTTGTATGAGCCACCACTGGTCCTTTGGTTTGGAGGCAAAGTGGGTGCTCTCAGCCATAGTCTCTATCAATTATGTGGTGGTCTTCGCTGCAGATTTCTGGATCTGCGTTACGAGATGGAGAATTGTAGGACTTCCCTTGATGGGTCAGGGATGCACTACACAAAGGAAGCAGCTACTCGGGTTGCAGAGTACTTGTGGAGTGCTCATGGGGGATTTTTAAGCTAGGCAGTAGTTTGAGATCCTCTGATGAATGCTTGCCAGTCAGTACGCAGAGAACAAAACTGGACCATGTTCAAAGTAAAGACACTGTGAATGCAAAATTTTAACAATAAATTGCCAAACTAATCTTAACAAAGTTCCTGAATTTACTGTCACCCACCCCTGGGAAAGTTGTTTTGCTGTAATTATTTTCAGAACCAAGAGCTGGCGGAAACCTGTAGTAGAAAGCTCTAAAATGTTTAATGAGACAAGGAACGTAATCAAAAAGACAGGTTAGATGCCACAGGAGGAGAGCATTTATTGCAGTTGACAAAAATATTGTCGCAGAAGAAGCTGAGTAGCACTGTAGTGTAGTGGTTATGATTGTATTGTTTGTTGTTGTTGTTGTTGTTGTTGTGATCTTCAGTCCTGAGACTGGTTTGATGCAGCTCTCCATGCTACTCTATCCTGTGCAAGCTTCTTCATCTCCCAGTACCTACTGCAGCCTACATCCTTCTGAATCTGCTTTGTGTATTCATCTCTTGCCCTCCAATGCTGAATTTGTGATCCCTTGATGCCTCAGGACATGTCCTATCAACCGATTCCTTCTTCTAGTCAAGTTGTGCCACAAACTTCTCTTCTCCCCAGTCCTGTTCAATACCTCCTCATTAGTTACTTGATCTATCCATCTAATCTTCAACATTCTTCTGTAGCACCACATTTCGAAAGCTTCTATTCTCTTCTTGTCCAAACTGGTTATCGTCCATGTTTCACTTCCATACATGGCTACACTCCATACAAATACTTTCAGAAATGACTTCCTGACACTTAAACCTATACTCGATGTTAACAAATTTCTCTTCTTCAGAAACGCTTTCCTTGCCATTGCCAGTCTACATTTTATATCCTCCCTACTTCGACCATCATCAGTTATTTTGCTCCCCAAATAGCAAAACTCCTTTGTATTGTATTGTATTGTATTGTATGTTAACTGGGGGCCTAGAAACGGCGGAGAGGCTCCCCCCCCCCCCCCCCCCCCACACACACACACACCAGGGAACGTCTCACACCAGACAAGTGTAACCCCTATATTTGAATTGTAGAGTAATGGTGGTGTACGCATACGTGGAGAACTTGTTTAGGCAGCAATCGGCGGCATAGTGTAGCTGAGGCGGAATAAGGGTAACCAGCTCGCATTCGCCATGGCAGATGGAAAACGGCCTAAAAACCATCCACAGACTGGCCGGCTCATCGGACCTTGACACAAGTCCGCCGGGCGGATTGGTGCCGGGGACCAGGCACTCCTTCCCACTCCGGAAGCCGTGCGTTAGACCGCACGGCCAACCAGGCAGGCCAGTGGTTATGATACCAAACTGTTGCATGGAGGGTGATGAGTTCAAAACTCACCTGCCCTGTATGAATTTATGAATTTTAATTTCCATATTCAATTTGAGTACATTCTAGAAGTATCCAAAAATGTGAAGAATCATTGTACTGGTATGTTCTATAGCCGTATATATACCGTATGTGTTCTGGCCGGAAGCAGTTCATTCCGAACTCTTGTATGTGCAAGTGCTGAATAAACCTTCATTAAGTGATTAAGATAAGGTGGGTAGATCACGTAACTAATGAGGAGGTATTGAATAGGATTGGGGAGAAGAGAAGTTTGTGGCACAACTTGACTAGAAGAAGGGATCGGTTGGTAGGACATGTTTTGAGGCATCAAGGGATCACAAATTTAGCATTGGAGGGCAGCGTGGAGGGTAAAAATCGTAGAGGGAGACCAAGAGATGAATACACTAAGCAGATTCAGAAGGATGTAGGTTGCAGTAGGTGCTGGGAGATGAAGAAGCTTGCACAGGATAGAGTAGCATGGAGAGCTGCATCAAACCAGTCTCAGGACTGAAGACCACAACAACAACAACAAGTGAAGTTAGTGTTCGTCATTCATCTAATTACACCTTCGTCTACGTGATATTATTCTGGTATAGGCGCTGGGTATTGGAACTTGTGATAGCACATTATCAACGACACAGTGGCTCCCATCATGCCACGACAGAGCTGCCATTTACGCAGCGAGAAACCAGAGTTCGAGCCCTATTCAATAGATCACAATCTACCGGAGGCAGAAGTAGAGGAGGACATTATGATGACAGCAACTGTGTGCCACCACATGAGACATCCTTCCGGGTTCTCTGGTGATGATGGCCAAGATCCAAACAAGTGGCCAAAGGTATATGAGCGTATAGCCAAATTTAACAAATGGGATGACACCGTGTGTTTGGCTAACATATTTTTCTACTTGGGGGGCACTGCCAAGCAACGAGCAGAAGTTCACAAGCTGGGAAGTATTCCAGGCAGAACTGCACAAGTATTTCGGTGACACACAACAACAGAAGGGCAAGGCTGGAGATAAATTAAAGTACAGGGGACAGCATCCAGGAGAAATGACAGCATTCTACATTCAAGATGTCTTGGAGCTGTGTAAAATACTGGATCCTAGAATGAAGGAGGAAGATAAGGTTGCACATCTCATGAAAGGTGTTGCTGAGGACATGTATCAAGCCCAAAACCTGAAGGTGGTTTCGACAGCAGACGGCTTCATAAAATTGTGCCAGTATATCGAGACAATGCATCAAAAATGAATTGCATACAAGAAGTTTGAACGGCTTCCAAATGTTGTATTGATGTCTCTGATGGAGCAAGCAACTGATTTCACAAGTGTTCTTCGTCAGATGGTGAGAGAGGAAGTTCAGAAGGCACTTTGATTACACGGCGAGCTAAAAACCGAGATGCTTCAAGAGGTCATAAGCAAGGAAGTGGAACAGATATTGAACCCAATCTCTTGTCCTTCATTTCCCTTTAAAATGATGAAAAAGTCGAGACCCAGGTGGAGTTATGTTTCTACAATGCCGCGTGAGGAACCTGTTTGGGCACCAAGGGAGACTGACGTCTGGAGGACCCAGGATAACTAACCAGTATCTTTCCACTGTGGATGACCAGGACATGCAGTGCGCTATTGTTGAGAAAGGCGGTGGATATTTGATGACACCCGTGCCAGAAGACAGCAGACCAATCTTAGCCGACACCAACTCCGGGACGACGAAGATGAACAAGAAGATGTGGGTGCAGGACGATGTAGGTCAACATCGCCGCAAGCTAGCCACTGGAGAGGATGCTCCCCAACACGCAGATCAACATCTCCGTCGCCATTTAGAAGCTCCAGCCGATCACCTAGCTGCCGCAACCTGGAAAACTAAAGGGTGCGACCATCCTTTGGAGGTGAGGTCGCCGAAGAGAAAAATCCTCAACCGTCAATCACTACAAAAATCATATGAAACTACGTCGATATCCTCATGGGTGGCCGACCGGCCCAAGCTCTTGTAGACTCTGGAGCATCATATTCAGTCATTTTGGAGAAGTACCATCGCCAGTTGCAGAAAACCGTATTCGTCGACATCAAAACATCTCTGCTGAAGGTGGCTAATGGGAAATATGTAAAACTTACAGGAAGATGTGTCATTCGTGTGGGTATAAATGGCCATACACAGCCCTTAGAATTCATTGTCTTACGATAGTGTAGTCGCCATGTCATTCTCGGATGGGTCTTTTTGAAAGCTTCTCAGGCAATTATAAATTGTGGTTGCCCGAAGATTATGCTGGACAAGATGAGATACTGTGGACAGGAAGATGCACATCCGAGTGTGTGGAGACTTTGTGTGCTAGATGAAGTGATCATTCCTGCAGTCAGCACTAGAAATGTAACTGTCACATGTCATGCCATGCATCAACCCATGGATCTTGTAGTGGAATGTTAGAGAAGCATACCACTGAAGAATAACTTGGTCATCCCAGCCTCTGTTGTCTCATTTAAGAACAGATTCAGTAAATTGTGGATAGTTAACTGTTGCTGAGAACCGCAGATCATTCCAAGACGCATGTGCATAGCAAATGCTGAGCTGTTAATAGAAGAACAGCTGAGCGTCATAGAAATCTCCCATGCTCAGTCTGTGGGCAAAATTAGCACTACCACTCTGAGACAAGATCTTCTAGCTCGACTATCACCAGATCTCACTAAGGAACAACAGAAGAAGCTACTTGCCATTCTTCAAGAGTTCTCCGAATGCTTCAATCCACAGATGAAGAGCAAACTAGACAAATCGATGGTGAAGCACCGGACGCACTGGAGACCATCAACCAATAAGCCAGAGAGCATACTGTGTGTCAGCAACGGAACGTCAAATAATTCGCAACAAGGTAGAGAAAATGATGAAGAATGACATCATTCATCCTACGCAGAGCCCATGGTCATCACCAGTGGTCCTCGCCAGGAAGGAGGATGGCAGTTGGCACTTTTGTGTTGATTACAGGAAGCTTAATAAAATAATTAAAAAGGACATTTACCCTCTTCCACGAATTGATGATACACTAGATTGTCTGAAAGGGGCTAAGTTTTTCTCAACGCTGGCCGTGGTGGCTGAACAGTTCTAGGCACTTCAGTCCGGAACCACGCGACTGCTGCGGTCGCAGGTTCGAATCCTGTTTTGGTCATGTATGTGTGTGCTTTCCTTAGGTTAGGTAGATTTAAGTAGTTCTAAGTTCTAGGGGACTGATGACCTCAGATGTTAAGTCCCATAGTGCTCAGAAGCATTTGAACCATTTTATTTTTTCTCAACCATGGACATGTACTAGGGATACTGGCAAATCAAAGTATTTTTATTTATTTATTTATTGTTCTGTGGGACCAAATTAAGGAGAAGTCTCCATGTTCATGGAACGAGTCAATACATGAAATTATAACACGATAGTAGAAACAGATAAAATGAAATATAAGAAACATATTCAGGCGACAAGTTGTAAGTTTAAATAAAGAAAATCAACAATGTAACACTGGAATTTGCTTAATTTTTGAGCTCTTCCAGGAGCTCCTCGACAGAATAGAATGAGTGAGCCATGAGGAAACTTCAGTTTAGATTCAAAAGTGTTTGGGCTACTGCTAAGATTTTAGAGTTCTTGTGGTGGCTTATTGAAAATGGATGCAGCAGAATACTGCACTCCTTTCTGCACAAGAGTCAGGGAAGTGCATTCCACATGCAGATTTGATTTCTGCCTAGTATTAACTGAGTGAAAGCTGCTAACTCTTGGGAATAAGCTAATATTGATAACAAGAAATGAGATTAAAGAAAATATATACTGTGAGGGCAATGTCAGAATTCCCAGACTATTGAATAGGGGTCAACAAGAGGCTCTCGAACTTACACCACATATAGCTAGAAAAGCCCATTTTTGAGCCAAAAATACCCTTTTTGAATCAGAAGAATTACCCCAAAAAATAATACCATACGATATAAGCGTATGAAAATATGCGAAGTAGACTACTTTTCGTGTTGAACTGTCACTTATTTCAGATACTGTTCTAATGGTAAATAAAGCAGCATTTAGTTTCTGAACAAAATCCTGGACATGGGCTTTCCACAACAGCTTACTATCTATCCGAATGCCTAAGAACTTGAATTGTTCCATCTCGCTTATAATATCCCACACATGAGGCTTATCAGGAGAAAACTGCATTTATCACCCCTGAGGGCCTGTCTGAGTTTAAGGTAATGCCATTTGGTTTGTGTAACGCACCAGCAACTTTTGAACGGATAATGGTCTTCTAAGGCACCTGAAGTGGACGATGTGTCTTTGTTATTTAGATGACATTATAGTGTTTTCAGAGACATTTGATGAACATACAAAAAGACTGAAGGCCATTCTTAAGTGTCTCCAACAAGACGGACTGAAATGTAATCCAAGAAAGTGTCTCTTTGGAGCAAAAGAAATCAAAAGACTGGGACACCTTGTGTCAAATGAAGGCGTGCGGCCAGACCCAGAAAAGGAGAGATCTGTAATGGAATTTCTTATTCTTAAAAGTATTAGAGATGTGAGAAGCTTCCTCGGATTATGTTCTTATTACCATCGTTTTATCAAAGACTTTTATATCAAAGCCAGACCACTCCAAGAGTTGTTAAAAGCCGATGCTAAATTTATCTTGGGTGGTGCTCACCAAGATTCATGCTAAATTTATCTTGGGTGGTGCTCACCAAGATTCTTTCGATGTGCTACGAAAAGCTCTGACGACTGATCCTACACTTGGTCTATGTGATGAGAGAGCACCTGCAGAACTACGTACACATGCCAGTGGGTATGGGATCGGTGCAGTGATCTGGGCCATTTGCAAATTCCGACAGTATCTCTATGAAAGGCCATTCACAGTTGATACAGACCATCATTCACTTTGCTGGTTGACAGGTCTTAAAGATCCAACAGGACAACTCACCAGGTGGGCACTACGTCTTAAAGAGTATGACATTACCATAGTGTACAAAAGTGGAAGAAAACACCAAGATGCCGACTGTCTCTCAGGAAATCCTGTACAAGATCATCAAGACTTTGATGAAGATAGTGACTGTCTTGCTGCCCTCCAGGATCTCTCTGCTTTGCAGAAGAATGACACCAAGATATCTCAAATTATGCTTGCCTTAAATCGGTCAGAGTATATGAAAGGACAATTTAAGGTAGTTAATGGATTACTTTGCAAGAAAAACTTTGATCTATTTGGAAAGAGGTGGCTACCAGTGATTCCTAACCACATGTGCTTAGATGTTCTACAGAAATTCCATGACACACCTAAGGCCGGACATTTAGGATTTATTAAGACATACGATAGAATCAGCAAGAGATTTTTCTGGCGAGGTTTATTTAGAAGTGTCCGTAACTATGTGTCACACTGTCGAGAGTGCCAGAGGAGAAAGGCAGTTCCTCAGAAACCACCTGGCCGACTCGTACCAATTCCACCAGCCAAAACACCTTTTCAGCGTGTTGGGATTGACCTCCTCAGACGATTTCTAATGTCTGCTAGTGGCAATAGATGGATTATTGTTTGCACTGATTATCTGACACACTATGCCATTCCAAAAGCCATGAAAACAGCCGAAGCATCTGAGGTAGCCAAATTCATCATGGAAGACATTGTATTAAAACACGGTGCCCCAACGTCATTAATTAAGGACCGAGAAAAGGTTTTTCAATCGAACCTTGTGACAGTGATAAACCGTTGGTGCATCATTCCTCATCACATGACGACTGCCTACTATCCGAAAACTAACAGGCTTACTGAACGCCTTAATAAGACCTTGGCCGACATGCTATCAATGTTCATCAATGTTGAGCAGAGCAACTGGGATGAGGTGCTACCTTTTGTGACGTTTGACTAAGACACCGCCAAACGAGACACCACAGGATTTACACCATTTTTCCTGGTGCGTTGGCGTGAGGCGACGACGACGATAGACATTTTGTTTCCATTACATCCTGATGACGTGGACAATGACTACATCGGCTAGGTTTCAACCAGAGCTGAGGAAGCTCGGCTGTTAGCTCGACTCTGCACGCTGCAGGCTCAAGAAAACAATCACTGAAGGTATGACACGAGCCATCGCCCTGTTGTCTACCAGTCTGGTGACCTCTTCTGGATCTTCACTCCTGTTCAGAAGGCTGGTCTCTCTGGGAAGCTCCTCAGGTGCTACTTTGGACCTTATAAGGTTGTAAGACAGTTGTTTGATGTTACTTATGAAGTTGAAGATTTCGGCCCCAACACAAGACAATGAAAAATCAGAGATATGGTCCATGTCCTTCGAATGAAGCCCTATAAGGATCCTGCAACTCGGGGTAAATTCGAAGCTCCAGCGACAGGTAACAAGCGGAAAGGCGATGAAGAGCGTAGCAGCAAAAGAAGTTCTAAGAAGATCGCTGCCATGGTGAGAATCAGTCATCAGGAGTCAGAGTATGCAGGACCAATGACCCGTTTCTGGACTAGGAGGACTTAACACAGAGATGCTGTTCTCTTAAGGAAGGAGCAAAGTCACAGAAGAAGCTGAGTAGCACCGTGGTGTAGCAGTTATGATACTAAACTGTTGCATGGAGGGTTGTAAGTTCAAAACTCACCTGCACTGTAAAATTTTAATTTCTATATTCGGTTCGAGTACATACTAGAAGTATCCACAAATGTCAAGAATCATTGTACTGGTATGTTCTGTAGCCGTAAATACGCTGTATGTTTTCTGGCCGGAGGCAGTTGGCTCCGCGCTCTTGTATGTGCAAGTGCTGAATAAACCTTCATTAAGTGAAGTTAGTGTTCGTCATTCATCTAATTACACCTTCTTCTATGTGACATTGTTTTGTGTATCAAGGTCAAAATTGAAACTGTGGAGATATGTGGACACGAGTAGCAGGCCTGGTGAAGTCAAGTTAATTATCAGATGTACTTGTATGTGGGCTGTTCAACTAGCTGCTCAAGACAGTTTTCGGAAAACCTCCAACTAATATTGCACGATCTGGGTATTGTATAGACTATCTGAATGGTTCTGAAACTGTCAGAGTAGGCAGCGACAGTTTCAGAATCATGCAAAGAAATTCTATGATCACTAGCTCAGAAATACCGAGCTCATGCTGTATTCACTGGAGGCAGAGTCAACCTCCCAAGTATAGACTAAGATGTCTATGGATCAATCTTGTGAAATAGTTTGAACATGTTCTCTGAAAGCTATCTTCAGCAGCTAGTGTGACAGCCTACAAGCATAGTAATTATTTTAAACTTTGAAGGTACAGGCAAACCTGACTTTACATATGGTGTCAGTATGGAGACAGGGATTAGCAATCATGATATCATAGCGTCAGTCATCATCATCATCTTGGACAGTTTCCAGCCACTGGCTGGGTCTGTCGGGAACACAAGCCTCTCCATCGTGTTCTGTCTTTCCACCATTCCCCCTCTTCCACCTTCGTCCAGTTCTCTCCTCTTCTCGTCACACATTCCTTCACTCCCTTCACCCATCTATCTCTTGGTCTTCCTCTGGGCCTCTTCCCCTCCAGATGCAGATCAAACATCCTCTTTGGAATTCTTCCCTCATCCATTCTCTTCATGTGTCCATACCACTGCAGTCTTGATTTTTCTATCCTGTCCTGTACTGGTTCCTCCTTTAGTCCTTCCCTCACATACACATTTCGCAATCTGTCTCGTCTTGTTACACTCAACCTGCTCCTCTGGAACTTCATTTCACTAGCCTGTATTCTACTTTTGTCGCTTTTGTGCATTACCCATGTCTCACTTCCGTATGTCAATATGGGGACAAAGTAGGTTCGGTATATAATTCCCTTGGATTTCTGTGGCACCTCCTTGCTCCAAATAAGCCCCCTAATGCATTTGTAGAACTGCCCTGCTTTTCTGCACCTTTCATTTATTTCCATTGCGTTTCCCCCCTTACTTTCAATCATGCTTCCCAGGTACTTGAAGTTCTCTACCACTTGTAGTTTTTCCCCTCCACAAGTTATATCCACATTTGGCCTATTCTTCTTCCTTGTTGTGACAATTATTTTACTTTTCTTTGCAGAGAAATGCATTCCATATTGTGCTGCCGTTGCCTCCCATACATCTAACTGCTCTTGCACCTCCTTCTCGCAATTTCCCCATAACATCAGGTCATCGGCAAAAAGCACTGCTTTCATTTTATGATCTCCAATTGCATCTGATACTTGCTGTAGGATTTCATCCATAACAATAATAAACAATAAAGGTGAAAGTGCACTTCCCTGTCGCAGCCCATTTTCCAGCTTGAACCATGCAGTACGTTCCCTCCCCACTTTCACACAACTCTCACTTCCCTCATACATTTTTCTGACTTTTCGTGTTAACTCTTCATCTATCCCTTTTGTGTTCAGCACATCCCAGAGCTTGCCCCTACAGATACTGTCATACGCCTTCTCAATATCTAAAAAGGCCATGATTAAGTCCTTCCCGTACTCATAGTGCCTTTCCTGCAGTTGCCTTACCGCAAATATGAGGTCCGTTGTTGATCTTCCCGGTCTGAAACCGTACTGCTCCTCTTGCAGTCTACTTTCAATACTGCTTCTTATTCTCTTCTCCAGGATCTTTTCATAGATTTTTCCACAGTGGCATAGCAGGGTGATTCCTCTGTAGTTCTCACATCTCCTTTTATCTCCTTTCTTGAAGATCGGGACTATAATTCCTTTCTTCCAATCCTCAGGAATTCTGTTCTCCTTCCACACCACCCTCACCACTCTGTATAGCCACTGGGTTCCTACTACTCCTGCTGCTCGTATCATATCCACTGTTACTTCGTCCCAACCTGGTGCCTTGCCCCCTTTCATCCTCTTTATGGCTTCTTCCACTTCATTCCAAGTTAGATCATCAATTTCCCCACTATTATAATCGTCTGCTGCCTTAGGCTCTCCATCGCTGTTAGTTACCCGCTTGGTGGCATTCAACAGATCTTCAAAGTACTCCTTCCAAATCTTTTTGAGCTCATGCATTTCCTCCACAACTCTTCCATTATTATCCATGATCCTCAGGCACTCGCTTCTGTCATTCCTCTTATTTCTTACCATGGTGTAAAGTACTCTTTTGTTCCCTAAGTGGTTACTAAAATTAATAAACCCATCAAGAAGGCTAGGAGAGTATTTTTGATAGAAAGAGTGGATAAGCAGATGTTAGCGTCCCACTTAAACAGTGGATGGACGTAATGTAGTTCCAATGTTAGGATCATAGAGGAATTATGGCCACAGTTTAAATTGATTGTAAATCACACAGGAAAAAGCCTACTGTGGTGTAACAACAAAATTCTGAAAATGCTGAAGAGGCAGACTGTTGCACTGTTGGTTCAAAAAAAAAAAAAAAAGACAACTGGCAAAAGTTAGTAGAAATTCATGTATCGGAAAGAAATTGATGCATGAAGCTTGCAATAACTTGCATTGTTATCTCTTAAGAAACGATCTCACTTGAGAGCCCAAGAAAAGTCGGGTCCTGCATAGAGTCACTAAGCAGTTGAAGGCTTCTATTCAGTCACTCATTGGCTGGTCTGATGTGGCAATAGAAGGCAGTGAAAGGAAAGCTGAAATTTTAAATTTTTTAAGAACTCATTCAGGTAGGAGAATCATACAAACATATTGTTGCACAGACACTCTTACAGAGGATGTAGTAGTAGGTAGCCCTGACAGAGAGAAACAAATGAAAGAGCTGAAAACAGATCAGTTGGTAGCCCTGGGTGGAATCCCAGTTTGGGGGGGAAAAAAAAACGCAGATGACTTTTCTCATATAAGATGGGTGAAAGAATAGACACAAAATTACAGGTGAATATCCTTAACATCAGCTTGCTGCAGAATTCTTGAAAATATTCTCAGTTTGAATATAGTAACTTTCCTTGAGATGTAAAAACTTTTGTCCACAAATCGGAGCAGATTTACAAAGCATCATTTGTGCAAAACTTGGATTGCTCTTTTCTCCTATGATATCCTGTGAGCCATAAATGAAAGGTGATAGAGAAATTCCATACACCTAGATTTCCTGAAAGCATTTGACGCGGTGCCCCACTGCAGGCTTTAATGAAGATACAACCATACAGGTAGGGTTCCCAGCTATGTGAATGTCTCTAAGACTTCTTAAGTAATGGAACCCACTATGGTGTCCTCAACAGCAAGTGTTCATCAGGTATGACGATATCATCAGGTGTGCTCCAGGGAAGCATTATAGGACCACTCTTATTCTCTATATAACTTAATTATCTGACAGATAGGGTGAGCAGCAATCAGCACCTTTTTACTAAGTGGTGGTGGTGGTGGTGGGAAAAGTATCATCATCATTGAGTGGCTATAGAAGGATATAAGGTGACTTACGTGAAATTTCTAGTTGGTGTGATGAATGACAGTCAAATGTATAAAAACTTAAGTTAATGCAGATGAGTAGGAAAAACAATCTCATAATGTTTGAATACAGCATTAATATTGTAAATTAGGGCTCCTATGGCGTTATATAGATAACTGTTTTTCCCTTACTCTGTTAGCAAATGAAACCTGGTTAGTGAAGTATGTATGTAGATGGTTCTGCATTTAATGTATTCTTAAGTGCAATAAGGGGCCACGCTCTAACAAGGAAAATCATGTCTGCATCATAACATTGCCTCCCCTGTACTTTCTCCATTGGCCCTACATATGACGGTAGGGTAATGTACTCCAGGAATTCACCAAACTCAAACTCTTCCATTGAATTGCCATAGGGTACATCATGATTCATCACTCCAAATCATTTGCTTCCAGTCGTCCATTGCCCAGTGGCTTCCCTCTTTACATCACCTCAAGTGTTCCTCAGCACTGCCTACAGAAATGTCCTACTTACGAGGAGCTATTTGATCATTGTACACCATTCTTTTTAACTCTCTACACACAATCATTGTGCAAGCCAGACTGCTGATAGCACTTTGGAACTCACAAATGATTCCGTCTGTTGATTTCGTGCAAAATGTATATACTTTTTTTTTCAATCACTCCCTTCCCCAACCCCAACCCCAACCCCACCCCCAGCCCCGCAATGCTCAATAGTCACTGTCTGTCAGTACATGTTGAGTTTTCGCTTCACAATCACATCACCAGCAGTCGACTTGGGCAGCTGTAGAAAGGTTGACGTGACCCTAATATATTAGTTACTCAGGTGACGTCTAATGGCTATTTGTCATTCAAAGACACTGAGCTTTCCTGATTAACCCATTCTGATAGTGCTGCTTCTCTACTGACAACGCTGTCCTCTCTCTCTCTTTTTATGCTTGTAGGTCTGCCTCTCGTGATATCTATTGATCAGTTCCACATCCCATAGGTGCATATAGTTAGTTTTGATCGGATATTGTACACTCTCTTAGTTCTAAACGGCTCATATATGACAGCTATAATGATAAGTTAAACTGGCAGGAGTTAATTGTCATTTTCCAATGTACTGTGATGAAGCCTCTCTTGTCCTAGGGGTGGGCCCCTAAAGGCGGAAGAATCAGCAATGATCTGAAAAATCATGAACAAACCAGTCAGTATACCTTCAGTAACTGTGGTCATGTGACATCTATGTGATATTCATCTATTTATGTCAGCTATCTGTTACATACCCGTGGTCTAGGGGTAGCGTCTTTGATTCATAATCAAAACGTCTTCAGTTCCGGGTTCGATCTCCGCCACTGCCTAAATTTTGATAAATAATCAGCATTGGCGGCCGAAGACTTCTGGCATAAGAAGTCAGCCTCATTCTGCCAATGGCCTTGTCAAAGAGGGCTGAGGAGTGGATAGAGGTTCAGGGCACTCTCTTGTCCTAGGGGTGGGCCCCTAAAGGTGGAAGAATCAGCAATGATCAATGACATGAGGATGCAGAAGGCAATGGAAACCACTGCATTAAAGACACGTAACGTGTATCCACAGGACATGTGGCCTGTAATTGAAGAAGTGTCATGATGATTTCTCCATTGGCAAAAGATTCCGGAATAGTCTCCCATTCGGATCTCCAGGAGGGGACTGCCAAGGGGGAGGTTACCATGAGAAAAAGATTGAATAATCAACGAAAGGATAACGTTCTATGAGTTGGGGCGTGGAATGTCAGAAGCTTGAACGTGGTAGGGAAACTAGAAAATCTGAAAAGGGAAATGCAAAGGCTCAATATAGATATAGTATGGGTCAGTGAAGTGAAGTGGAAGGAAGACAAGGATTTGTGGTCAGATGAGTATCGGGTAATATCAACAGCAGCAGAAAATGGTATCACAAGTGTAGGATTCGTTATGAATAGGAAGGTAGGGCAGAGGGTGTGTTACTGTGAACCGTTCAGTGACCGGGTTGTTCTAATCAGAATCGACAGCAGACCAACACTGACAACGATAGTTCAGGTACACATGCTGATGTCGCAAGCTGAAGATGAACAGATAGAGAAAGTGTGTGAGGATATTGAAAGGGTAATGCAATATGTAAAGGGGGACGAAAATCTAATAGCCATGGGCGACTGGAATGCAGTGGTAGGGGAAGGAGTAGAAGAAAAGGTTACAGGAGAATATGGGCTTGGGACAAGGAATGAAAGAGGAGAAGGACTAATTGAGTACTGTAACAAGTTTCAGCTAGTAATAGCGAATACCCTGTTCAAGAATCACAAGAGTAGGAGGTATACTTGGAAAAGGCTGGGAAACACTGAAAGATTTCAATTAGATTACATCATGGTCAGACAGAGATTCCGAAATCAGATACTGGATTGTAAGGCGTACCCAGGAGCAGATATAGACTCGGTTCACAATATAGTAGTGATTAAGAGTAGGCTGAAGTTCAAGACATTAGTCAGGAAGAATCAATACGCAAAGAAGTGGGATACGGAAGTACTAAGGAATGACGAGATACGTTTGAAGTTCTCTAACGCTATAGATACAGCAATAAGGAATAGCGCAGTAGGAAGTACAGTTGAAGAGGAATGGACATCTCTAAAAAGGGCCATCACAGAAGTTGGGAAGGAAAACATAGGTACAAAGAAGGTAGCTGCGAAGAAACCATGGGTAACAGAAGAAATACTTCAGTTGATTGATGAAAGGAGGAAGTACAAACATGTTCCGGGAAAATCGAATACAGAAATACAAGTCGCTGAGGAATGAAATAAATAGGAATTGCAGGGAAGCTAAGACGAAATGGCTGCAGGAAAAATGTGAAGACATCGAAAAAGATATGATTGTCGGAAGGAGAGACTCAGCATACAGGAAAGTCAAAACAACCTTTGGTGACATTAAAAGCAACGGTGGTAACATTAAGAGTGCAACGGGAATTCCACTGTTAAACACAGAGGAGAGAGCAGATAGGTGGAAAGAATGCATTGAAAGCCTCTATGAGGGTGAAGATTTGTCTGATGTGATAGAAGAAGAAACAGGAGTCGATTTAGAAGAGATAGGGGATCCGGTATTAGAATCGGAATTTAAAAGAGCTTTGGAGGACTTACGATCAAATAAGGCAGAAGGGATAGATAACATTCCATCAGGATTTCTAAAATCATTGGGGGACGTGGCAACAAAACGACTATTCACGTTGGTGTGTAGAATATATGAGTCTGGCGACATACCATCTGACTTTCGGAAAAGCATCATCCACACAATTCGGAAGACGGCAAGAGCTGACACGTGCGAGAATTATCACACAATCAGCTAAACAGCTCATGCATCGAAGCTGCTTACAAGAATAATATACAGAAGAATGGAAAAGAAAATTGAGAATGCACTAGGTGACGATCAGTTTGGCGTTAGGAAAAGTAAAGGGACGAGAGAGGCAATTCTGACGTTACGGCTAATAATGGAAGCAAGGCTAAAGAAAAATAAAGACACTTTCATAGGATTTGACAACCTGGAAAAAGCGTTCGACAATATAAAATGGTGCAAGCTTTTCGAGATTCTGAAAAAAGTAGGGGTAAGCTATAGGGAGAGACGGGTCATATACAATATATACAACAACCAAGAGGGAATAATAAGAGTGGACAATCAAGAACGAAGTGCTCGTATTAAGAAGGGTGTAAGACAAGGCTGTAGCCTTTCGCTCCTACTCTTCAATCTGTACATCGAGGAAGCAATGATGGAAATAAAAGAAAGGTTCAGGAGTGGAATTAAAATACAAGGTGAAAGGATATCAACGATACAATTTGCTGATGACAATGCTATCCTGAGTGAAAGTGAAGAAGAATTAAATGATCTGCTGAACGGAGTGAATAGTCTAATGAGTACACAGTATGGTTTGAGAGTAAATCGGAGAAAGACGAAGGTAATGAGAAGTAGTAGAAATGAGAACAGCGAGAAACTTAACATCAGGATTGATGGTCACGAAGCCAATGAAGTTAAGGAATTCTGCTACCTAGGCAGTAAAATAATCAATGACGGACGGAGCAAGGAGAACATCAAAAGCAGACTCGCTATGGCAAAAAAGGCATTTCTGGCTGAGAGAAGTCTACTAATATCAAATACCGGCATTAATTTGAGGAAGAAATATCTGAGGATGTACGTCTGGAGTACAGCATTGTATGGTAGTGAAACATGGACTGTGGGAAAACCGGAACAGAAGAGAATCGAAGCATTTGAGATGTGGTGCTATAGACGAATGTTGAAAATTAGGTGGACTGATAAGGTAAGGAATGAGGAGGTTCTACGCAGAATCGGAGAGGAAAGGAATATGTGGAAAACACTGATAACGAGAAGGGACAGGATGATAGGACATCTGCTAAGACATGAGGGAATGACTTGCATGGTACTAGAGGGAGCTGTAGAGGGCAAAAATTGTAGAGGAAGACAGAGATTGGAATACGTCAAGCAAATAATTGAGGACGTAGGTTGGAAGTGCTACTCTGAGATGAAGAGGTTAGCATAGGAATGGAATTCGTGGCGGGCCGCATCAAACCAGTCAGTAGACTGATGACAAAAAAAAAAAATCTGTTACATCGGTTTTTATAGTTTGTCACCCTGCCATTGTTTTTTGGTTTGACCAAGAGAAGATTTCCCATCACTCTTTCCAGCTAACATGGCCATAGTTCAGAGAAGTTCAGTTACATGTGTCACATGTTCTGCCAACAGTAATTTCTTTACTTTCAATCTTTGTTCACTGATTTAAATGATTGTGGAGTGTTCCATCATTTCAAATTTTCAGGAAGCACCCTCTACTGTCAGTCACATGACCCACGTGCACTTGATTTTGCTGTGTACCATAAACACCTCACAGTCATCAGTGAAAGTTTTCAGTCCTTTACTACTGTATTCATGAAATTGATGTTGTGTTTGTCATAACACTTAGTTTGACCTATTTGTTACCTCATAATCCATCTCATGATCCATATGTTGTGTACACAGTTTGCCATCTCCGCCTAACTGGTTCTCAATACTGTCCTTATTTAGCTAGATAAAAAATCTTGATCATGCAGAAAAATCATAAGAATCAGTAGTCACATAAAAGTAAAATATTAATTGATCACAGAAACAACATAGCTTAATTCCACCTTAACAGAGTTGGTGAACTCTGCCTCTTGGACATAACAGTGGCAGTGTCAGAGGTGGTAGAATTGAATTGTGGAACAAGTACAGGCATAACTGGTCATTATGGTGCTGGAAATCATCTCCTTAAAATGAGGATTGACTGAAAAGTAATGCCTCCACCTTCTTAACTCTTTGACAGTTGGCAGCATTGGTATGCAGCAGGTACTGGTTTGTTCCATAGCCTCTTCTCTACAGCTACAGTTGGCAGGAAGCTTAGCATTGAACGGTTATGTTACAGTGTAAAGTTCGGAACCCTGCACAGTCAGTCAGTCAATGCGATTTAAGCAACATGCAGCCATTGAATTCTTGACAGCAGAAGGTGTAACTCCAAATGAGATTCATCAAAGAATGAAAGCAGTTTATGGTGATTGTGTTGATGTGAGTACTGTGCGTTGTTGGGCAAGTAAGTTTAAAGATGTTGAAGCGGGAACATCTGACCTGCTTGACAAATAAAGAGTTGGATGTCCTGTGACTGCAACCACTGAGTTTTACAAACAAAATGTTGACACATTGATTCAGTACAATCGTCGTATCACTCGGAGAGAAATTGAAAGCCTAATCGGCGTTTCACAAGAACATCGGAAGATCTGTGCATGATGGGTTACCCAGGATGCTGACTCCTGAAATGAAAGCGCACGGACTTGAAATTTGCCAGGAACTCCTCTCACATTACGAGAATGAAGGTGACACCTTTCTCCATTCAATTGTGACAGGAGACGAAATGTGGGTACACCATTATGACTAAGAGATGAAATGTCAGTCTATGGAATATTGACACAAAGACTCGCCTCAGAAAAAGAAATTTAAGAGACAGGCCTCTGGGACGCAGATGGTGTTATCCATGTTGATTTCCTTGAACGTGGAACAAGAATAAATTCAGAGCGTTACATCACAATGCTGCGAACTCCGAAACGACAGCTAACAAGGGTCCAAAAGGAAAGGGGAAATGTTTTCCTGCAACCTGACAATACCAAACCACACACTTCACGTACTACCACAGCAGAACTTCTGAGAGTGAATCTCACCACCGTACGGCATCCTCCATACAGTCCAGCTTTAGCATCGTCTGACTTCCACCTGTTCGCTATAATGAAAGACGATCTGCGGAGACATCATTATGATTCTGATGGAGAAAAAATTTGTGTTAAGTTCTGTGGGACCAAACTACTGAGGTCATTGGTCCCTAAGCTTACAACTACTTAATTTAACTTAAACTAACTTAAGCTAAGGACAACACACACGCACATGCCCGAGGGAGGACTCGAACCTTCGACGGGGGCAGCCGCGCAAACTCTGACAACGCGCGTAGACCACGCAGCTACCCCGTGCGGATCTGATGAAGATGTTGACGGAACTGTGAGACTGTGGCTGTGGAAACAGTGTGTTGACTTCTTCTGTGACAGCTTCAGAAAACTTGTTCATCGTTGGCAGAAATTTATCCAATTGGCTGGTGGTTATGTGGAAAAGTGAATATTGGTAATTAAAGACCATATTCTAAGGATTATTTGTGCATTCAATTTATTAAAATATTCCCATCCAAACCCAATTAACGAAGATGGAGGCATTACTTTTCATTCAACCATTGTAATCACCATCTACATGTAGATCTATGCCAGCCACCTCCCAGAAAAAGTCACCCAAACTAGGGTAATATGTGGAAATGAGGGGCATATTTCAGATGACTTTGCAGTATGGGCAAACTAAAGAATGAGAGCACGGTCCAAAACTACTCACCACGCAAGAATTCCCTGGGCTTTTGTCATTCGTGTGTGTGGTGTAATATGTGCTCCAGAAGAGCAAATTAGACATACACACAGCTGTTTTCAGTTCTGCCACATGTCTACAAGTAAGTAGGGGAAATATGGAACAGCCTGTCAAAGAGTGTACAGTCAAGAAGACCTTTGTGTAGTATCAGTACACATTTCTAAAGCACATCTTTCATTGTACACTTACAGTTAAGACAAGAGAGTATACTACATTAATGTTTGTAAAACAGTATCACACATAAACAAGTTTGACAGCCAGTTGTGCAGCTTCTAATTTAATGTATTATTTAGTGTGCTATTGTGACAGTCTCATATTAATGTATTCTGAGCAGTTTTGTGATCTGTATTTGAGATATACGTAAACCACCATGGGAACTTGCTCCCCCTGCTGCTGTCACTCTCCCCCCCCCCCCACCCCCCCTTCTCGTTCCCTGAAATCTGGAGAACCAAGTTTTTATTCATATATTAATTGGATAACCATCAGTTCTCTGAGATAATAAGTTTTTAGAGTCACCTATAAAATTTCATTGTTAAAGCATGACATGTCTGGTAAAATTTCTGTGGATGCTCATGAATATGCCCAGAACTTCACTCCAGTTCTTTGTATGTCCTTATGAACTGACAGATAATTTAATAGCTGCCAAAAGAGGAATTGGTAATTTCTCAAGGCGAAGAAGTGAGGAATAATGCAGAGAGAGAATACTTCCTGGCAGATTAAAACCATGTGTCAGACTGGGACTCATGTCTGGGACCTTTGCCTTTGTTTCATTTCGAATAAAATTCTCAAGCTTTCATCAACAGTCCACACCATTGTCTTCAGGAAGACACTGGCAGGGACAGCTGTCAAAACATGGAGTGTTTTATTCAAAGTGACTCACAGTCAGCATGAATACCAAGAAAATCTATTGAGGCATGCCACCAGAGAAAATTTTGTGGACGTGGAAGATCCTAGAGGCATAGAATGTAGGTTTGGTGGGAATCTTTCCTGGATGGGAGGAAGATTGCATCCAGTCAGTGATGATGTCATTAGCATCTGAGAAGTGCTCCAGTTGGGGAATAACTGGAAAGAAACTGG
Organism: Schistocerca nitens; assembly: GCF_023898315.1. Classification (NCBI taxonomy): domain Eukaryota; kingdom Metazoa; phylum Arthropoda; class Insecta; order Orthoptera; family Acrididae; genus Schistocerca; species Schistocerca nitens. The sequence continues at coordinate 502,999,044 of NC_064618.1, forward strand.
TAATGTCCTATTCAAAATAACCATCCTGGGATTTGTATATGACATCCAATCAAGCTAATAAATGAATTTAAGAAAATTTCTAATGTCTGTTGATTTCCTCATCCTTAACATTAAGAATTTGTCTCAATAATTAAATTTTATCATCTTGCATTTGCATTCAAGTGTTTGAAGTGATTTATTTTACTTTCCATTTTTTAAAATCAGAGTTCTGAATTGATGACCAGTTCATATCCCCAGTCTTAAAAGTTTTGAGCTAAGGATGTGTTTAAATTTACAATAAAGACCATGGTCACAGACAAAAATATAATATGTACATAGATAGCATAATTTCAGTGCTATGTTTTGTTTGATCTATGTCTTCTACATTATTTTTATTTTATGGATTTTTAGTTGAGTTTCTAAAATGAAATATGACGAAAATTAATAACTTTATTTGCATAAAACCATGAATCATTTTGTTAATCAAGGACTGTAATTTCTTGTTTTACATTGCAAGAAATAATATTATTCAATTGTCTATATCCATCTCTCTACTCAACAAGCTACTTTCAGTATGCAGTAGAAGGTACTTAGTGCACCATTATCACTTCCCTCTTAGAAGAAAGATTAAGGAAAGGCAAACCTACGTTTCTAGCATTTGTAGACTTAGAGAAAGCTTTTGACAATGTTGACTGGAATACTCTCTTTCAAATTCTAAAGGTGGCAGGGGTAAAATACAGGGAACGAAAGGCAATTTACAATTTGTACAGAAACCAGATGGCAGTTATAAGAGTCGAGGGACATGAAAGGGAAGGAGCGGTTGGGAAGGGAGTGAGACAGGGTTGTAGCCTCTCCCCGATGTTGTTCAATCTGTATATTGAGCAAGCAGTAGAGGAAACAAAAGAAAAATTCGGAGTAGGTATTAAAATTCATGGAGAAGAAATAAAAACTTTGAGGTTCGCCGTTGACATTGTAATTCTGTCAGAGACAGCAAAGGACTTGGAAGAGCAGTTGAATGGAATGGACAGTGTCTTGAAAGGAGGATATAAGATGAACATCAACAAAAGCAAAACAAGGATAATGGAATGTAGTCTAATTAAGTCGGGTGATGCTGAGGGAATTAGATTAGGAAATGAGACACTAAAAGTAGTAAAGGAGTTTTGCTATTTGGGGAGCAAAATAACTGATGATGGTCGAAGTAGAGAGGATATAAAATGTAGACTGGCAATGGCAAGGAAAGTGTTTCTGAATAAGAGAAATTTGTTAACATCGAGTATAGGTTTAAGTGTCAGGAAGTCATTTCTGAAAGTATTTGTATGGAGTGTAGCCATGTATGGAAGTGAAACGTGGACGATAACTAGTTTGGACAAGAAGAGAATAGAAGCTTTCGAAATGTGGTGCTACAGAAGAATGCTGAAGATTAGATGGGTAGATTACATAACTAATGAGGAAGTATTGAATAGGATTGGGGAGAAGAGAAGTTTGTGGCACAACTTGACCAGAAGAAGGGATCGGTTGGTAGGACATGTTCTGAGGCATCAAGGGATCACCAATTTAGTATTGGAGGGCAGCGTGGAGGGTAAAAATCGTAGAGGGAGACCAGGAGATGGATGCACTAAGCAGATTCAGAAGGATGTAGGTTGCAGTAGGTACTGGGAGATGAAAAAGCTTGCACAGGATAGAGTAGCATGGAGAGCTGCATCAAACCAGTCTCAGGACTGAAGACCACAACAACAACACATCACTTCCCCCTTTCCAGTTATAAGCTTGTTCTTCTGTAGCTGTATTTATTTGACTTGATAATACCAGCAGTGTTAAAATTTTCTGGATTTGTATTGGAAAGAAAAATCACATTACCCTAACTTTTTTCTATGAATTTTTGTCTTTCGGTTTCTTTTATTTCATTTCAGTCTTTAAGACCATTTTCATCACATTCAACAGCAATTTACATTTTTTGCAGTTTAAGTCAGTTCTGTATTTTCCAACAATAAATTGGGTTTCGGGATTTGCAGTTTCAAAATGTTGTATGATTTGTGACAATGTATTTCTGTTCTTCCATTATTGTACCTAAAACCACATTTAAAGTAAGTCTTTTAGTTATAACGTCAAGTTGAACACACATATTTCAAAAACGACACAACACATGTAAGTCACAGAGCAAGTAGACAAAGTAAGACATGTGTACACGGTAACATTCTAATCAGCCTGAGTCCAAGTCTAGCGGCTGCTGGGTGGCTGACCGCTTAGGTGGCACGGCTGCTGCATGGCTGGCAGACAGCACCGCATGTAGCAGACGCGCGTAACTGCGCGGCGGCACTTTGAAAGATCGGCGAGTCGCAACACTTTTACCATCTGACACAACTTTTTCTGACTGTGTTGTTCTGTGATCCTGCATTAAAGAAGAACCATCCAATTCTATTGATGAATAGTATTGATTTTCTAATTCTTCTCAATTTCGTATTCTTAGATGTATTTGAAGTTTTAAAGCCCTTGTTTTATCTCTCTTAACATTATTCTCAATTGTTTGTATTGTTTTTTATAAAGTAATATTGGTACAACATCCATTCATTCAAACCATACATTATTTTCATTATCATAAACTGTCAAAAGTTGTTTGCCAACAAACATGTGAAATAATGTCATTATTCTTTCAGACTGAAATATTTTATCCCTCTGGTTTTATAAGTAATACACATTGACCTGTCTAAAGCTATAAATGTATTCTTTCAATATTTTATTTCTCTGGAAACAACTTTTTCATTTATTGTTGAATGGTATTCACATTATGTTGTAAGGTGCAAATGGCATTATTGGCCGGGAGTCCCACCTGGAATGTTTGGCCAGCTGGTGCATCTCTCTACATTTGGTGCCACTTCAGCAATGTGCGTATTGGTGGTGATAAAGTGACAATGAGGACGACACACGCAAACTCAGTCGCAAGCAGGAAGAATCCCTGCTCTCGTCTGGGATTGAACACACAGTCCACAGCACTAACCATATGACCGCGAGTTGCTGACCTCATAGCTTATTTATATAGTGGGCGTCTGTAGGCCGCATTTTCTGTTCAGAAGAGTATTGTATTTGATCATTATCCCATAATCTAACACATACATGATTATCGCTGTGCTCCCAACCTGGTGCAAGACTTCTGATATGTGACAACTTCCATGTGTGTAGTGTCAATTTTGCTTCTTACTTTATTATATACCTTCTTATTTGGCTTCGAAAGGATGAATGGAACACATTATCCACCTTTCCAGTAAATAAAAATCCAAGGTAAGGAAATGAATCTTCAACCTGCTCTGTTAATAATCCTGTGCACTAACCAGTAGACCACAGTGGCATTTCCTTTTGCAGCTATCAGAAGACAAGTAATTGTTGTATTCTTTGGTAGAAGGTAGATAGTGTTAATTGTGTTTCTTGTACAAGCTCTTGGTTGAGGCCTTACCTCAGCAAACAAACAAGTGAAGGACTCCCAAAACTACTTTTAGTTGTTGTTACTCCTTACATAAGTCAAATCCAGTTACAATTAAGAGTGTTCAATGACTGAAACGGCAGAGTGAGGTGTGCAGTGGTTAGCACACTGAACTCATATTCAGTAGAATGACAGTTAAAATTTGCATCTGGCCATTCAGATTTAGGGTTTCCTCGATTTACATAAATTGCTCCAGGAAAATTCCAGGATGGTTCCAGTGGAAGCGTGTGGCTGATTTCCTTCCCCATCCTTGAAACATTCTGAGGTTCTGCTCCATCTCTTACGATCTCATTGTTGATGGAACATTAAATCCTAATCATCCTTCTTTTCCATCTGCTATTGAAAGGTGCTGTAACACCTTGACAGTTGCCTGTCTGTACAGTGTGTAATAGGGAGTCGTCACATTGCAACAGTTATGTTTGGGGACGGTAAATTATGGATTAGAAAGACCAGCTGTCATTCCTCGATCCTCCACTGACATTTGGACACCTCACTGAAAGTTTCTCCAGCAGAGTTCAACCCGTCATATTAATATCCCCCGATAAGTGTCTGGATACTTTCTATCAGGTAGTGTGTATTATGTACTGTTGTAGGAAGTGTTACTGTGAAATGCATTGTCTGTCATTTCCATTTTATTTAAATGCCATGTTTGAATAAATAAAATATTTATAATATACTACATTGTTCTACTTTAGTTTGACATGTTTTACTGTTCTGATAAATATTGTTGATTCATGATTTCCTCTGAAGTTAATGTTCTTAGGAACAACTCCTGATTTCCTGCGTGGTACGTTTATAACATAATATTTTTGTAACATACTCTCCTTTAAATCATCATTACTTTAATCATGAAAAAGAGTCAAAAATTGTTTGCCACTATTGTGAATGGAATGTAACAAATACCTGGAATGACTAAAAGAACCAACAGAGACAGGCTGACCAGCTTTCGGTTGTCACCAACAAAATACTGAGCAATGATGGAAAGACAACAACAAAGCAAAGATAAGTGGAGGTGCTATGAAAAAAAATAAGTCCAGCAGGTAATCCAGAGTAACCAATGATGTAGCACAGTGGGAAAACAAGAACAACAGTACAACACTGAAGTCAGAGCTGTGACACAGCTTTAAGGGGAGCCGGAGGTGATCAAATCCAAAAAAATTACGACCTTTTTTTTATTTTTTTTTAATACTGAAAATTAATTGGAACATTCCTCTTTAATGTAAACTTTGAATTATTGTTCTACTCGCCCTAGAAGTGGAGTTATTACCATTTTCCCCCACGCCTGCAGAGGAAATGGGTGGCCGCTGAATGCATCTAACACCCTCTCGTGACTTCCTGGCGAACTGCTTGGGATTTTCTCAGCCTGTTACGCATACAGCGCCTTATGTTACGCATACAGCGAGTGTGCAAGGGTTGGCTACATTGTTTTCTGTGACAAATATTACCTGTATTTCCTTACAGCTTACTCCTATTTTCCTCAGAATTTCTAACATCTTGCTCCATTTAATATTGTTGTACACTTTTGTTCTGGTTAGGATGCCACATTTTAGTAACCGTGTATATAAGAAGAGGAAGAACATAGGGAAAAGAAAATTAACACTAATACCAAGTTGCGATACTACAATGAATAAGAGCGCGGAACATAGTCTCTTTGCTGTTCACCGTTTCAAATTAGTTCAGTGTTGCGCCTGTTGTTGGTAGTATTATACTTCTTGTGTAAAGTGGGTAATATGCAGTATGTACAAGAATCAGGAGGGAACAATAAAACCAGTTTTTCGTAACTTAGCACAGCCAGAATTGTTACACAAATGTCTACACAGAAAGACGCAGAATCCTAATGAGAGCGTAAACAATTTGATTTGGAAAGTGATTTCTAAAAGGGTGTTTGTAAGCATAAAAACACTGCACTTTGGCTTTTATGTTGCAATAGCAACCTACAACCAAGGGAACAGTGTGAAGTGTGAAGTTCTGAAGGCATTAGGATTTACAGCTGGGGTGAACACTGTACAAGCACTAAGAAATATTGACAGAGAAAGGATAAGAGGAGCAGAAAGAAGAGAAAGGCATATGAAGTATGATGGAACAACAGGCCAGAAAAGAAACAGAAGAGGAAGCTTTTGGAGGATGAAGAAGAAGACCCTGATAATCCATCCTATAGTGCAGGAATGTATTGAGAAACTTTGATAGCCATTTCCCGTAAATTAGAATTTTTCGAATATAAGGAACATTTTCTCAAAATCCACTCAAGCTAGAGAGATGAAATTTTTATACAGCACTCCTAGTGGTCAAACTTACATTTTAACACAGCCATTTGGCAATATATTCAGTAGTTTCATTTCAGTTTAATTATAAAGCAATTATTTGTAAAAAAAATTTGGGTCATTAATAAAAAAATAATTGGAAGGAAACTAGAAAAGATACTCCAAAATCCCTCTGTCATAACTGCAATACTAAACCACTCTATATGTAAAAAAAATTCAAATTTTTCTATTTGGTAGTTTATTCATAAATGTTCCTCAAACTTAGTGATTTTAACATGGGCAGCATAGACACCTCCAGCTCCCCTTAAGATATGACCACAAATGCTAATTGGCCTTCAAGATAGGCATGGCTTTGTGACTCATTAAGGCCAGAACTGTAGTGTGGTGCCACTAGCATTCACAGATGTAGCAGTGGCATCTAACAGTCAAAGTTGAATTTACTGCTCTCCAGTAGGCTTTCAAAATCACCAGGCCAGATACCAAATCCCACCCCCTGTGAAATAGGCATGCAGGGCTGGGAGAAGCAACCAGAGTGATGTTTCGGAAGGTAAACTGGCAGTATGATTACTGCCCTGCACTTTAAGCCTTCTGGCTGGTGTGAGGAACAGGGAGCACCTGGCAAAGTAGTGGGATGCAGTGATATGGGTAATGTTGACTGCGATTGCAGAGAATGCTTGGAGACTTCTTTGCCTGCATCTATGCAAACTGCTGCTGGGGTTCTGTAATGCAAGTTATACCAGTGCAGTTATGGGCCCAGCATAGGCAGGCTTTCCAGGTCCAGTTGGACCACCAACAGTGGTGCAATCATTAGGTGTGGATGGAGTTGGTAGATATGACAGTGCTCCAAACCCCTAGAGGAGTCAGTTGTCGTAAGGTGCTGCCCAAGGGTGGTAACTGCTGTAGCCAGTGTCCATGCGTCTTTTGTCTCTGTAAAAGTGTTGTGCCTTCACCATTGGAGGATGGGTGAAATGGCAGACTAAACAGGTGTTTGTTGCCAGTCAAAGAACAGAATTGTTCAATAGTGTTGCTGTGAATTGGGCTTCATTGTCTGACACGATGTTTTGAGGAGCCCATCTATGGTGAGAGTCTGGATGAGTGCATTGTAGTGGATGACATGCTGTCTGCATATGGATTGTAAGCATCCATGACAGTAAGCCATATTGTGCCCTAAAAAGGGCCTACTAAGTTCAAATAAATGTGGTCCCAGAGGTGATGGGGGAAGGGCCAGAGGGTGATGATGGGCACAAGTAGAAGAGCTGTGCACCATGGCTTCCACGTCCTTGTTTAGCACTGGCTGGTAAGCATGTTGCCACATGAGGGCCTTCATCTGTGAATCCCCCATTGCATGCGATAGAGTAGCTGTAAGACTTGAGGCCACAGGGTTTTTCAGGATAAAGATATGGTGAGTATCCACCTAAGCATCAATCAGGGGGCCATTGGTGATGACCAACAGATGGTGGAAGAGGCAGGTGCAGGCTGGAGCTCCAGATTGACATTCTTTGAAAAGTGTCTGGGTGACCCCTCAGGGACAGTGTGTGTGACTCGCTGCAAGAGAGGGTCACGATGAGTGATTTGAATAACTGTAATGCGAAACTTGTCAAAAGTTGGTCACCATTCCTTATCTATGTGGAAACATGGGATTTCGTACTGGTCAAAGGCTGGGATGAATCCCACAGGCAGATGAGGTAGAGCATCCGCATGCATGTGTTATGTTGTGAGGTTGTATTTCATGGTATAAATATAGAAGTTGAGCAAAAGCTTGCAATGGTTGGATCATTGCACTGTACATTCTAGATGACTGGAATGCAATCCAAATAGTGCTACCAGCTGTTTGTGGTTGACAATTAAACTGACCTTTGTTCCAGACAGGTAGACATGGAACCTCTTAATTGTAAAGACAATCGCTAAAGTTTTTTTTTTTTTTTTTTTTTTTTTTTTTTTTTTTTTTTTTTTTTTTTTATCATCTAGGATTTGTTCTTATGAGTGGGTGTCAACGTCTTTGACACACAGGCTCAGTAACATCATTATTCCTACACAAGAGCCCTGCACCAATGCCATATGGAAAGGCATCTGTGCCTAAAATCAGTGGACATGGTGGAGAAAAGGGCATAAGGCAGGGCGCTACATGCAGCATGCACTTCAACTTCACAGCAGCTGTCCACCTGTACTGAATACCTTTCTCCCTCAACTGGTTTAGTGGAGACTTGATATGGAACTTGAGTGATAATTCACCGTTCTCAATCAAGCCTGCAGCTCCTGTACGTTTTAGGGGCTAGGTAGAGAGTCAATAGCCATGACTTTGCAGTCAGTGGACTGGATCCTTTCTTTGTCAAGCAATTGTCTGAGTTATCCACCAGCTCATGAAAAAAATTGGTATTTAAGTAAGCGGCACTTTAGCCCTGCATCATGCAACATAGTAAATAGGGCGCTAAGGCTGCGCAGGTGGTCCTGACTTGCAGTGCCCATGACAATTAGTTAGAGCAAGCAAGGATGGATATGGGTAACTGTTCCGATATTCTCTGGAAAATTGCCAGAATGATAGCGACCTAAAAGGCAAGTGCTTGTATTTGTATTAGCCAAAGGGAATGTTGATTATCATGATGCATTGTGACTCCTCATCGAGACAGATCTGCAAATATACATTGGCAAGGTCTGTCTTAGAAAAATATCCACCTTCGATAAGCTTTGTGAGGAGGTTGTCTGTACGTGGTATTAGGTAGGTCTTTACTTGTGCCTGGGCATTGATTGTCGGTATGAAGTTTACACACATCGAGAGGGAGTCATTGGGTTTCTTAACACCTACCAGGGATGTCCCCCAAGTGTTGGTTTTAACAGGTTCAGTCTCCCCAGCCTCATGGCTGCAGTTGAGTTTCTGCTCAATGCCCTTCCATAAGGAGATTGGAATGGGTCGTGCCCAGCAGAAACGGAGCACTGCGTCTGGACACAAGATATGAGCCTGGAAATCTACGGCATAACCCAGACCGTGTTTGAAAGTAGTTGCAAAAGTGGCACAAAGGTCATTGAGTCCCTCAGGAGAAAATCATGCCCAAGGTGACAGAATGCAAACAATGTGAAGTTTTCCAGACCAAAAATGTTCCTGGATGAGCAGCTATTGATAACTAATAGTTTTATCAGCTGTGTGACCTTTTTGTAGGCAATAGTGGTCACAAATTGACCGCAGAGGGGAATCTGCATCTACATTACTACTCTGCAATTCACAATTAAGTGCCTTGCTGAGGGTTCATCAGACCACCATCACGTTATTTTTCTGTTGTTCCATTCTCGATCAGCACATAGCCGTTAAATCTTTCCGTGTGAGATCTGTTACTTATTACAATGCTCAATTCTCCCTGTCTAGGTGGATGCCAACAAAATATTTTTGCATTTGGAGTTTGGTGATTGAAATTTCATAAAAAGATCCTGCTGCAAGAAAAGAGAAAAACAGAAAAAGATAAAAGCCTTTGGTTTAATGATTTCCACCCTAATTCACGTATTATGTCTGTGGCATTCTGTCTCCTATTTCATGAAAATACAAAATGAGTTGCCCTTTTGAACTTTTCCTGTGTTCTCTATCAGTCTTATCTTATGCAGATCCCACACCATGTAGCATTACTCCAGAAGAGGACGGACAAGAATAATTGTAATCCCTAAGTATTCAGTTAAATTCAAAGCCTTTAGATTTGTGTGATTTATTACATAACTGAAATGTAGCAGATTCCTTTTAGTACTCATGTAAATTACTTCACACTTGTCATTATTCAGAGTCAGTTTCCACTTTTCGTACCATACAGATATGTTTAAATCATTTTGTGATTAGTTTTGATTGAATTGTCACCATAAGTGACCAACAAACGGGAGGGTTCGGCCAATTCTGGGGACTTCAGATGAACATACATTTGGAGGTTCACCAAGAAAACAGAAGTCCTGTGTCCACCTGGAAGTTGAAGTCTTGGTTCGCAATTGTGAAGTTGATGAACAACTTAATAGTGATAGGGCCACCCTGAGGAACAATTGCATGAACTTCATGCACCACCCATAGCACATGCCTAGAACAGGGTTCAGTGTCTGCTGGTTTATGGCAGTCTGCTGGTTTATGGCAGTTCGGAGATGCTCATGTTTTCCACAATGGACACAGTGTGCCCACTGATCCAGACAGTCCACATTCATGTGCACTGCAAAACACTCTGGACATACAGAAGACCCTGGTGCCCTCACTGACATTATGTTACAGGCTTTTCAGGAGCTATCACCACGTCAGAAATGGATGAATCACTGTACCATAATGTGGGAAGTGGTTTATGAGTATTCTTTGAACTAACAAATGTGACAATAGGCGTGCACAGGGGGCAATAGGTGGAGGCACTGCCCATGTTTCGAAGCTGTCTGGAAATGCACATTGCTAGCAACATCAGTCAGCACCCCAAGTGAAGCAAAGCAATATTTCATTATACCACATTGTGCCACAACTACACTCATGCTCATAAATTAAGGATAATTGCAGAATGTGGTGCCACACAACGTGGCACTACACATAACTGGCGCTAATGGCATAGGCACATAGGGAACATACATGACACAGATCTGTAAGTCCATGGTATTGGTGATAAGTTGAGAAAACCATCCCGAATTACCTGTGCTACAAAACACCACTGTTTCCTGTGCAGGTACCCTGAAATCAATATGGGATAGGATCGCCATGCACACGTACACAGGCCACACAATGGGTTGGCATACTCTGGATCAGGTGGTTGAGAAGCTGCTGGGGTATAGCCTCCCATTCTTGCACCAGTGCCTGTCAAGAGTTCCTGAAGTGTCCTAGGGGTTTGAAGACATGCAGCAATATGTTGACCGAGAGCGTCCCAGACATTCTCGATGGGGTTTAGGTCTGGAGAACAGGCAGGCCACTCCATTCACCTGATATCTTCTGTTTCAAGGTACTCCTCCACAATGGCAGCTCGTTGGGGCCGTGCGTTGTCATCCATCAGGAGGAAGGTGGGACCCACTGCACCCCTGAAAAGGCAGACATACTGGTGCAAAATGTCCCAATACACCTGACCTGTTACAGTTTCTCTATCAAAGAAATGCAGGGGTGTACGTGTACCAGTCATAATCCCACCCCACACCATCAAACCATGACCTCCATACAGGTCCCTTTCAAGGACATTAAGGGGTTGGTATCTGGTTCACGCCAGATGAAAACCCGGCGAGAATCACTGTTCGGACTATACCTAGACGCGTCCGTGAACATAACCTGGGACCACTGTTCCAATGACCATGTACTGTGTTCTTGACACCAGGCTTTACGGGCTCTCCTGTGACCAGGGGTCAGTGGAATGCACCTTGCTGGTCTCGGGCAAATAAACCATGTCTGTTCTATCGTCTGTAGACTGTGTGTCTGGAGAGAACTGTTCCAGAGGCTGCGGTAACGTCCCGAGCAAGACTACCTACAGTACTTCATGGCTGTCTGCGGGCACTGATGGTGAGATATCGGTCTCCTTGTGGTGTTGTACACTGTGGACGTCCCGTACTGTAGCGTCTGGACATGTTTCCTGTCTGCTGGAATTGTTGCCATAATCTTGAGATCACACTTTGTGGCACACTGAGGGCCCATGCTATGACCTGCTGTGTTTGACCAGCCTCCAGTTGCCCTAGTATTCTACCCTTCATAATGTCATCAATATGTGTTCTTTGAGCCATTTTCAACACACAGTCACTATTAGAATGTCTGAAAACATATGCACACTTACTCTCTGCACCCTACTCTGACATGCACCAACGCACCTCTGCATATGTGGACTGCTGCCTGCGCCACCATGCAACAACCGCAGGTCAAATGCTCCGCATGGTCATACCCTGAGGTGATTTAAACCCGGAAACCGCCTACCAGAGCATTGTTTCACCATGTATCAGCATTATCCTTAATTTATGAGCAAGAGTGTACATTTAGCATTGTGATCTGTAAGATCTGCCACAAACTAGGAGATAAGTGGCTGCCATGTGCAAACCATAGTGACATGCTCCATAATTGTGCTGCTACCATCATCTCTGATATATTCTGAAGATGATAATCGTGGGTATTTCAGTAGTTACATATTTATGGAATTTTGCCTCAGTTCATTAAAGTTTCCATTGATGCTCTCCTCTCTTCCACTAATTGAAGCTGTCTTCTGATTTATACCTCCTAGCAAGTGGGTCAAAATCATCTTCTGAAGTTGTTTCACTGCGGAAGATCATAACACTGTCCCTCCTTTCAATCGTCGTACAAATGTGGAAATGGCAGATATTGAGATAATCGATCGCGGAGCTGAAAAGCAGCTACAATCACTTAGTAGTGGAAAGGCTTCAGGGCCAGATGAGATACCTATAAGATTCTATAACGATTATGCGAAAGAACTTGCTCCCTTTCTAGAAGTAATTTATCATAGATCGCTTGAGCAACGAAAGGTACCTAATGACTGGAAAAAAAACACTGGTCATTCTTGTTTTTAAGAAAGGGCGTAAGACAGATTCACATAATTATACACCTATATCGTTGACGTCAATCTGTTGTAGAATTATGGAACATGTTTTATGCTTAAGAATTATGACGTTTTTGGAAAACAAACAGCTCCTCTATAAAAATCAACATGGATTCCACAGATAGACATCCTGTGAAACTCAGCTCGTTCTGTTCCTCCATGAGATCCGCGGCACAGTGGACAACAGCGCTCGGGCTGATGCCATGTTCCTTGACTTCAGTAAGGCGTTTGACACCATCCCGTATTGCCGTTAAATGAAAAAAAAATACAAGCTTACGGAGTATCGGAGCAGACCTGCGATTGGATTCAGGACTTTCTTGCAGATGGAAATCAACACGTCCCTCTTAATGGAACTAAATTGACAGAGGTAAAGGTAATATCTGGAGTACTATGGGGAAATGTGATAGGCCTGTTACTGTTCACAATATATATACATGATCTAGTAGGAAGTGTTGGATGCTCTTTAAGGCTATTTGCAGATGATACAGTTGTTTATACCAAAGTATCAACGTCAGAAGATAGTAAGAATTTGCAGAATGACCTGCAGAGAATTGATGAATGATGCAGACTCTGAACCTAAATAAATGTAACATATTGCGCAGACATAGGAAAAGAAATCCACTACTATACAGCCACGCTGTTGATGACAAACAGCTGGAGACAGCATCTGCCATAAAATATCTAGGCATAACTATCCAGAATGACCTTAAGTGGAATGAACATATAAAACAGATAGTGGGAAAAGCAGACACAAGACTCAGATACATCAGAAGAATCTTAGGGAAATGTAACTCACCCATGAAAGAAGTGGCTTATAAGGTGCTTGTTCCCCTGACTCTGGAGTATTGTCAATCTGTCTGGAATCCCTATCAGATAGGACTGATAGAGGAGAAGAGAAGATTCTATGAAGAGTGGTGTATTTCGTCATGGGATCGTTTAGCTGGTGAGAAAGCAATACAGAGATGCTAAACAAACTCCACTGGCAGACGTTACAAGAGAGACGTTCTGCTGTTGAAATTTCAGGACAGCACTTTTCAGGAGGAGTCGGACAGCATATTACTTCTCCCCACATACATCTCGCGTATTGACCACAAGGAGAAAATTCAAGAAATTACAGCCAATACAGAGACTTAGAGATAGTCATTCATCCCACACACTATTCGCGAGTGGAAAAGGGTTGGAGGGAACAGATAGTGGTACTGAAAGCACCCTCCGCCACACACCATTATGTGACTTGCGGAATATGATGTAGATGTAGATCTTTTGGTACTGTTCTTTCTACTTTAGTATCCTGAAAAGTTTCTATTAACATCATGAAAAATCATGAGTTTTAGGCTAAGCCATTGCTGGAACAGTCTGAAGCACTAGAATCCACCCAGAAGCCAGTTGTACTGAATAAATCAAGTCACATGATTATTGCCTACTAGTAGAGATACTTACACTGGACACAGCCTGAAACGTCTGCTGTGACCTGCCACAGTTGGCAAAATTCTTACAGTTTCATTGCATTATATATCTGCTGTGGTGGTCTCTCATCTCACATCATATTTGTTTAAACTTACTCCGAATTAAAATAAATCCCACTTCTATAGGAAACAAATAAAGAAAGTAACAATATTGTGAAAAGGAAAGTTGCTACTCACCATATAGCGGAGATGCTGAGTTGCAGATAGGCACAACAAAAAGACTGTCACAAATAATAGCTTTCAGCCAGTAAGGCCTTCATCAGAAGTAGACGGCAAACACACACACACACACACACACACACACACACACACGTGCGCGCCTGCAGTCTCAGGCAACTGTGGCTTCAGTTGCCCGAGACTGCAGGTGTGTGTGTGTGTGTGTGTGTGTGTGTGTGTGAGAGAGAGAGAGAGAGAGAGAGAGAGAGAGAGAGAGAGAGAGAGCCATCTAATTCTGATGAAGGCCTTACTGGCTGAAAGCTATTATTTGTGACAGTCTTTTTGTTGTGCCCATCTGCAACTCAGCATCTCTGCAACTTTCCTTTCCACAATATTGTTACATTCCATCCTGGATTTTCCATTTTTTAATAAAGAAAGTATGTTCCCTAAGGCTAAAAAGCAATATGTCACAACTGGTCTCATATTTGAGAGGAGTGTCTTTGAAATCCCCAGCCAACTAATCTGGTTTAGGTTATTTGTGGTTTCTCTCAGTTATATGAAATGAGTGCAGAATGTTACTTTTGATAAGATCATATGTGAATTATTTTCTCCATCTTGTCCAATCCAAGCTTGTTTCTAATTATCTTGTTATTGGTGGGACATTAAACTGTAATCTTCAATCCATTTTTCTTCTTTCTTTGCTTCCAGGAGCTTATTAGTCTTACTCAGAAAATTGTCTTAAAATTTCATGCTATTTGAAATTTCCTGGCAGATTAAAACTGTGTGCCGGACCGAGACTCGAGCTCGCTATTTGTCAGTCCTTGTGCTATAATTATATCAATACTTATACACATAAATTTTGATCTTTCACTGTATCTGCTTCACAATCTGTAAGTGCTGAAGTGAAATCTGTGAATACTAAAATGCGCATATATACATCCTTGCCTCAGTATATACTCCACTTCCCCCAACCTCTCCCCCTACCCCAACCTCTCCCCCTCCCCCCTCAGATCAGACACTAAATTGCGATGATATGTACTATTGAGTTGGTACCACCATGCATCACACCTGTGGACATCCCATTCAAATCCATCTCTGCCATGTATGCCTTGATCAACCCAACAGAGTTCTATTTCCTCTCACATTCATTTAGGCTGCTGAAAAGACATAGCCTAGGGACTCCATCGCAAGCTTTGAAGAGCCTGACAAAAGTGCATCTGCAGAAAGCTCCAATCTTTTTCCAGCTCAGCCTCATAGAGTGTGCCCGTTCCATAATGATCTTTCTACCTGAAAGCCTCCTGGCTACTCTAAAATTTCTTTCATGATTAATCGCTTTTAATTTTTCTAAACTTGCTGGGGATGTAACTTTGTATGCTATTCTTAGTGGATATACTTCCATGTTTGTTTTCAATCTCTTTTGTTGGTGTGCTGATGCAGTGGGAGACTGCAATGGATTTCATTTTCTCCAGGGTGTCCATGGACTCTCTTATTGACTGGCAAGATTGTAAATTTTTGTCTGGAGCCTTTACCCTTCTTTCCCTAGCACCTCCACAGATATTATGCCTTTTCCTGTAATTTAGCTTGATGCTCACTGGCCTCACATCCTCAGTAGTGTCTTCAGTGTCATCTTCCACTTTGCATGATTATTATCTGGAAAAATAACATTCAGTTAATCATTTAGCAATTCTTTGCCCTTTCAAGATTATTTTTATTTTATAAATCTAATGTTGCATGATTCTTGTAATAATTATAGTATTACTGTTTCGTTTGCAGTTGCTGGGAGATTTACTGGAACAACAGATCAGACTGGAAGATGAGATACAGCGTGCTCACCGAGAGCGTGAATCAGAAAGACGACGTTTAATCGAACATTTGCAAACAGGTATGACAACTGAAATTGTGATTGGACCCAAAAAATCTTTTTTGTTAACATCTCAGAATTTTAAACTCCTCATTGTAGAAAGTTGCAAATTTGTTCTTCTTATGTATCAGGTAGTTGAGCACCAGTGTAATTTCTTGATCACTTGTGATGCTATCTGGCAGTTTTACCAGTTTCCGTTTGCAAAGGACAATTTTGTGTTGTGCATAATTTACTTTCATTTGTGTTTCAGTTGAGCAAACAACAGACCATATGATTTCTCAACTGCTGTCATTAAGTGCAAGCGAAGCTAATGTGGAACATTTGCAGCTTCTCTTAGAGAAAGAACGACAGCAAGAAGAGCAGCTTTTCAATTTACGACAAGAGGAGTATCAGCACCTGCATCAACAGGAAATACTTAGTGAGTATGATAAGGAAGATAAAATTGATCATGCTGCTTGTGTAATACTGTAACACACTTGTAGGATACCACAGAAAGTAAAGTATCCCAGAAACAAAATACAGGTTGATTCTTGCAGAGGAGATAATAGCAAACAGCCTCTTTTTATAATGCTATTTACTCAAATAAATAGCACCATTACTGATTCCGAACCCCCTGGTTTGTCATCAGATGTCTTGTTCACTTTAAGATACATTTTTGTTGTATTTTACATTAGTTTTTTGTACTTTTTCAAATTATTAATGTTAATTTGTTTACGTCATTTGTGGTTTGAAATCATTATAAGGCACAGTTACCATTAAATACACAGTTTCACACATTGTGTTTTGGTTGTAGGGCACCACCAGCCCAAGGAATTTTCACCGTATGGGGGAGTAAAAAGTGAAAGTAATGTAAACTACTACAGGAATGTATCCCAATGTGAACAAGCCATCTGATGACAAAACTGTCAGTTGGAAACCAGTAATGGTACTACTTACATGAGTAAATAGCATTATAAAAATTGACTGGTTGCTGTCATCTTCTTCACAAGAATCAGCCTGTGTTTTGTTATTTTGTATACAATCACAGTCTCAAAATGTGTTTTCAACAAAATAGCAGAAATAAAATATTAGCAGTTAATTCCACATTTTTGTTGTTGTTCTGGTCTTCAGTCCAAAGACTGCTCTGATTCAACTCTCCACGCTGCTATATCCTGTGCAAGCCTCTGCGTGACTGTTGCATCCACATCCATTTGAACTGGCTTACAGCCTTGGTCCCCCCACTATTTTGAGCACCATTATGAAATTGATAATTATTTCACTCCATAGACTGTGTAATATCAGTCACTTCTTTTGGTTAAGATGTGCAATAAATTTCTTTTTTTCCCAATTTGATTCAGTACCTCCTCATCAGTTACTCCATTTATCCGTCTAATCTTCAGCATTCTTTTGTTGCACCACATTCCAAAAGTTTCTGTTCTCTTCTTGTCTGAAGTGCTTATCTTCTATTTTTTCACTTCTGTACCAGGGCATACTCTAGAAAAATACTTTCAGAAAAGACTTGGTAATGTTGAAATTTATATTTGTGTTAACAAATTCCTCTTTTTATACTTCTTGTGTTACAGACTGTTTGCATTTTACATCCTCTCTACTTCGGCAATCGTCAGCTATTTTGGTGCCCAAATAGCAAAACTCATCTGCTGTTTATTCACAGTAAGAAATACATATTGCTAGAAGTTTTTAAAAAAGTGTTACTAGTTTTTTTATATCTGCAGGATTGTCTAAATCCCAAGAGAAGCAAAGTAGTCATGAATTTAACTCATTTCATATGAGCAATATTTTCATACTGCTACCACATTGGATGTAACAAATTGTACACTTATACATAATTTCCTGTACATACTGTTTCCTTGTTCACACACACATTGTGTCATAACTTATATGCTATCTTGTGGCAAGAGCCTCATAGGTGTGTATTGGCTACTTTCTACTCATCTTTACAGCTCCTATTCTTTGTGGTCCATTTCATCCCCTCCTCCCCCCTCCCCCCCCCTCTCTCTCTCTCTCTCTCTCTCTCTCTCTCTCTCTCTCTCTGTGTGTGTGTGTGTGTGTGTGTGTGTGTGTGTGTGTGTGTGTGTGTGTGTGTGTGCGCGTGCGTGCGTGCGTGCGCCTGCCCCTGAGTGCTACAACACCAAGAAGGATCACTTCTCGGCTTTTGGCAAGATCAACGTGTAGTTTTTTTTTAAGGAAAAATGTTCAAGGACACACACTTTATTTAATGTTTATAATAATAAACAAAATCACCAACAACTTTTATTTCATAACATGTACCGGATCCTTTGACCCAAAGACAAACACTCTCTTGCTCATTTATTTTGCGATGATTCCGAGTCCTCAAAACAAAAGGCATGTTACTAGTAAAATAAGATGTTCCAATGTCCCTATTGAACACCTCACTTACCTTTATTTGTCTTTGCAAACCCTAACCAGTGGCATTTGTACCCATTAATGTTTGCAAACGGAGAGGGGGTGGCAGTGGTCCTCTCCTGTAATCTGGAACACACACTTTATATTTCTTCCAAAAGCAGAATTTTCATTAATTTGTAGAAATGATTGTCTCTGATTCTGTTAAACCTCAGATTTAGTCTATGCTGGCATAAGGTTGCTAATTGTGATCCGAAGTGCTCTGTTCTTCTCAATCATGACATAATTTAGGTTTTTCTTACTTGGCTTATTGTTCACAAAAAATAGTGCCTCTTCCTTTATCTCTGCAGTTGTTTGGATGCTACCCCACAGTGAAGATGGATCCAAACCTTTGTTGCAGACAGTTTTCTTTGCTGTGATAGATGCCTGCAGGTAAACTTGTCACAACAGTGACGCAACTTCGGACCTTAAATGTCAGATATCAGTTAATTTAAATTGGACTACAGTATATATGACCATCATATGCTGTTAGTTCCCAGGACTACACCCCCTCCCAGCACTAGTTAATAATCACAACATTACATCTTTTGCCCATGGACAGCTTAGATTGTAGCCAGCTTGTTGAGACTAGATTGAATTTTAAAGAGCAAATCAGTTGTGGTAGATGCTAAAAGATACTGTCATTTCTTATAGTAAGTCTGTTCTTCAGTGCGTGGCTGCAAATGTGTCAGTTGGGAAACATGAAATTTTCATCAACAGCACAAAATTCTGAAAACTGGTAGGACTGTTCAACAATATGTCAAACCAGGAGTCTGAAGAAGGACTTTCTTGGTCCAGTCCTATGTATTAAAAGTGTTTCCACTGTTTAATTTTAGTGTATGTTTAGGAGGATTATCACAGGCATCTAAATGAATGCTGGGTCTGGGTGAATCTTTACAACAGTGATGCAGAACATGCAGCTTTCAACATAAATATTTCTTCAACTTGCTGTTCAAATTTAAGAAATAATATTGCTGGATATGAATGTTTGTTAGGAGATTTACACTAAAAAATTCCTGTTAGATTAGAAATGCATGCTGAATTGAGAATCAAACCCATAACTTTTGCTATTCGTGGGCAAATGATCTACCAACTAAACTGACCAAGCGTGACATTCAGCTTGCCTTCACAGGTTTACTTCTGGCAGGAACTCTCTTCTACCTTTCAAACGTCGCAGAAGTTTCCCTGCTTACCTAGTTGGACTAGCACTCCTGGAAAAAATATCATGGAGAAACAGCTTAGCCATAGCCTGGAGAATGGTTTCCAGAATTAATTTTCACTTTGCAATTGAGTGTGTGCTGATTTGAAACTTTGTGGCAAATTAAAACTGTGTGGCAGACCATGACTTGAACTTGAATCTTTTGCCTTGAAGTCTGGAAAGTAGGACAGAGGTACTGGTGGAAGTACTGCTGTGAGGGTGCTTCGTGAGCTGTACATTGATAGCGGGGAGCATTTTCCTACAAAAGGCATATGTTCTGTGTTCAAATCGTAGTTCATTACACAATTTTAATCCACCAGGAAGCAACAGTGTGATTTACAGTTTATGTCCAAAATAATTTTACAAACTTCTGTGAGTGGGTTTCTCACTCTAACAGAAGAAACAGGCTATAATGACAGATACACACAAATCTTTCATTAATGAAAGAACGTTCTTCAAAACCATGATGTCAGAAACCAATCGTGAATGTCCAAAATGTCCTCACTGCATGCACACACCATGGACTGTTGTAAACTTTGGAACCCCAATAGACGGCATAAAATAGTTTTACTTATATCCATGACAGTTTGATGAAGTGTCCCTGCATTAGGAAAGTCCACTGCACATACAAGTTATGTGAGATGATCTCTCAGATAATAATAAAAGGTATTGACTCCCAAGAAGTGTGTAGTCTGTGGCGCTGGTTCTCACCATTGTATACCTTGTCCTTCACAGATATTATCTAGTGCATCTTCAATAATGTGACTGAAGTATACTTATTTATACATTTTACATACTTTCATTTCCTGTTGTCATATAGGATTATCTGCAGGAGTAATTCAGCCAATCGAAAGACGATATGTAATGCAGCAGTACAAATACTGCGCACAATATGTGACTATACACAATGCAAAACTTGCTTCAAAAGTTGTGGAATTATAGTACTCATTTTCCAATACTCAATACATAATAATAATAATAATAATAATAATAATAATAATAATGATGAAAATTGATTATGAATGAACTGTGATTTGTGAAACCACATTACACCATACAAAAATAATTTCTGTGAAGAGTTTTCTCATAGTGTAGGATTCATTGCGGGATCTTTATTTGTGTGTAAACATTTTTAACACATGATAGGCTGATACATAATGAGAAATTAGGGCTGTGGAAATTAAACATTAAATTTAAATATGTATTACTAGCCTCTCACAACAAAATACATCTTGCTAGACACTCCCATTCTACAAATTATATGATCATTTACTCCAAGAATTGAAGACTTGCTAGCTGCATGATTGGAAAGTGTGTTGGCCATAAAGAGAGATCTATTCTTCCATAATTTAGCTAATTCTTTGGAAATTATTAATTGCAGTGATGGAAATAGTAAGTAAGCTGTAGCAAAGAATCAGCAGCTACTTAGCTTAAATGAGGACATGCAAGTTTTCTTTCAATGTAGAAAATTTCTGATAATTTTATTATTCTTAATTGCAGCTGTGTGAGGACAAAGAGAATGTAGTAGTTCATGATAAATAATTCTTAATACAACTTGCAGGATTAATTTCCGACAGCTATTTCTCTTTGCTGAAATATAGCTTGGCACTTCCCACATCTGTGATGGTTCTCCTCTGTAAGTACCTACCAAACACAAACAAATAAGTCTCTTTCCTCCCATCACCATCTTTCTTGCTGTTCAGTTTGCTTCATATCTACTTATTTCTTTACTATTACTGTTACTTTTCTCCTATTTCTTTGGTTACCACATTTTGCATGGTTTCTGAATTATGTTTTATTTTGAATTTAAATATTAGTCACACAAGAACCAGTCACATTGGAGGGTGTACAATACTGCTCAAAAAGTAAAGAACACTTTTGATTATCAGTATAATTGAATTTTTAACACATTTTTGACATTCAGAATAAGGATCCAATCTCCGAAATCGCACAAGAAAATTGAGTCGTGTCATAAATAAAACTACAGACCCAATAGATTCAGTTGGTGATGCGAGGTAGACTCAAGGGCAAGACAGTGGTAAGAAGTACTTTGATGTTACAGTAGTTAGTATAATGTGTGCATAGCTCTGTGGCTGTGAAGTGCAGCCATTAATTTTTTTGTATATTGCTGTTTCAATATATAGAAAACACAAAATCAACACAACAAACAGTTCTCAGTTGTTAACAGGATACTTTCTGCCCTCCAATACGTACAGAATGTTGTTTCTTTGATATCTCAACCAGGAGCTTCCAACTTCAAGAACCACATGTGTTCTACTAAATGGTGTGTGGATGTGCTGGTTAATAAATCTCTAACTTTTTGCCATTCTCCTCCCAAGTGCTCCAAAGGTCGTTATAGGTTTTGGCATATCTTCTGGTCAGTTTTCTCATATGGTCAGTTTTGTCTCTACCTGTATATTTTCAGTGGAGCTGAGGTCTAGTGGAGGAGGAGACCATATACGAACTGATATTTCATTTTGTTCTGGAAACTACTACTGCACCATCACAGACATTTGAATTGGAGACTGACTCCTGCCACTGCAATCTGTCATTCACAAAATAATTTTAATCAGAGTATACTAGACCGTAATTTCCTGACAAAAATACTGATTATCAAAAAAAAAAAAAAAAATTGTGTTCTGCCAGTCATAATTGATAATGTTTTCAGCAAATGGTAATCACAGAATCAGTGTTCATCATGGAGTGTCTCCTTGATAGCTGCTATGTAATCCAGACTTCCGTAGTTGTCAGTAAATACCAGGCATTGCAGTAATATCAGGATTATTCAATAGATAACTCCCACAGTTTCTTCTTCTTTTCTTCTTCTTCTTCTTCTTCTTCCCCCTTTTTTTTTAGAAAATATTTATTCTTTAGAGTTAGAATTTGTTTGGTGACAATATCAATTCAACATTTCTTTTGCAGGTACTATTTTTCTACAGTGCCACATCATGTTTTATGGCCTTATGCCAGCATTGTGGAAGAGCATATACTTTCTGGTGGTAAAAACTCTTGTGCTGTGCTAATAGCCATATTTTCACTACTTTAATTGTTATGTTCAAAGTGTGTCCTAAGTAGAGAATCCGTAAGTGATGCAAACAGGTGGAAACCATACAGTGCCATGTATGAGACAATGATGTCCAACCCTATTTAGTGATGTGTTCCTGGGTTCTGAGACTTGTGTGTCGACGTGCTTTGTCATGTTGGAGCAAGACTTCTTTTGGATTTTTATCAAACCAAACATGTCGGATGGTTCTTGAGTTTGCCTACTGTCTGCACATATGCATCTGAATTAATGACTGACCCTTCTAGCAAGACATTCACGAGAATGGCTCCCTCACTTTCCCGAAAGACTGTCCTCATAACTTTCTCAGCAGAAGAAGCAAAAAAGTCTGCAATTGAATTTCATGACCCGTTTCTGTCCAGCTGGCAATCAGATCTATTCTGGGAAATTAACTGTACAGTTTCTAACAAAAAACTTAGAGCCACAAATGTGATCCGTTCACTTATGTGAAAATGTACATGTCTGCTGTTATAATTATGTGTCCAACAGTCTGCACAAGTTTCCAACACTATATACTGCAGAAATCTGAAGAGGAAGTTCTATATCAATTGAGCAGTCCGTATGCTGCATCTGCAAGTTATGTAGTGGTTAATGGTAAGAGACATTCAATACATACATTAATTTTTCGAGGCCACATTTTTTTATACTTGGTTCTGTCTGTTGAAACTAAATGTATTTAAGAAGCAATCATAATTTACTTCACTTTCTGCCATGCCAGAAATAACAACTACATCCAAAAATATTTTTATAACTGGTTTCGTTTTGTACAATTTTTTCATCAATACCATCTGTGAGAAATCGAACAAATATCATGCTGCGCACTTTTTATAGAAACACAGATATATCATCCACATTCGAAATCCATTAGTGGATTCGTAAAGAATGAAGTTGACTGATAGTGATATAATAGGTGTTTAACAAGATATTATCAAAAAATGGCCCGTATTTGAAACATGCTAATGCAGACAGGTGTGAGAACTTCGTGGCTGCCAACAGTAGTGTCTGAAAGTTCTGTGGTTACTGTCTTGGATACAGCATTGTAGGCTGCAAGTAATAGGTTGACAGTATAGGCTGGGCATAAGAAGCAACTCCTATGATTAAGTTTCTGAAGAGTATGTGAAAGAGTAAAAAACAGGGCTATGCTACAATGCTAGAAAGTGAGTGAAATTTCCTTCTTTGTTGTAGATAGTTATGTTACATTTGTCAAAAATAATTTTCAGATGCAATGGAGGCACTGCTAGAAGAAGAAGGGAAACATGAACAGAAGTTGAGGGAGTATGAGCAAGACAGAGCTGAGACAACTCGCACATTGTTGAGCCAGTGAGTAAAGTTGCATCCTTCCTTCTTTTTCCTTCAGAAAATTCTTCCTCATGTTGACTGTAACTCTGTCCATTGTTAGGATGTAATTGAAATAAATTTGTGTTCTATAAGTTGTTGTTATTTCAATCTGGAATTTCATATTGTGACCTTTTCCTTTTAAAAAGTTCTGCTAATCTTATGACAGATTCTATGACCTAGCATCAGTGGCATACAGATACAACTAAATAACAATTGTCTTATATTAATTGAACTAATAATTAGACTGGATTTATCTAAACATATAAACGTTACTGGCAGTCCTGTAGGACTTATTTCTTTTAAAGTTCTTTAATTTTAATGTTTCTCATAGCTTAATTTCAGTTGTGTGCTTGCCATTTATTCATTTTAAACAATACATCTGTATGTCATTCTATATAGTACCAAAATCATACAAATAAGGAAATTATACCCAATTAAACTTAAGTTACAATGTGATGGCCTATAGGCTTTTGACTTACAATGCTAGTAATAATAATTAAATTCAGTATATTAATTTATGTTTATAAATTGAACTGTCTAAATATTATATTTAAATTTTATAATTAATAGTTTAACATTGCAAGGAATAAAATAAAATAAAAAAGTATCAGTGTCTGGGGAAACTGAACCAGGATCTGCAAATTATCATTCTATGCTCGAGACCACTCACCCACCATTGAGTCTTGACAATGGCACTCTAAAACTCCCTCATACTCTATGTTTGCACGATATGCATGTTCAAAGAAAACTGCTGACTTTTTGAATTCGGCAATCTGTGTCAAGTGATTGACTCCGTATTACATATTTGTTCAGAACATATGTGCCCATCCTTCACTTAAATTACACTCCAGTGTTGTTTGCACTCTGCTTACTGCAGTCTTGGAAAATGTTACATGCAGCTTGCTGCAAATAAAGTTGTTAACATCTTGTTCATTGCCTTTCTTGTGTAGTGGATGTATCACGCCTTCCACTCTCCTGAGAGTTTTCCTGTCTTCCAGATTTTTTCAATAATTAATTTTAGCTTTTTTTTATTTTTGATAGAGACCTATAAATGTTCTATAATAGAGTCTTTCCGACTAACTTTGTAAGGTTTTAACAAATTCAGTTTCTTTGATAATGGGATAAACCTTCTAAATTTGCAAGCGTGTGTGAATATTTGAGCTTATTGATTGAGCAATTAAGAAGTGTTTCGAAATTTCCAAAGTTACGTATGCCAAATCAGTAAGCCTATCCCACACACCTCTGTTGTTAGATTTACATTTGAGGTACATCAGCTTAACTCTTTAAATTTCACTTTCTCCTCCAGAGGTCTACTAGAAAAGTGCCTCTTTAACAGATCATCTACAGAAAACACTTTCATACTGCTTCATATACTCACTTGTTTTACCACTATTTAACATGTAGCCTTTTGACATACAGGGATAGCAATCATAACTATATGGAGTATATTAATTGTGTGTGTATAAATTGAAGTGTTACTTTTAAATTTTATAGTGGATAGTTCAACGTTGTGAGGAAGAAAGTAAAAAGGAAAAAAGAATGTTGTTATCAGCAGGAATCAAACCCAGGTCTACAAATTACCAATCTATGCCCTCATTGTATGCCCACAATGCCATCACAACAACAGTTCGTCAAAACATCAGTCTGGGCACAGTGGCTAGAGACAATAGTTGTGTGTGTGTGTGTGTGTGTGTGTGTGTGTGTGTGTGTGTGTTGTGCTTGTGTCTGTTTTCTACTTTAGAAGAAAGCCTCGCGGCTAAAAGCTAGAATATATAGCAGTCTTTTCATTGTGTCTGTGTGTGACTCAGTGTCTCCTCTATATGGTAAGATTCTGTCATTTTCATTATATTTCTGTTAGAACTTTGTTAGATGAAATGTGACTGTCTTTGCATAGAAGCCATTGCTATAATCAGACTGAACAATTGTCAGAAAACTGATTCCATATTCTATAGTAGGCTACTTTGACGAAAACTGTTGAACAAATCTTGACGATTGTGATTGTTACTTTCATATCGTCACTTTTGTAAAGGACAATAATGTCAGAGGAAATTATGTATAAAGTGAAACTGAATTTACAGTTTTGTTGCATATTTATTGCCTCCCACCCTTCCCCCCTCTCCTCCCCTCCCTCCTCCCCACCCCCACCCCACCAACACTTCCACCTACCCACCCATCCATCCTCAATTCGAGTGTGATTGAATGTATGATATTGCATTGCATATAGTACTCTTGTTACATTGGTTTTCATTATACACTTCTGACAACTTTATTGGTTCAGTTAATAACAGGAAAAATAATTTTGATGACAGTATTGTGTGTCTGCTTTGCAGTATAATTTTCTGTGTGTATAGATTATGTATTTTTTGAGAATTTTGTGCACTATGAACAGTGACATACTACTTTCAATTCAGGGAACTGGAAAATAACCAGCAGCTGCTGAGCTTATTGTCAAGCCAGGATCA
The DNA here is from genome assembly GCF_023898315.1 of Schistocerca nitens. Lineage (NCBI taxonomy): Eukaryota > Metazoa > Arthropoda > Insecta > Orthoptera > Acrididae > Schistocerca > Schistocerca nitens. The sequence continues at coordinate 503,025,219 of NC_064618.1, forward strand.
GAACAAGAATGAGCTCTTGAGAAGATTGCACAAAGATGAGGAGTTGCAACGTGCAGCTGTTGGGGCCCTGTTGGAGCGAGGTGATGCACGCTCATGGGGGCTTGTGCAGCAAGTAGCTATTGTAAGCTCCCAACTAAGTGCACTTACTGCCCTTGAACTGGAACGCAGGCGTCTTGATGTAGCAGAGCATGTGGTAAGTTTTAGGTTTTCTATTGTTGCTTTGCTTTTTGATTCTAAATTATTATTTTTTTTTAACAAACTAACAAATTAATGACATTTTCAGATAAGCAAAAATTTGATCAATCTGGAAAAGAAATTGGTAGTTTTAGATTAAAAAAAATCGTGATTGATTGATCTGAATACCACAGACCATAGCACAATTCAAAGGAATGAATAATGTGAATAAACTATTCAGAGGCTGGAATGCACCTACCAATGCAACTGCTAATAGGTGGTCCCTTGCTACAAAATGAGTTTTGTAGGGTGTGAGAAGTATCATGTCCCATATGCGGTGCAAGTTCATTACAGCTGTGCCTCAATATGTGATTTATTGCTTCATGCTACTTACGTAATGAACATTTTGATAGGAACAATACAGTATAACATAACATCATAAACACCATCACTTGTTTCTAAATGCTGAATAGTGAAATCTAGTGCAAAAGCTGTATTTAGCTAATAAACAGTGCTTTGCCTATTTTGGAAAGGCATGGTTGACTTGAGAAAGCTGATGTTGTGGAAGTGTAAAATGCTCGCACATCAGCATAGTTCGCATAAAGTAACTTTGTGGTTGGCAAATGTTGGTGGGGGAGAGGACATTGTTGCTTACCATGTACTCATGTGACCAATGTAAGTCACTTAATATTTAGGTCTTCCCCCTTCACCCTATGTCATCTGAATTGCCTGACAAAGCTTTGCTTGCAAATCAGGCAACACTGTGATTATATGGAGGCTGAGAAAAAGACACGGTTGGCTCCTACCACTGAGCTTACTAAAATGTCAGTCCCAACAGTATTTTAATCAAAGTATAGCCACAGATAACCTCCAGGAGGAGTCAAATTGTGCAAACAGTGTGGAGATGCTGTAATGATGTATAATCATGATTTAGAATACCTGGCACTCCAAATAGGCAGCTGCTCATACTCGGCCTCATAGTATTGTAAACTTTGTGAATGCTTCACTGCAACTGCAAAACAATGTGCATTAGAATGATGAATGCTCTCCGGAGCCCAGCATTCATTTGCTGGGTATGGGCTAGGTGACCCTGGGTTGCCGAGGTGGGGACTGGTAAGCACTGCCTGTAATCTGTCACTATAAGCTCTGGGCATGCTTCAGCAACCACTGTACAGCTCAGCGATGGAACTTGCATGTCACAGGGAAAGAGATCTCGGCCTGACAGGGCAGATGATAAAAACCTCTATAAAAGAAAGCCATTAGTCCCAGGATGTGCTGCATGCCAGTGAGGTGCATGGCCGTTGATGTGGAACAGTTGTTAGCACTCAATCTATGGGGAATCTGCCACATCTCACCTCAGTTGTATGGGGCTTACCTAACCAAGTGGGGCTCTGTGTGAGTGGACTCCTTATTTCCCCAGCTGCTCATGAAACCAAGAGGAAACCATAACAATTTTCTCCTTGTAGCAGAATGGGTGGGCTGCCAGTAAGTACCAACTCTCAATTACTCAAAGGGCCCCATGTGACAAGTCCTCCAGATACTGTATTTTATCAGAATAGTTCAGTATTTGGTAACAGAACACACACTGCAGCTCAGAATGTGTTTTTGATAGTTAAAATAAGAGAGAGTGGCTCTGAAAATGTTGCCCCCTTTGCACATTCAGAAGGGTTTATAGGGCATCGCTGGTACATTAAAATCTGTAAAGAGGTTGTGCAATGGAACACTGTTGGTTTAAAGCTCTAGTTCTCAACAAGTGACAAACCTGTAGAAACTGAAAAGCCTGGGGGAATATTCCATTGAAACAGCTTCATACTGCCTTGAACTAAAGCAAAGGTGTTGTGCCATGCAGGGATCTGCTGGACATTCCCAAAGAAAGACTGAGAGATGAGTGGGCTCAAGAAGGTATGGTCAGTATGCAAAATATCGTGAAGAGGTGGATTAAAATCTGGTAAAATCTCCCAGGGCATGTCAGGGCAGATTTACTTCACTTAAGTGTGTGGCCTTATGTCCCAAACACACTGTGCTTTTTTAAATGCCAGCACTTTAGGATATGAGAGAGAAGCCACTTGTGGCAAATGTGGTAAGACTGCCCACAATGGAGTCATTTGTTCATCTCCTTTGAAGTGTGTGAAGTGCTCTGGGAATCATCCTGTCTGGAGTAGGGATTGCAGCTTTTATCTGGAAGAACAGAAGCTACAAGAGATTAAAACTATGAAGCACATCCCATACAATGAGACCAAAAATATGTATAAGCCCATGCAGCCACCTCCATTTGCTACCTCCTTTGCGTCAGCTCTTAAAAAGCCTGTTCAGAAAGCTGATGTTTGTACACAAATGGGGGTTGCTAGTGTCAGCACTAGTACTTGTGTTTGTCAATGCACTTGCATTGCTGCAGTTATTTCGAAGCCTGTACCTTCCCCCAGAAAATCAGAAAAGTCTGATGACGATGCAGAGGTCCCTGTCTCTCCAATGGCTTGCCTGGTCCTCCACCCAGCACTGCCATTACCACTTCCATGGCTGTGGGTCTGAAGCCTCCCCAGTCCAAAAAATCAAAAGCCAAGCGTCAGCTGCAGACAGAGATAGGAAGTAAGTAGTCCGACAGTGTCAACATCACTCTCTTTGGTGTCTCTCATGATTCATCTTCAGATGTCATATGGGCCACTCATCTTTTCACAAGACTGACAAGGAACCACTTCAGCACAAAGTCACAAGTTCAATCTTTAGTAAAGCTCATTTCAAAATGTTGTGGTAACAATTATGACAGGAAAAATATTAGCTATTAATGATTCACTATGTACATCAGGAGGGTGACAGGAAGTGAGTGTCTGGGAGATGCAGTGATCAACCTCTGATGCATCTGCTCATGCAAGATTACTAAAATTTGGTTTTAAGTGGAAATTGAAATTAATCACTGAAAGAAAAAATGTCAAAATTAACTGGAGCAGACAGAAATTGATGATAATGGATGCTTTTCTGTTAGTGACCAAATGGACTTCTAGAAAATGCTGTAAAATTTAGAGAAGATTGCATCTTTTAATACCACCATTAATTTTGCGGGGCTGGAATCTGTTATTTATGGGCGAAATGGAATCATAACTTCGAGACTGTGGCCAACTCATTTAAGGTTCTGCACTTGCATTCAAGTTTGCAAAATGCTTCATGATGATCAGCAGTTAATTTCAGGGACACTGCAGCAAGTTGCAAATGAATAAATAGCAGAGTACTAATTGTATTCGGCCTTTGCATCTCCACACCACGATCTGCTAAGCTCGTATTGGTTGTTGGCTGTAACAATAAAACATTAAAACATTTCATGTATCTGGGAGAACTGTTAAAATGAGAACTAGTGAGACTGAACTAGACATCAGATTTGTCTACACAAAATAAAGATTATTTACTGATATGCAAGGAACACAGCTATTGTGCATCCTATCACTACAAAGGCTAACAGACAAGAAAGAGTGTGTGTGTGTGTGTGTGTGTGTGTGTGTGTGTGTGAGAGAGAGAGAGAGAGAGAGAGAGAGATATCTGAGCAGGAACACTCTTCATACATTCGATCGCAATCAGTCACAGGCTGACTGCCGCTATATCTTTGAAACATTATTTATGAAATAATAATTACATTTCACAAAATTAATTGACATGGGTCTGCTCATGTAATGCTTCATTCCTATGGGATCTATGGATTACAGTTCACAAAAAATGATTATAGACATTCAAGAAATGTACATAACAAACCAGTAACTTGCACCATGAACAACAAATAAAAAAGGGCATGCCACAGTGATCACAAAGGTTCGTACCATCAAGATTGAAGGAGAACTCCTTGGGAGTTACAAACCATGAAAGATGTTCTGCTAGTTAGGTATCCACTTTTAAAGAATGCATATTGATGTAAAGGGGTGATGAGAACTGAAGGAATGTGATGTCACCACAACCGAATGCGGAGCAATCTGTCATGGAGCTTATTGTGAAACTGGCTGTCCTTTAGGCATAGTTGCAGATAGTGTGATAATATGTTTTGTAGACATGGAAAATATAAACATCCAGAGGCCAAATTTGTCCAGTGTTTCCAGATGGTATAAACTGCAGTGCCACACACTTTTCAGGAAGGATAGTTTGCTCTAAAGGAGTATGATTTTTATACGCAGACAAGGAATTGAGCAAAAGCAAGTAATTATGATCAGCTATTGGCCAAAAGCAGTGCACATGCCATATTTGTAGTTCTCTTGGGCTAATTTTCCCACTCGAGCTTGCTCTGATGTAAATATTCCCTACTGCTCTTGCAAGATCACACACGTGAAAAGAATCATAGGGGACAGAGAATTTCCAACTCCTTGCAGCACAATAAATAACTCTCCAGCCAATTTACCATTCAGATTAACAATCGACGTAATTGTATATGTCATTGATGTTGCTTGATCTTGATAAAACACTCTTGGTCCCTATAATTTCCAGGGTTCCTTTCATATTCATAAGCACTTCCTCTTCAAATCTTGATCATCGAAGTTGAAAACAAATTCCGTTCTGAATGCTGGGATAAGTTTGTTTATCTCATCTACAAAATTTCTGGCTGACTCTGTAGTTTGTTAGGTTGACACAAAGTTTGAAATTTTGTTATCTTACGTCTTCTAGTTCTGTAGCACTGTTTAAAGTTATGCAACGATCCACTGCTTCCCTTGAAATCACTATAACCTATGTCACGCACAATTTGATGTGCATAATGTACTAGGTCAGTATTATGCACATCCTGTAAGTTGTTTCAAACATCCTTGAAATGTACAAATGACAGTTATTTTAACAAGTGTGTCTTGTCCTCCATTGAATAGCCATAGTTTTTCTTATGCACTAAACAGTGATATTGCTGTGGACTTAATCAAAATCTGTTAATAATTTTTTTAGTAAGTTACAGATGATCTTCCATGTATGCAATTACGTTTAATACCTGCTCTTTGAAGGGGGTCGCCAAGCATTTGCATGGTAATATCCCACTGGCCACGCAAGGATCGCACTGTTAATGCCTGAGCCGAAAACTTACCGTGTATGCTAAGGAGTATGTGCCCATCGTGACTGGGGCAAGGGGATCCTGAGTAATGGATTGCTGGTTAGGTAGCCATTGCTAAGAGTGGTTGGCACACATGGGTAGAGCCCGTGTTGAGAGTGGGTGGCACCATGGCAGATGAACCACAAATGAAGCAGATGAAGTTATCTCCTGCTGGTGGCCATATGGCTCCAGCAATCTCAATGGAAGGAAAGTCCTTGTACAATGCAGAAAGATATTATCCTAGAATGTTCCCTTCCCTGGCTATGCCATGGGAGGAACATAGGGCTAAATGGCAAGCAGAGAAATACTCTGCAATATTTGGTTTGCATGAGGACTTGTGGGGATTCCTTCTTGGCCACAAAGCAGTCATTCTTTGTGTAAAACATAGAAGACAAGTCGTGGGTGCTGCTTGCTTGTAACAAGGTGGGTGACTTACTAGTGACTGTCGCTCCCCATGATAGTCTAACTATGATTCAGGGCATCATTTTTCACCAAGGCCTGCTCTAGCAATCAGATAGTGAGCTACACACCAACTTGGAGCAACTTCGTTTGTTGTGTCCATAGGGAACCAAAGGACAATAGGGTTGCTAACAGTGCCTTCATCTTGGCCTTTGAGGACATTTCTTTGCCTGAAAGGTCAAGGTGATGGTGTACCATTGTGATGCGAAAGTGTGTGTGTGTGTGTGTGTGTGTGTGTGTGTGTGTGTGTGTGTTTGTTTGTTTGTTTTTCCATGCAGTGCTTTATGTATTTTAAATTTAGGCACATGCCTTCGGCTTTGCAATGCTAGCCCCATCTGTAGATATTGTGGACGACAGTTGCATGTAAACACTCCTTGTGCCCCTCCCCCCATCTGTGTTAAATGCGAAAAGCACAGATTGTACTGTTTTTCATAAAGAGAAGAAAATAAGGTAATATAAGACTCTGGACAAAGTAACTTATCAAGTGACCAAGAAGAAGTATGAGCAGTTGCACCCAGCATGTGTAACAGTGCCATATGCTACACCTATGATGACGTCACCCCCTTTGGTGACACTGCTCCCACCCATTACACCTCCATGTCTTTTGACAGGACAGGGTCCCTCGGGAGAATTCCTTCCAAGGCTTTTGCCTGTCTACAACCAGTCACCAGCCAGTGGCTGGAGGAGCCACGCTGCTGGTCGCAAGGCTTTGCAATCATTATCATTACCTGAAACTCATACAGAGAAGCCATCACAGTCATCCAAATCTAAGGAGAGGCTTGCCATAGCCGTTCACAGTATAATGTCCATAGTAAGGAATCCTGTCTGATGCTCCTTATTTATTGACGATTTTGTGGTGATCTGCTCTTCCTCCAGTACTGGAACAAGAAGTCATCTGTTGCAACTTACAGTGAAGAGGTTGGAGGCAGGGGCTGCAAAGACTGGTTTTACATTGTAACCAGAGAAGTGTGTGTGTGTGTGTGTGTGTGTGTGTGTGTGTGTGTGTGTGTGTGTGTGTTCATTTTAATCATACTTATCATGCTTTTACTTTACTTGAGTTACTTATGTGGGACACTGTCTTCCATTTGAAAGACTCTGTGAGGATTCAGTGCCTCATTTTTAACTCAAAACTGTCATGATTACCACACCTAATGGTCCTAGGCAAGATCACAGAAGGCATTTAACATCTTGAAAAGTTGTATACTATACAAATTGAGGGGATCAGTTTAGCCACGGGCACTTACAGGAACAGCCCCATACCCAGTCTCTTTGCTGAGGCTCGTGAATCACCAACTACCACCCAGTGACAACTCCTTGTAGTCCACCAGGTGTGTACATTCCTCACCACTCCCACTTCCCGAGAGCATCATACCATTATTTGTCCAACTATGGAATGCCTCTTTACCAATCATCCACAGGCAACGAGATCGTTTGGGATTCTTGCAAAATATATGCTGGAGTCCCTTGGTGTGGGGCACTACAGGCTCAAACCCGGGGTTTTAACCTACTCCCACCCTGGTTACTCTAGAGGCCAGCAGTAATTTTAGATTTAGTGCAGTACAGGAGCAATTACACTCCTGCTTATGTTTCTAATACAATGTTTTGTTATATTTATTGAGGGCACTGGAGCTGAGGTGTGCCGTGCCTGCTAAATTCCTTGTGTTTTCTAACTGCCAGAGTGTCCTTTACTGCAACATTGGTATCCAGCTGCTAAAGTTGTCCAGGGTATCAAGGATGTTCTTCTCCTCTAATAAAGTTTGGGGAATGAGGCATCTTTCTGCTGGGTGCCAGGGCACATGCACACATCAAAAAAAGTTTTGCATCACCTCAGTTCCAAGAGTTTCGGAACCTGTACAGAAGATTAGAATAGAGATCAACATAAAAGTCATTTCTGCCCCTTTTATTGCTCATGAAAACCACACATTGCATGTTGTACCACCATACAGCGAGACCTTCAGAGGTGGTGGTCCTGAATGCTGTACACATGGGTACCTCTAATACCCAGTAGCACATCCTTTTGCATTGAGCATGCATGTATTTGCCGTGGCATTCTATCCACAAGTTCATCAAGGCACTGTTGGTCCACATTGCCCCACTCCTCAATGGTGATTTGGTGTAGATCCCTCAGAGTGGTTGGAGGTTCACATCATCCATAAACAGCCCTTTTCAATCTATCCCAGATATATTCAATAGGGTTCATGTCTGGAGAACATGCTGGCCACTCAAGTCAAGCGATGTCATTATCCTGAAGGAAGTTGTTCACAAGATGTGCACGATGGGGGTGCGAATTGTCATCCATGAAGACAAATGCCTTGCCAATATGCTGCCGATATCATTGTACTATCGGGTCGGAGTATGGCGTTCAGCTTGCCGGGTTGCTTCCAAACATGTCTCCGACGATTATCTGGTTGAAGGCATATGCGACAATTATCAGTGAAGAGAAAGTGATGCCAGTCCTGAGTGGCCCATTCAGCATGTTGAGATCCTCTGTACTGCACTGCTGGTTGCAAAGATGGACCTTGCCATGGACGTCGGGAGCGAAGTTGCGCATCTTGCAGCCTATTGCGCACAGTTTGAGCATTATTCAACATGGTGGCATTGCTGTCAGAGTTCCTCTGAGCCATAATCTGTAGGTAGTGGTCATCCACTGCAGTAGTAGCCCTTGGGCAGCCTGAGTGAGGCATGTCATCGACAGTTCATGTCTCGCTGTATCTCCTCCATGTCCAAACAACATCGCTTTGGTTCACTCCGAGACGCCTGGACACTTCCCTTGTTGAGAGCCCTTCCTGGCACAAAGTAACAATGCAGAGGCAATCAAACTGTGGTATTGACCTTCAAGGCATGGTTGAACTACAGACAACACGAGCCGTATACCTCCTTCCTGGTGGAATGACGGGAACTGTTCGGCTGTCGGACCCAATCCGTCTAATAGGCACTGCTCATGCGTAGTTGTTTACATCTTTGCACAGGTTTAGTGACACCTCTGAACAGTCGAAGGGACTGTGTCTGTGATACTATAACCACAGTCAACATCTATCTTCAGGTGTTCTTGGAACCAGGGTGATGCAAAACTTTTTTTGTGTGTGTGTGTGTTGTGTGTGAGGAACAAAAGGGTAAATAGAGCAACTAAGGAGGCATGTTGTAATCCTCAGCTAGTTCAGTGTGCCATCTACTATTACCTCACTGTGGAGGTGCAGAACCATGTGTTGATGGGAAGAAGAGTGGCTGGAAATGACAGAAAATAATCTGCTTCTATTAAAGTTACAACCCGGCTGGGTCACAGCTCCTTCCAACCACACACATGGGATGAGGTGCTCCCCACTTGTCTTCACATAGGCCACAGCCCTATGACATATGGTTTCTTGCACCAGCAAGATGACTTCCAATGTGTTGGGCTTGTGGAGTACAGATCACTGTGCACTGCATTTTTATTAAACCATGTGGCAGAGGATAGTGACAGATTTGCCAAAAGATGTGCTCTCTGCATTAAGTGACATTCAGACAAATATGATTAGAGTTTTAAAGTTTTGTGATATGTTCAACATATTTCCTAAGATTTTAGGGAGATGTTCTTAATGTTCTAACTGGGTGATTGGCTCCCACATGTTTTTTGTTAACAGCCAGCCAGTCACATTTTGCTGTGCTGCTATTTATCTCCTTTGTTATTTTCTTCATGTTTTAATCCCAGGTATAGCACCTTCCACCATTTCTCCATTTTCTTACAGCATGTGAGCTGGAGCGATTGTGTGGGTCAACATTGGTAATGTGGGAGTGAGTGTGGGAGGGAGGGAGTGAGGGAAGGAAGGATGGATGGATGGATGGATGGATGGATGCTCACTTTTTATATTTACTCCTCATGGTGTGACAACATTTTTAGCTGTTTAGCCACAATCAATTGTTTCATAAACAAACAAAAAAAACACACACACACAAACACAAAAAGAGAAAGAAAGAGAGAGAGAGAGAGAGAGAGAATAATATCTTATTGTAATTTGATTTCATTTTAGGCATAATGGGAAAGTTACTACTCTATGCAAATTTCTATTAAATTTACATTTTTCTTAATATTCTTGATGTTTTAGTGAAGAACTAAATGGCTTTTCATAGGAAACACTCAGTAACATATATCAACTGAGCCACCAGCAACACCTTATTTATGTTAGACCAGCCAGAAAACATCAAAGCCTTTCATGTTCAGTTCATTTCCTTCTCTCTATTGCAACATTGCATTGTTGAGCTGGAAAAAGAGTAGACACTTTCTTCCTTAAATTCATTTGTGTCTTGGAGTTGCAAAATACTAATTGGTTCCAAGTTGAAACAATATAGACCATTAATTAGCCATTAAATATCATCAAAAACCTATTTTGAATATAATGGACATGATCCTTTTCATGGTGTTACTAATGTTTTAGTTTGCAGATGAATGACTGTGTGGAATTAAGTTCATATTATACATATGAAACTGTCAGAGTGGTGCCAAATCAAGTCTTTCACCAGGCCAGGAGCCACATGATATACTGGAGAAATGATATTGTGTCATATCAGCATTGGGGTTTATTGTTGTAAACACAACATACAGTGGAAATAAAACTACAGTGTTGCACACAGTAGTGGGTGAGCCTCCATAAACACATCTCCCTCATCTAAAACTACTAGTCTAGCAAGACATTGTAATCTCACCTGTCCTTCCTAATTCCATCTATTGTCCACATTAGTCTTTTATGAAGATTTGAGAAGAGTGAAGATTACAGTAAACTTTTTAGTTTACTTAACGCTTCATGTAGAGTTGGCTCCAGTTCTTCTTGTCTTATTGTCTGATTCTTGAAGCTGAAAATGTCACATTTCAGGTCCACATGTTTGGAGTGATCTAAATAACTTTGAAGATTGTTGTTACAAAATTTTTGTTTTTACATTAATATAATTTCTCACATTTTACTATATCATATAGTCTTTTGATTTTTCACATTAATAAAGCCAAAATTACATTGTTCGCACAAAATACAAAAATACGTCTGATCACATCAGAGGCATGCTTACGACTCTCTCACTCTGCGTAAATAACCATATTACATATATTGGTCTGTATATGTGTGGATGGATATGTGTGTGTGTGCGAGTGTATACCCGTCCTTTTTTCCCCCTAAGGTAAGTCTTTCCGCTCCCGGGATTGGAATGACTCCTTACCCTCTCCCTTAAAACCCACATCCTTTCGTCTTTCCCTCTCCTTCCCTCTTTCCTGATGAGGCAACAGTTTGTTGCGAAAGCTTGAATTTTGTGTGTATGTTTGTGTTTGTTTGTGTGTCTGTCGACCTGCCAGCACTTTCATTTGGTAAGTCACATCATCTTTGTTTTTAGATCAATTACATGAAAGTTTTCAGAAAACCAAATGATATAAATGATCTGTCCAAAATTCAAAACGTAATACTGGTATCAACAACTACTGTTGGGGAAAAGTAATGCTAGAGGAGCATGTCCTGTTACAGTGTGCAAGTGAGCTCCTGTAAACTGTGGGAAGTAGGAGAAAGGTACTGGCAGAAATTAAGCTCTGAAGGTAGTACGCGAATCGTGTCTGCATAGTTCAGACAATAAGGACAGGCTTGGTTTCAGGTACGAGTCCTCGTCCAGAACACAGTTTTAATCTGTCAGGAAGTTTCTATACTGTCAGTGCCTATTTATGTAAAACATGGTATATACTGGTACAAATTAAACATAAATTAGTAATGAAATACCTGTCTCATATTATATTATATTTTTCCAAAATAAGGTATCATACCTGAAAATAATGTGCCCACAATCTATGAAGGATGGAAGTTCATATTTTTGAACATCTCTTTCATAATGGTGGGAAACCTTACACTATTTTTTAACTTCTAGTGGCTAGTGATGAGATACAAATGAATACATGAGTAGATGCATAATGCATACTTGTAGCATTTCTGCTAACTTGTTTGTAAAAAGAATATATATACAACAGATTAATGTTCAACATAAAACTCATTGTCAGACTAGAACTTAAGTAATTATAGGCCTGTATGTATGATTTTTATCACACTTTTGAGGTATTAATACTATCTCTAGTATGAAAAAAGAAGACAAATCAGGATTACAATCTTTTCGTATGTTATTATAGACAGACAGGGCAGGAAGGAAATATTGCACAGATGTAGGCTTTATAACAAACTAGAAAATTTAAAGTATTAAAGATGCTGAAGGAATCTCAGACACAATAGGTAGACTGTTTTAAAAATAAACAAAATATAATCCATGGGAATCATTCATGCCTTTTTACCAACATTTTAACAGTACGAAAAAGAGGCAAGAAATCACTACGATGAGTTATAGAAATTTATAAATAACAGAAAATTCCATTACAAGATAGTAATAGGAGATTTCTTTGCTAAAATTGGACAAAAACTTAAGAATGATACATCAGTGGGAGTCTTTGGATATGGTACTAGAAATGACAAACTATATGTTAGTATAATTTGCTGAGAGAAAAAACTTGTTTACTTCAAGCACATTCTTTCAGAAGAAAACAATTAGAAAATTGAACAATGGAAAATCTTGTATAGAATAACTGTAGGAAAGAGATGAATTGCTACTCATTACACAAACAAGGCATTGAGTGGCAGCAGGCCACACATATTTTTGTGTATTTTCTTTGTCCTGCCTGCACCACACGTATTTTCTTGCACCTCACAACTAACAGCCCCATCTTCCCTTATTCAAGTATGCTCCTTACTGACCTCATCCAACCCGTTTACATCTTCTGCCTCCTCGCTCCAACATATCTACCCATCGACATGCACCCAACTTGGTTACCCTCTTTTTATTTGTCTTTTCACTTTGATCTCATCCTGCTTCTTCATTATTATTATTTCAGTTACATCTTGTTTCTCCCTGTACTTCATCTAGTTTCATCTTTTTGTAATATTTCCATGCATATGTGTGCATTTTTTATTCTCCGTTAAGAATCCTTGCTCCTTCCTTCTGCACCAATACATAAAAGTTACCATATCCCTAGCAAGAACCTAGTTCCACATACTGTTCCTGCATTGTCATGTACTCATGGAACCCCGTCCCCCTCCCCTCAATATGGCCTGGACATCAAATTACCCGTATGTGGCTGCAGTCTGTTCGTCCAGTAACCTACATCTCTTCAAATTCTGGTGGTGCATAGCCATCACACCATCACAAAGCTCCTGCAAAACCATATAAATCAAATTTAAGCTCCCTTACATTTCCTCTGCTCCATCCATAAAATCCTCCTGCTCTCTAATCCCACATTCCTGCATTAAACCTCCCAGATCGAAACCCTTGCTCCCCCTCCCCAGGAACTAGAGCAACATGCACAATGCCACCTTAAAAAACTGTCCAACCTATTTATCTATTACTGCTGGCTTGGTCTACCACTATCCACCACCACTTCGAGAGCCTCCTTAAAACCTCCCCCCACATCACCTCATAGCTGCCACATCCTCAAGAGTCCCTCTTGCCACCCTGCAGAACCAAGAACCTAAACAGATCTGTAACACAGCATGAACCTGTCCTCCAAAAGCCTCAGTCCCTTAAAAAAGGTTGGGCCTTATTGCCCAGAGAAGACTGTGACTGTGATGACTCACCCTGAAATTTTTCACACAGGAAGAATACAGCAAAAGAAATGCACTGTTAAAATTTTAGCTGCTAAGACATACTGCAAGTATTTTTTTTTTTTTTTTTAATGTTGAAGTTACTCATTTGTGTTACATGAAGAACTGCTTACAACTGTGATTTGTATTGCCTTTTTTGCCTAGCATGTGATTTGGCCAATAAGCAGACACAGCTGTGACAAGATTATGTTACGCCATATAGCTTAAACTACACACGTGTGAATTTTAAGCATTGAAACCATACCAAAAATGTTTCAAATCATTAATTTATTGAATAACATGTAGTTCGTATCAGCAAGCATTTGCAGATGTAGTTGTTACACAAGTGACTAAAAGAGGAAAGAAAATAAAGATAGTGTATAATGCTACATTACCGAGAACTTCCATCAAATGGGACTTTAATTTGTTAACATTAAATATCTTATAACATTTCTTATAGCACAGTCTTTATGGTAATGTTTGAATAATGTATATTTTACTAACAATTTATTTCCTCTAGTCATCACAAAGATGCGAAGTGTCTGTTGGATGGCAAAAATGTAAGTTTTCCTTACGCCAGGCACACCTGATAAAAGAAAAATTAATGCATTCACGCAACTAACAGTAATTGCCTAGTTTTATTTACACACCACTGGAATGGAGAAAGAAATGGTCGTTGTTCTGCACATTATGCTGCATACAAGGCAAAAGTGAACAAATTTGCAAAATGTGATGCAAACTGTCAGTGCAGAAACGACTGAAATTTAGCAATACTGTTCTGCTTGTAAACCTGAAATGACAAAAATCTATTATAAATTATGTTGTTCGGCAATTTTCTGACAAGTACTTAATGCTGTCAAAAAGTGTTTTTATTGAGAGGCTGAATCCCATTTTTAGTTCCTGGTGGAATCCGAGCTATATTAACAGTCTTTTTGTAATGTCCCTAACTACAGAGGTATCATTATGTGTAGGCCAAGAGTCAAACAAAACAATGAACTTTTTTCTGCACATGATAAGATGATGTTTTGGATGTAACAAGGAAAATTATTCTCTTGCAGTTTTCAGATTTTGTTATGTTAATTACTAGTTTTTTGCAAGTAAACAGTTCTTTTTTTATTTTTTTGTCCTAATTTGCCTTCAAGTTTCTGAATACAGATACCAAGCTGTGGAAATGGTAATCCACTGATACTTATCATTAGCAATGTTGTATAAGAATGCGTCATAGCATTCATCAACTGCACAAGCGACTCTGTCTTTTCTTCACTTTAAATGGTAAAGTGCAGTTTGCATGCAGTTCTTGCATGAAACCCGACTGATCGGCTTTATACACAGCATTTTAGGGAATAGCAAGAAGCTAGTCAGCTATAACAGCAGTTTGTACACTTTACCTATTAATGACATCTCCTCTACACAATTAGTTGAGGGATCTCATAATTTCGGGACCTCCTTTCCTTTGTAATTTTCTGCATCTGTTTAAACAGGTCAAAGAAGCCGGAAAATCAGTAACAAATATCTCACGTGTAGTTCAGCGTGCCTTGTCTCATTGATCTCCCTGCGTATTCATGCACTGACTCTCAAGACCAGTGCTAAACCTTTCATACTTCAAGTTTCATTTTAGCATATATTTTGTACCTTTTGTAAATCTTTCTTCCATTTATACATTTCATGTGCAGATTTACAAGACAAAACTGGCTTTGCGCACTGTTTATGCTGGTGTGATTTCTCCCTCCTTTGTTTAACCCAAAAAATATACAGTCTTTTCATTGTCACTGGAAACTATTATTGTATATGTAGGTACTCTATTTTTTTCTGGACTTTAATTAGCTCAACACTCATTCTCTAAACACAGTTCACAAAATTGTCAGAATTATTTCCTATTTCTTCTAATGTTTCCATCATTTCTGATGTGTCAACATCATTCAAGTGAATGTCCAAGAAATTGACTAATAAACAACACTTATGTAGGTCTTCAGGAGAAGTAGGTGACTTGACTGCATATTTCACCTTTGCAAGATTGAAAACATTAATTGGATTCCACGTTACTGTAAAACTCTGGGACCTGCACAAAGACAGTTGCTATTAGCAAATATATTCGAAGACATCACAAACAAAATTAATTCATTTTTATCTCCATTGTTAACATTTAGTGATACTGAAAAGTCAACTGCTAATTATTAAGAGTATTAAATGAGCTGCAAATTCGAGTGAATAGTAATTTTGAACAGTTGTGTCAGAGAAACTGCTAATGGAAACTGGAATTCACTTTACAAATTATGATCATATTGTGCCATGTTATCTGTTTGCCGATCAGCCGTTGACCAAGGATACTTGCCCGCTTTGTTGCGCATGCACTATCTGCTACAGCTATGGGCTGTACATTTCTCTAGCTGTCTGGCATGCTATGAATTTGGAAATTTTCAATAGTTCTAAAAAAATCGTTCCAGTGTATCTTAGCAGCTACATTTTTGACATTGTGTTTCTTTCAGTGTATTCTTTCCATATAAAAAAACTTCAGGACAGATTTCGACATGTCGGATTGAACTCAACAGTTTGTTAGTCTGGTAGCTGATAATATCTAGCAGTCTTCTTCAATGTGCCTGCCTACCACTCAGTGCCTCCTCTACGTGGTGAATAGCAATCTATCCATTTTGATTAAAGAGCTGTATTTTTATGGACCAAATAGGACTAAAAGTGAAACTAACTATGTTTCATCAAACAATTTGAAAGTTATACAGAACAAGATGTTGGTCTTAACCACTAAGAATTTAAAGTGAACATAGACTGGTATGATGCAATTTAAAAATACATGCAAAGCCAGGAAGTAAGAGTAATGTGGCAGGAAATAAAAAATGCAGAGAATGATAATTTTATATGAGTAGGGAGGTCTGCTTGATAGAAACAAGCAGTAAGTTCAGGATTTGGAAAAATAAATGATACACAGACATAAATGGGAGGAGGTAATTATTCAACACTGGCCCTTAAACTAACAGAAAAAGATACTGCAAGTATGAAGACAACAAAAGAAAAGAAAATTTCAGATAGAATGGGGAAACTATTAAGGAGAGGACAGTAGCTATGAGTAAATGATGATAAGAACATAACAGAATGTACTCAACTGAACGAAACTATTTGTAAGTTCCTTCTCAAAAATTCTAAAAAAACTCTTCTATGACAGGCTTTTAAGTTTCATAAATAAATATGCACCTCTTACAGTACAACAACATGGTTTTAGAAAGTCTAAATCTACACAGACAGCAATTTTTGAATTCTTAGACTGCATTTTAAAATCCCTTGATCAACATAAATTAGCTGCAGGTATTTTTCTGGATCTATCAAAAGCCTTCGATGTCCTGGACCATACCATTCTGCTCGAAAAAGTAGAAAGACAAGGAGTAAGAGGTGTAGCACATAGCTGGTTGTGTTCATACCTAAAAAACCGCAGGCAGAAAGTATCCTTCAGTATGAATTCAACAAAATGAATAAAACAAGAAACAACTCCTTTCTTTCTAGGGAATTACCAATAAAATATGGTGTACCACAGGGCTCAATCTTAGGTCCACTACTCTTCTTGATTTATGTGGACGACTTAGTTGAGTATACGAGTCCCACAAAAACTGTCCTGTTTGCCGATGACACGAGCATATTGCTCACTGGATCCAGTCCAGAAACTTTGCGGTCCTCAGCAGAAATTTCTATGAAAAGACTTTCTGAGTGGTTCACAAAAAGCAAACTCATTATAAATACTGAAAACACTGTGTGTGTCGAATTTCATTTAATTCCTCCAACTAATTAAATGTCTATTCAAGCCCAATTAAAAATGATCCCCTAGAAAATGTAAGTGTCACAAAATTCTTGGGTCTTTGGGTTCAGCAAGACTTAAAGTGGGACACACATATAAATAACTTGTGTAGAAAACTATCATCTGTGTGCTATGGCCTAAGAATTTTAAAGGCTACAACAAGCAAAACAACAGTACTGCAGGCATACTATGGACAGTTCCACTCAGTAGTCCGATATGGGATCGTTTTCTGGGGATACTCAACTCACAGTGTAAAGGTTTTTAGGATGCAAAAAAAGAGCTTTAAGAATAATTTGTGGCCTTAAAAAGATGGAGTCCTGTAAATCCCATTTTACTGAGCTTGGTGTCCTAAATGTTCCAAGTTTATTCATTTATGAAACTATTTTGTTCATTAGGGACTACCTCCTGAAAACAGGTAAAATCCTACAGAACAAAAGTGTACACAACTATAGTACCAGAAGGGAATCAAATATACATCAAAAATATCACAGAACAACCACCTGTCAGAGGAGCATAATTAACATTACTGTAATACTACACAATAAGATACCAGGGGAAATAAAAAATACTACTCATCCAATATTTAAAGCTAAACTAAAGGCATTTCTAATAAAGCACTGTTTCTATTCTGTCAGAGAATTTCTGAATAAGTAACAAAATTAATTGTAGTAGGTACCTAATTTTAATTGCTAATACTATGTATTATTGTAACTTATCTTTGACCTGTCCAATATCAATTGTACAATTTGTGCTATATGATAAAACTGGACCAATAAAAAATCAAATAAAATCAAAAATGTGTCTGAAGTGATGGGAGAATCTACTGTGGAAATTTAATAGTGACTCAAACAGAGAGGAAACTAAGGAGGCACTCAAAGATTATTTAAAACTGTTTATTTAATTCAAGGAGTAAATCGCAAAAACAATGAAAATAAAGACTTTCTGGAAGCAATGTCAGATGTAGTGTATAAAGTCATTTGGGGTTGTGACAAATCTGGTCAGTTATCAGCTTGTAGTTCGTCGGTGGCAGCATTCACAGTGGAAAATTGGATGTAAATGTGGGTGAGTACAGCACTATTTACATCCAATAATGTGGTGTACATACACTGCTGGCCACCATAAATGCAACACCAAGAAAGACAAGAGGTAGCACAACAAAATTTATTTTGTAGATAACATGTTGACCAAGTATCAAATGATTACGTTTACAGACGTCTGTGACATGTGGTTCCTGCCAGAATCAGTAGCCAGAGTAGCCGCCATTGTTGGAGATCACCGCTGCCACACGTCTCGGCATTGAGTCAAAGAGACGTTGGATGTGTTCCTGGGGTACAGCAGCCCAAGCAGCTTCCTCACGTTGCCAAAGATCATCTGGTGTGGCAGCTGGGGATGTAATCTGGGTCACTCGTTGAGCAACCATGGACCACATGTTTTCTATTGGCGAAAGATCCGGAGAGAGAGCCGGCCAGGGAAGCAATTCAATCTGGTTATTGACGAAGAACCTTTGGACAATGCGTGCCACGTGTAGTCGCGCATTATCCTGTTGAAATATGGCTGTGGCCGAGCCCTGAAGGTAAGGAAGGACAACTGGCTCCAGCACCTCGGATATGTAGCGCCGGCTATTTAAAGTACCGGCAATGCGTACTAGAGGCGTGCGAGAGTAATATCCAATACCGCCCCATACCATAATACCCGGTGCAAGACCAGTGTGGCGGTGCATAATGCAGCTGTCCAGCATCCTCTCTCCACGGTGTCTCCACACTCGAATCCGACCATCGTGGTGCTGCAGACAGAAGCGTGCCTTGTCAGTAAAGACAACGTCATTCCATTCTGCCGTCCACATCCGTCTGTCATCACACCATTGGCGACGGAGACGTCTGTGGTTCTGCGTCAATGGTAGACGAAGCAATGGACGTCTTGCGGACAGACCACTCTGCTGTAAACGGCGTCGAATGGTACACGCAGATACTGGATGATGCGTTACAGACGCAATGTGCTGTGCTATGGTTCGGGATGTCACTGAGCGATCTGTCACTGCCATGCGCACAATTTGCCTATCAGCACGTGCAGTGGTGCACCGAGGTGAATGCGATCGACCACGTCGGTCCGTCGTACCCTCCTGCATCCAACGGTCACATATCCGCATTACAGTTGTTTGGTTTCGTCCAACATGACTAGCGATTTCTCTGTATGATAATCCACAATCTCGGTAAGCCACTATCCTTCCTCTGTCGAACTCGGATACTTGATCAAACGATGTTCGCTGTTGTCTACAAGGCATAACTGATCGTCTTGTGAAACAACCACAAGGTAAACACACGTGCCGAACGTACACTCGTCGAAATCGCCAAGCCTTAAATGGCGCTATGAGGTGGCGCCACAGGCGCGCGTGATGTACGTCTGCGCTGAAAATCTAATCAGTTGCATATCTCATCGCTGCAAACCCATGGTGTAAATTTCACTTGATTCGGATGCTTCCTTCATTGTGTTGCATTTAAGGTGGCCAGCAGTGTAGATACATTTGGTTTCACTGGTTTTACTTCTATAAATATCAAACCCTCCTCACTGAATTAGTTATGGCCAGTCCATGCCTTCATTACATAGTTAAATCTCATTTACCAGTCATGCACATACTGCACTTTCTAACTAATGATAATATGTTATACAAATATAGATAATAGCAATGAAAAAAATCGATGTTTGACAAAATTATTTAATTAGATAGATAAAAAATCTACTCACCAAGCGGCGGCAGAACACACACATAAAGAAGGTTGTAATTACCCAAGCTTCTGTGAGACAGTGGCTCCTTCTTCAGGCAGAAGGGTTGAAGGGGTGAAGGTAAAGGACTGGAGAGATCTAGGAAAGGGGGTAGATTATGGGAAAGTCACCCAGAACCACAGGTCAGGAGAGACTTACTTAATGTAATGAGAAAGAAAGAAAGACTGATTATTATGGTCTGCATCGAACAAGATGTGAAAACCTGAGAGCTTAACGGTGGATGACTGGGTGATTTGCAAGACAGAGATTACTGCTTAAACATCATGCATGAGTTAATAAGAGTGAAAAACTAAGGGCATTGTACATAATAGAGGTGGGAGGAGAGCAGTGAAAAATAGGTGAGTAAGACAATGAAAGATGTAGAAAACTAAAATGGAGTGAAGAAAAGAGTAGTTACTGTAAAGAAATGCTAAGACAAAAGAAATTAACGTAAATTAAGGCCGGGTAGGTGGCGAGAACTAAGGACGTGTTGTAGCGCTAGTTCCCACTTGCAGAGACGTGAGAAACTGATATCTGGGGGAAGTCACCATATGGGGCATGCACTGATACAGGCACAGAGGCTATGATTGTCACGTTGTAGAGCGTGCTCTGCAACAGGATATCACGTGTTGCCAGTATACACCCTCTGCCTATGCCCATTCATTCTAATTGAAAGTTTGATGGTAGTCATGCTGACCTAGAAGACTGAACAGTGTGTACATAACAGTTGTGACGTGTTGTTTCACAGATGCCTTTCCCTTCTATAGCAAATATTTTTCCAGTTACACGGATGCGATAGTTAGTG
Source organism: Schistocerca nitens (assembly GCF_023898315.1). Lineage (NCBI taxonomy): Eukaryota > Metazoa > Arthropoda > Insecta > Orthoptera > Acrididae > Schistocerca > Schistocerca nitens. The sequence continues at coordinate 503,045,888 of NC_064618.1, forward strand.
GTAGCATGGTGCATAGGGCAAGTCTTGCATCAGGGACGGTCACAGAGGTAGGAGCCATAGAGTAGGAAGATGGGTGCAGAAGCAGCTTAGGGACTGACAAGAATACTGCAAAGATTAGGAGGGTGACGAAAAGCTATTCTAGGTGAGATGGGCCAAATTTCAGGCAGAATGTATTTAATTTTCAGGATGTCATGGCCCTGTCGAAGTAGCTGATTAATACATTCCAATCCAGGATAATACTGAGTCACCAGCGGTGTGCTCTAAAGTTGTTTTTTGGAGGGATCAGCAGCACTAGGATTGAATGTGAAGGCCTGGGAAATCTGCTTTTGAACTAAGCTGGTGGGGTAATTACGTGCAGTGAAGGCTGATGTGAGAATGGTGGTGTATTGCTCTAAAGAGTCTGCATTCTAACAAAGACATACTCGAGTGCCAAGGCTGTATGGGAGGGAACGCTTTACATGGGAAGGATGGCAACTGTCAAAATGTGAATACTATTGTTTTTTGGCAGGTTTAATGTGGACGGAAGTGTGTAGTTGGCCTTTGATGAGGTCAAGGTCAACATCAAGGAATGTGGCGTGGGATTTGGAATAAGACTATATGAAATTTAATTGTTGTTGTTGTGGTCTTCAGTCCTGAGACTGGTTTGATGCAGCTCTCCATGCTACTCTATCCTGTGCAAGCTTCTTCATCTCCCAGTACCTACTGCAGGCTACATCCTTCTGAATCTGCTTAGTGTATTCATCTCTCTGTCTCCCTCTACGATTTTTACCCTCCACGCTGCCCTCCAGTACTAAATTGGTGATCCCTTGATGCCTCAGAACATGTCCTACCAACTGATCCCTTCTTCTGGTCAACTTGTGCCACAAACTCCTCTTCTCCCCAATTCTATTCAGTACCTCCTCATTAGTTATGTGATCTACACATCTAATCTTCAGCATTCTTCTATTCTCTTCCTGTCCAAACTACTCATCGTCCATGTTTCACTTCCATATATATCTACACTCCATACAAATACTTTCAGAAACGACTTCCTCACACTTAAATCTATACTCAATGTTAACAAATTTCTCTTCTTCAGAAACGCTTTCCTTGCCATTGCCAGTCTACATTTTATATCCTCTCTACTTCAACCATCATCAGTTATTTTGCTCCCCAAATAGCAAAACTCCTTTACTACTTTAAGTGTCTCATTTCCTAATCTAATTACCTCAGCATCACCCGTCTTAATTCGACTACATTCCATTATCCTTGTTTTGCTTTTGTTGATGTTCATCTTATACCCTCCTTTCAAGACACTGTCCATTCCGTTCAACTGCTCTTCCAAGTCCTTTGCTGTCTCTGAGAGAATTACAATGTCATCGGCGAACCTCAAAGTTTTTATTTCTTCTCCATGGATTTTAATACCTACTCCGAACTTTTCTTTTGTTTCCTTTACTGCTTGCTCAAAATACAGATTGAATAGCATCGGGGAGAGGCTACAACCCTGTCTCACTCCCTTCCCAACCGCTCCTTCCCTTTCATGTCCCTTGACTCTTATAACTGCCATCTACTTTCTGTACAAATTGTAAATAGCCTTTCGCTCCCTGTATTTTACCCCTGCTACCTTCAGAATTTGAAAGAGAGTATTCCAGTCAACATTGTCAAAAGCTTTCTCTAAGTCTACAAGTGCTAGAAACATGGGTTTGCCTTTCCTTAATCTTTCTTTAATTTAATTAGGAGAAGGTATTCAGAGATTCCTGGAATTTTAACAGGTCACCCTCACTATGAGTTCATATGGTAAAGATGTCATCAATGTATCCTAACCAAACTGTAGGCTGAAGACTTAAGGATCCCAGGAAAGCTCTTTCCAAATTACCCATGAAAAGGTTGGTATAGGAAGGAGCTATCCTGGTTCCCACGGCTTTACATCTGATCTGTTTGTATGCCTGTCCCACAAAGGTGAAGTAGTTGTTGGTAAGTATAAAGTTGATTAAGGTGAATAGGAAGGATGTCTTCAAACAAATGTAGATTGGGTAGGTGTAACAGTCACTGTGCAGTATAGCCTAATCAGCACTCAGGTGAACAATATGTGTGGCACTTTAAAAATCAGTAATAATTGTTAATTGTACTACTTCACTGTTTGTTTTCTTATTCACTACAATACATCACTGCCTCATCACATTATTATGGTTCCGATTGACATGGATTCCATTCTTGAAATCTCAGAACAGACCTAAAAATGACTTCAGGCCCAGTGCTTAAATAGCTTTGCAAAAATGGCTACTAAAATTTCACATTGCTAAATACATCATTTCAACAATGTATAATTAGATCTTTACATCTCAGATTAATTGAATAGTACAGAAAAATTGGTTTTTGTCTGAACTTTATTTACAATAAGAGTTTTGACTGAAATAAGTCTTCTTGATGATGAAACTGCAAAAATAGCTAAATAGTGTCATGCATAAAAGTTTTAACTGCCCAGAAATTAATTGAGTGCTGATGTTCCTACCATGTTTTGGAAATTAGCTACATGAATAATTTAAGGGTTTCTATAAGTTACTTTCCTAACTTTATCAGTAATATGGTAATTACATGTGCTTACATATCAACAAAGTGACTGGAATAGGAAATAATTACTGTTAGTTAATTGAACTGAGCTTTAGCAAAACTAGTTAGTTGAAATGGCTCAAATTAATTAACAAATTATTCTGACTAATGTAATTTATTAAAGTTGGGCCTCATCTTATACTCGGAATTTCTGAATGACAGTTTTATATTATAGCACATCTCTAACAGTAATGATAATTAAGAAAAAATGACTTAAGGAGGCAAATAACAAAAAAAAATGAGAATGGGTGTAAGAAAGGAAAAGCATTAGGAGCTATTTGTTTTTCAAAAGAAATGTATAAAACTGTGGGAAAACGAATACACAATTAACTTGCAAAATTGTTTACATAATGGCTGCAGAAAAAGACAATTCCTCAAAACTGTAGAATGTAGTAAGTGTCGTACTTTACAAGTCATAAAAAAAATTACAGAATCAAACAATGGCAGATCCAAGATGGAATATTACAATATTATAAAAAGGATATTTGCTAGTCACCATATAGCGGAGATGCTGCATCACAGAGAGGCACAAAAAGACTATCTCAAAATGAGCTTTTGGCCAACAACACACACACACACACACACACACACACACACACACACACATGACCACAGTCTCTGTCAGAGCTGATTCCAGACTATGAACAGCAGCACGTGATGGGAGAGGCAACAGGATAGGGATAAAGAGGAGGCTGTGGTGGGGAGGGGGAGAGAGAGCATGGTAGGAGTGGGGGACAGCAAAATGCTGCTAGTGGGAGCATGCAGGGACAAGGTGGAGAGAGGGTAGGGCAGCTGGGTTCAGTCAGGAGGGTTACGGGAACATAGGATATGTTGCAGAGAGAGTTCCTACCTGCACAATTCAGAATAGCTGGTGTTGGTGGGAAGAATCCAGATGGCACAGGCTGTGAAGCAATCATTGAAATGAAGAACGTTGTGTTGGGTGACATGCTCAGCAACAGGGTGGTCCAGTTGTTTCTTAACCACAGTTTGTCAGTGTCCATTCATGCAGAAAGACAGCTTGTTGGTTGTCATGCTCACGTAGAATGCAGCTCAGTGGTTGCAGCTTTGCTTGTAGATCACATGACTGGTTTCACAGGTAGCTTTGCCTTTGGTGGGATAGGCGATGTTTGTGACCTGACTGGAGTATGTGATGGTGGCAGGATGTATGGGGCAGGTCTTGCATCTAGGTCTCTTACAGAGATATGAGCAAGAAGTTGAGAGCAGCGGTTGTGTAGGGATGGATGAGGATATTGTGTACATTCGGTGGGTGGTAGACTACGACTATGAGAGGGATGGAAAGGATAGTGGGTAAGACATTTCTCATTTCAGGGCACGATGAGAGGTAGTTAAAACTCTGGCGGAGAATGTACTTCAGTTGCCCTGTCCTGGCTGGTTCTGAGTCACGAGGGGAATGCTCCTCTGTGGCCCGACAGTGGAACTTTGGGACATGGTAGATGACTGGAAAGATAAGGCACAAAATATCTGTTTTTGTACAAGGTTGGGTAAGTCTGTGAAGACCTTAGTGAGACTGTCACTATATTTGAAGAGAGCATTTGGGATATTAGTGTAAAGGGGGGTGGCATCAATAGTGACAAGCAGGGCACTGTGTGGTAAAGGAGCAGAAACTGTGGAGAGTCATTGGAGGAGGGCAAGTTGTGGGTAATACACTGAAGGTGTTGGCCTACAAAGCAGAGATTCTCTCAATGGGGGCATAATAATCGGCCACAATGGGGCGTCCCGAGTGGTTTTGTTTATGGACTTTAGGAAGCATGTCAAAGGCAGGAGCGCGGGGAGTGGTAGCGGTGAGGAGAGAGGTGGTCTCCAGGGAGAGGTTCTGGGATGGTTTTAAGGATTTGAGGAGAGACTGGAGATCCTGCTGGATTTATAGAATAGACTCATTGTGTTAGGGTTTGTATGGTTTGTAGGTGGATGAATCTGACAGCTTGAGGAGTCTGTCTGCTAGGTAATCCTGGCACAGTCCTTCTGCCAGGTAATCTTTGTGGTTCAAAACAATGGGGCGTCCTGGGTGGTTCAGTTTATGAACTTTACAGCTCTGTCAGCCTCATCTCCATAATGAATGAGATATTTTCTACAGTTATTACTAGCTACATACAAAAAACATTGGATTTCAATCAAGCAATGAAAAGTGCTGGGTTTAGAAGGGGATTCACCATTTGCTGGTCCTGAATAAAATTAAAGAAGGGCAATGAGTATATATGCTTCTTACTGGAGTTAATAGATTTTTCTATAAAATCTTTGTTAAGAGCCCTTCAGAAGGAAAGCATTGCCCCAGATTATGTATAATGGCAGTCAGATGAAAACGAGACAAATGGAGAAAAAGTAAGTAAAGTGTTTATTATTTCAAAAGTAATCACCACAGCTGTTAACACATTTATGCCACTGTGAGACAAGATGGCCAGTGCCTTCATACAAAAATGTTTGCAGTTGCCTATGGTGCCATGGTTATACCCTGATGTACATCAATGGCTACGAATGTTTTTCTTCTGTTGCCACCATGGAAACATGGAGCCCAGAAGAAAGGCATTTGAGGCTGTCAGTTTGCTTCAAATGAAAAGATGTATGCCTGGGTACAATTGTGGTTCCATAGGCAGCCGCATGCATTTTTCCATGAAGGCACTGATCTTTTTGTCTCAAAGTGGCATAAATGTATTAACAGTTATGGCGATTACTTTTGAAGTAGTAAACAGTTTCCTTACTTTTTGTCGTCTGTCTCATGTTCATTTGATTGCCCCTAACAGTATATTGTGAAGAATCTGTATGGGGGGTGTTCAAAAGAAAATGTACAAAATGACGCTGTGAGTATAATTGAAGTGTTCATTCAAAAGTAATCAGAAGAGGCCTGAGCACAACTGTTCCACTGTTTCACAAACCAAAGGGTTCTCTGTTTCCATCAGAATTTGTGTAGCTCTGCGTACTTCAGTTCGTTGTCCAAGTTGAAGTGTTTCCCTTTCAGGTGTCTGTGTGTGTGTGTGTGTGTGTGTGTGTGTGTGTGTGAGAGAGAGAGAGAGCGTGCAACACGTCTCTGCTGTAGAATGGATGCTCAAGCTGCTCCCAGTTTTACTTGGTCAGTTTACTTTGTGTGATCTTGGAGATGTGGGTGCACATAATTGTGCAGCAGAATCACTCCCTCCATTGGCAACCCAGGCCATTTGCTCTTGGTGAACTTGTGTAGGCTACAGAGTGTCTCACAGTACATGTCACTTGCTAAGGGCACTGCTTTCAGTTTTGTAGGGGGAGGTGACGACACTACATTTGAATTCCTAGATGTCGCACTATGTAATCCCAAAGTGACATATTCAAATTTCATCATGTTAAGTTGTTGTGAAATTTTGTACCTTTCCATTTGAACCCACCTTACACATCAGTGCTATAGCTCCCATTACACTTCATCAGGATAAGGTGAAGTTCAGAAGATGAGTCAGGCAAGGAGAATCTATGTCATCAAAACGACTTTCAGCAACCCTTAAACTCAATAAAACAAGACGGAACCAACTTTTCTTTTTGTTGATGGCATTGTACAGTTTGCTTCTTGTAAAAATGAACTTCAGTAACAACTGGAAAATTTAATAGAACAAATATTAAAGTAGGCCAGAAAATCTGTTAAAATAAGACCGAAATAATTCTTTACCAACATATTAGAAAAAATAGTGTAAATTTACAGTGAAGTCATGAATTAGTTGATCAGTTTTTGTATGTATTGCAGTTAAAAGATGATTAATGTATGAACAATAAAATAAACATACCAGAGTCCAAAAAATGACCTGCAGTGCTTTTGGTAAATGATAGATAGTTTTCAAAACTAAGCTTCTGATGTGTCTAATACAGAAAGTTAACAATCAGTGTGTGTTATCATTTTCCACTATTGGTAGTGAAGCAGCAAATTAAAGTGTAAAATGTGAGCTGAAGATTGTTCAGTAAGTCAGTGAAATATGAACAAATGGTGATCCTAAAACAGATATCATCATTTTGTGAATGTGTTTTAAAGGAAGCTGTTCAGATATGAGTGGCTGACTACATGATCAATGGGGACAGTGGCTTCACTCTCACTAAAGTGTGGGACTCAGCACTTGGCCAGCTGAAGTTACGACATTGTCCAGTAATTATTTCCAAAACTGAAGAAGATGGAAAAGACACTGAGAGATGAGAGTTTGTGCCCAGCATTTGGCAATTGTGTTCCCCACCACTCTATCCACTGTAGTGTGCTGCTGTATAGTGGAGGGGAGGGGTGGTGAGCGATAAGAGTAAAAAGGAGACATAACAATGCAAAGACACTCATTCTGCAGATATCTCATGACGATGACAGCATGGTAAGCTGTCGAAATACCATATTTTGTAAATGACAGTACCTGGTTGGACACCTGAGTGCAGCACAAACTGTTACTATTGTAATGAAAATGTAATGTAGGTGGGCAGGAGAGACAGTCAGGTAAATGGATGATACATGGACAGTGGAAATTCTTTGTTAGATTTGAAGAGGTAAGAAATGGTTGAGAAAATGACCTAATGGAAAGTGGCAAGGTAGAATTACATGTAATACATGGTTGGACAAGTGTGGAGGAGGCCTATCTAATTGTAGATTTCAAATGTCTGATGAGTTTTCTCTTTATTTTAACTTAGCATATCTGATAGCCCCCAAAAAGCAATCCCTGTCTAAATATACTACGACGACTACTACTACTACTACTACTACTACTACTAATTCTTGTTGTTGTTGTTCTTCTACTTCTACTTCAACAACCATGTAACATATTCCTCAGTGCTTCCGCCTAAAGATATTCTTTATCAAAAATTTATTGTCTGTTAATTTTCAGACACACAGTATCTGTTAAATGTAGGAGCAGCATACTTCGTCTGTTTGTATATGAATTAATTGTTAATTGTTAGAACCTATTTATGTATGTCTCATATATTTCTTCATAGGCTGAATTAAGTGAGAAGCGGAAAGCACTTTCTCATTTGCTTGTAAAACTGATGGGCCAGCAAGAAGAGCGGCGTAAACAACTTCTCCGAACCTTGAATGAAATGGAGCGTCGAAGGCCATCGGACAAAGAGGTATAGTGCAATGTAGCCAATACCAAAAAATCTTATTTTGTTCAACAAGTAGTTACTTTGATATGACATATGACAATATGTTTCTTGAGAACCTGCAACTGAAAAGTTGTCAAGTCTAGTATTATAATTTTCCTTCCGAAAGACGAAATGGTTGATCTGGCTGCACAGGGCTTTTAAACTTTTCTTCACCATAATGTGGGACTCTTCATACCTTACAAAAGCACACATCAGGAAAAATAATGTGTTTAAAGCTATTAGTAGTGATTGTTTACATCTAAGGAAAAAACAGTAGATCTCTAATTATCACGTGTAAAGGAATACATGTCTGTTGTCTTTATAATACGTACATAATATGAGTATGGCTTTGAAATAATGTCTTCTTTTGTAATTTATTAAATTTCAGTGGAAAACTAATGTAATACAAGACTTTAGGGAAATGAAGTACAAAATTGAATAACAACTCCATACTCTTACAGTTAAGAAGAAATATTTAAATTGATTCCATGTTCTGTGAATCATAATTATGAACTCTTGCAATGATATTGAACAAGTCAGTTTTTATAATTGTTGTACATCCTCTCAGAGGAAAAGGTGACAATATGCTGTCCATTTACACAATTTCATATCTGTGTGCCCCATGCCCCCCCCCTCCCCCATTACCCCCCCTCCCCCCCCCCCCCCCAAGTAGAATTTGTTGTCGAGCTGATATGAGTTCTGTTTGTATTTGAAATTAATTTTGTTAGCCATTAAATTCTGTACTCACTTAAGTAGGTGGCCAAAGATTTTTATGGCTCATTATCTTTCTCTGATACACTAAGTCTGAATGATGGATACTGTAGATCATTCCTCTTTAAGTTGTTATGTTTATGAAAGTTGTTGTTGCTTACAAAATGTAATTGACTGTTGACCACTGACCTTGCCACAATGGTAACATTGGTTCCTGTGAGATCACTGATGTTAAGCACTGTTGGGCTTGGCTAGAACTTGGTTAGGTGACTGTCCTGTCTACTGAGCACTGTTGGCAAGCGGCATGCACTCAGCCCTTGTGAGGCAAATTGAGGAGCTACTTGATTGAAAAGTAGCGGCTCGAAGCAACGGGCGGGAGACAGGTGTGCTGACCTCACACCCCTTCATACCCACGTCCAGTGATGCCTATAGGCTGAGGATGACACAGCAGTCAGTCAGTGTTGTTGGGTCTTTCAAGAACTGTTCAGACATAGTTTTAATTGGTTGTTGACGAAACTTCATAAGGTAGTAAATTTACTATGAGACTGTTATCAGTGTGCCCAAGTAATAATTGTCTGCAAGAGGTTCCAGAACGTCCATGACATGCCGCTGTGCCATGAGACTTCCTTCAGTCCCTACCACCTGTGACCTGAAGACATACCCAGTGGCTCCCCACGCCATGACACAGTGCTGTGCCTCTCCAAAACATTAGAAGAATGGGACCTCTCCCAGGTTGCAGCCATACTCACCAGTGATGATCATCCAGGTTAATGCTGTACCATGATTCATTGCTGAATAAACTGGAACTCTATTCAACCTTGAGGACTAGTATACCTCCCCTCACATTCCCATGCTGTCCAACATAGGGCCACATATCAGGATATCGCACAATTTGACCAGCCAACCAAATGGACACCCACAATGAGACCCCTTTCAAACTCTGTCAGGTGCTGAAATGCTGTCTCATATAAGAACGTAGTATCTCTGTGTCCTTCACAGAAATTACTCAATGTCTGATGCTGTTCACACATATACACTACCAGGCCTGACAACAACACCAAGCATAGTCAACACCAAGCATAGTCAACACCAAGCATAGTCAACACCAAACATAGTCAACACTAATGCACTCTGGTGGCTGGTCAAAATGAACACAAAATCCCACAAGAGATAGCTATTCTGCAGGGCAGTGAGCAAATACTAAGAGTGTACTGCTCCAATTTCTAGGTCTCTACATCGATAGCAGTGTTATCTGGAAACATCATGTCCCCCAGATCATAAAAAGTGTGGCTTCGGCTACTTTTGCCACTTAGACAGTCTCACATTAGAGACATCAGTATCACAAAGCCCACTTTCTTTGGTATTTCCACTTTGGTATTTGGCTATGGAATTATCTTTTAGTTCAATTCACCCACATTAAAGAATTTTTCCCGCAGGAAAATACCCGAATCGTGTGCAGAGTCTCTCTGAGAACCTTCTTTTATAGTCTTTGTAAGGAAATTTTGATACTTGCCATCACTACCCAATACATTTATTCTGTTACGAACTTCATGATTGACAATTCTGTGTGCTATGAAATCAATGAAATGTATGATAATCACAATACAAGAAAGAAGGCTAACCTCCATTGTGATTTCAGAAATCTAACCCAGGTACAGAAAGCTGTAAAAATGTTTAGTTAACTGTCCAATAAGCTCCAAAGATCTATGCACCAACAGCACATTATTTAAAAATAGAACAAAGATGTGTTTACTTGATAACACTTTTTATTTAGTAGATGACATTTTTAAGAGAAATGTGCACTATTTTATGCATATGTTTGTTGTGTATTGTTGTACACACACTAATCCTTGCACTAAGCTTACTTTAATTTCTTTTTTCTCTTTTTGATTTTTTGGCTCTAGATTTATGTTTTTATTTTATTTTCAACTGCTTTTGTAAATTAACCATTCTTTCACTGAAATCCCTTGTTACATATTCTGTTTAATTTATATTTATTTATGTTTTTATTCATTCCACATCCTAGCACCTCACACACATAAAAGTATCAACATGATACCTGTATCCAACTAGAGTGTGCCTATTAAAGCACTCTGATACTAAAATCAACCTTCAATTTGAGGATGCCTTTACTTTTCTTACATACAGACAGCATGATCTTGTAAAAGTTCTCTGTGCATGCAGCCCTGTAGTAGTGTGAATCAATATCATAATCACCCATGACTTTTCCTCAACCAGCATCATCTGGTGTTTCCACCAGGACACTAATGCAAGATTCCTTTGTCAAAGCTTCCTTTCTCAAAGGCCGGCAGAAACAGGGTAAAAATAGCAGTACACAGCATGACATGGTTTTGATGTTAAAAGCACTGTAATATGAAATAGAGGTTATTGAGCATCCAGAAACTAAATAATAATTCAGTGCAGACGACCTTTCTCTGCAGTTTCCAGCAGAGAGCACAAAGTGCAGTGGCACATATGAACTTCTGTGGAAAACTTGGGTGAAACTTGATAACATCCTCTAGTTAACTACCATTGCTCATGCCAGACTCAAGCATATCTCCATTTCTGGTGACATAGGTTTATCAAAATTGCATAGTCTCTAAATGTAATGTTATCTGTGTAAGATGATAAGTTTTAAACTATGTAGACATTATGTGAAAATTGATTTTGCTTCTTGCATGGTATCAAGTGGTGACGCTATTCTAAATTTACCTTATCTTTTACAGTCTCAAGCTGACTTCTGGCTAATGCAATATCAACGGCTGCTTGATTCACGACCACCAAGTCTTGTTGATCTGGAACGTAATTTAGATCCAGCTTTGGGACATCATCTTGTAATGGCTGGAGTTGTTCACTGTTTGCCCTTTTTGTCAGAATGGATACATGACACTAAACGCCTTGTGGAACTGACTGATTATGACCTTATTCAGGTTGGTTCCATTGTATGTCTGCAAGTAATAATTTAACAGCTAAACAGAAAATTGCATTGCATGTAAGGAAAATTTTCAACACATAGGTACAAAATAGTTATTATTATTAAACTGAACAGGGTGAAGTGTGTGACTTATCAGTATTTCCCAGCAGAATTGCAAATACATTTATTGGATTTTTCACCAGACAGTATTGAGTAAACCCCACAATATTACTACAAAACAACTGCCACCATCCAAATTTATCAGAGCTGCAAGAGGAATCGTGCAGTCCAGAGTGAAGTGAATTGTAGCATTATCCAATTTTTCTTTTGTTTGTGGTTGTAGAATTTAATGAAAACCTATGCCTTCAGTACGAGTAGCATACGAGAGAACTACAGCAGGGTGTGATTCATACAAACTGATAAAAATGCAACAAGCTTTTTCAGTGTGAGATGAGAGAACTGCTGGTGCAGGAGCACTTGCAATAATGATGACAGATATGAAAGCTTGAGGTTTCAAAAATAGTTTCTTTTTCTCTCATTTCAGAATACTTTCTCTCAAGTCTTTTCTTTCCCTTCTCCAGCCACAAATGTGTGTCACCTTCAGGCAGTGATGATAGCCTTTGGTAGAATTCCACAACAGCTGACATTGCACATTAAAATAAGGAATAGGTGCTGTGTTGTGAGAGGTTTCTGGTTGCCAAAAATTGTGGAAATATTGGTATAGTTTCAGCTCTGGGTCGGAGATTTTCTCCGCTCAGGGACTGGGTGTTGTGTTGTCCTAATCATCATCATTTCATCCCCATTGATGCGCAGGTCGCCGAAGTGGCGTCAACTCGAAAGACCTGCACCAGGCGAACGGTCTACCCGACGGGAGGCCCTAGCCACACGACATTTCATTCATTTCATCTTTGACGTATCACATATTAATTCTTCTCCAGTCTCTATTCTTGCAATAAAGTTCAACATTTATTATACATCCAATAACAGATACCATGGTTGAGAAGAGTCTAAAACCATACTGAATTTAAATGCAATTCTTTTTTATAAAAGTGTTCAAAACTCCATTATTGAATAACTTCTGTATTGATGACAGTAGATGTCGCCTCCTCCATGGCTCCCCGTAAGCAATCCATCTGATGTTGGAAGCTCAATCTCCATGCTGTACTTGCAACCTGCCAGCGAACTCTGAAGGCTGCATGTTGCAAACGGGTACTTCAGACAAGTAATACAACACAGAACAAATATTTGCACTAACCTACAATATCATTTGTATAAAAAAATGCACACCTGTGTGTTATTCAAATGTGTAACTTTTAACTTAAACATTAATTACCAACACACTTACAAATTTATATATAATGATGGTACAGAATACTTTGTACCTATGACTCTTATGAGAAAAATACCAAATTTAATCCCGCAGGAATTTCTTACACTCCAGGCTGAAATATTACAGTTTTGGTGTCGCCATCTGCTGTAGTAGTCAAGAGTCTTAACAACATTTATTATATTGAGAAAGCTTTAAACAGTACATGTTTATGTTAATAATGAATTAGTGAATGAGAGTAACATTGAAAAATGTTAAGACTATAGTTAACAAAGTAACCGAAAAGCATAGCGCCTAGATGGAGAAGTGCTGTTACTTCTGTTTTCATCATCTCTCTTACAACAGTAGTTGCTTTACCCTACGACAGACTGCGTAGAGGTTGCTTGTGGCTGGCTGAAGTAGATTTCTAATGGTGTGGCTCGTAAGACACATCTAGAATCATTGTCTTGTTTTCTTGTGTTTCATGATGTCAAAAAAAAGTAACAGTAGATTAATATTTACATGTGTGATTGTAGACTTTTTACACATTTACTGATAATCTGTGTGGTGTATTGAGTTACTGCTATCTGACAAAGAAAACTGCATTAGTCACTATGCCGTGCTATTTATGTTCCCAGATGTCAATCAGGATACAAGTCATCTGCAACAGATATACATTTTTAGACCCCCAAAGACTGCCAGTGATTTTGCTAAATGGGCTAAAGCTATTATGAGGAAGTATATTCAATTAACAAGTAAATCATATGCATGTGAAAAAGATTTTGCTGATGATTTGCTTGTTAAAATGGACTCATTCGTTATAGAAGGAAAGAAGGTCAAAATACCGAGAACAAGATGGAATTTAAGGCCAGGGTCGGTGCCTATATTTTTCCAAACTTTCTGAGCTATTTAACTACTCACTTGAAAGCACACAAATCTCCTTCAAGGAGAATAGTAAAAAAAATCTGTCCCATTTTTGTACCAAAACTTAAAAGATTTGTACACCAGTTGCAGTATGTAGAGCTTCCCATTTATTAGACAGTGAGGCTGATGACAGAAAAATTATCGGCAGTCAAATGAAAAACCAAAAATCTAAAAAGAATGCTAGTGAGAGCACAGAATCAGCTACTGGAAGAGAGGGAGAGTGTAATTTTGTTAGAAAAGGAAGTTTCTACTCTAACACAATCCAAGTCATGTGCATGTAGTATATCGAATTTCCCAAGTAAAAAACAGAAGTTAGTCATAGACATTATCTTAAGAAGTGGCAAATAACCCCAACTGGTATTTGATATAGTGATGAGTTTATTTACTGAAAGCTTGCTTCTTAAAATTAAATCACCTAAAGGCTACAAGCATTGTCGAAAGCATGACTTACTTCCTGTGCCGTCTGAATATCTTTTGAGAAAGCTCTGCAAGGGATTTAAATGCTTGTATGGTGTCAACACACATGCCATAAGTGCTATCAGAGAAAATTTAAAAAATGAACAGGACAAAAATAAACATTTAGGCGTTGAAATTTTTGATGACATTAAATTAAGGGAAGACATTCAGTTTAATTGCTATTTACGCAAAGTGGATGAATTTGTAGACTAAGGTTATTTATCTCCAGAGGAAGAAAAGTATACTTTGGTGAACCAGGCTGCAGTATTCATGTTTATTCCCCTCCTTTATAGCTGGGTCCAACCAGTTGCCATTTATGCAAGCAAAAATGCAACGTGTGGTGATATGCTAGCTAAAATATTGATGCAGATAATCATACAGTCGGAACAAGCTGGGGCAAGAGTGACCAGTTTCACAAATGATGAAGTCAATCAAATAAAAAAGGCTTGGATTAAACTAGAAATTGCCGGCAAACCAGGAAATGTTAAATGTAGTATCCGAAATCCAGTTAATCAGGACAGAAAACTTTGGGCCTTTTCAGACTATGTACACATTTAAAATCTATGATGAAATAGTTTCACGATAAAAGTAGATTGCTGCACAAAAATCAAGAAATAGATTTTAATTTCTGTAGACAGGTGTATGCTTTGGACTTGTCCCATGAATTTGCAGGCCTTAGAGCTTGTCGAAAATTGACTTCTTCCCATATTGCCCCTATATCTTTCTAAATATGAATGCGAAGTTGGCTTTTCAATTATTCAGCAATTCAATTGCAAATGAAATTAAAATGTTCTGCAAAACCGATCCTGAGAATTTGTGGCAGTGTAAACACAGAACTTTTAAAGATTTCCCCTTCACACAAAATATTAATTGATGTTTACAAAACCATTTACTCAGGAAACAACACATTTTCCTCAAACAGAATGATGGAATCTCTCAGTCATGCTAAAGAGTACATTGAAAGTTTTTCAGTATTTATAGTCCATAGATTTTAAGCACATAAAGACAGGAAAATTTAACCAAGACCCTCTAGGACATAATTTTAGAAATCTGAGGTCTATAAGTTGTGACGACTCTCCATCAACTGTTGATCTTCTGCAGTTATATATGTTACAGCGTGTGTGTGTGTGTGTGTGTGTGTGTGTGTGTGTGTGTGTGTGTGTGTCCCCGTTAAGACAGCTGTATCTGCATCTAGGAACTGGGAACCAAATTCTGAACCACCCCTTACATCTTTTGTTAATCAGATGCATTTATGGGCTAAAGAAATGGAGGTACAAAACAAACACATTAACTTATCTGCTGAGGTCAAAATTAAGGACAAAATGATTATAGCGGGCTGGGAAAATGAACTTCTTATTCTGTATACAGACAACATTCCAAAACAATGTTTAGTTTATGACATACACTATGTGATCAATAGTATCTGGACACGCCAAAAACATAAGTTTTCCATATTAGGTGTATTGTGCTGCCACCTACTGCCAGGTACTCCATATCAGCAACCTCAGTAGTCATTAGTGATCTTGTGAGAGAAAAATGGGGCGCTCTGCAGAACTCATAGACTTTGAACGTGGTCAGGTGATTGGGTGTCACTTGTGTCATACGTCTAAATGCAAGATTTCCGCACTCCTAAAAATCCCTAGGCCCACTGTTTCCAGTGCGATAGTGAAGTGGAAATGTGAAGGGACATGTACAGCAAAAGTGTTCAGGCCGACCTCGTCTGGTGACTGGCAGAGACCGCCGACAGTTGAAGAGGGTTGTAATGTGTAATAGACAGACATCTATCCAGACCATCACACAGGAATTCCAAACTGCATCAGAAACCACTGCAAGTACTATGAAAGTTAGGCAGGATGTGAGAAAACTTGGATTTCATGGTCGAGCGGCTGCTCATAAGCCACACATCACTCCAGTAAGTGCCAAACAACGCCTCGCTTGGTGTAAGGAGCTTAAACATTGGATGATTGAACAGTGGAAAAACATTGTGTGGAGTGACGAATCACGGTACACAGTGTAGCAATCCGATGGCAGGGTTTGGGTATGGCGAATGCCTGGTGAACCGTATCTGCCAGCGTGTGTAGTGCCAAAAGTAAAATTTGGAGGTGGTGGTGTTATGGTGCGGTCATGTTTTTCAAGGAGGCGGCTTGCACCCCCTGTCGTTTTGTTTGGCACTATCACAGCACAGGCCTCCATTGATGTTTTAAGCAACTTCTTGCTTCCCACTGTTGAAGAGCAATTCGGGGTTGGCGATTGCATCTTTCAACATGATCGAGCACCTGTTCATAATGCATGGCCTGTAGCAGAGTGGTTACACAACAATAACATCCCTGTAATGGACTGGCCTGCACAGAGTCCTGACCTGAATCCTGTAGAACACCTTTGGGATGTTTTGGAATGCCGACTTCGTACCAGGCCTCATCGACCAACATTGATACCTCTCCTTAGTGAAGAATGGGGTGCCATTCCCCAAGAAACCTCCAGCACCTGATTGAACATATGCGTGCAAGAGTGGAGGCTGTCATCAAGGCTAAGGGTGGGCCAACACCATATTGAATTCGAGCATTACCGATGGAGCCATGAAATTGTAAGTCATTTTCAGCCAGGTGTCTGGATACTTTTGATCACATAGTGTAGCAGGTTACATTGTCAAAAAGCTTAAAAATCAAAGTAGCTGTGTGAAGTGTGCTCAAACTCTTGTGAGTGAAATGCCATCTGACACAATAGCTGCAACCTTCACTGCCTTAAAGACTTCTGCTCAATAAATGGCCTTTATTATTTAACTTATCCATCCAAAAGCATTTTCAACATTCTTTTACAGGCTGAAGTAGTTCTTGAAAAGAAACTGTCTTCCATCTCAAATGTATGGGGTGATATAGTTTGAGTGTTTAGACAGCACTGGTGAAATTGTTTTAGGGACAGGTGATTTAGGATGTTGTGTGGAACATAAACGTGACCTTGCCAGTAAATTATTTTCTGTTTAAGTGCCGCTGTTTCTTTCGCATGAAAGAAATTGGCAAGGGATCTCTTGTCAGCAAAGACATCATGCAAGCTTTCCAGAGTTCTGGCAATTAACAACTATAAATTATAAGAGTGAGTTTATATTATCTTTTATCTCCGATGTTTTAATCTGTATCATTGATTGGTGTGTGCCCTTATAGATGATTTTTTGCATGTTAAGCTGTATTTTGAACTTAGTTAGCATATTTCATTTGCTTATTTTATTTGACCTGATGTTTCAGAATTGCATTTTCAATGCAGATTGCATAGTTCACTTATCTTATCAAACGCAGCATTTTAAAATTGTGAGAGATCTGACTGGTAAATACATTGAAACGTTCCTCACCCTGTGCTAAGCGATGGTATAGCTGCATAGCGGCAGGCCCATGGAAACCTGATGAGTGCCTACACTTCTTTTTCTAGATGCTATGCAAAAAGTGTTGGTTAACATCCAGAGTGAGCTATTTTGCTCTGCAACAGTTTGTATGTTCAATACTTTGAAAGTTCCTGGCTGATTAAAACTGTGTGTAAGATTGGGACTTGAACCTGAACCTTCCCTCTAGTGGGTGATGCTGTTAACAACTGAGCAGTCCAAGAATGATTCATGAAACACGCTTGCAGCTTCACTGTTGCTGTGATTAATCCTCAAATTTATAGACACCGATTGACAGTTTGCATTTTAGTTCATCTGTTGTGTGCAATTTAGCACTCAGTTTTGGGACATTATCACAGCTTCATTTCTGCTATTAAAATGAGTGCGAACTAGAGGAGATGTTAAAGTACATTCATCAAACTATGTTGAACCAAATCTATGAATAAATTATGGCCTCATTAGCAATAAACAATTGTACCACTGCATACAGATGCACACAAGTTGTCCTTACAAGTCATCTGGCCATAGATACTTAATGCTATCCATGTGAAACCTGCCTGGGTCGCTAGTAATCAACAAAATTGGTTTCTGCTCACCCTTATGTTCTACTACCAAAATCTTACTACGAGTCGTCCTATAATTAGCTTAGATGGTAATACCCTCAGTACACGTAACATATTGTCAGCTTTCGGTACATCAGCTCCAATCCAACAGCCTTACAATTTGCCATCACTGGATGTCAGAAATGTTTCTAGTCATGAGCCATGAGCTGTCGCTGTTACATCCCATGTATTGTCTTCTGAAATAAAGGGGATGGTGAGTCACAGCTTACAGATTACTAACAAGCAAGGACATTTACATTAGTTTTGTTCACTGTTGCAGTAGAGAATAGATCTCTAGCGTACAAAAGAGAGGAAAGGGCATGGAGAACCAAAACCTTAATTCTTGCAAGATACAGATCAAGGAGCAGTAGGATAAGATTAGGTGGAAGTAAATCAATAAATGTCAGCAACAGGTCTGATTCAAAAATTTTGTATCTGCTTTCTGCCATTGAGACAAATATTTTTCTTTTAGGGCCAACTTTAAAATGTGATTGAATTGCCCTTAACAAGAGGTCTAGTAGTTCATGTTGGCATCCAAAGATTTAACCTTTGTATTTCGTAATTTGGTTGTGAGTGATTATGTTGGAGGTGTCTTACATCTCTTATTTTCTGGACAAAGATGTTATCTAGAACAACATAAATTAATTTTTTTTTCTCCAAAACTTTAAGCCATTCTAACTCCACAGTAAAACTGTCTTAAAGTACTTGTAGACAGTAGAGAAGATTAACTTGTAGAGTTTACAGTCTTGAGACACACACACACACACTGCTGCTATCTGTGCCATAAAAGTGTATTAAATACGTCTCAGTTTTGCACATCTTCCAGCTCTATATCCATTTCCTCTATTTTTTTCCCTATATTCAAATACAACAGTATTCTTTTGTTTGGTTGTAAGTCAAAGCTGTTGAAAATACATTTCAGCCTTTTGGAATCATTCATTCCCATTATGTGGCCATAACACTGAACCGTGCATTTGCATTGTAATTTTCGTTTGTTGTGGAAATATTTCTTGTTTTTATTTTTTATCTACATCCCATTTTTATAATTTGCACTTAGTATATTCTGTAAAATATATATTATAACATAAAACATGCATCAAATAACCAGATTACAAATTATAAATGACTCCTTTTCTTCAAATATTTAGTAAAATATTTCACAATCATTGTCTGTGTTACATTGTTGTAACTGTCACCTAGATACAGCAGGACTGTGAACATTGCTTCTGCCATATCAAGCAGAAATGGTGACCCATGTTTTTCTGTCAAATCTGTACTATTGCAGTATGATTCAGCATGGTACAAATACTGTAAACAACTTGAACTAGCCATGAACAGTTGTGTAAGATGTGTGTGAATCATTTCGTTGTTTCATCACATCAGCTGGTTGGTTGCTTGGTCGGTCGGTCGATTTGGGGTAAGTGACCAGACAGTGAGGTCATCAATCCCATCGGTTTTTTGGAAGGATGGAGTTGGAATTCGGCGGTGCCCTTTCATAGGAACCATCCCAGCATTTGCCTGAAGCAATTTAGGGAAATCAGATAAAACCTAAATCAGGATGGCTGGACGCAGGTTTGAACCATCGTACTCCCAAATGGAAGTCCAGTGTGCTAAACACTGCTATCACAAGAGTCTTTCCTATGCTGTTATGGTGCATCTGACCAGATATGCAACATGATTTTTACACAAGCTGTTTTCTTCATTGGTTTCTTAGTCACTATAGTCCTCTAAACCTTTCTGAATGGCAAATATCTGTCATCATTCCACAACTGTAATACAAGATCTGGTACCCATCAGCTTGACTGCACCTATGGCTAACCCTAAATATTTCTCCATATACTTCTTCATTTCAGCCTTATGACCTGCAAACAAATTGCTCAGTAATGTGCCTCTGAACCAAATCCACACTGCATTCAAGAGGAGATATCCTGTTATCAGTGGCAAATATTTAGTTCCACTGTATCCCAGTTGTCTCACAGCTGTCCCAGTTAAATTCACAATCACCATACGAGAAGTCAAAATAAGTTATATGTGGGTGATGCAACCCTGTTTAGCATCCAGAATGGCAGAATGGAGGTTTTTTACTGTGATGCAAAATTCTCTACCAAGTTGTTGGCAGATATCAGGTGGGAAATTGGAAATCCCTGAGAGGATCTTGTTAGCTTTTCCTTCTGTGGTTTATCAGAATAGTTTGATTCCAGTATTTCAATTTTAGTTAACACAAACATTCATATTAAGCAGGTACGGGTTACTGACATCTTTTTCAGTCTTCCAGCTAAGACTGCTGGCAGACAGGTAGAGATAGATTTTGAGAAGATGCACCATTCATCAGAAAACACAAGGTTAACTAGTCATGAAAGCCAGAGATTATGAACTGAAGTCCTATTTTGTAAAGACTTCAAAGAAGGTGAATATTTTTATGATAGTTACAATTTTCATGATACTTCACATTAGAAGACTTGGAAAGTGATCCTGTAGTTAGCTTTCCATGACGACATGTCTGGCAAAGTGCTGTACCAGAATGAAACATCGGACAAGTTCCCTATTATAAATGGGCTCAAACGACGTGTCCTTGCGCCAACGTTGTTTGTTTTGTCCCTAGCAGCCATGCTCTTTGAGACATCGTCTGTAGACAGGAGTAGAATTCAAATACAAATTAGATGGAAGGCTATTTAATCAGTCCAGGCTGCACTCTAAAAGGTTCACAAGTCTCACTCAGTAACTGAACTACAGTAAGCTGATGATGATGCTTCTTCAGCTCACACACCAGCAGAGCTGCAACTGTCTGTAAATTGTTTCAGTACTGCATATAAACAGTTTGGCATGACCACCAACAGCCAAAAACAAAGGTACTAGCACAGCCCACTCTCGGAACTGCCTTTCCAGATCTCAATATCTCTAGTTCCAGCACACCTTTGGAACAAGTAGATCACTTCCTCTTCTATGAAGCATACTATCAGCTAATTGCTCCTCAGAAGAAGATGGGGAGAACTGGAAGCATGCTGCACATTTTGCTTTTGGACATCTCCTACACCAGATCTTCCTGAATAAAGATCTAACACTATGCACCAAACTGATGGTGTGTCAAGCAGTAGTTGTTTCTACTCTGCTCTATAGTTGTGAAGCCTGGACACTATATCGCCATGATCTTAAGATCTTAAACCAATGGAAGCTTGGATACATTATGAACATCAGATGGGGTGACTTTGAATCAAACACTATGTTTCTTGAGAAGGCAAAGATGTATAGTATAGAGCCAACATTATTGGTCAGCAACTCAGATGGATTAGGCATGACCAGCGAATGAGAAACAACAGACTTCCTTGGCAAATTTTATATAGCGACGTGAGCACAGCTAGAAGGCCCTGTGGTGCACAGCTAGAAGGCCCTGTGGTGCTCCTCTGAAGTGCTATAAGGACCAATTTGAGAAGAACCTAGAGAGCCTAACAATGACCCAAGTAATTGTGGTGATCTTCTGAAGTGCTATAAGGATAACTCGAGAAGAACCTTAAGAGTCTAAACATTGACCCAAGTAATAGGTGTGCTGCAGCAGAAGATAGTAAACAATGGCACATAGCTACTTCAGCTGCTGTCGTACATTTTGAGCAGGAACGTTGGAGGCAGGAAAATGAAAAACGGCAGAGATGAAAACTTCGCCAGGCCCAGCCACACCCTCCGCCCTCTATTATGTGTAATGTATGAGACCGCATGTTTCATGCCAGGATAGGTCGGCTAAGCCATTGTAGGCATCTCCATACCTGAACTGCCTTGCAATAATGGAAATGCAACAGAAAAAAACTCTGGTACAAGTATCAGCCGACTACGAGTCAGAGTGAATTTTGGTAATGCTGCAACAGTACTTGACTGTGCAAAGAATTGCATGTGTGATCTTTGTTTGAGGGACAGTTTACCTTGGTATTGTGTGGTAGGCAATGCATGAAATTGTGAGAAATAAAGCAAACAACTGACAGACTTCCATGTTATATACAGTGGTTATGACAACTATATAAACAGATATTTTGCTAACCACGTATTTGGAATCCAGTGATTACAGCAAAACTAAAGGTATTAGTCTTTGACACTTGCTGTAAACGCTTTATTTATTTCTTAATTTCATTTTTCTGTAGGCTGGCATTAAATCATCAGAAGATCGAGCAGCCATTAAAAAAGCCACAATGGAATACTTGCAAGCGAAAACAAGTAATACATCAAGTGTGGAGCCTCAAGATGTGCCATCAGCCCCATCTCTTCCCGAGACAGAAACGCACAATATGGATGCTGAGTGTGTAGTTTGTCTAGATAGACAGGTAGGTAGACACAAAAGTATTCTGCTGACAAATGTATGGCGCTGCACATTATTATCATAAGACAAGTACTGTATTTTATGGACTATAAGACACTAAGGACTGTTTTTCTTTTAAAAAATAACATTTTTACTATTTTATTGTTAGACTGCAAAGCCAGACTAAAAAAATTCTCAGTTTATAAAACCAAACTGACCTTTAAAAATCCCTGAAAGACGTCATCTAAACTTTCTTCTTCTTCTTCTTCTTCATCATCATCATCATCGTTGTCCTTTCCATATGTAAAATGGTCTTCACTGCCATCGAGAGCATTACTTATGTCACACTTCTTGAAATATTTAACGATAATGTCTTCTCTCACTCTAGATGAAGACTGCTTTATCCACTGTCACACTTGTTTGATTGTAGATCGTTTTAAAGCTCCCTTTGGCATGAGTTCATGTTGGGTCTCAGCCATCATCCATTTGTTCCATTCCTCTCTCATGTACATTTTAAATGGTTTATTTATTGAGACATCAAGAAATTGCGATTGTGAAGTAAGTCCTCTCAGAATAACAGCAAGCTCTGTATTTCCCTTTCTCAGTTTCTCTTTCACAGAATTTTTCAAATGACTACTAACTCTTCTTCAATAGAACACCTTTCCTTCTCTCCCACACACTGTTACTCCATAACTTCACATCAGCCTCATCCATTCAACCTTTGTCATGTATGTGAACAACACCACCTGTTGGTATTTCTGGTGTTGACATTGTTTTTGCTTGAAAATGATCATTGTATTAAGTTTGCTGCCATCAGCACAACATAAAGAACAACAGTGTAGTGCATTTTTACATATCCACTTGTTTTTATATTTACAGTTTTAGCACCCTTTGTGGCAACAGTTCTGTCACTAGGCACATCAAATGTCAGAGGTGTTTTGTCCATATTCGCTATTGGGCTTAGTTCCACATCGGTTTTCGTTCGATGTTGAATAATAAAGTGATGGAAAGATAATATTTTCTCTTCATACAATTGTGGCATTTTCTGCATGCTAAGTCCATGACACTTCATAAACCTGTAGCACCAACCAACCAACTCCACCCTTAAAGTCTGTCAAGTTCCACTGTAGTGCTAGCTTATGAGTGTGAATTTGAATCAATTTTTTATTCCAGTGCCATTTTGATGGTGTCCTTGAATCCATTTCAGTATGTCATCTTCTCGTTCTGGCGATTTTCATTCAGTTCTCTATTTGCACATTTAGTTTTCCTCAGATTTTTCAGTTCTACACTAGCCCATCAATCGCGAATGTTTTTTTTTTTTTTTTCTGTTGGTGCAGGGCTGAACTGCCGCTCAGCTGTTCTGTTTCCATGTTCTTCTGCATATACTACTCAGTTTATAGCCCACATCATATAAATACCTTTTATGTTTTTCCATTACAAAACTAGCTACTAACAAAAATATTGTATTGTTACCGATAACACAATAACTTTCATTTAAAGTTCACTGGGAACATAGAGTGCAATGACAAATCATATGCTAGACAGTGTTCTGGGATTGTGATGGCGGGGTGGGAGGGAGACAGTATTAGCAAGCTTGTGAATGCCCACAACTCATGTTTGTTGCATTGGTGCACTGCTGCTGCCATTTGACTCCAGTATTGCCAGATAGAGAGAGGTTTCCTGCGACACTGAATGGCCATTTTTAAGACTGGCAGGAATTTTAAATCAAACACTAGACATTTTATATTAATTTTGAGGATAAGTTGCACCTGAATTTTGGAGGCAATTTTTTGAAGAAAAAAGTACATGTTATAATCCATTAAATACCATATAACTTTATATCCTCTGCCATCATCAGCTAATACTCCACTCACCATACTACTGATATTCAGTGTATTTCACCCTTCCTTTGTTTAGTGTATAATTTCATGACCCCTCATTATTATGTTCATCACAGATTTTTTTCATCATAAGAGTATGTGTTATTTTTAATTGCTGTGAATTTTTATATGGAAATGGATATTCAGTTTATCAATTTGGAAAACTATCTAAAATAACTCTAAAATTGACTGTATTTTTTCAGTTCAAATTTATAATGCAGCTGGCTAGTTTCACTTCCGTCCTTCTGAGATAATTGTAGTTTTGTTGCCACAAAAAGGATACATTTTTTTTCCTATCTTGAGCATTAATCAGTATTCTCAACAGATTTATTTGAATTTTTCTTGTTATGAATAAAACAACTGCAATATATTTTGGTGAACATTACTAAATGCTCCTTTTATTGCTGGGTATAAGAGCCTTAAAATTTTTCATCAATTTGTTAAATATAAGCTCAATCAAACTCTTTATGCTTGAAAATATTACTTCCAAAATTATCTTTTTCAGAGTGACATCGTATTTGTCTCATGTGGTCATATGTGCTGCTGCAGTATATGTTCCAATCCACTAACAGAATGTCCGATGTGCCGAAGCAACATCGTGCAGAAGCTGCGTGTTATAATGCCATAATGTTTAGTGTGTTTGTTTCAGAGTAGGTACTGCAGGTAGTATTTCATAGATTCTAGTCAACTGCTGTGATCTGACACAAAATATATTGTGAGGAGAAAAAAACAAATTTTCAGATGATATCTAGTTTGTAATTATATATTTCTGTAATCAATTGACACAAGTAATAACTATTCATATGCTTATAGTGTTGGAAAGTGCAGTGGATACTCAGTGTAGTTAATAGACTATAGAAGCCAGAGCTTTCAGAAAATGCTCATCAGCATGTACTATCATGGCATATGAGCACTATTTTTCAATTTTTTTATACTACTTTAAATTAATATTATTGGAAATTTTAACAATGAGCCAAAATCCAGCACAAACAATTAATAACAATTCATACGTGACTCCTCCGCATTTTTATATCTTCATTTGGCAGTGGACTTCAAATCCCTATCTGGTCATCCTGATTTAGGTTTCCTGTAGTTTCTCTAAACTGATTAAAGCAAATGCTGAAATGCCTCCTTTCGAAAACAACATGACCAATTTCATTCCACTGCTGTGCCCTGTCTGTGCTTGTGCCCCATGTGCAACATCCCACTTGATCCTTTGATCAACCTATAGGGACATACGCGGTCTGTTCAAAAAGTTCCAGAACTTTGTCCTTAAGATTTTTCTATACTTACCTTTTACTTATTGTGCATGGTCTCCTCTTCAGGAAGCAGTTTTGGTATGCCTCTTGCTAGATCACGGAAAGTGCCGCTGCAAATTTTCCTTTATCTTGCCTATTGTTACAAATCTTTGTCTTTGCACCAGGGTTTTCAACTTTGGAAATAAAAAAAAAAAAAAAAAAAATCTGCACGGTCCAGGTCTGGAGAGTACAGAGGACGTGAAAGAACATTCATTTTGTTGTTTGTGCAGTAGTCAAGCACCAACATGGATGAATATGTGGTTGCGTTATCATGATGCAAGACCGATGAATTGTCTAGCCACATTTCTGGCTCTCACATTTTCTTGCAGGCATCGCAAAATGGCGCAATAGTACATTTGATTAACAGTTTGTCCCTATGGCATGAATTCATGATGAACTGATCCTTCGAAGTCAAAGAAATAACCAGCATGGCTTTGACACTTGACCTGACCTGAGAGAGCTTTTTTTGATCTTGGAGAATATTTCCCGACCCATTGTGAAGATTGAACCTAGGTCACCACATCATAACTGTAGACCCACGTGTCACCAGTTATGATTCTCTTAAGGAACATCTCGTTCTCATTCTCGCGAACCAAAAGCTCTTCACAGATTGCGAGGTGAAAGTCTTTCTGGTCTTGACTCACGAGTCATGGGACAAACTTGGCAGCAACACAGTGCATTCCAAGAAGCTTTGTCAGGATTCCATGATATGATCCAACTGAAATGTTACATTCTTCTACAATCTCTTGGGCAGTTAGTCTTAGATTGCCATACACAATTTTGTTGACCCTCCTGAAATGAGCATCATCAGTAGGCATCAAAGAGCGTCCTGAACGAGGGTCATCTTTAACTTCCATCCAGCGACTTTTAAACCGTATGAACCATTCATAACTTAAAATACAGCTTAAGCACTCATCACCACAGGCTTCCTGCATCACTTGGTGTGTCTCTGTAAAGGTTCTCTTGAGTTTCACACAAAATTTAATGCAGATGCGCTACTCCTCTAACTCTTCCATTTCAAAATTCGCAAATTGTACAACACAATGTTCTGCTTAACACAGGTCTGAACAATAACTAACAGACATATAAAATGAAACTTCCAGCAGTTACACATTAAACACAAGCATGTGTAGTGATGCCTACCGCACATTACTCTCACACACCATTAGTGTGAAATTCTGAATGTTCCAGAATTTTTTGAACAGACCTTGTATAGTCAATGATATGAATAATGCTATGATTTTATGCATAGGGAGAAAATGTTATTAACTATCTTTGTCTCCTAATACAAATTCACAGTAATTAGCAGCTGTGAAGGAAATTGCCAACTTCTGGGCATTCTACTTCTTGTTTGACTGCACAGGAAAACCAGATAACATTAATATAAGAGTATATGTAATATAAATGAGATATTTTTCTTTTTTTATATGTACATCACAGAGCTATTACTTTTATGCAGTCAAGATGCTGTACTACTATTGTACCAGCAATCCTTCACTGATATTTTCCCATTCCAAATGTCTTCTGTGGTGCACAGTTTACCTTCTTTCAGAAATATTTAAGCTTTAACAGTTTCAAAATAACAGTTCACTGTCACTTATTTTGCTGGTATTCGTCTGCTTGTGGTAACCATATTCTTAACATCTGAATACGTATTTGTTAAATATTGGCTTATGCTGAGTAGTAGAAATATTTTATGTCTTTTTGCTCTGGATTCATAGCCAAAACATAATACATCCAGCCCTACTGCAAAAAATTCATCACCCACAACTCATCGAATATCTTCTCAGTGAAGAATGGAACAGTCAGTGAAAGGTGTGGCAACTAATATCATAACAACCATCTCATGCAACTGTAATAATAGTGGTCCATTTTGATGGTTAGCTTTGCTTTAATTTCAGTGCCTGAAATATTCTCTCTGGAATAGAGGCAGAGATCATTGTTTTATACTGTGGCTACCAGATGGTACCATCATCTCACAATTTCATGCCCTAGCCACAAACAAGTCACCTTAATTTCAATATTGTACTGTCTTGATGGGGTATACATGGAACATTTTTCGGAATCTTTATTTGTCTTTCATTATTTTTCATACGATTGGCTTTAGTCAGGTGTTTGCAACAATCAATTACATACGTTTGAGAACTAAAAGGTTTTCTTTATCACTTAGAAAAAGCATATACAGGGTGTACATAAAGTCTGGAAACACTTTCAGCTATTTATTGCACAAGAACTAAACTTTGTACAGATGTCATACATATTGCATTTTGAAGAGAAACCGTGAAAGTTTTTTTTTACAAACAGTTGATATGCGAACCATGAGTGACCAGGCAGACGTGAATACGGTAATCGAATTTTTGCCATACCCGTCCCAGCATGGCATTGTCGACTGTGGCAGTTGCTTCCCATATTCTCTCCCAGAGCTCAGCTACATCACATGGTAGAGGCGGTACATACACCAGATCTTTAATATGTCCCCACAGAAAAAATTCACACAGAGTGAGATCTGGTGATCAGAGAGGCTATTTCATGAAACAGCTGTCCCCTTCTGTAGCACGGCTTATCCATCAATGTGGCAGCTCCTTGTTTGGGTACCCACAAACTTAACGATGAATATGGGGTGGAGCACCATCCTGCTGAAAGATGAACGGAGAGTCCAATTGCATTTGAGGCATCAGCCATTGCTGCAACATGTCCAAATAGGAATATCCAGTGACAGTGCTCTCGGCGAATAAGAATGGCCCATACAGTTTTCGACGTGACAAGGCACAAAAAACGTTTAATGTTGGGGAATCATGCTCAAATTCAGTGCATTTGTGTGGATGCTTTTTACCCCAGATTTGACAACTATGCCTGTTTACTTTCCCATTAGTGTGGAAAGTGGCTTCATCACTAAAAGTTAAGCGATCAGCAATGCCATCCCCAACCTCTTTCAGTTGCTGCAACTGCGAACAAAACTCGAAATGGTTGTCTTTGTCATCATCATTGAGCTTCTGCACTAGCTCCAATTTGAATGATTTCATAGACTGCTTCTGTTGCAGGACCTTCCACACTGTCATTGGAGCCATTTCGAGTTCATGGGATGCACGACACACCGATTTCTTTTAACTCCTTATGAATGTCTCTCATACCCACTCCACATTCACTTCACTCACACTGGGACATCCACTTGTCTTTGCCAGCAACAGGAACTGGTCATAACAAATTTGTTGTGCCAGTGGTAAATGGCCTTCCTTGTTGGTGGCTTCTTATCATACTTGGTTCTAAACATCTGTTGAGCAGCTGTAGCACATTTGTTTTTGTCAAAATCCAACACACAGAAAGAGCACTCCACACCTGAACTCGCCATGTTTGCGACTAGTGCTGACTATCAGCAAATTACCAACTATGCTGTGGCAGTATACATGAAACAAAACTTTCAGGGTTTCTCTTCAAAATCACATATGTATGATTTCTGTACAATGTTTAGTTCTTGTGCAATAAATAATTGAAAGTGTTCCTGAACTTAATGTACACCCTGTATTATAATGATTAATTTCTAGGAATTCTTCAGGTGAATAGAATTCATTGTTTTGTTCACATTTTCCCTTCGAACCCACCAGCTGTTGCCACAAGGTAATGTCGAAGCTCTCTCGTTACCTTATTGACCTGCTTATGCTTTTTCTTCAGCAGTTCTTCAGAGGTTGGGTGGAGGGAAAGAGGTGCCTCACTTAATAGGGTCACACACTGCATCCTAAGTCATTCATTGGCTTTAAACGAAGAAATGTTGCCCCCGCCAAGGGCCCTCCCTCTTTCTCCCACACTTCTCTCTCTAGCAAGAAGTGCTGGCCTCACCATTACACTAGAGTTATGTGTGCTGAGTGCCCTTTGGTGTGATGCCTGTCAATAGACCACTATCCTGTAATGTCCTGGGCTACTCTTTGTGAGTGTAGCTTATATCTTTACATTTATCAAACCTGGCCACTGTACTGATGTCTGGCCAGTCAACTCGCTGCACTGTGGCTTCTTTTGCCATGCACAAGGCTTTGAATGTATTCTTATTTTGTCCATAATTTTAATAAGAGACTTGACCTTTTTTTCTGTGAACATGGCACATTTAATTAGTAGTACTGTATGAGATGAGTGTGGTAACTTAATGAAGAATTTTATGCTTGAGTACTTACAGTTATTATGGACTATAGTAGGTTTTGAGGAAGGCAAATCCAACAACTGAGCCGGCCGATGTGGCCGTGCGGTACTAGGCGCTACAGTCTGGAACCGCGTGACCGCTACGGTCGCAGGTTCGAATCCTGCCTCGGGCATGGATGTGTGTGATGTCCTTAGGTTAGTTAGGTGTAATTAGTTCTAAGTTCTAGGCGACTGATGACCACAGAAGTTAAGTCGCATAGTGCTCAGAGCCATTTGAACCAACAACTGACAGTTTCTGGTATCGTATACACGCTCATCAAATCTCATTTTAAATTTTTCCAGATTTCCTGTGGCATATATTAAAAGTTACATACATAAAGGCTAGGGACTGTCATTATGCCATGCTGATACTACTAATAAACATCTGATCACTTTTTTCTGTTATCTGAATATGCATTTAGCTCTTGTGAATTACTCCAAAGCAATATTTCATACTGCAGATAGCAGCAGAAGAAAACAAATTATGATTGGAGGATCAACTATTTGCTCATACTGTTTCTTAATTTATACAATAAAAATGTTCATAAGCTAATTTGCTGTGCAGATAATTGATGTGCCCTTTCCAAGAGAGTTTTTGATCTATGACCAGCCGCAGTAATTTCACTGTTTCCTTTTCAGTTCCCTTGAGGTTAAAAATTATTTATGCTGTTTTTGTCTGCTTAAAGTACAGTGTATTGGCCTGACGTCAGTGACTAGGCATTTGGATCATTTTTCTTTTGTTATCTAGTACACTTTGAAATGCTCTCCTTATTAGTGTTGTTATCATCAATGTAAAGTACATTCTTATTTGGTATAGAATTCAAAAAGACGTTAATGTAGGCGTTGAGCAGGAAAGGTCCAAGAACATTATTTTGGGGTATTTCTCTTTTTATTGCAAGTATTGCTGATCACTTCTTATTTATTATACAAGCTATTATGTAATGCTTAAATAAGATTTGAATAAATCAAGTGATTTATCTTAATTGTGATGCTATTCTTCAGTTTCGATCATTATGTCCAGTGATGCTGAGTCAAATGCTCTGCCAGACTAAATATTCTGGGCATGCGTAGCCTTTTGTAGTCTTCTTCATAAACATTATTTGCCAAAGCTTCAGTTGTTTTTACAGTGAGACCTGAACCCAAACAGTTGTTCATTTAAAATTTTGTACCCTTCAGTGTAGCTCCATATCTATTTATGAATGCAATTTTCTATTATTTTGGATATGCCTGGTACTACTGAAATGGGTGCATAGTTATTTGAGAATTTTTATTACATAAGCTGTGTAATGGTGAAGACATTTTGGGAAAATTCCTTCATTTAGTACTCTGTTTGACAGTGAGAGAAGTGGCATTTTGATTTTCTTTGCTATTTATATTATAATGGAATTACTGAGACCAAACTAATTTTCTGTTTTGAATTTCTTAGCTTGTTTATCAATTTGTAAATATCATTTGAAGTGTTAAAACTCCAATTAAATTTCTCACTCCTTTTCCATTTTGCACGAGTGAGCAGGGTTTCTTTATCTAAGGTAGAATTATTAAGTGCAGTATCATAGTCAGGTTACTATTTTCACTATTAAAATTATTCATTTCCATTTTAATGACATTCCAAGCTGCTTTACATGTAGTTTTAGAATTTAAAATATACTCAGCATTTGCATTGCACTTAGCAATTTTGATTTGGGATCAGTAGAATTTTCTTGTATTTATGTACTTTTCTTTGTTTCTGCCACTTTTATGAACTTATCTTTCAGAATGGTTAGTAGTATCCTTAGTTTGTTAAGTTGTGGGATGTGCAGTTTTTTCATGTCGTACTGCTTTTGTATAATACAGGTACTATATCATTTTGTTGTAGTGGGGCAGTTAGTTCTTTTCCATTATGTGCATAATCTCTATTTGGAAAACAGAAAAGCATTTATCAGATGTTTTAGTGATATCCATTATATCAGACCAACACAACTGGTTTATCATATAGTTCACAGTAGATTCTCATAGATTTCCATACCTCTCACCGAACTTTCTGTTTTAACCCATAGCTCTGCAAGAGCTACTATTCCTAATTCTGTGACATCACATTCAAGAGAGTCTGTGTGTACTCGACTAATGTTATCAAGATGCATTTAGTCCAGTAGGCTTTTCATTGAGACAGTGGTAATTCGGTGACTTCAGAGAATTGACCATGTGATTCACAGTTTTTATCTTTACCTTTATATCTGTGTTAATATCAACTGCAATTATAATTTTTTGTTGCTTACATTTGGACAGCTGTAAAATTAAAGTATTAATTTTTTTTTGTAAATACTATCTCATAAAGAACAATTACAATGTTTTGTGTGTGCTTTCACCATACTGGCTACTTTGAATGCACGTTCAAGGCACATAAGACTAAGGTTTGTTACTGAGTTGTGTAAATCAAGGTCACTTTTAATGTACATTGAGACCCCACCAAGTAAAATGCTTGCTCTGCAGTAGCTAGTAACTAGCAAGTATCCAATAGGTACACACGTCTGTTTCAGAGTCTTTCCTCCATTCTTAATTATCACATGTAACATTACAGTCAACAGTATTGTAATTCATTGATTTTACTTCTAAGAGACTGCACATTTATATGAAGAAGGAGAATATTGTTATTAGTACAGAAAGGTATTTTGATTTCACTGGGTCTAGCATGGTTATTTATTTTCACTGGGTGACTTAGAGCAGCACAACTGTCTGAATGAATTAGTGTGCTGCAGTTTCCTCTTTACATCAGTTCTATTCCTCCTTCCTCTAAAACATTGTTTCCTCCATATAAAAAAAGGGGGGAGGTACACAAGCATGTCTTTTAGCACAAGGAATTGTGTTGAAACATTTCATTCATAATTTTGTTTATCTCCTGACAAACAAAATCTTTTCCCCTTGGTAATTTTGATGCCATCATATGCAATGTGCAAATTTTTCTCTAGTCTACTAATATCCATTACACTGCATTCTGCATAAATGGAGTGTGTTTTTTTCTAATATTAAGATTTATGATTTTATTACATCATCATCTGGCACAACAGAACATGTACATGTACATATAGAGTAGCAGATTATAAAAAAATGACATCAATTCTGTGTAAAGCTGGCTTAACAGGTAACTGAACATTATGGACTACACACAGATGCACTGAGTGCTGAAGAGGCACCTTACTGAAAGACTAGCATAATGATAATACTTCTACTTCTAGGTGTATGTATATGATATGCACCACAAAACTATTGGGTTTTTAAAAGCAATGGGATATTTGTATGTGAGTTGGCCAGTGATTCAAAATGCCATCCTTCAATTTTGCAGTACCAAACACAGGTACATGTGGTGTCTTGTAAGATAGTTTTGTTTGAGCATAAAGCAATAACTAGGAAAAAGCCTTTATTCCACTCCACTGCAGTTTCCAATGCAGAAGTTTGAAGTAAAGTTTTATATGTTGCTGAATGACTTTTTAAATAATATACTTGCAATTATGCCATGCAAATGACTGTTTTTAAAGGTATTATAACAAATAAGTTGGAAAAACATCACAACTACTTTCAATGAAAAACAAAAAGAATATGCCCATTATAATACGTGAAGCAACTCTGCTTACTCATTATTCCAAACAAATGTAGATCTTTTTAGGAGGATGAGAATGAATACGTATGTGATGTCCTTTTTTTACTGATTAGTGCCAAATTTCAGGTACAAATAGTACCCTGAAAATGTGTGTAATGATTGTTTTTAAATTTTCTGAAATAAGGTATCATGAGTACACCAATATTACTTGCAAATAAGCTGGTGACATTAATTGGAAAAGCACAAATTAAAGGGATCTTATAGAGATCTCATTCTAAATATTGTCAGCATAGCACAGTGTCATATTTCTATATTTTCTACTGCAGGCGCATCAGTTTTATAGGCTTGTAGCTGAGTTTGGTGGTAGACAAATGTATACAGTTGCAAATTTCAATGTTATTAAGACAGCCTGCATATTAAGAGGTGTATTGTATGAAGTTAAGTGCAAATATTTGGCATTTTGTCTCAATATTTATTGTTACTGTTTACAAGTATTTTATATGCTGTGTATGTAAATTTTTCTACCAGTTTATAAGACAGTAAGAACTCTGATTATATGAATAATTTTGTGTATAATTTATATAACCACTTACTGATATTGTGATTGTAAGGGCCTAAAGAGCAAGCTGGCTTGTTCACTGTGAGATTTCATTTCATAAGACAGTTTGTAGTATTAAAATATCTGCTACTGTGAAATACAGAGCCATATTTTTGTGTCTGTGTTTTTTTTTAAAATTTGTGCCATTTGATAGCATCAACTGTGGCCTTCTGTAACATTTTCATAGCAGGACATTTATTTGCAGATTAGGCCATGAAATACCTTTATTTTGTCACAGCTACTGTATATCCACACTGAATGGAAAGGCAGTACAAAGTACCTTTAGCCATTTTCCATGGGTTATTTTCCATTAAACCTTACAATTCTTTATTGTGTTATGTGAATATCTGCTACATAACTGTGCACCATTATTGTAAATTACAAGTATATTGGGCCTTAAACCCTCATCTTACTACTAATAAGTGTTTAAATCTATTTAGAATTGTATTATTTTCATTTTGGTGGTTAAAAAATGTGCCTTAGCTAACTAGTACTAAGATTGCCTTTTTTCATAATATTGTAATAAAATTTGGAATGGCTTATACAGATTGTCATTTGAAAGCAACTAATCTCATCATTATAACAATGAAAATAATCAGTTATTGATAATAAAAAGTAAATGGATAGATAAAAAATCTACTCACCGAGTGGCAGCCAAGGAACACACACACAAAAGGGTTTAACTTTTACAAGCTTCTGGCTGGAGGAGGAGCCACTGGCTCCAAAAGCTTGTAAAAATTAAATCCTTTTGTGTGTGCGCTCCCCTGCCGCTGCTAGGTGAGTCTTTTTTTTATGTATGCATTTACATTATACTGTCAATAATCTCACCATTAAGATTAAATTCATTCTTGCTGACCGACATCATATGAACATAACAGGGTGACAGCTATTGCCACTTTCTCATCTCTCTCTCTCTCTCTCACTCTCTCTCTTCTCTTCTCTTCTCCTCTCTCTTTTTAATAAACTATTCAAGAACATAACTTTTACTAATATTATCTAAAAAATGACTACGTTAAGAGCTTTCTGTCACATGCTATTATGATGACATTTTGTTTTTCTGTATGAATGAAAAGTGTATCAACAGTTTCAGTGTAATTCGTTACAGTTCAGTAAACAAAAGCAATAAAAGGCAATCACTCACAGATAGCTGATTGATGTGTGGCATGGAAAAAAATAACAGCACACAAGTTATTAGCTTACGAGCTACTGCCCTTTTTCCAGTTTAAGTACGTACACTCACATGACCAACCAGACACACGCAAACATCCTACACCTCCCATCTCCAATCCCCTCCCCTGTGACAGTTTCACCATGTCCTTGGAGATGTGTACTTAAACTAGAAAAACAGTTGTAGCTCAAAAGCTAGTAATGTCTCCATGCTATTATATTACACTATGCATCAGTTAGCTGCAAGTGAGTGGTTATTATCCTTAGTTTTTTTCTTCCATCTTGTAGTATCTGTAATTGTAATATTCTTTATACTTACTACACTAATGTTATGTGCTTTAAAATTGTGGAGCTGGTTACTCTACGTGTATTATATGAAAACATTAGGCACATGTTTTCATGATGTTCTTTACATTTTCCAGTAAGGAAATAAAACTGATACAAAAGAAAACAATTTTGACTAAGAGCAACATTTGTACATAAAAAATAGGGACCAGGAAACCAAATATAAATTTCTGGTATATAAAATGCAATAATCCAGAATATTTTTTCCATCATGTTAGTTGTTACAACAAACCAAAATTTTTATTGTGTGTTAATTTCTAAAAATTACTTCTTTTTGTAGCCATAAGAGCAACAATCACATTTATTACATGGATAAAAAAGTAAACTACAAATTACAGTACAAAATTTTAGTCTGGCGTAATTTTGGTATAAGTGTAAGTGTAGTGAGAGAAAATTAGATTATTGAGGTTACTCTCCTTCGATTTCATTTTATTTTTATTGCAACTCTGAAAATAGACAAAAGCTATTCAAGATGCTCACATATCCCTTAGCCTCCATTCATTAGTTTTGTTTTGATTTTCCTGACTTTTTTTTTTATGAATCTAGCCACCAAAAATTTCTTAAAGTTTGAATCCTTCATTTCAGTATAACAGTCACTCAAATTCTAAATCTGTACACTGCCTGGTAGACAGACCTGTGAATAAGTCACATCCCATACCCATCCTTAAACTGTAAAACTGACAGTAATAGCTAATTTAAACTCGATAGTTACTACTACACTTTTTTTCCCCTCAGTATGAGTATTTCATTACACATTTTTTTTTCTATTGGATAACCACACACAAAACCCAACCACTATCTCATTTACATTCATCTGCGCTTACTGTAAGGGAGGGCATCTCCAGAGTGACGTGATGTGTAGCATGGCATGCAGGTGACTTAATGCCAGTAGTAGTGATGCGGCATTAGTCATGTTTATTTCAGGTGAAAAGGTGTACTGGCTTAAATCAACTTAACTAACGTTAAGCAACAAAAGTCCAACAGGTGTTGTGTACATCCTTATTGTCATACTGACATGGTGCTTTTGAGGTGTTTAAGAAGTTGAATGTGTACCCCACTTTCCTTATGTTTACTAATACCAACTCAACAAATCTTAAAGAAAACAGCTTATTTTTATCAGGAATTATGGGATCTCCTGACCATATTCGTAGCTTTGACAGAAAGCATGCCAGAGTTGAAGCTTCTGCTAAATCTAGATAAACAGTCTGTAATCTTTTTAGTTGTCTTAGATGCAGTTGGATTATTTTTATCAGGTGGCATTAACGAGAATAGCCTCAACAATGATGAGGATTATTAAAAGAAATGTCTTTGTAAAGAATTGTTTGGCAGTGTGTGCCAATTTTCAGAACCAATACCTTTGCTAAAATAAGACTGCAGATTGATTTTTCCTCACCTGAAATGCCATATCCTTTTAGATAATTAACTAATGAAAGGCATATTTAATTACAGATTATCCTGGGTAAGAAGGTGTGTAGGTGCATTAGTGTCAAAGTTCTGAGTATTACATAATCAGTAAATTGTGACATGAATAAAACTGATGTGATAATTTAAGCTATTTCTTCCCTAATTTTAAATGGATTCATTTTGGTGTACTCTGTCACACAAGCAGCACAATGTAGGCCACCCTATTGAGAACTCGTATCAAAAGCAAGAGAATCAGTATAAACAGCACTATGTAAATGAGAAATTGGCTCTGAAATTTCTTTTTCAGTCCTGATCAGATACTACTTGAGATCAAACAAATCAGTAAAAAGATTTGCAGATGTACTTTGTATAAAACTACCCTACATCTTTCTATTTAGTTCTGTTGGCTTTCTCTGTCACAAATAAATTAAATGAATTAAAACTAATGTACATATCTGATATTTCATCGACAATATTTTCCCACACTTTATCTTGGGCGTTCTTGCTGCTGTATTCAGCACTGCTTTGATCATAAATACATGGATGTTTGTCCACAAGATCATTTCTTATTTTCCTGGATACAGACACACTCCTGTAACCAAAGCAGAAACTTTCATAAACTGTCTCCAGTACAATAGTGGTGTGTGCCAAAAGTGGAAGATGTCACTTTTCATCTGGCAATGATGTGCCATGTTGTACAGCTCAGCTATGTCATGTCAGTTCAACAGCTGCTACTCCATTAGAATGTTTTGTTCCATCTGAA
Organism: Schistocerca nitens; assembly: GCF_023898315.1. NCBI lineage: Eukaryota > Metazoa > Arthropoda > Insecta > Orthoptera > Acrididae > Schistocerca > Schistocerca nitens. The sequence goes on from NC_064618.1 coordinate 503,083,326, forward strand.
GTCATACATTAAATGCAAGTCTTGTGCCATGCCATGATGCGGATCACTTGCTACATCACTCCAGTGGGTGCCCAGCCTAAAGTAAGTTCTCATTTACACCTCTCCCCCTCCCATCTCTTCCTCAGCTTGAATGTGCCCTAGAATTCAATACTTCTCCTATAACATTACATTGATTTTGCGTAAGTACTTAGGATTTATAACGTTTTCAAGTTATGCTTAGTAGCCATTTACAGCTATCTATTTGGGAGAACGATAATTAAGACTTCCGATCTGACTGCACTTCATCAAAGAAGTCTCAATTTTGTGCAATAAATCAATTGTAATCAAATAGAAGAGACTCTTGGTCCATACTTTTTTCACCAGATTATTTGATTTTGTTCTATATAAAACTGTCCAGTGAAGTGGCCTTATTATAACCAGTTACACTTAAGATCATATAGCATAAGTATATTTATATGCTGCTCTTTTTGATATAACACTGTGATAATAAGTAACTCAGGAGCTATGAATTTTTATATAACAAGCCTAAAGCTTGCTATGCATTCCAGCACTCACTCTTTCTCTTGTTGATTATATTTCTAAGAATTACAACTCCTCCATCCTGTAATTATGTAAACATTTCAAATAAATGGCAAGTCTGCAAAGATATTAACTGTTTCATTTGTAATATCTTTTACCTCTGATGCCTGCCCACCTGTCATCTTTGTATTCCCTCATCCTCAAAACTGGGGGGATCCCTCTCATTTTGAGGTGTGCGTAATCTGCCCTCCTTTTTAACTTACCCCATCCAACAATCTCTCCTTCCCTTTCTAAGAAAGGAGCTATTGGTTCCAAAAGCTAGATGACTGTCATGTATTTTTCTATGTGCACATTGTCAGTACTGATATTTCACCTCCAGAAGGTAAGTACTGACCGGAAATTGTGTGCTACAGTTTTTTCATTTGTGTAATGGGCAGTCAAATGAAAACAAGACACTTGAGAAGAAAAGTATGTAAACTGTTTATTATTTCAAAATTAATCACCATATGTTAATACATTTATCTCACTGAGAAAGCATTACAATGCATCGTGTCATTAAAGGAGCATCTGTGAGCCAATGGTTTGTGGGCAATAACATTCCCGAAATGGAGTGGTCTGCCCATAGTCCTGACCCAGACCCAAAAGAACTCCTTTTGGATGAGTTACGAGGTGCATTCAAGTTCTAAGGCCTCCGATTTATTTTTTTTTTTTCTAATTAACTACTCACCCGAAATCGATGAAACTGGCGTTACTTCTCGACGTAATCGCCCTGCAGACGTACACATTTTTCACAACGCTGACGCCATGATTCCATGGCAGCGGCGAAGGCTTGTTTAGGAGTCTGTTTTGACCACTGGAAAATCGCTGAGGCAATAGCGGCACGGCTGGTGAATGTGCGGCCACGGAGTGTGTCTTTCATTGTTGGAAAAAGCCAAAAGTCACTAGGAGCCAGTTCAGGTGAGTAGGGAGCATGAGGAATCACTTCAAAGTTGTTATCACGAAGAAACTGTTGCGTAACGTTAGCTCGATGTGCGGGTGCATTGTCTTGGTGAAACAGCACACGCGCAGCCCTTCCCAGACGTTTTTGTTGCAGTGCAGGAGGGAATTTGTTCTTCAAAACTTTTTCGTAGGATGCACCTGTTACCGTACTGCCCTTTGGAATGCAATGGGTAAGGATTACGCCCTCGCTGTCCCAGAACATTGACACCATCATTTTTTCAGCACTGGCGGTTACCCGAAATTTTTTTGGTGGCGGTGAATCTGTGTGCTTCCATTGAGCTGACTGGCGCTTTGTTTCTGGATTGAAAAATGGCATCCACGTCTCATCCATTGTCACAACCAACGAAAAGAAAGTCCCATTCATGCTGTCGTTGCGCGTCAACATTGCTTGGCAACATGCCACACAGGCAGCCATGTGGTCGTCTGTCAGCATTCGTGGCACCCACCTGGATGACACTTTTCGCATTTTCAGGTCGCCATGCAGGATTGTGTGCACAGAACCCACAGAAATGCCAACTCTGGAGGCAATCTGTTCAACAGTCATTCGGCGATCCCCCAAAACAATTCTCTCCACTTTCTCGATCATGTCGTCAGACCGGCTTGTGCGAGCCCGAGGTTGTTTCGGTTCGTTGTCACACGATGTTCTGCCTCCATTAAATTGTCGCACCCACGAACGCACTTTCGACACATCCATAACTCCATCAAGACATGTCTCCTTCAACTGTCGATGAATTTCAATTGGTTTCACACCACGCAAATTCAGAAAACGAATGATTGCACGCTGTTCAAGTAAGGAAAACGTCGCCATTTTTCCATCTGCCGTACAGTGCTGCCATCTCTGGGACGTATTGACAATGAACGCGGTCTCATTTTAAAACAATGCGCATGTTTCTATCTCTTTCCAGTCCGGAGAAAAAAAATCGGAGGCCTTAGAACTTGAATGCACCTCGTAGAACATCAGCTTGCCCCAGATTCCAGTCTCCGACATTGCTACCTTCTCTGGTTTTGGCTCTTGAGCAAGAATGGGCTGCCATTCCTCTACAGACATTCAGACATCTCATTGGAAGTGTCCATGGCAGAGTTCAAGTCACCATAAAGGTGAATGCTGCACTTGTCCCATTGCAATGTCCCCTAATAGGTATCCAGATACTTTTGATCAGATAGTATATGTGGTATCAGTGTGCTGATCTGAAAGCTTGACATTATGTGATATAGTTGTCTTTCCTATGGAATTACAAATATTGCTAAGATATTTTTGATTTTATTTGCCTGGCTACATTGGTGACCTCACACAGATAACTACCCCATCCTTTCAATCATGTTTACACAAGAATTTATACCAATTACCATTCAATGCTGAACTTGACATTTCTTTCCACTCAGCACCTCCAATTACTCATTCTTCAAGATTCAAGATCTGTCTTAGTTCCCACAAAATCATCTGGAAGAGTAACTGTAATCATAAAGAAGTTTATAATTTTGAGGAGTTCATTTTTTTTTACTCCACTGTTCTGCCTGAGTTTAGCTAAATTTCTTATCTTTTGATGAGCAATGGCTTACATTTCTCCTGTTTTCATTCTTCTAAGTTCATTCTGCTGCCCAAACACAGTAATATATTATCGATACCTCTGATTGTCATTCATGTGGATGGATGAATTGCTCTTCCCTATCTCTTACTCTTCTCTCAAACTTGCTTCCCGCCATTCTTCTTCTGATCTCCCTACTTCAGACTAATGTTTCACAATGTCAAAGCAACTGATCCCAGTTTGTCAAAATTTACTGGATTTAAGTGCTAAAAACTCTTCTCTTCATCCTTTTACTCCCACCTGGGTTTTGTCTTATGCTAATCTTTAACTTCCATATTTTCTTCTTCTTCTTCTTCTTCTTCTTCTTCTTCAAATCTGTGTATGTCAGTTATAAATGGTAAATTGCAAATGGTGCAGACAGTAGGAAAGCATATACTGTGTCAGGAATGAGGAATCAGAGGCGGAGACATTACATAAAATATACAGACTGATTTACAACAAAGTGTTTGAATGCAGCAATCCTTTCCTGAGGAAGAACTTCAGCTTCAAGCATAGGAACATTCAAGCAGTAGGCAGAGCATAATCTGAGAAATACTGTGATTATTACAGGCATCTAACAAAAATAATTTCTTGCAGCCTATTTGCCAATTATCTGGTCATACCAGATAAGAGAAAGTCTGATGAAAATACCAATGAAGCAGGTGTGAGGAATGCATATGATTTAATATAGCATCAGTGGTATAGTTTAAACACTCCAGTCATTGAATTTGGTTAAATTAAAAGAAGACAGTGTGGGAGTAGACAACAGATTAATTTAATGTTTAATGAAACATTCATCAGACACTAAATACATGAATAACCACACACATCAAAAAACATTTTGCATCACCCCGGTTCCCAGGATTCCTGAAGATAGACGTTGACTGTGGATATTGTATCACATACACAGTCCCTTTGACTGTTCAGTGATGTCGCTAAACCCGCCCAAAGATATAAACAACCATGTATGAGCAGTGCCTATTAGATGGAGGGGGTCTGACAACCGATCAGTTCCAGCCATTCCACCACGAAGGAGATACATGGCTTGTGTTGTCTGTAGTTCAACCATGCCTAAACGGTCAATACTGTGGTTCAATCGTGTCCTCATTGTTACTTTGTGCCAGGAAATGCTCTCAACAAGGGAAGTGTCCAAGTGTCTTGGAGTGAACCAAAGTAATGTTGTTCAGACATGGAGGAGAGGCAGAGAGACAGGAACTGTCAATTACATGCCTCGCTCAGGCCGCCCAAGGGCTACTACTGCAGTGGATGACTGCTACTTACAGATTATGGCTCAGAGGAACCCTGACAGCAATGCCATCATATTGAATAATACTTTTCGTGCAGCCACAGGTCATCATGTTATGACTCAAACTGTGTGCTATAGGCTGCATGATATGAACTTCACTCCTGACATCCATGGCGAGGTTCATCTTTGCGACCACGACACCATGCAGCACAGTACAGATGGTGCCAACAACATGCCAAGTGGATTGGCATCACGTTCTCTTCACCGATGAGTGTCGCATATGTCTTCAACCAGACAATCATCTGAGACATGTTTGGAGGCAACCTGGTCAGGCTGAACGCCTTAGACACACTGTCCAGTGAGTGCAAGGTGGAGGTTCTCTGCTGTTTTGGGGTAGCATTATGTGGGGCTTACGTATGCCACTGGTGGTCATGGAAGACGCCGTAATGGCTGTACAATACGTGAATGTCATCCTCCAACCGATAGTGCAACATATCTTCATGGTCGACAATTCGCGCCCCATCATGCACATCTTGTGAATGACTTCCTTCAGGATAAAGACATCACTTGATTAGAGTGGCCAGCATGTTATACAGACATGAACCCTATCGAAAATGCCTGGTATAGATTGAAAAGGGCTTTTTATGGATGATGTGACCCACCAACCACTCTGAGGTATCTACGCCTAATCGCTGTTGAGGAGTGGGACAATCTGGAGCAACAGTGCCTTGATGAACTTGAGGATAGTATGCAACGATGAATATAGGCATGCATCAGTGCAAGAGGACGTGCTACTGGGTATTACAGGCACAGCAATCTGGACCACCACCTCTGAAGGTCTCGCTGTATGGTGGAACAACAGGCAATGTGTGGTTTCCATGAGCAATAAAAAGGTTGGAAATGATGTTTATGTTGATCTCTCTTCCAATTTTCTGTACAAGTTCCGGACCTCTCGGAACCAAGGTGATGCAAAACTTTTTTTGATGTGTGTACCTTCTTAGAACCATCATTGATACCTCAAGTACAGAATAGAGAAAAAATTCTCTTGTTAACAACAGTGAGAACAGAATTTCATAAACATCTGAACTGCTGTTTTGGAACAAACATGCTGTTAGATTATGCAAACTGAAAGCCAGGATAATTACTTTTGAAAGGTTGGCTGCACATGCAAACTGAAAGCAAATATCATTACTTTTGAAAGGTTGGCTGCAACTTCTGATAATACCTGGAGAAAATGAATTAATTTATTTACCTGGAAAATTTTTCATGGTAAGGAAACTATTCTATGATTGTGACTGTAGTTCAGATTCATAATGTGTGAGTTATGCAAACAATGACCATTTACAAATATTCTCAATGTAGCAAGTGAATAAACTGTTACAGTAAAACTAAGGGTGAAGTAATAAAACTACTAGATCATCTTCCTCTAAAGACTGAGTACTCCTTGAAGCTTCAAATCATTCTCCATATTCTTTTCGCTGTCCTCTTCATTTCTTGATACTTTTGACACTCTGGTACTTCCACCATATCTTTGATTTTATTCTTTCTTGGCCTCTCCTTAGTTTTATTTCGCAATTTTTTTTCTCACATTGTGTATGTTAGAAACTTATTGTGCCTTAATATATCCAAAAACTTTTGCTTTCCTAGTTTGGATTTATGCTATGAGGTTTTTCTTCTCATTGACATCTTTATAACCCCTGCCAGTGTTCTCCAGAGCCATATTTCAATCACTTCTAAGAGTTTTCTGACTGTTTTCAATAGTGTCCAACTTTTACATTCATATAGGGGAGTACACTCAAGGTGAACATGTTGTACTTTTTTTTCCTGTACTAAATGCCTAGAAGTTGTCTTCGATCATTGAAAGCCTATATAGTGGTTACAATTTTTTCTGATTTCCATGCTTCCCCAATACTAAAATTTATCTTTTTTTTGTCCTAATTTTTTACTTGGTTACTATCATCACTTTTGACAATTTTAGGTTCAAAATTTTTCATAATTGCTGAAGATTTAGAAAGTATGTTTAGCGTGTTTTTCACAGTAGCTATTTAAGGCAATATCATCTGCAAATGTTATGCAGTGAATAGGAATAACTCACTTTAATGTCAAATGTTTTTCCTTTAAAGACAATCACAGTTTTGTCAATAAAAGGTTAAACAAATTGGGAGCTAAAGAGCACGCTTGTCTTACCCATTTACTAATTTTTACTATACATTCTTATCTATTAATCTCTATTCTCACATTTTAGTTTCTATGCAAGTTTAACAATGCTCTTCCATATTTACAGTCTAGATATGTGTGTAGCAAGGTCTTTAAAACTTTCTTCCAGCTATTTCTAGCTCAATAAAGAAAATTTGACTATAACAGTGCTTGATGACTTCTCTGGTCCATTTTTTTAGTCTTAAACCAAACTGATCATCAGGTTCTAGTTCTGTTTTACATTTTATTCTGTTTTGTATTATGGAGGTGAGCATTGTTGTTGCATGTGGAATTAGGATTATTATTCTGCAGCAGTCCGTTTTATCCACTGTTTTTACGAATGAGTACTGTCTTAATTCCCACAAAATCATTGGGAACAATAATTGTAGTCATAACAGCAGTTAATAATTTTGAGTAGTTCATTTTTTTACTCCACAGTTCTGCCAGAGTTTAGCTGGCACTTCACCTGGATCTGGAGCTTTCCTTAGTCTGTTCATTCAGTGCTTCTTGTAATTCCATTTTCAAAAGTGGTGATTAGATTATATGTACAGTTTGTTCCAATTTACCCATAGTGAGGAGACTCTCCAGGATGCAGAACATGTCAGAAGATCAAAAATACCCAATAAATATTTGCAAAAACAAATATGCTAATGTACCTTCCACAGATCCCAAGTGGAATTATAATCATAGACAAGGAATGAATCAAAAAATTATTAATCATACTTTCATTTATGAGGTAATAAACACTAAATCGAAGAACCATTTTACAACACTTACACTTATCGTATTGCTGCACTGAATTTGTACAGAAGTCAGATTGTACCTCTTACATTATTAGTAACACCCTCCCATCAGTTGTTTCTACGGTGAAATTCATCAGTGGAGTAGGAGAAGTTGGCGACTAATAAATCCTTTAGGCCCCTCTTAAAACTGCACTTTATTGGTAGTTAAACTTTTTACGGCTGCTGGCAAGTTATCGAAAATGTGTGTTCCGGAATAATGGACACCACTTTTGACCACAGTAAGTGACTGTGAAGATTATTCTTATTCCTAGTATTGATTCCATGAACTGAGCTGTTGGTTTGAAAAAGAGATATATTTTTAATGACAAACTTCATTAATGAATGGATATATTGGGAAAAATATATATCTCTAGTTCCCTAAACAGGCCTCTGCAGGGTGTCGTTGAGTTCATAGCACAAATAAGTCTTATTACATGTTTTTGTACCTGGAAAACTTTTAATTTGGCTTGATGAGTTACCGCCAAAATAATCCCATATGGCATTATAGAATTAAAGTAAGCATAGTATGTCAGCTTTTTCATTTTTATATCCCCTATGCCTGACAATATTCACATTGCAAATAGAGAATTGTTTGGCGCTTTGGCAGTTCCGTGGTGTGCTCCTCCCTGCTCAATTTATCATCAAGCTGTTATCCCAAGAACTTAACACTGTTCACTTCTTTTACCTGTTTGTTGTCATATTTTAGGCATGTATTGGTGGTAAACCTCTTACAATTTCTGAATTGCTCTACTGGTCTTTATTCCCCCCCCCCCCCCCCCAAAGTTCGGTGACAAAGAATTGGCTAGGAACCATTTACCAATTTCCATATTTCCATGAAACTTATGTTTATTGTGATTTATATAGGCAAATCCCTGTGACAGGTCACAAAATATAGCAGTAGCCTGTAATTTATTGTCTAATACAGGGGTTCCCAACAAAATTTTCTCGACGACCCCCTCATCGAGCATGATTGGTACCTTGTCGCATCATAGTAAATGCAAGTTTCTGTGTAAAGTGACTGTCAGTTGTCAGCTGCAAAGAGGCAGTGCGTGCTGTCTAACGGCATACAGCAGAACTATTTGTCTCTATCTAATTCTAGTTTTGCGCTAGAGTGTGCTAGTGTCAGTAGGCTCTAGGAAGACGCTAGGTGCAGAAGTTAGCATTCGCTAAAGCTCTGCTCATGCAGGAAGTGTCCAAACAAAAAGATTTGTTATCATGCGAAATACACTCCTGGAAATTGAAATAAGAACACCGTGAATTCATTGTCCCAGGAAGGGGAAACTTTATTGACACATTCCTGGGGTCAGATACATCATATGATCACACTGACAGAACCACAGGCACATAGACACAGGCAACAGAGCATGCACAATGTCGGCACTAGTACAGTGTATATCCACCTTTCGCAGCAATGCAGGCTGCTATTCTCCCATGGAGACGATCGTAGAGATGTTGGATGTAGTCCTGTGGAACGGCTTGCCATGCCATTTCCACCTGGCGCCTCAGTTGGACCAGCGTTCGTGCTGGACGTGCAGACCGCGTGAGACGACGCTTCATCCAGTCCCAAACATGCTCAATGGGGGACAGATCCGGAGATCTTGCTGGCCAGGGTAGTTGACTTACACCTTCTAGAGCACGTTGGCTGGCACGAGATACATGCGGACGTGCATTGTCCTGTTGGAACAGCAAGTTCCCTTGCCGGTCTAGGAATGGTAGAACGATGGGTTCGATGACGGTTTGGATGTACCGTGCACTATTCAGTGTCCCCTCGACGATCACCAGTGGTGTACGGCCAGTGTAGGAGATCGCTCCCCACACCATGATGCCGGGTGTTGGCCCTGTGTGCCTCGATCGTATGCAGTCCTGATTGTGGCGCTCACCTGCACGGCGCCAAACACGCATACGACCATCATTGGCACCAAGGCAGAAGCGACTCTCATCGCTGAAGACGACACGTCTCCATTCGTCCCTCCATTCACGCCTGTAGCAACACCACTGGAGGCGGGCTGCACGATGTTGGGGCGTGAGCGGAAGACGGCCTAACGGTGTGCGGGACCGTAGCCCAGCTTCATGGAGACGGTTGCGAATGGTCCTCGCCGATACCCCAGGAGCAACAGTGTCCCTAATTTGCCGGGAAGTGGCGGTGCATCCGTGCGTCGCTGCGGTCCGGTCCCAGGTTGACGGGCACGTGCACCTTCCGCCGACCACTGGCGACAACATCGATGTACTGTGGAGACCTCACGCCCCACGTGTTGAGCAATTCGGCGGTACGTCCACCCGGCCTCCCGCATGCCCACTATACGCCCTCGCTCAAAGTCCGTCAACTGCACATACGGTTCACATCCACACTGTCGCGGCATGCTACCAGTGTTAAAGACTGCGATGGAGCTCCGTATGCCACGGCAAACTTGCTGACACTGACGGCGGCGGTGCACAAATGCTGCGCAGCTAGCGCCATTCGACGGCCAACACCGCGGTTCCTGGTGTGTCCGCTGTGCCGTGCGTGTGATCATTGCTTGTACAGCCCTCTCGCAGTGTCCGGAGCAAGTATGGTGGGTCTGGTGTCAATGTGTTCTTTTTTCCATTTCCAGGAGTGTATATTTAATATATTTTTTATTGTAATAGCATCTTGCGGACCCCTCTGGCATAGCTCGCAGACCCCTGGGGGTGTGCAGATCACCTGTTGGGAACCACTGGTCTAAGGAATTAAGTACTCTTTCACTCTATGTGCAAATAGCCTTCTCAGTACCAGAACTCTTTAGAAATCCAAACTGAGATCTGGATAATTTATTATTTGCTGTCAGATAGTTAAGAAGCCGATTGGATATTACCTTTTCTATTGGGAAAGCTGCTGAAATTACAACTGCATGGAAATTTGACAGTATTTCTTTACCTCCTTTCAAGCACACTCTTTAATTAACTTTTTTTATATTTTATCCCCTGCCCCAATGAACCATGGACCTTGCCATTGGTAGGGAGGCTTGCACGCCTCAGCGATACGGATAGCCGTACCGTAGGTGCAACCACAATGGAGGGGTATCTGTTAAGAGGCGGCCTTGTAACATTAACCAAAATGGCCTTGCTGTGTTGGTACTGCGAACAGCTGGAAGCAAGGGGAAACTACAGCCATAATTTTTCCCGAGGGCATGCAGCTTTACTGTATGGTTAAATGATGATGGCGTCCTCTTGGGTAAAATATTCCAGAGATAAAATAGCGCCCCATTCGTATCTCCAGGCGGGGCCTACTAAGAAGGATGTTGTTATAAGAAGAAAGAAAACTGGCGTTCTACGTATCGGAGCGTGGAATGTCAGATCCTTTAATGAGGCAGGTAGGTTAGGAAATTTAAAAAGGGAAATGGATAGGTTAAAGTTAGATATAGTGGGAATTAGTTAAGTTCAGTGGCAGGAGGAACAAGACTTCTGGTCAGATGACTACAGGGTTATAAATACAAAATCAAATAGGATAGTGCAGGAGTAGGTTTAATAATGAATAAAAAAAATAGGAGCGCAGGTAAGCTACTACAAACAGCAAAGCAAATGCATTATTGTAGCAAAGATAGACACGAAGCCCATGCCTACCACAGTAGTACAAGTTTATATGCCAACCAGCTCAGCAGATGACGAAGAGATTGATGAAATGTATGATGAGATAAAAGATATTATTCAGATAGTGAAGGGAGACAAAAATTTAATAGTCATGGGTGACTAATTCGACAGTAGGAAAAGGAAAAGAAGGAAAAGTAGTAGGTGAATATGGAATGGGGGTAAGGAATGAAAGAGGAAGCCACCCGGTAGAATTTTGCACAGAGCATAACTTAATCATAGCTAACACTTGGTTCAAGAACCATGAAAGAAGGTTGTATACATGGAAGAGGCCTGGAGACAGTGGAAGGTTTCAGATAAATTATATAATGGTAAGACAGAGATTTAGGAACCATGTTTTAAATTGTAAGACATTTCCAGGGGCAGATGTGGACTCTGACCACAATCTATTGGTTATGAACTGTAGATTAAAACTGAAGAAACTGCAAAAAGGTGAGAATGTAAGGAGATGGGACCTGGATAAACTGACTAAATCAGAGGTAATAGAGAGTTTCAGAGAGCATTAGGGAACGACTGACAAGAACGGGGGAAAGAAATACAGTAGAAGAAGAATGGGTAGCTTCGAGAGATGAAATAGTGAAGACAGCAGGGGATCAAGTAGGTAAAAAGACGAGGGCTATTAGAAATCCTTGGGTAACAGAAGAAATATTGAATTTAATTGATGAGAGGAGAAAATATAAAAATACAGTAAATGAAACAGACAAAAAGGAATACAAACGTCTCAAAAATGAGATTGACAGGAAGTGCAAAATGGCTAAGCAGGGATGGCTAGAGGACAAATGTAAGGATGTAGAGGCTTATCTCACTAGGGGTAAGATAGATACTGCCTGCAGGAATATTAAAGAGACCTTTGGGGAAAAGAGAACCAGTTGTATGAATATCAAGAGCTCAGATGGAAACCCAGTTCTAAGCAAAGAAGGGAAAGCAGAAAGGTGGAAGGAGTATATAGAGGACAATATTAAGGAAATGGAAGAGGATGTAGATGAAGATGAAATGGGAGATATGATACTGCATGAAGAGTTTGACAGAGCACTAAAAGACCTAAGTCGAAACAAGGCCACGGGAGTAGACAACATTCCATTAGACCTATTGATAGCTTTGGGAGAGCCAGCCCTGACAAAACTCTACCATCTGGTAAGCAAGATGTATCAGACAGGTGAAAAACCCTCAGACTTCAAGAAGAATATAAAAATTCCAATCCCAAAGAAATCAGGAGTTGACAGATGTGAAAATTACTGAACGATCAGTTTAATAAGTCATGGCTGCAAAATACTAACACGAATTCTTTACAGACAAATGGAAAAACTGGTAGAAGCCGACCTTGGGGAAGATCAGTTTGGATTCCGTAGAAATGTTGGAACACTTGAGGCAATACTGACCCTACAACTTGTCTCAGAAGGTAGATTAAGGAAAGGTAAACCTACATTTCTAGCGTTTGTAGACTTAGAGAAAGCTTTTGACAATGTTGGCTGGAATACTCTCTTTCAAATTCTGAAGGTGGCAGGGGTCAAATACAGGGAGCGAAAGGCTATTTACAATTTGTACAGAAACCGGATGGCAGTTATAAGAGTCGAGGGGCATGAAAGGGAAGCAGTGGTTGGGAAGGGAGTGAGATAGGGTTGTAGCCTATCCCTGATGTTATTCAATCTGTATATTGAGCAAGCAGTAAAGGCAACAAAAGAAAATTTTGGAGTAGGAATTAAAATGCATGGAGCAGAAATAAAAACTTTGAGGTTCACCGATGACATCGTAATTCTGTCAGAGACAGCAAGGGACCAGGAAGAGCAGTTGAACAGAATGGACAGTGTCTTGAAAGGAGGATGTAAAATGAACATCAAAAAAAGCAAAACGAGGATAATGGAATGTAGAATAGGAAATGAGTCACTTAAAGTAGTGTTAAATTTTGCTATTTGGGGAGAAAAATAACTGATGATGGTCAAAGTAGAGAGGATATAAAATGTAGACTGGCTATGGCAAAGAAAGCGTTTCTGAATAAAAGAAATTTGTTAACATCGAGTACAGATTTAAGTGTCAGGAAGACGTTTCTGAAAGTATTTGTATGGAGTGTGGCCATGTATGGAAGTGAAACATGGACGATAAATAGTTTAGACAAGAAGCTTTCGAAATGTGTTGCTACAGAAAAATGCTGAAGATCAAATGGGTAGATCACATAAGTAATGAGGTGGTACTGAATAGAATTTGGAAGAAGAGGAATTTGTGGCACAATTTGACTAGAAGAAGGGATCAGTTGGTAGGACATGTTATGAGGCATCAAGGGATCACCAATTTAGTATTGGAGGGCAGTGTGGAAGGCAGAGGGAGACCAAGAGATGAATACATTAAGCAGATTCAGAAGGATGTAGGTTGCAGTAGGTACTGGGGGATAAAGAAGCTTTCGCAGGATAGAGTAGCATGGCAAACCAGTCTCTGGACCGAAGACCACAACAACAACTTATTTTATCACAACCATTAGAATTTTTTGATTTTTAAGATATTATTATGGACATTACTTCTGCTTGAAGAGTGAGCGTCATACCAATGTTAGTGAAATTATGTGTACTGTCTGGTCTGAGGTACTCCATGGTGGCATCTACCGAATATGTACATCATCTACTAGTACAAATTCTTTTTCTTCACTGTATTTTTTCTCAGTGATGTCTTTCCTTTAATAAATAAAGTTCTTCAAAATAATTCCTGCAATCTATTAACTATTACATTTTCCTCCAGTAATATGCCTCCTTGTTCATCTCTTGTCCTGATCTTTAATTCTAATTTCTTAATATTTCTGTACACTTTACCAGTCATTCCATTTCTCATGTCCAATTGTACATGCACAAATATATCATTCATCCACAGCTCCTTAGCTGCTCCGAATTTTTGCATGTTCTTTATGACACTGTGGGACCCAAATCAAGCATGACTAATGGGATATTGAATGTACACAAGTGAAGGGCAACACAAGTGGTCACAGGTTTATTTGACCCTAGGGGAGTGTCAAAGATCTGTCAAATGAACAGAACTGGCAGATTCTTGAAGACAGTCGTAAACTATCCTGAGAAACTCTGATTACAAGGTTTCAATACTCTTCTTTAATAAGTCTAGGCATTGACTACAACCCCGTACATACTGCTCCCAATGGGATTGTGGGGAAAAGATTAGATTAATTACATCACATGCAGAGGCAATTACACAGTGTATTCCTCTCACACTCTATACATGAATGGAACAAGAAAAAGCATTAATTAACTGCTACAATGGTACGTACCCTCTGCCATGGGCTTCTCAGTAGCTTGCAGAGTATGGATGGAGAAAGAAAGAGAGAGAGAATTGTATGGTGGTGGTGATGAAAGAAGGGAGAGAATACGGGATCCGTTGCCAGGCACATAGCCTACTTCTCACGAATAGCACCGAGGAGGCTGCCAAGTTTAATGCCACAGATCACCATCAACAGTGTCACATGCCCTCACTTCATGAGACACTGCAAAGAGGTTTCGTATTTAAGCAGGACACTGGTGTCTGGTGGTCATGAACTTACACCACCACCACCTCCCCTCCTGTTGCCAACCAAATACTGAGACTAAAATTTTTTTCCACTACAAGGATTCAAACCAGTTTATCCCCTGGGTAGAGCACCACCATACAAGTGTGCATGAGCAACCTCAGCCACTGAGGTGGTTGCATTACTACTGTTTATCTCTTTCTATAAATATTCCTTTCCCGAATCAAGTTTATTATATTGTCAGTCCTGCATCACTTTGTTATATTACATTTGGTTTTTTCCAGCACTTTATCTGTCGTTTTTGTTACAGTTTCTTTCACTTTATTCCATGATAAGGAATAACTACCACTTTTAAGGATGTTTGTTCTTGTAGCACATTCACTGATGGTTCTTCAATTTTTGTGGTGTAATTTGTCTTTATATCTTGCTTCATCCATATTCTCACTCCATAGTTCTTGATTTGTGGCACTAGGTTGCATTTTGTAGTTACTTTAAAACGAACATGTGATGGAATAACTTTATATTGTAGTTCTTCGATTTTTTCAATATTCAACTTTTAAGTGCTGTCTATCTCTAAAACTGGAGAGCTATGGTTAGACTTTGATTCTATACCTTCTTGTAACTTATACAAGGATATTATCAGGAGTGCCCCAGGGAAGTATGATAGGCCAGCACATTCTCTATATACATAAACGATCTTATGAGCAGTACCCTGCAGCTGTTTGCTGATGGCACTGGCATATGGGAAGATGTCATGCTCTGAATGTTGCAAAATGTAAGTTAATGCAAATTAGTAGGACAATCATGCAGTGTTCGAACACAATATTAGTCATGTCGCCAGCCGGTGTGAATGAGCGGTTCTAAGCACTTCAGTCTGGAACCGCTATGGTCGCAGGTTCGAATCCTGCCTCAGGCATGGATATGTGTAATCTCCTTTGGTTAGTTAGGTTTAAGTAGTTCTCAGTTCTAGGGGACTGATGACCTCAGATGTTAAGTCCCATAGTGCTCAGAGCTATTTGAACCATTTTTGAAACAGTCATATCTATGTCTAATGTTGCAGATGACACGAGGAAATACAGGTCGTAGTAGGGAGAGCAAATGGCAAACGTCAGTTTACTGGGGCAGTTTTAGGAAAGTGTAACTCATCTCCAGAGGAGAACACTTGTGTGACTCATTCTTAATAATTACTAAGTTGGTTGGTTTAGTTGCAAATATTTGTCCTTATTAAAACATCATTTAAATGATAGCTGTCCATAACATTATTCATCTTTTTCTTTCTCTAGACACTAGATATGTTCGTTTTAATCTGGGAACAATCAATTTTTGCCAATTTAGTTCAGGATGCAATGGTCTCCGCATTTCCAAATTAAATTACTTATGAAGACTACTGTACAATTTAGCTTCTTGAGTTTTATTCAGATATAAACTAATAGTAGCCTATATGAAATAGCATGTCAGGAAGGAGGTTCTGTTGATATTTACTTACACTTCTGGTTTGGCATTTGTACAATATTTATGACCTGAAGATATACAAGATGTGCCTGAACATGAAGCATTCTGGCTTAAAAATTTCGTGAAATAATTATACAAACAGCATCTGGTTACCAATAAAAATTGTTATAATAGTCCCTCACACAATCATTTAGGCCTAACCTAACATACATTTACAAGGTAGTTACATCACACCAAAGTGCGCTATTTCAGGTGAAACTTTTCTTTTACGTTTGCGTCCCTTCAAATACCAGTCAGAAGGTTATATACCATAAATATGTTCACAATGACACTTTTCAGTGCATTCTACAGTATCAGCAGAAAGAAGCTACATTGAAATGGCGTAATTTTACGTGCACAAATTAACTTGCAACCAAGGCAGCCTAAAATTTATCATCACTGTATAATATCAGCAGGTGACACTGTTCCTCTAGCGGAACAGTTCTAACAAACTCTTTATAAAAGATTTGAAATTATTCATTGTACCAGGGAAAACAGTAGACTACTTAGAGGGAGAGAGATGGGTATAGAAAAGTAAAATTAATTATAGCCTATTTTAAAAGACCAAACAATGTTAACAAATGGGTAATAAATTATATTTTATTGGGAAAAGTTTGATTACAATAGAAAACATATATACAATATGTGTAAAACGAATTCAAAGTCACCAACAATTTCAATCATCCTCCTCATCAATTTCCATCACTTCCTTTTCTGTGCCATTTTCTGTACTACCCTGTTCGGCGTTTTCTTTCAGCATCATTATCAGTTGTTTACGTTTCGCGGTTGCATCTTTCTTTTCCTTCTGGAATTTCTTGAAATCTGAAACAGGCATTCATAAATTTATATTCCGTTCGAACAACGTCGCGTAAATTTCAACCTTTTAAAAGGTCTAAGTTTCAAGAATTTAAAGAAGATGTATGTATCCACAGGCTATATACTCACTTTCCAAAGCTTCTTCTAAAGGTTCTATGAAGTCAACGAATTCTGTATCATGCATAGCATTTATAACATCGCTGCCACTAATCGTTTTCTTGTTATTTTTCATTGCTATCATGTTTGCTGCTGATGTTATGTACAGTACAAACACTGAAGCTGCTTTTGCAATTGCAGTTCTAGATTCTTTCGACACATTTATACCACCAGGCAAACAGTCTTTAACAATTCTGGCTACAACTGCATTCGGCAAATTAAGATCTTCAATCTTTTCAGCCATATTGAGTAAACTGTTCTGAGTTTATGATAGTGTTACTCTTCCCCTAAGACAAACACCGCATACGTTTATCTCCAACACATTCGAACACGACACCAACACAATCTGTTTAGCTGTATCCTGTAAGTCCGGCGTCCCAACTACGCGCCTCCTGCAGGTCAGAGAGAATCTTTCTATTATTCTTTAACTAGAAGGCGGTGAAGCAAAGGGTTACAGAGAGTAGCGATATCTGAAAAACCCGCTTGAAATGCTCGGAAGAATGTTATGCAGTATATAATTGCATGTTGGAAAACTCTTTAAAAAATCAACCATTATTTCCGTCATTTAAATAACGATAATCATTAAATCCGTTCTACGTTTAAGGCATTGTAGAAAGAACATTCAAACATTTATATATCTTCCTTTATAATGTGAACTGACTTCTTGTTTAGTCATTTTTGTGATTTGTCGTAAGACATGCGGTCTTTAGAATTAATAATTCTGATCTTACCAACTTGACTTCGTTATGGCTAAAACTAAAGTAATCGGGCATATAGAAAAATGAAAAAAATAACTGTTGTTTGCTTGTTATGCCTAAGAAGTGACATGAATGACATAAATTGTCTATCGATTGTTAGTACTCTAATTCTATCGGCTAAAAATCAATAACAATACGATAACGGCTGACGCAGTATTGCACTGTAAATACTAAATACCTATCTCTTAAATTCAGTCGGTAGTCTCAGTTGCCATTCCACATTAATCAACTTCCATCGGTGTACGCACTTAACGGCCATCATAAATATCCGTGTAAACCCTCTCCAGCTGTGTTTGTCAGATGATTCAGTTATCGGTCAATTGATTGGAAAATGTAGTCACATACTATGTCCATAACCATTCAGATGTTTCATCAGCTGTCATCTTTGGAACTTACGCTTATGTACGGTGCTGCCCCGTTCGTTTACTGCCGAAACTAAATAATCGACGTTGATATGTCAAATATGGCGGATTGAGGTAGCGGCTATGTTGGTGACACTGTAGTAAACTGAACACCGTGAAGGAACTGTGAGAGAAATAGTGTTAAGTATTGTTGTGTGTGACTGCTTAGTGAGGATAGAAGTGTAAGAAGTAATATGTATGGATGAAATAGTGTAAAACCTTCTTCAGTACGTCTCGGCGCGTATAGGCTGAGGCCGACTGGGGAATGGTATCGAATCATGGGCGCTCAGCAAGCTAAGGAACGCGTCGTATCGGGAAGCAATCTCAATGTTAGAAATACTATTAGAAGCAAACCAAGAACTCAGAAGGATGGTCGACAGCAAGGATCTAACATTTTCACGGAACATAGTGGTGAGCATAGTAATAGTCATACAAAAATCACCTTTTA
This sequence comes from Schistocerca nitens, assembly GCF_023898315.1. Classification (NCBI taxonomy): domain Eukaryota; kingdom Metazoa; phylum Arthropoda; class Insecta; order Orthoptera; family Acrididae; genus Schistocerca; species Schistocerca nitens. The sequence goes on from NC_064618.1 coordinate 503,101,805, forward strand.
ACATAGGTGCCTTGTTTCCAGATGTGTGCTTATTTTCTGTGTCATTGGAATGTGATCTTATTTCACTCATTTATACTCACATGTATGTCGTCTTGCACATGGAGACGTGAAAGTTTGCGCACTGTTACATATCGTTGACAGATCGCTGTCACATAATGAGGAACTGAGTTACAGGTTGCTCTGCAGTGCGATTATTAAGTGCTTGTCAGCTTTAATGCAGTGAAGGCCCCGTGATGTTATTTCATTTTGTATTGTAACTGTCAGCCACGTCTTATAAATGTGTGTGTCCCAAAATTAGTACTGAGATTAGAAGGTGCCCTAGCTGCATTTCTGTACTTCCATTCCAGAATCGATAGTTCTGATTGGGCGTACCTTTAATACCTTAAAATGTAGAGAGACCGCAGCAACTGATATAATTTGATAAGCCGGTGTAATGTCATCGTGTTACTGTATAACTTAAAATAATTTTAGATGATGTGTTTTCGGTAAGCACTGTATTGGTTTGTGGATGATAAATTATGTCTTTATCTTCGCGTAAGGGTAAGGTTTTTACTCAGAATTTCGTGTAAAACATATTTATGCAGTAGAATATTTAAAGAGAACTACTCCAAAGGACTAACATAATTAGATCTAAAGTAAAAGGAACAAGTTGAATTTATTGCAGTGTAGTACTTGTCCAACAGCGCTAATGATCAGAGTGGAGTAGTTCGAAACACATTTTTAAACTTTGAGTCAATCTCTTCACCTAGAGCTTGTGATACATACAATGCAGTGATCAGCCTTCCATAATAATGGTTACCATTACTGGTTGTCATTTCCATTCTTTTCTTACATCCGCATCCTCTTGGCAGCATTTTGGTGAAACGTATATAATTTTCTCGCCAGAATTTGAACGTCTGTTATCCTGATTACAAAAGTGTGTCAGAAACTGTTTTCATTTTAAATTTGGTTTCCTCACAATGTTGCCCATCAGAGGATATAGTAACATTACACGCTCGTAATAGTTGGCTGGGATAGTTAGCCTACATCATGGTTCACTCTGTGAAGAAGAGAGCGTTATCGTTGAATTATTATTGTTATTATTATTATACCCCAACTCCCCAATTTCTTTATGATTACGTTCGCCGGAGGCCCCCCCCCCCCCCCTCCGGTCTCGTAGTGTTAATCGTCGTCGTCTTGAGAATAGAATTTTCTGTCCTTAAATATGTAAACATTTTTGTACTGTTATTTCGAAATTTTATTGCTGGTACTTGATTTCCGATGACGTGCATGTTTCCGTAATTATTTTTGTGGAATTTCAAGAGTTAGTGTCGCTATTCAGGTTCTGGCGAAAGAAAGTAGAAAGGAAGAGAGGTTTTTCACCTGCTATCGATCTATGAAGAGTGAAAACTTAAAAGTTGTAAGTTACTGCTATTTAGATGGTTTTGGAAATGTCTGCCATCATTAGCAGTTTATAGTTTTCTGCTTTTTCGAATCGGTTTCTTATAGAAACCTAAGACCACAAAAAAAGACTCAAATGATTGTTGTTACTTATTGTGGGCAGCTGATTGTGATGATTTATTATTATTATTACGAGTTCTAAATTCGTTGCGCAATGCATTCTGCCCTTAGCTTGTTAACTGATACTCAATATCGTATAGTTTCACTCTGGACAATTTCTTTCTTATCTGAGTTGAGAATTAATACGGTCTTACTTTATATAGTTACAAAATTTAAACTGCAAGTTAATTGATTTTGAGCCTGTCATTCAACTGCAGGCCAAGAGAGAAGATTGTCGCTCACAAGGCATGAATCTGCGCTCGTTACAAAACCGGAATCAGTCGTTACGAAGTCGGAGTGCAGAGAGGGTCAGAAAGAGTTGCGTGATTTGTTTACCCAGCACGGAAGTATTTCATATGTCCTCAGTGGTTAATACAAGACCTGAATGAAGGAAGGGCGCTACATGTTTCTCGCCATCGCTGAATTAGTTTTGTGTGGGTAAATATTGAAAGAAAATTGAGCAATTGTTTACGTACCAGTTAGGCTTCCTGGTTGAGTTGCATGAGATTACAGTTGACGTTTTTCTAATTAAATATAAATTATATATTATAACTTGCTTGTTATAACCTTAAGAATGTAGGAAAGACAGTTTATATAAAAATGCATCATTTTCGAATGAGTTCTGGCCATTGTGAGAATTGTACTCTCTCAAGTGTTAGTGTTCGTAAGATGTTTTATTTTTTATATATTTTAGTTACGACAAACCTTTTATAATATGCTATTTTCTATCCTCATGGCAACTTGGCGTGACATCTAACTTAAAATGAACATGTTTCACAATAAAGTTTTTGTAACACCTGAAGATGAGCAAATTCTATCGAAACTAGTTGTATTAAATAAAGAAACATTTATGCGCTCTTGCTTGTAGATTTTTTAAACAACAGTATCGGATAGTACAAGAATGATAAATACGTATATAAAATATCAGCAAAATAGGATAGAATTTGGCGAGGATAGGGCAGAATAAGATGTTATCCATGTAGGATGTTGGTTGTCATTGTGGTTGTTGGTTTACATACGAGAAACTGTATAGTAATGACTGATGCAAATTTAAGTATCCTAGTTTTTATATTCAAATCTCTTTGCTGTGTACATTGCCCGCACTAAACGGAGCTTCAGATATGCGGTATCGTAGTGCCAACCATTTCCATATTACTAAAAAATTGTACTTTCAAAGCAAATAACCTCCAATATCCAGTTGTACGTCGTTGCTTCGCAAAATATTAGTCGTTATTACTCGTCTCTAATGCCTACGCCACTTACCATTAATCACATCCTATTCGACTTTGTGCTTGCGACAGAACCGAAATATGCATATGTGATATACCTGCAGAGAGAAGATTTTGCTACTTTCCGAATATGCTACTCATTTGCATATCAAGCCACTTCTGAAACTTAAATCCTAGGGCTCCATGAGACGGTTCAAGTACAATAAAAGGTTCTGATGCGAGCCTGTCGACAATATACAACAATAATTTGCACTGCTGATTTGCGAATTGTAAATAATATATTGTGACCTCAGAAAGAGCATCATTGCAGAACAACTGCAAAGTATTTCTGGCGGAAGAAAAGTTTTGAAACTACTTTAAATGCTCGGGAATCTGTGTTACACCTTTTACTTGCCACTTTTGTGTCGATTATTCCTTTATTTTATTAATTTTGTATAAAATAAAGATAACCGATAAAAAAACTTTAAAGTAATAGGAATAAAAACAGATTGCTCAGCAAAAAAAAAAAAAAATGGTTTAAATTGCTCTGAGCACTATGGGACTTAACATCTGAGGTCATCAGTCCCGTAGAACTTAGAACTACTTAAACCTAACTAACCTAAAGACATCACACACATCCATGCCCGAGGGGGGATTCGAGCCTGCGACCGTAGCGGTCGCGCGGTTCCAGACTGAAGCGCGTAGAATCGCTCGGTCACACCGGCCGGCTGCTGAGCAATTAAAGTAGTTCTAAACCTTGTGTTCTTTAAGAAACACAATGCAGTTGTGTTCTTTCTGAACAAATAATATATTTGTGCATGATTTGTAAGCAACATCTCATTTCATACCATTGATGAAAGAAATAAATCTCACCACTCAACTAAATCTGTAAATCATATCCTTAAATATTGGCGCCCTGGTGAATTAGGGAGTCCCAGTGTAAAAAGTCCCAACTGTAAAACAGGAAATAAACACACTAACAGTGTTAAATTTCGTCGTTGCTATTTGCTGAGTTGTGGAGAAAAAAAAAGTCTCATCTCCAAATTATTTATTGATGATGCCAAGAATCAAACCATGTCTAGCACAACCAGCGAGCAAAATACTATAAAAGAAAGAAAATAAGCGGGAAAAACGTAGAAAATCGCGCAGAACACACAAATTGCCTGCATTGGCAGGCTGCTGAAACTTAAATCCTAGGGCTCCATGAGACGGTTCAAGTACAATATGTTCACTGCTGCGTGTCTGTCGACCATATTGGCTGTCGCCCTAAGAAACTGCCTTCGGAAATTTTACCCTGTTTACGCAGTTTATCAGCGGCACAATTGCACTGGCTGAGAAATAGATCATTATGATTAGTGATGATGTGTACTGTTGAAAGCACCAGCTTTATAAGCTGGCGATTAGAAAAAACATAATCATGACATTTTGGCTCTGTCACCGACACGACACTTGCCGCCAAGATCTCACCGCGATCAACGCATTTGACGTTCATTCGGGCGGAGCGGAATTCATATTCGTCCGTCGACCTGTAATTTCTCTAAAGCAAATCACACGAAATTAAGATGTTTCCGTCAATTCTCACACTTGACTAGCTCCATTACCACTCCCCCCCACACACACACAATACTCTCGTTGTTGATGAAACAACTACTTTAAACCGTCATTTTACTCATTATATTCGGAGTAGTTTGCTATTAAATCTGCGTATATTCGTGCTTGCCTTTGTTTAATTTCTGTCCTCTTTGTCGTTTGTTAGCGCTTTTTTCAACACACTTTCGGCATTGGGGTCATTAGATAAAGTTAACTGTGATCTTCTTAGAACCAGCCACGAATCTACCAAGATCTAGCCACTAGCATCCTTTTCACAAGCAGAAAAAAATCGTAATTACAAAAATGAGATCGCGAACATTAATTATATCTGAAGTCGGTTTCTAGCACTTCCACCGTGCACAAATTCAATACCTTCAATTCCTTGTTAGAATTGTGGTCTTGATAAATTTTATAGGCCTTCTTGTAATCAATCGATGATGATCATTGGTTTGTGGGGCGCTCAACTGCGCGGTCATCAGCGCCCATACACAGCCCCAATCTTTACACAGCCCCATCTAGCCACTTCCATGAATGACGATGAAATTATGAGGACAACACAAACACCCATTCCCCGGGCAGAGAAAATCCCCAACTCGGTTGGGAATCGTACCCGGGACCACGTGATCCAGAGTCAGCAACGCCACGCACTAGACAACGAGCTGCGGAGTAATTAATCGAGTGTGCGTCATTATATTCTTGTCGCTGTTTGGCGAATGAAATTGCATAGTGAAGCTAGAATCAGTATTTATTTCGTGTTACGGTGTTTAAATGTAGAGCATTGAGTGCTGAAGGAACATCATAACGAGAAACTAGTGTATTAATTTGCCTTCGTGGAAATTCAACGTCGGGAACTGAAGACAATATAAAGATACATCATGTGATCTAGTCCGCTTTCAGGGACTCCAAATATTACGTTTAAACGTGACGAGAATGATTGGAGGAAAAAAGATTGACGTTCCACAATTGGGGTTGGCAGATAATGGCGGTGACGAGGGCTGGGAAGCGATATTCTGTGATGGCGAACAAACACGTAAGTTCCGTTCGTAGCTATTATTATCGTTGCTGTTGAATATCCCGTCCTTAAAAATAAATTAGATTTGGCTGTAAACATCACCAATATTGGGAAGTGTAGAATTTGAAATTAGGCCTTAGAACTATCGGTTCAAGATCACGCACCGGGAAAGAGCATCTGATAGATTTCCTACGTTTCGCAGTTACAATGGGCTCATCTTTAAGCAGACATTGCATTAATTTCCTTTGAAAGTAATGAATACGTGGACTAGGTCTCATATCCTTTCACACTGTTTTCCAATTTCTGTAGCACGACAGCCCGAAACAGTATAATTAGCACTCTGTGGAGTCTGCTAAATCCACGTCGAGATGGTTACAGAGATCCTATTAAAGTGTCAGTAAGGTATTCTTTAAAAATGAGATGGTATACTCCAAATGCAAAATAATTTTCCGCACCTGCACGTAGCGTGTCCGCTGTTGCTTTATACCTCCCGATGTACAGGGGTTGGACAAAAACTTGAAAACACCGCGAGAAATGTATACTTAGGCATAAATGCAGATGCTAGCCAAGCTTGGAGACTGCACCTTTGCATCTGACCACAAACGTAACCTGTACAATGTCCTCAATACGTTCAAAGTGCCAGTCAGGGTCAGAACAGTATTCTGTGTAGTTTTTGAGTGCTTTATGTCGGAGCCACTTTAATTCGAATGTGGGGAAAATTGTTGGTGAGCGTATGGTGGATGCTTCCCTAATTAATGGAGCCAAAGTGTTTGCTATTTCAAGAGGCATTGTGTCAAAGATTCATACCACAGACAGTGAAAGCGGAAAAATATCCGCTAAGTCACAGAGCGGACAAAGGTATGTGTTGAGTAATCATTACGGACGGTCATTGAAGAGTGTGACGAAGAAGCTGCAGGAGTCACTACGGGACTGGAATGTCGCACTCGCGAACACCATCGGCGCCAAACAACACGAAGGGAGTTCCATAAGCAGGGAATTGCAAGGCGAATGGGAATTCCGAAACCACTTATCAGTAATGAAAATGCCTGTAATAGGAAAACATGATGCCGAAGCTATAAAATCTGGGCTGTGGAGGAACGGAAAAAAATCATTTGGTCGGATGAGCCTCCTCCTGGCCGAGTTTACACGCCAAGAGTGAAACAAGGCGGGGGTTCGGTGAGGATTTGAGCAGCCTTAGTTACTCAGCAATGTCCCGTCAACTTCCGAGAATAATGTGACAATTTTGGCCGATCAGGTCCATCCCATGGTACAGTGTTTGCCTCCAGTGATGATTCTGTGTTCAAAGACGACAGGGCTCGCATTGTCCAGAACTTGTTTTGTGAGGATCAGGATGAATTTTGGTATCTTCCCTTATCATATCTCAGTATTATTGAGCCATTGTAGTGTACCCAGGAAAGAATGGCCCGTGATCTCTATCAGCTTCCCTCATACTTAACCTGAAGTTGTCAGTATTTTGCAGAAAAGGAGGGGAGGCGGGGCTGTATTTATCCATTCCGTGGACTGGGATCTGTTTTGAACGCCAGCAGGTTTCCTACGCCGTATTAGGCATGGTAATGTGTTTTTGGTCCATATTTTTGTCCAAGCTCCGTATCAGATTCATGTGTACCTGTGTCATTACACTGCTAGGCCGACCTAAGCAGCGTAATAGCGAAACTAAACATATGTTTCCATGCGCGAGCCTGTGGTGTAATGTATGGTTTAGTAAGACAGATTTGTAGGAAATAATGGTGTGTGTGTGTGGGGGGGGGGGGGGGGACATTGACTCACCTACTCAACAATCCACTGCTTATCATGCCTAATTTTACATAATCGAAAGTCGACATTTTAATAGCCACTCAGCTGTCTCATGATGGAGATTTTGGACTCGTGCACCGAAGAAAAAGAAAATCTGATGTGCATGTCTGTTAGTACATTCGTTGCGAAAAAACAACGATCACCAGACGTAAGATGTCAACTAAAAGTAGAGAGGATTTGCGCAACGAGCTCCCTATCCTGCGGAATATAAGGAAACTGTTCTAAATTTTCTTCATAGGATGCAATGCAATGGACATTTCAAAACTTCAGTAGTCCTATTTTCTCAAAGAGACAGTAACTGCTAAGGGAAAATCTGACCGTATGTAACAACAAAATTACATCCATCACATCCAAAATAAATTCCTATTGCACAAATGTAAATATTATTGTACTATTGTTATATAATTAATATTTTGGATTAAAATATTCCAAGACAAAATTTCGCATACCTTTATCGCAATAAACAGATTATATATAAAATCACGTTTAAAATAAAAATAGATTGGCCAGGAACAAAGTTTGCAGCGTAGTAAGCACAGCAGACAATATAAATAAATTGGGCTCACGAGACATCACGTTAGTATCGCCTAACACATACACTAGTCTTGATAACTGCCTCAATTCAGCGACGAGGAAAATCCACAATTTTCTTCAGGTACGCGATACTCAGTGGATGCCTCTCATTGATGCTTCGATCCCTGAGAGATATCAGATTTCTCGGACGTTGATTGCTACAATTCACGCGCTCTTTCAAATAGCCCCAGAAATTTTTTGTGGGATTAAAACCCGATGATTTAGCGGTCTAGTCGAGTTGCGATTGGATTCCTGGCTTTTCGTCAAACCAGAAGCGTATGCATACAGCCCCGTGAACACGGCAGTTATTATCGCGGCAAACAGGACTGTCCACAGCATAATCATAAAGGGTCTTTCATTAAGAGTGATGTTTTTTAAAATATGAAAAAAATTCAGTGTCTCAGAGTAAATGTTTTACTTTTAAGTTTAGGCATAAGTTATGTCCTGAACAAAATATCATTCAAATGTCCACCACGGCTTTGAACACACTGACGCCCACGAAGGCGCCATTAGTGGCGTTACGTCTGCGACACCCTAACGAATGTTCGCCTCCAAATGTTCCAAACTTCGTGGCTTGTCAGCATAGATCTGGTCTTTGATGCAGCCTCAAAGAAATAAATGCATGGGCGTCAAATCACGCAACCATGGCGGTCAGTTCACAGATCCACGTCTTCAGATGATCCGGTCGCCAAACTTCTCCCTCGGCAAATCGAGCGTAGCATCAGCAGTGCAGCACGTAGCGCCATCCTGCTGGAACCATATGTTTTCAATATCTTTGGTCGCAAGTTCTGGCCACAGATTCGTGTAACATAGATATCTGTAGGTGTTGCCATTGACGATTGTAACATAGATCTGTAGCTGTTGCCAGTGACAATAACGTTCCTTCTCCCATCTTGAAAGAAGTAAGGTCCAATGCGCCGCCACGGCAAAAACCACACAACAGTGAGTTTTTCTGAATGCAGTGGCACCTAATGGATCACTTGTAAGTCGTTCTCGCTTCAGTACCTACAATTTTGCACATTGAAGAAGTCACTTAAGATGAAAACGCGCCTCGTCTGAGGCACAGCTCCCAATCAACGAACTCAAAACGTAATCTGTGATCGTTTGGCTTCAACTCTCGAATCAGTACAAGTTATTCGCCAAGCTGATGTCTCAGATAACCGCAACCGTTGAAATTGTCTTGAAACTGACACATTCGGTTCTTCCTCAATAGTGGCCACAACTGCTGCATCTCTTCTTGGTGGCTTGTGGTCGTGTAGAGTGAAATATCGCTCAAACTTGCCACAGTGTGGCGTGTAGCCTGAACAGAGAAACTGTGATGCCGACCCAATTCTCTGGCGAACGGATGATGAGCATCCACAACTGAGTTGTCGCTATGGTAAACTTTTTAAATGATTTCTAAACATTCAAGAAGCGTGATTCGCTGCATGATGATACTGGAAATTGTACTATATATTTTCACACTTGGAAGCACTCAAAAAATACGTATTAGAAATTGGAAATTACAATTTTAACTACCTGTTAGTCGTGCGGTCAAGATGTGTATCACGCACGAAACTGACTGCCTGCCCGCACTAGACAAACACAGAAATGTCTTGGACCTAGTAGCTTCCTGTAGGGAAGGGGGGGGGGGGGGGAGGAAATGCCACCAAAATATAGATCCATATCTGGCCCGAACTGCACTTTCCACACATGGGGCCGTCGGTGTAATCGAAACGTTGCGTAATCCGAAAAGAGGTCAAATCACGACTCGTCGGACCTCTTTTCAGCTACACTCTACGTTCTGTGTTTTGCTCACTGAAGACGTGCAGCATCATGTGCCGCTGTGAGTAATGACCTTCTGCCAGATACCCGATTCCAAAAGTACAGTGCATGCAGTTCCTTTCGCAATATTGATTCGTAAACTGTTTGAGATAGACATACATTCATTGACTGCAGCAATTCCTGTCGTCTTTGAAACCGACTGTCGTTGACAATTCGTGGGATTTCTCCCCCAAGCCACCTTTAGAACGAAGGAAAAATGACTGTCATGAGTCCTAATTTCTGTTATTTATGTTCGCGCCCCTTATGTAAAATGTACGTTGGCGGCAGTAGAATCTATCTACAGTCGGCCGTTGCTTTAAATTTCCGCAGTAGGTCTCGCGAAAAGAGCGTAGTCTTTCCTCCAGGGATTCCAATGCGAGTTCTCGAAGCATCTCCGTAATACCTGCGTGTTGATAGAACCCACCGGTAACAAATCTAACAGCATGCCTATGAATTGCTTCCATGCCTTCCATTAATCCGAACTGATGTGGATCCCAAACACTGAAGCAATTTTCAAGAATAGGTCACACTAGCGTTCTACAGGGTGTTACAAAAATGTACGGCTAAACTTTCAGGAAACATTCCTCACACACAAATAATGAAAATATGTTGTGTGGACATGTGTCCGGAAACGCTTAATTTCCATGTTAGAGCTCATTTTAGTTTCGTCAGTATGTACTGTACTTCCTCGATTCACCGCCAGTTGGCCCAATTGAAGGAAGGTAATGTTGACTTCGGTGCTTGTGTTGACGTGCGACTCATTGCTCTACAGTACTAGCATCAAGCACACCAGTACGGAGCGTCAACAGGTTAGTGTTCATCACGAACGTGGTTTTGCAGTCAGTGCAATGTTTACAAATGCGGAGTTGGCAGATGCCCATTTGATGTATGGATTAGCACGGGGCAATAGCCGTGGCGCGGTACGTTTGTATCGAGACAGATTTCCAGAACGAAGGTGTCCCGACAGGAAGACGTTCGAAGCAATTGATCGGCGTCTTAGGGAGCACGGAACATTCCAGCCTATCGCGCATGGGGAAGACCTAGAACGAGGAGGACACCTGCAATGGACGAGGCAATTCTTCGTGCAGTTGACGATAACCCTAATGTCAGCGTCAGAGAAGTTGCTGCTGTACAAGGTAACGTTGACCACGTCACTGTATGAAGAGTGCTACGGGAGAACCAGTACCATGTACAACGTGTGCAGGCACTATCAGCAGCTGATTGGCCTCCATGGGTACACTTCTGTGAATGGTTCATCCAACAATGTGTCAATCCTCATTTCAGTGCAAATGTTCTCTTTACGGATGAGGCTTCATTCCAACGTGATCAAATTGTAAAATTTCACAATCAACATGTGTGGGCTGACGAGAATCCGCACACAATTGTGCAATCACGTCATCAACACAGATTTTCTGTGAACGTTTGGGCAGGCATTGTTGGTGATGTCTCGATTGGGCCCCATGTTCTTCCACCTACGCTCAATGGAGCACGTTATCATTTCATACGGGATATTCTGTGCTGCTAGAACGTGTGCCTTTACATGTACGACGCATGTGGTTCATGCACGATTGAGCTCCTGCACATTTCAGTCGAAGTGTTCGTACTCTTCTCAACAACAGATTCGGGGACCGATGGATTGGTAGAAGCGGGCCAATTCCACGGCCTCCACGCTCTCCTGACCTCAATCCTCTTGACTTTCATTTATGGGGGCATTTGAAAGCTCTTGTCTACGCAACCCCGGTACCAAATGTAGAGACTCTTCGTGCTCGTATTGTGGACGGCTGTGATACAATACGCCATTCTCCAGGGCTGCATCAGCGCATCAGGGATTCCATGCGACGGAGGGTGGATGCATGTATCCTCGCTAACGGAGGACATTTTGAACATTTCCTGTAACAAAGTGTTTGAAGTCACGCTGGTACGTTCTGTTGCTGTGTGTTTCCATTCCGTGATTAATGTGATTTGAAGAGAAGTAATAAAATGAGCTCTAACATGGAAAGTAAGCGTTTCCAGACACATGTCCACTTTACATATTTTCTTTCTTTGTGTGTGAGGAATGTTTCCTGAAAGTTTGACCGTACCTTTTTGTAACACCCTGTATATGTGGTCTCCTTTACAGATGGACCACACTCGACCATTCGCCTTCTCTACCACAACTCTTACATGCTCGCTCCATTTCGTATTGATTTGCAGCGTCACGTCCTGATATTTAATTGACCTGGCTGTGTCAAATAGCACACTGCTATTCTGTATACGAACGGCACAGGATTGTTCTTCCTATTCACCTGCGGTAACTTACATTTTTCTACATTTATTGCCAACTGCCATTCATTATTTGTGTAAGTCATCTTGTATCCTCATACACTCACTCAACGAAGACACCTTTCCATATTCCACAGCATCGTCAGCAAACAACCGCAGATTGCTGCTCGCCCTGTTCTTCACGTCACTTAATGGATACAGGGAATAATACGGGTCTTGTCACACTTACTCCTGAAGATACCCTTGTCTTCTCCATTGAACACACACAATCGAGGATAATGGACTGGGTCGATTACTTAAGAAATCTTAAAGTCACTCACATATCTGGTAACTTACACCGTACGAACGTAACCTTGTTAACAATCCGCATTAGGGCACTGTGTCAAACGATTTCGGAAATTCTGTTATGACCACAGTTTTTATTCCATGTTATAGCTTCGGGTGATATACCATAACTTATAGACACGTTGGAGAGTCTGCGTTGATAAATCAGCGAATCGGCATCAGCATTCATTGTGTAGTCATGGGCACATCCAAACTCGATAGCTCCTTTCTGCCGTGTCTCCGCGTCGACCCGTGTCTCACTGAGCTCATTCCATGCAAATGAATAGCACGTGCTTCCGTGACTTCTTGGTACCAGTTCTGAAGCACTCCAAAGCGAATGATTATGGTCATTAACAGATTAATACTTTGTTCAGCAGTCTTATATAGTTTCAAGGTCAGTTTACAATATACTCTACAGGGATTTCAGAAGATGGCGGCGTGAAAACTACAAGACATAAAGAAATGATATCAGTAAATACAGCATCTCTCAGTTTCGATTCATAGTACGTGGAGCGACAGATTTGCAGAGTGCACCAGTTGGGGACAGGCGTGTTCGAACATGTACCCACAGCATCCGCTCCGTATTGGCGCATCGAATAAGTTCGCCCTCTGCAATTAGGCAACCCAATGAACAGAATTTCAAAGTGGCCTGCTGTCGCGGCGGCGACAGCAGTAGCAGTAGCAACAGCAACAACGACTTCGGTGAATAGTAGTTTGCCACGTCGCATGAATTAAAAACTGTGAGAGATGCTCTATCCATTGGTAATATGTCTATTTTCCATATATCTTGTAGCTTTCACGCAGTCGTCTTTTGAATCCCTGGAGGTAACGAATAACCCTGTATATGTAAATTCTGGAACACTGCATCGACTCGCTGTTGCCTTATCATCAAGAAAAAACAGCTTTCGTGGTTGTGAGGTAGCACCAGTGTTGGAGACGAGATGTTTCGAATGTACTTTTCAGGGATATGAGAGATTACCCAAAGAAACAGAACTTATTTTTTAACTTATTTATTCACATTTTAAGCACAAAGCTTCAATTCCCTTTGGTTTCCTCTCACATCGAGAAAGAAAAACAGTAAATCAGCGTTGTTTTAATGTTTGATTTCACCTGATGAGCTTTGTTTCAAGTCGACCGTTGTGGCCGAGCGGTTCTAGGCGCATCACTCCGGAACCATGCGGCTGCTACGGTCGCAGGTTCGAATCCTGTCTCTGATATGGATATGTGTGATGCCCTTAGGTTAGGTTTAAGCAGTTCTAAGTCTAGGGGACTGATGACTTCAGGTGTTCAGTCCCATAGTGCTTAGAGCCATTTGAACCATTTGAGCTTTGTTTCAGCGCGACGAACTTGGAAGTTTCCTACTGGCTTGTATTACTTCCATTAAGGATAGTAAGCGTACCTCAAAGTTTCGTCATCTTTTATAACTTTTGAAAAAAAAAGTTTGGATAATTTCGCAACTTTCCTTTCGAAGCACAGCATGCTTTCAAACGCCCTTCTTTTTGTTCAGCAGTCTTGGCACAAATTTGGCAGCCATCCTTTTCATCCCCAAACCTTGTGGTAAAATTCGTGCACTGAACTCAGTCATTCCCGACAGCTCCACAATTTCTTCAGTGGTCCGTCGTCGATCTTCGTTGATGGTTGCACGGTGGTGGTGTGGTTAGTACATCTGCCTAGTAAAGAAGAGACCCGGGTTCTAAGTCCTGGCCTTGGCACAAATTTTAATTCGTTACTTCAGCTCCTATACTTATCGAAGATGAAGGTGAGACTCAAATGTCTCCAGGAAAATATTTTCAACAATTTCATGTGTTCGGATTCGTGAGACGACAACCAGGACGAGGTTTGTTATCAGTTGACATTTCACCATTTTTGAAAGTCGAAAACTACTCAAACAATTGAGTTTTCCCGTAGCATCGCCCTTGTACGCCGCTTTTAACATTCCAAGAGTTTCTGTGCCGCTTTTAACGAACAAAAGGCAGACACTCACCTCAGCACACTGTTCACAAAAATCAGCCATTGCCGTAAGGGCAGTCACAAAAAACTGTTGTCACTATAAATTCTGCCGAAACTAGCCCTGATCTCCTTCGGCGACGGCACTCGCCTTACTGGCTGGAATGTTTGCTCTGTGCGCTCCAAGCGCCAAAAAACTTTGCTACAAAAGTTCCGCCCGCCAAAAAATTAGTGCGGTTTCTTTTGGATACCCCCTCGTACATTTGTAGGCGAGGTATCCAACACAAAAGTGAGTAGTGACTCCCAGAACGGCGACATACATACTGCTCTGAAATGCAGACGTTGCTGGAATCGGCTTATTTTGATATATTTTTGACGTACTTTTAAAGTGTGTTGTCTCTTCCGTTACGACTTACACACATTTGTCGTCCCACCTTGTTGCTGTGATCGCATCTCGTGCGAAGTACGTCATTAGCTGCCTGTTTGTGTTTTGCGGGCGAGGTGATTGCCCTTATGAAGGAGCAGCTGCCTGTGCCTTGTCGCCTCCAGGAGAGCCCTCGTACTCTAGGCGGGGTGCTCCAGTAGCGGTTTCTCCAGACAGCTTTATCGCCCTCTTGGTGCGAGACTTTGTGCTGTGCTTTGCTGCTTTGAGCTCCCTTGACTGAGTCGCAGTGTCAGGTTGGTCTGCTCACCAGGCTGGAAATCCTCTTGTGCCCTAAATGTTCCCGATTAATTTAACACAACATTTCCTTTTTTCACTTGCGGAGACTAGGCCGACACCTCGCTATATGCTCCGCGCGGCGCACTTTTCCTTTCACAGCTCGAAGGGTGATGTCGCAAGCTCCATTTGCGTTTCTGTAGAACTACTTCAATTTTGCTCGAACATCCACTGGTATACTGCCGATTCATAGTGTGCCCATTGGACACTATGAACCGGCAGGGTATGCCCGTGGACTGTTCGAGCAACAAATACGCCGGGAGAAACTGAAGAATTACTTCAATCTTCTTCGCTATAACGACTCCCGAGCGTCTTAATTTCAACTCCTCTTCCCTGTGATTGTTCCTCTTTTGGCTCTTGTGTCGTCGCAAAGCGTAGCAGTTCATTTCTGAGATGCAGGAAACTCATCCCTAATCTTGCTTTATGTGGGTAGTTCGTTTCTCCATCTTTATAGACTGCTGACTCGTGCTTTCTTTAGCTGTTAACGTGAATCTATTTATCTTTCCCAAGTACTGATCAGTAACAAGATGAGTTCAGATGAAGCTAAACAATGGGCTACCGCAACGATCTGTCCTGAACCCTGTCCTGATCGGTTTGTACATATCATATATGCCTGGAACCGCATCAAAAAAAGTTTGATTACGCTGAAAATTCGGCAGTCACAACAAGGTATAAATGTCTCGGAGGTAGCGAGATCGTATTGACCAATTTTCTATCAGCTATTGTCAAATACACTAACGAAAAAAAAATTAATCTAGAGTCATGAAATTTCGGGAAACAAATGTGATTAACACCGCAAAATGTAAAATGCTGGTACATTGTATAAGGTGTAACCATCAGAATGTAGAATTAAAGACTACAAATGTGCATGCTTTATGTTGTGCAGGTGCTGGATGTCAGTTTGTGGGATGGAGTTAAGTGCGTTTTACACTTGGTTGGTCAATACAAGAACGGTCAACGCTGGTTGTGGATGACACTGGAGTTGTCCGATTGTGTCGCATATGTACTACATTGAAGAACGATCTGGTGATCGGGCAGGCCAAGGCAGCATGTAGACACTCTGTAGAGGATGTTGAATTACAACAGCGGTGTATGGGCGAGGGTTATCCTGTTAGAAAACAGGCAGACAGGTTGCTTGCAAGGCCCTCAACCGGCCCCTCTTGTAACCAACACACAGCCATCACTGGCATCGAGGCAGAACCAGCGTTAACCAGAAAACACAACAGACCTCCACCCTTCCCTCCAATAAGCTTTCGCTTGACACCACTTAAGTTGCAAATGTCGGTGGTTTGGGGTCAGTGGAATACACGATACAAGACGTCTGGCTCGGAGCTATTCTTGCAATAGCCGACTTGTAACAGCCCGTTGTGTCACTGTGGCGCCAACTGCTCCTAAAGTTGCTGCTGCAGATGCAGTACGATGGGCCAAAGCCATACACCGAACACGATGTTCCTACCTCTCTGTAGTGCCACGTGGCCGTCCGGAGCCCGGTCTTCTTGCGACCGTACATTCCCGTGACCACCTCTGGTAGCAGACATGTACAGTAGCTACATTCCTGCGAAACATTTCTGCAGTATCGCTGAAGGAGCATCCAGCTTCTCGTAGCCTTACTACACAACCTCGTTCAAACTCACTGACGTGTTGTAATGGGGTCTGCCATCTTAAAGCCATTCGTGACTAACCTTAACTCACCATGTCCAATCTCAAATGTGACTAACGTCCGCGCGACCTTTACAGCGTGTATTAAAGCAAACCTGATTTGCATCCTCATAGCGGCACTATTTCGCCACCATTATGCGATTGGCACGAAATTTGAACATCCTTCAATGTAGAAACACGCCTGCCAACTTTCGTTTATGTCGCAACAGCTCCTCCGTGGTTTTGTGATATTTTTCCTTCAGTGTATTTCCGCAAATGGAGATCGCAACCAAATGCTGCAAAGGCAGCAGTCTCGACATTTCACCTAAACAATAAGATGGCCAACAAAGAGATCACTATCCACCTTGAAGGAAGAGTACTCAGATATAACAAAATTCCAGAATATCTAGGGGCACTCTTGATAGAACACTCACTTACAAACAACATCTATTAACAATAGCTGTCAAAATCAAAACTCAAAATAACATCCTCCAGAAACTTTATGGCATATCTTGTGGATCAACTTAATCAACCCTCCATACTTCGGCTCTCGAGTTGTTTTACCCAGTTGCGGAATACTGCTCACCAGCCTGGATGAGTAGTGCTCACACAACACTTGTTGATACACAGCTCGGTCATACCATACATCTTATAACCGGCACCATCAGATCCAACTACTTTCTGGCTGCATACTTAGCGGCATACCACCTCCAGTTCTTCGGCGGCAAAATGGACTTGTATGGGAGTATAAAAAACAGGAAAAGACGTTACATCCATGTTAACGAAAACATTCCGAGCATTAGTAAAAGCAGGTTTCGCTCTCGTGAACCATCCCTGGAAACCGCAAGAATGTTAGTTGGAAACGGCTTTAATACTGACGACTGCTAGAGATACACATAGCATATCGACCGAACGACTTTAATATGCCATGCATATCGACCAAGCCACCTAGCTTTGAATTCCGACGTAAGATCTGGTCGGTTATTAACCAATCAGGACCAAAACTGGATGGTGTGTAAACTCTTTGGCAAGTGGAAGAAAATAGCTTCATCAAATAGTGGCTGTAACGCCGAAAAGCGGTCTGTTCGCCATGTGATGCAAGAATATCCTCTAAGAGCTTTTACAGATCATCATCCAACAGGGCTCCTGGTGATGCTGGAGGGATCAGTATATTTGTGACCTAGATATTAGATTGTAGTTTGAGATAACAGCAAAAAGTTAAGAGGTGAACAAAAATATGGAAATACAAAAACGCATAACTATGTCTAATTACGGTGTAGGAAACCCATTGTCATTCAGAACAGCTTCCAATCGTCTTGGAATGAGTAAATACAGGTTCTACACGGTATTCGAGGAAATCTTACACCATTTTTCTTCGTGTAAAAAGGTGTGCGAGTTCAGGTAACGGTGACGGAGGTGGATAGCGATCACATATCCGTCTCTACAAAGTACACCACAAAGGCTCAATAATAGTACAATCTGTTGACTGTAGTGGCCATGAGAGAGGCGAGAATTACTCATTGTACTCACGAAACCAGTCCCGGACGATACGGTCTGTGTAAACACGGGCCTGTCGTCTTGGAACCCAGCATCCCAATTGAGGAACAAACGTTGTACCATGGGACGGACTTGATCAGCCAAAATGGTCACATAATCCTCGGCCGTAACGCGACCTTGCTGAGAAACCATGGGGCACGTGGAATCCACAATATGGCCGCCTAAATCATCACTGAACCCCCACCATCTTTCACTCTTGGGATGTGAAGAAAGCCAGAAGCTGGAAACAGTGTGAAACAAGACTCATCCGACCGACTGAGGTGGCGCAGTGCTTAGCATACTGCACTAGCATTCGGAAGGACGACGGTTCATAACAGCGTTCGCTCATCCAGGTTTAGATTTTTCGTGATTTCTTTAAATAGCTCCAGGCAAACGTCGGGATGGTTCCTTTGAAAGGGCACGCTCGTTTTGCTTCCCATCCTTGAAACATTACGAGATGTGCTAAATCCCTAACAACCTCGATAATGAGGGACGATAAACACTGATTTTCCTTCCTTCAAAATTCGTCCGATCAAAAGACTTTCTTCCATTGCTCCATGGTCCTTATTTTATGGCTTCAGCACAGTTTTCCTGGTACAGGCGTTTGGATCACTAGTAAGTGGTTTTGGGAATTTCAGCTCACCGTGTATTACCTGCTTCTGGGGCTCCCTTAATGTTGTTTTGGTGCTGAGATGTTTCGCTCGTGCGACATTCAATTCAGCAGTCACTTTTTCAGCTGTCATCCCCTTACTTTTCATAAAAATCCTCTTCAGTGACCGTCCATCACAATCATTCAACATATTCTTTCGTCTGCGTTGTGACGGATGATGGATGACGTTTTTCCGCTTTCTCTGTAAGCGATGTAAATATTCGATATGGTGCCTCTTGAAACACCAAACACTTAGGTTCTTTTGATTACCAAAGCGCTCAAAATAAGAACACCAGCAATTTCCCCACTTTTGAGTTCACGTAGCTCCAATATAATTCACTCAAAACTACGCAGAGTACTGTCCTGACCAAGACTAACGGTTGCAACGTTTTGAGGACGTTACACAGTCGCCGTCCCTGGTCATATAAATCAGCGCAACCCGAAGGCATGGCTAGTATCTGCACTTATGTGTAACTATGCATTTCTCGCGGTGTGTCCATATTTTTGTTCAACCCCTCTAGGTCCTGTAGGACCATCTTTACGTTATTATATCTGACCTCATCTGCAAACTCGTATATTGTGGAAGTACGCGCAAAAACAAGATACTTAAACCTCCTGGCAGAATAAAACTGTCTGTTCGAACGGGACTCGCACCTCTGGGACATTTTTCTTTCGCGAGCAAGCGCTCTATCGACTTACCTATCCGCTGCATACTGAAAATTCATTCATGAAATCATTCCATTTCTCCGGAGTATACTTTCCTCCAGGAGTGCAAGGCACACAACATGTTCAGGACTTCTGTGAAGTTTAGAAGGTAGGAAAAGAATTGATGGTGAAAGTGAAGCTGTGAAGGCGGCTCGTGAGTCGTGCTTGGATAGCTAACTATGACAAACGTCCATCAAGTTCTGCGACCAAATGGAAAAGTTTTCCCGGCTTTAAGCACAACGCCTTTGCCTGGCTTGTTGTATGCCTAGCATATTTTCCCGCCAAACTCAAAGGCACTGATATACAAGAATGACATTGCAACATCGGGTAATTCATTTGCTAATTAGTTATGAACTCAATGAGCAATTCGTGCTTGTGATTCTCGAACAGGTTAAGAAAGGAATGATGATGAATAGTAAGTCATTAACACAATCAGCTCATGGAACAAGACAGTCCGAAAACCCTGTGAAGTTACAAAGAAAAAAGTTAATTGCAGACTGCTTTCTGTCTGCTTGAGAGATACGGGGTGACAGTTATTGAACTATATTTAAAAAAAAAAAAATCAGAAATTAGTTACAAACTACGGCGTGCACACACTTCATTCAACATGTAAACGTCACGGATTTAGGTTATGACATGTTCGATATGCCTGCCATCATTGGCGATGATGTGGCGCAGACGAATAGCGAAATTCTGCATGACCCAAGTGTCGGAATATCGATGCTGTCGATGACCTCCCGAATGGCTGTTTTCAGCTCAGAAATTGTTTTGGGGTTATTGCTGTACACCTTGTCTTTAATGTAGCCTACAAAAAAGGAGTTGCATGTGTTCGGATCCACAGAAAATGGCGGCCAATCGAGGCCCATGCCAGTGATCTCTGGGTATCACTGAGCCAGAATGCGGTCCCCAAAGTGCTCCCCCAGGACATCAAACACTTTCCTGTTTCGATGGGGTCGAGCTCCGTCTTGCATGAACCGCATCTTGATGAAATCAGGTTCACTTTGGATAATGGGGATGAAATTATCTTCCAAAACCTTCACGCACCGTTCGGTAGTCACCGTGCCGTCAAGGAATATCGCACCGATTATTCTGTGACTAGACATTGCACACCCCTTGAGGGTGAAGAGACTTCTCGATCGCGAAATGCGGATTCTCCGTCCCCCAAATGCGCCAATTTGGCTTATTGGCGAACCCATCAAAATGAAAGTGGGCTTCGTCGCGAAACCAAACCATACAGCGCATACTAAATCCCATCATGCCTCGCGGCCAACCATGCTGTTTGAAAGTCCTTGATACTATATCGTCGAACACAACCCCTGCAGTTACAAACCAAAACCAAACCTTTTTATGGGGTGGAGGGCTACCATACCATATATCCGCCTTGGGACGGCGGAGTTACAGCGGCACACATCAGTAAACGCACTTACTATATATATTGGTTAATTCCTTGCATAATGCAAACAATTTGAGGTATACAGTGATGATGGTTAAGCTGTACATCAGCATTTATGAAACTTCGTATTAGTTGTTTTTCAGTACAATGAAATAGTTAAACAAAAAAAGGCTCAGCTGGTAGGGCATTTGCCCACGAAAGCAAGGTTCGAGTCCTGCAGAGGCACACAGTTTTAATCTGCCAGGACGTTTCACTCCACCGCAGAGTGAGAAATCATTCTGGGAACAAGATATATAGTTGTTGTGGTCTTCAGTCCTGAGACTGGTTTGATGCAGCTCTCCATGCTACTCTATCCTGTGCAAGCTTCTTCATCTCCCAGTACTTACTGCAACCTACATCCTTCTGAATCTGCTTAGTGTATTCATCTCTTGGTCTCCCTCTACGATTTTTACCCTCCACGCTGCCCTCCAATGCTAAATTTGTGATCCCTTGATGCCTCAAAACATGTCCTACCAACCGATCCCTTCTTCTAGTCAAGTTGTGCCACAAACTTCTCTTCTCCCCAATCCTATTCAACATCTCCTCATTAGTTATGTGATCTACCCATCTAATCTTCAGCATTCTTCTGTAGCACCACATTTCGAAAGCTTCTATTCTCTTCTTGTCTAAACTAGTTATCGTCCATGTTTCACTTCCATACATGGCTACACTCCATACAAATACTTTCAGAAACGACTTCCTGACACTTAAATCTATACTCTCTTCTTCAGAAATGCTTTCCTTGCCATTGCCAGTCTACATTTTATATCCTCTCTACTTCGACCATCATCAGTTATTTTACTCCCTAAATAGCAAAACTCCTTTACTACTTTAAGTGTCTCATTTCCTAATCTAATCCCCTCAGCATCACCCGATTTAATTTGACTACATTCCATTATCCTCGTTTTGCTTTTGTTGATGTTCATCTTATACCCTCCTTTCAAGATACTGTCCATTCCGTTCAACTGCTCTTCCAAGTCCTTTGCTGTCTCTGACAGAATTACAATGTCATCGGCGAACCTCAAAGTTTTTACTTCTTCTCCATGAATTTTAATACCTACTCCGAATTTTTATTTTGTTTTCTTTATTGTTTGCTCAATATACAGATTGAATAACATCGGGGAGAGGCTACAATCCTGTCTCACTCCTTTCCCAACCACTGCTTCCCTTTCATACCCCTCGACTCTTATAACTGCCATCTGCTTTCTGTACAAATTGTAAATAGCCTTTCGCTCCCTGTATTTTACCCCTGCCACCTTCAGAATTTGAACGAGAGTATTCCAGTTAACGTTGTCAAAAGCTTTCTCTAAGTCTACAAATGCTAGAAACGTAGGTTTGCCTTTCCTTAATCTTTCTTCCAAGATAAGTCGTAAGGTTAGTATTGCCTCACGTGTTCCAACATTTCTACGGAATCCAAACTGATCTTCCCCGAGGTCCGCTTCTACCAGTTTTTCCATTCGTCTGTAAAGAATTCGCGTTAGTATTTTGCAGCTGTGACTTATTAAACTGATAGTTCGGTAATTTTCACATCTGTCAACACCTGCTTTCTTTGGGATTGGAATTATTATATTCTTCTTGAAGTCTGTGGGTATTTCGCCTGTCTCATACATCTTGCTCACCAGATGGTAGAGTTTTGTCATGACTGGCTCTCCCAAGGCCATCAGTAGTTCTAATGGAATGTTGTCTACTCCCGGGGCCTTGTTTCGACTCAGGTCTTTCAGTGCTGTGTCAAACTCTTCACGCAGTGTCTTATCTCCCATTTCATCTTCATCTACATCCTCTTCCATTTCCATAATATTGTCCTCAAGTACATCGCCCTTGTATAAACCCTCTATATACTCCTTCCACATTTCTGCCTTCCCTTCTTTGCTTAGAACTGGGTTGCCATCTGAGCTCTTGATATTCATGCAAGTGGTTCTCTGTTCTCCAAAGGTCTCTTTAATTTTCCTGTAGGCAGTATCTATCTTACCCCTAGTGAGACAAGCCTCTACATACTTACATTTATCCTCTAGCCATCCCTGCTTAGCCATTTTGCACTTCCTGTCGATCTCATTTTTGAGACGTTTGTATTCCTTTTTGCCTGCTTCATTTACTGCATTTTTATATTTTCTCCTTTCGTCAATTAAATTCAATATTTCTTCTGTTACCCAAGGATTTCTATTAGCCCTCGTCTTTTTACCTACTTGATCCTCTGCTGCCTTCACTACTTCATCCCTCAGAGCTACCCATTCTTCTTCTACTGTATTTCTTTCCCCCATTCCTGTCAATTGTTCCCTTATGCTCTCCCTGAAACTCTCTACAACCTCTGGTTCTTTCAGTTTATCCAGGTCCCATCTCCTTAAATTCCCACCTTTTCGCAGTTTCTTCAGTTTCAATCTGCAGGTCATAACCAATAGATTGTGGTCAGAATCCACATCTGCCCCTGGAAATGTCTTACAATTTAAAACCTGGTTCCTAAATCTCTGTCTTACCATTATATTATCTATCTTATACCTTTTAGTATCTCCAGGATTCTTCCATGTATACAACCTTCTTTTATGATTCTTGAACTAAGTGTTAGCTATGATGAAGTTATGCTCTGTGCAAAATTCTACAAGGCGGCTTCCTCTTTCATTTCTTCCCCCCAATCCATATTCACCTACTACGTATCCTTCTCTCCCCTTTCCTACTACCGAATTACAGTCACCCATGACTATTAAATTGTCGTCTCCCTTCACTACCTGAATAATTTCTTTTATCTCGTCATACATTTCATCAATTTTTTCATCATCTGCAGAGCTAGTTGGCATATAAACTTGTACTACTGTAGTAGGCATGGGCTTTGTGTCTATCTTGGCCACAATAATGCGTTCACTATGCTGTTTGTAGTAGCTAACCCGCACTCCTATTTTTTTATTCATTATTAAACCTACTCCTGCATTACCCCTATTTGATTTTGTATTTATAACCCTGTAATCACCTGACCAAAAGTCTTGTTCCTCCTGCCACCGAACTTCACTAATTCCCATTATATCTAACTTTAACCTATCCATTTCCCTTTTTAAATTTTCTAACCTACCTGCCCGATTAAGGGATCTGACATTCCACGCTCCGATCCGTAGAACGCCAGTTTTCTTTCTCCTGATAACGATGTCCTCTTGAGTAGTGCCCGCCCGGAGATCCGAATGGGGGACTATTTTACCTCCGGAATATTTTACCCAAGAGGACGCCATCATTTAATCATACAGTAAAGCTGCATGTCCTCGGAAATAAATATATATATATATATATATATATATATATATATATATATATATATATATATATGAACCGGACTAGCAAGTTACACTTTTTTGAACTGCACAAAGCACCTTGGTTATGTTGTTGCTGTTTGTTTTGTGAAAAATTTAGTGTTATTGGAAGCTAATGCTCAAAATTTTATTAGTTTGTTTGATAGTCGCAAATGAACCGACTACTTGCAGACTGGAGTCGTTCACGGATACTTCCGTACACAGTGTATATTCACAAACATCTCCGTGTACGTCAGATAGACGAACCGTTGCTCGAAACAATAATACTAGCCGAGATACCGAACTCATTGTTCCGGACGATCAGTTTAGTCTCCGTAACACCCAACCATCCGCATCGATTTTCAGTGATGTAAACAGAGCTATCGTGTGAAAACACTGTTTTAATAAACTTGAGTTAGCAGTCTTTTCAGACTAATAATGTGATCTGCACTGTCTCGATGGCATACGTTCGTACTGTAATTTGATTGACATTGCAAACGTGTTGACATGAATGCATAACTATATTTGACCGCCTACACCAGAGAATTCCCATGCGTACAGTATCCTGTTGTCTAACAAAAGTTCTAAGGCCATATGGTACTAGCAGTTGTACCGCGCGTGAAAACCCCAAGTCACTGACAATTCGATTGACTTGGTTCATTGACCGGTCCTCTGCTTGCCCCCTCCCTCCCACGCCCCTAAATCTACTCCACGTTTCATTGACGCATCTCCCTCTTCTCTCCGATTTGTTTGCCCAGCATCTCGCTCAGTAGGAATTATGTATTGTCAGACAAGTGGGACTCTTGAGAGTTGCAAAGTGTCCCGCTTCTGCTTCCGAGTAACTTGCTTGCTTTACGTGGTCATTGGCCACTAAGTGCTCAGTTCAAATGGTTCAAATGGCTCTGAGCACTATGGGACTTAACATCTGAGGTCATCAGTCCCCTAGAACTTAGAACTACTTAAACCTAACTAACCTAAGGACATCACACACATCCATGCCAGAGGCAGGATTCGAACCTGCGACCGTAGCAGCAGCGCGGTTCCGAACTGAAGCGCCTAGAACCGCTCGACCACAGCGGCCGGCAATTGCTCAGTTACTCTATTTTGTGGTATTTAGTAAAGCAGGGATGACATGTTAGGCACTTCCTGCCGTAAAACGCCCTTACTGCATTAGTGGAAACCATTCCAGAGATTTTTGCACTATAAACATTTTATGGGGTCTATTCAGTTTCATTCACCGCTGCAGCAAGGGATATACAGCGTGATTAAATTAATGTTCCAGTTTCAAAACGTTGTAGGTGCTCGGGATGACTGTGTCAATGCAGGATCATGCGCTGCTGGTAAAACTTTCATACAAGAACGGTGACTGCGCAGCAGTAGCCCTGCAGAAGTTCCGGACACTCAAAGGTGTGAAATAAGGCGTTGGTCTGCAGTCTGTCAAGGGTCTCGAGAAAATAACGAAAAAGACAGGTTCATGTGAAATTCAGTGTGGAAGAGGGAGGGAAACAATTGGGCCGACGTCAGTAGATTTTGTGCAGATGTGGTGAAAGCACTACAGGAGAAGTCGAGCGGTGGTGTGCAAACATGTAGTGCACGTGGAATTGCCCGCACGTTGGACATGTGGTGAGAATGGTACATACTAAACATCTTGCAGTGCTATCCACACACAATTACCCACGTTCAGGAGTTGCTTCAAGCTGACCTGCCAGTAAGACTTTCGTTTGCTTTAGAATTTCTTGCTCGCATGGAAGTGGGGAATGAATGGCCGCGGACAGATGAAGCCCATTTCTGTCTCCAAGGACATTTCAGTGTAAAGAACTGCAAAATATGAGCAACAGAAAATCCACTCGCACATCAGCCGGCACCGCTTCTTTCTGTCGTGGAACACGCTGTTCCTAGATTTCAACTTGGGGCAAAAAACTGGACAGCATAATGAACTTTTCTTGCGCCGGTCTCACGACGATTAAAACCGATTTCATTGTTGTTTCTTACGTTGTTTTTGGCTTTGGGTCAAGTAAAAAACAAATTTTTCCATCTGGTGTAGTACGAATGGGCTTATCTAACAAACAGTGCCACAACTCTTGAACACAAATGTTGTGCGATTATGAACTTCGCACAGTACAGTTGCTTTAATCTACGTCTCGCTCCATAGCCGTCGTATTGCGATTCATCTGTCATTTGTAGCTGAACCCATTAACTTTATGACGGTTACAGCGCCATCTCATGTGACCGTTTGTGGTTTTTAATTTTTCAAATAGTTTCCCCCTTCCTCGATAATATTCTGTTCAAATTTGACGTCATTCTGAGCAGCGATTCTTTTTTTAATTTTAATCACCCTATAAATGAAATTAATCAGATGGACTGCAGTAAAATCTATGGGGATGAAATATGTGAAGATTTCGTGCCATAAAGTAATAGCAGTGAAAACCATTCAGAAATACTGATCCTGCACTTAATTCATTTCATACTATAAGTTTTTTTATTGCACTGTCATACTTCGTATTTGTATGTTTATCGGATATTATAACGGAGTGTTGTTTCTCCGAAGGTGTAGTAAAAGCTTCGTAAATAGTAGTTTACATGATGATAGAGGTGTGGCTGATGTTTAATCGGGTTTGACCCCTGTCATACTCGCTTGTAGATGCCTGGTTAAGATCGTATGCAATAGCTTAATTTCAGACTTCGTACAAGACAGTGTGTGACTTTCTTTATAAATATACTGAGCGAGGTGGTGCAGTGTTTAACTCACTGGGTTTGCATTCCGAAGGAGCATATTTCAAATTTCCGTCCGGCTACCTACATTTCGGCTGTCCATAGTTCCTTTAAATCACTTAAGGCGAATGCTCTTATAGTTTGAGAGAAACGATCAATTTATTTTTAGCCAGTCGGAGCTTATGCTGCGTCTCTTCGTAAACTCGCGGCGCTACGTTAAATCCTGATGTTATTCATTCCATCCTTCTGAATATACCAGTGAATAACTGAATAACGGATTAGTTGACCAATGTCGATAGCAGTTACAAGCCAGTGCGGCCACTAAATAAATATACATACAAGGTGAATGTTGATTCGAAAGCCGTGTTGGCTTCAAGCTGGAAATTTGCAGAGCCTATTGCATCCGAATTGCATCGAATAATGTCGCTCTCGCGTTTCGACAGTGGAAGTCAATGACCCCTGCCGTAACCTGACATAGTTTTGTAAGTTATTCATAAAATACGGTGCGTAAGTTTGGATCCACCTTGCAGTGTGTGTAGATGCGTATTCATAGTATTTGTTACTAAATTAAGAAAGTGGGACATTTAAACAAGATAGTAACTACGAGGGTAATTCAATTATTATCCGCAAAGTAGTTATAAAATTTTGTTGTTATTAAAATGGGAGACTTACAAGAACATCGATGTGCATTTTCAACTTCTCGCGGCGTAATGAATAATCCATTAAATTTCGGACATGCAGCCGCTCAAATAAAATTTCCTCTGGTGATATTTCAGCCACGTATCGTAAATCGACGGCCCCTTAATACCTGTTTGAGTGAACCAAACAAGTGATAGAAGGGGCAAGATCAGGACTATATGGAGGATGATCCAGTACTCCAAATTTGAGTTTCTGGAGCAGCATGGGCAGCAGTATGCGGACGGGCATTGTCGTGCAACAACACCACACCTTTTGACAGCAACCCTCGGCGTTTGCTTCGAATTGCAGGCTTTAGCCTGGCAGTAGGCATCTCACTGTAACATACCCTGTTTAGTATTGTGCCCCTTTCCCCATAATGTTCCAGTACTGGACTTTGTGCGTCCCACAAAACCGTAAGCATCAGTTTTCCTGCAGACGGTTGGGTCTTGAATTTTTTCTTGCACGACAAATTTGGATGTTTCAATTCCATTTCTGCCGTTTACTCTCCGGCTCGTAATGATTGATCCATGTTTCGTCACCAGTAATGATCCTGTCTAAGACGTTGTCCCCTTCGTTACCATAGCGATCCAAATGTTTTTTGCATATGTCCAAGCGCGTTTGTTTATACAACTGTGTGAGTTATTTTGGGACCCATCTTGCACCAACTTCATGCAAACCAAGTCTGTTGTGGATGATTTCGTAGGCAGAACCGTGACTAATTTGCAGACAATGTGCCACTTCGTCAATAGTTAATCGTGTAAGAGAATTATTTCACGTGAATGCTCAATGGATTCTTTATTTATGGCGGTAAACGGTTGTCCGGCTCCTTCATCGTGCGTAACACTTGTGCGATCATTTAGGAATTTTTCAATCCATTCGTAGACACTCCGTTGTGGCAAAACATTGTTCCCGAAGTGTACAGAAAGTCTTCGATGAATTTCTGCCCCTGATACGCCTCCCGACCACAAAGAAACGGATCACTGAACGTTGCTCTACTTTGGTGCAAATAGACAGCGGAGCAGTCGTGATTAACAGCACGGCAGCGATAACGAAACTATCCTAGCAGTTTGAAAACTGCAAAGATATAACAACAAATAAACTAAGCATTCTTCATCAACGTAAAACGACAGTACTACCAAAATAAACAAAAATATAACTAAATTGCGGATAATAATAGACTTGCCCTCGGATAAGAATAGACAAGAGGAATAACCCCGAGTTTTTTTACAGGAGCCATTATTTCTGTGTCGATTTTCCTGCCTTTAACTAACGCTGTTTCCTTTCTTTTTTTTTTTTCCCTTCAATGTAATGTAGCTGTGATTTGAGCATTCAGTTGTAGCTTCCCGCAATTATCATTATTACACTAATTACGTATCATGGAAACAAAACATTTCTTTCGTCACATTAACTTCGTTATTTCAGGTCACTAGGTCTGTGGAAGCTGACTCCCTCCCGTTTTATATGTGCGTACATAGTGACATACATTTTAAGACCCTTACACGTTTCGGTACGAGAAGCGGTTAAGCTATCCCTTTCCGTTACGTTAATTGAGGTTAATCTGTTTCTGACGACCTGCCTCTTTGTGGGTCGTTGAACTCTTAATTACTCGTTCGAATTTTACTTTCCTGTAAAACTTCGGGTGGAAGTTAAGAGACAAAATCAAAACTAGCAACTGCGACTGAAATCAACTACTGATGTCTCGATTTCGTGGCAACCATTGCATTGGTATGAATTCGGTGCTTGAATCATAATGCAGGGATAATTTGCGAGTTCCGTACAGTATTCTTCGTCGCATTTTCTCAGGAACGGTTTTGCTAAGCGTTTGCATGTAGGCCCAAACTCGGTTTTTCATTATTCGTATTCCAACAAAGTTTTTCGGAACTACTGAGTCACGCTTCGTGAGAACTTGCCTCGACTTTTCTTTTTTTCTTCAATAGAACAGATTTAAACCACTGCACTAAGCTAAATTGCATTACACCACCAGGTCGACAAACTAATTTATGAACGAAACGGCTTAGGTGGCCCATAAAATTCGCTGATTGCAGATATATCAGAGGATCCTGACGCTGCGGTTGAGAGAGATACGTACACTTGAATATCATGAAATAGAGAAGCGGGCGCCGTGTTCATGTTGTTAGCTGTTGAAACATTCAAAAGACCCGTAACCCGAAAAGTGCCTGTCATTATTAGAAGCCGACAAAAACTTCAGAAAAGTTAGTGTCCGCGATATAAAAAACCTTTCGCATTCTCTTTTCTAATTTCAGATTTCCTTTTTGTTTAGACATTCGTACCAAATAATTTATTACAGAATCTGGTTGATACCGTGAAGGGACTGAACTGGAATATCGAGGCAACATTTTAAAATTCTTGATGAATGACTCCGTTACTGCTTGTTGCACAGTCAATATGAAGTCCGTTTGTCGGATAAAGCAAGTAAGACAGTTCTCAACGTGAAGGTCACTTTCAACATCGCATTCCTTTACGCTGCTTTTCTAATTTCAGATTTCCTTTTTGTTTAGACATTCGTACCAAATAATTTATTACAGAATCTGGAACTGATTTACCGAGCCATTTATAAGGAGACCTACAATTCAACGTAATGCAGTGCTGTTTCTCGTTTTTCACATTAACAAATATTGCCGGATGTGAAGAAGCGATAAACAACAGAAAAACATCGTTGGACGAAATGGTGATTAAACCCAGGACACACTGTACCACCAAACCACACTTAACATCGAATACAACCTGTTAATCCGTTACTTATAAAAATTATGAAAATAATTATTAACAGTACGATGAGTGGCACATTTTCTGAAAAGTTAAACTGCACTCATGCACGTTTTCCGTGATGCAATGAAGCAAAAATCGATATGTTTCAGGAAGTGCGTATGTGAAACATGCCGAAAGTAAGTTTTGTTGAATACCGATAGCGCTATTAACACGGACGATTTATGCGACGTAATGGTAATGATAATATTCCCATACTAAAAAAATACACTGTACAGGGAAATCGGACATAGTCATTAGAATATGCATTTGCCGGTTGTCTCTTGCATTATGTGTCGCGATATTTAGCTGACATTTGTTTAACGAATTTTGTGACTTTCGCCAGCCACTTATACTGTCGAAAAGTTAGGAAAAACTATAATACGCCAACAGGTGGCCGCGAGAGCCTCAGCGAATTTATATGAAGTGGTGTATTTGGGATATTGAACAGTAAAATGCTGCTGGAAATCGGTTGAATAAAACACAACGATCAGAGGTATATGGCAAACGATAAAAAAGTCATACAACATGGTCGACTGTCTAAATATCACCTAAAATCCAGGGAAAGAATAGCGTCAGCGAGGGTTGCTTTTAAGGGAAGATAACAAATGACATATTTACCACACATTACCAAGGAATTTGGTTGCGTTCGTGCACTCTTAATGTCATGTGATGACAAGAGGATGAAAGGTGCTCCCGCAGTTGTACACAGCATTTCTCTAGTATCTTTGAGGATAGAATTTCTGAACGCTGATGTGAGATATTAATGCTATTCCAATGAAGTGTGACTCTTTGAGTCCGGTTTTTGTGATCCAACTATATTACACAGACTTCGATAATGTGGAAATGTTGTCATCAAGGGATAAATTAACTCGCTTGGGTGTAGAACTCTGTGAACATTGAGACAAAATAAAAATAAAATAAAATTTCTGATGCTCCTACAGTCTGTCCAGGACATTTTTGACGCCGCAGGCGGCGCCAGTCCCATTTTTAGATGGGACGGGGAATGGAAGTAACAAGTTTCTTCTCAACATTCGGTGGCTGCACGTTCGCGGTTTTTCTTACGTGGCCAGAGACGACGCCGATCTTTCTCCACCAAATTGTTTGTGGCGTTGTCTAAAGCCCGAAATCTACATAAGTTGAGGGATCTTAGAGATCCGCGAAACAACACGAGCCACGAGGATGACACGTACACTGCAAGTAAAAGATGCTTTCGTAAATTTGTAACTCGTGATATTAACTCGCGATACTATGTATGTCGAAACATCGAACAAGGGTTGTGGTTGTTGGGTGTCCATCCGTCGGTGGCATACGGAACTTCAGTATGGCGTGTGATACCATATTGTGCCAATACAAGTTGCACAACGGCTCCCTGTACTCTGTAGCACATCAAGATGTATCGAAAATCTCCTTTCGTCCGTGCTTCGGAACTTCCGTAGTGTCGCGCCAAGTCCCGCTTGCAAACGCGGCCAAGAGTCGCGTACTCCAGCTGTGTGCGGTGCGCGAGATAAATTGGGCGACATACGGCTCCGCAGTTTTAGTCGGAAATATTTATAGTCGGACCCGAATTTATTATTTGCGCTACTACACCTATAAAATCAGTCCAACTAGGGTTCCTCCCGTTCACTTTGACCTGTGAGACATAGTTAAACCTCTGACTACTCGAAAATCAATACTGAAAGCCCTGTAGCTATCCTGTTAATTTCAGGAAAATTCCCTGATCCCGGCCACTGGACTGGGAAAATGCACAACGCTAACAGTTTTAACACCTCCTCCAGCTGGCCTCTAGCAACTTCCTCTGTTCATGTCAACAACAAATCAGGAACACAGTTTAAATAGGAAAAAAAGACAAAAACATCGTACACAAGCCTTCACAAAAGCAAGAGTAATTTATTGGCTTCAATTAAATACAGCACAGGTCACGCACTGGCTGTAGGTCTTCGGGCACGTAAAGAAAGGTAACGATCCCGGCGCAGGGTTGTAGCATCTGGTTGAACTTGTTCGGAGTGCCGCTGTGTTCCGCTCTTGAAATTTTATTCACAGCCGAGAAATAACGCTGCGAACGACGTAAGTGCAGAATTCCCGACCCTCCTAGCGCGGTTTGTGGCCTACCCCAAATCTGCCAAACGACCAGCAGTGAAGCAATGTAATTTCGTGGATCACTGACTTTTGGAAAAATATACTATAATTACACTATGAATTACTTCCTTGCTTTTTAAATACTCGTATGCAGACATGCCCTCACAGCTTTACCCCGGTTTGACGTAATGATAAAGTTTAATTAATTGTTCAGCTAATTCAACCTTTACAAGAAAATTTACCTTTTATCCTACTCTAAGAAATACAATTTCAGTTGCTATTTCAATGTCTGTCTCCTGCTGTCCCCTGCCAGTTGAAGCTTGTGAATTTCTTCAGTTCCTTATTCCAGCGGTCGGCGGTTGTCTGCCTTGTCGCCGGCCTGTGTGGCCGAGCGGTTTTAGGCGCTTCAGTCTGGAACCGCGCGACCGCTACGGTCGCAAGTTCGAATCCTGTATCGGGCATGGATGTGTGTGATGTCCTTAGGTTAGGTTTAAGTAGTTCTAAGTTCTAGGGGACTGATGACCTCAGATGTTAAGTCCCATAGTGCTCAGAGCCATTTGAACCATTTTTCTGCTTTGTCTCTCTCTCTCTCTCTCTCTCTCTCTCTCTCTCTCTCTCTCTGGGGCCCCATGTTGGTACTGCCGTTATCCATCTTCCATCATTTCTTCGCATGACATGTCCTGCTCATTTTTGTTTACAGTCTGTAACAGTTCCACAACATCCTGGACTCCTGTGTAACACCAAACACAGGAAACATTCTGTACCATTCAGGAGAAGCGGATGGAAACTTTTTATCGCCACCTCGGAATAATAAAGTATATGTAATTAAATTTACTGGCAGATTAAAACTGTGTGCCCGACCGAGACTCGAACTCGGGACCTTTGCCTTTCGCGGGCAAGTGCTCTATCATCTGAGCTACCGAAGCACGACTCACGCCCGGTCTCACAGCTTTACTTCTGCCAGTATCTCGTCTCCTACCTTCCAAACTTTACAGAAGCTCTCCTGCGAACCTTGCAGAACTAGCACTCCTGAAAGAAAGGATACTGCGGAGACATGGCTTAGCCACAGCCTGGGGGATGTTTCCAGAATGAGATTTTCACTCTGCAGCGGAGTGTGCGCTGATATGAAACTTCCTGGCAGATTCTATATGTAATTAACTTTCTATTTGTTTGCGAGTACAGTTTTGCAGTCGCGGTACAGGTTGATAAAAATCCCCCCCCCCCCTTCCCGGTAGTACCATAGCACGCTTCGAAAGGAAACAAAACAGAGTGGAGAAGCCAACTGATGTTTTTGTCCCCATAGCGGCAAACTACGTTACTGTAGGGTAGGAATTTCACTGCGTACCAAGACTGCTGAGAAGTGCCTGCAAACAAACAAATTAATTACCTAACTTAATTTTTAGATGTGATACTTACAGCATTGACTTCCATACGTACTTTCCAAACTTCACCGAAGCTCAGGGCATACTTTGCAGCTGTACCACTCCAGGAAGAAGGCTATCTATGGAGAAATGCCATTTTTTCAGGATTTCTAATTCTGTAAGGTATATAAGAGAGGTTCTGCGAAGTTTGTTGGGAGGCAGGAGAGAATGCAGAAGCGAAGCTGTGTGGGATGGTCGTGAGTCACGCACAGATAGCTCAGTCGGTAAGAATATTGTCCGCGAAAGGTGTGAGTCCCGGTCTGAAATTTTTTACTCTTATTTATTGACTGGCTATGCCTGGCGTACACGTACACAAAATACAAACATTTAATGTACAAAATAAATTAAAGGCAATGATTTTTGTGCGTTAAATAAAATCTGAAATAGTTTATTAGAGTGTTTTCGGATACACAATATTTCTGGTATTTCCATCCTATACAGAAACAAATACATTTTTCGGTTGTCCCGCTTATGAGGCGACTCATGTGTATACCAAATTTGATTGAAATAGCTGCAAGTGCTCCCCAATTATGCTTTTTTGTAACCCGTTTCACGTCAAACCTTTCGCCATTGAGGTGCTGTAGATGTGTTACAGTAAATTTTTGCACGTAGGTAGTAATGCTTGCGCACTCTCCCCCAACCCTAGGGAAGAAAAAGGTCATCGCGACTGTAGCCAATAAGTCTAGCGACCTTTTTTTGAACTTCCTCGTTCGACTGCAACCTACGTCGACGCATGTCTTCCTTGAGGTCGCCAAAGATTTGAAAATCACGCACTTAAAGATTCGGGCTGTACGGAGGATGCTGCAGTGTTTCCCAACCAAATCGCTGTAGCTTAGCCTTCGTCCGATTGACAATGTGGGGGCGGGCGCTATCGTGCAACAGGATGGTTCCATCCGACAGCACTCCTGGGCGTTTTAACTTCATGATGCGTCGCAGTTTCTGCAAAGTGTCTTCATAGTGCTGCACGTTGATCGTGGTTCCACTCTCGATGAACTTGACGAGCTGAGCGGCCCCTGCAATCGGCCACCTTTCGTGGTGCCACCATTTGGAGCCCGAGGCCAAACAATCGAATATTCGCCCATCTCCCACGCCAAAGACATCCAGAGGTGTTCACACAAGTCCCAGCAGGACCATGATGACCTGCGACTGCATGGGTCCCCTGCTCGTCGAGCGTGGAACCATTCTCAGTGCGCAGCGCTATGAAGATACTTCGCAGAATTTTTCTTGCGGCGTGCCAAAAAGTCAAAATGCCCAGGGATGCTATCGGACGGAATCATTCTGTTGGACGATATCGTTCGCCCCCATACTGGCAACCGAGCTAAGGCTATGCTTAAGCGATTCGATTCAGTCTGCACAGCCCGGATCGTTTATCGTGTTAATTTCACACTTTTGGTGCCCTGAAGAAATAAATGCATGGATGTCGGTTTCAGTCGGACGAGGAAGTAAGAGTGGGCGCGGTTGTGGAGTCGTCTGCGGCCGACCCGTTCTACGAAACGGGAACTGATCGTCTCGTCTCTCAGTGGGATAAATATCTTGAAGTGTGTGGTAAATACTTTTGAATGGAACCATTCCTTGGCCCCGTTGGGGCGGGTATCCGGTTTGATTTTGACTGCCGCCCATACATGGCACGTCTTTTCACTCTACCCCTAGCGGGGGTTGGGGTATATTACCCCAGAGTATTTTTATACAAATAATTAGAACTATAATGAGTCGTGTATGTACAAAATTTTATCGAAATTGCTCCAGACGTTCTTAAGTTAGTCTTTTGTCACCCTCTTTTTGCCCCGCCCTATAGATGATGTTACCGCCACAGAAATCTCTGCGGGCGCACATGCAGCAGCTCACCGAGGTTTAATTGTAATCGTATGGAAGGCATAGGAACGCATAGAAGACGAATAAACAAATATTCATTTTTATATATTAGATTTTTACCAGGTTTGTTTCCTCTTGAAAGACGACGTATTGCGTACTTGCTGAGATTCGCCATTCACACATTGGTCAGTATGTACTCAGAGCTCGGTTGGTGCTTACACATGAACCTTTGCTAGTAACCGCAGCGCTGAACTTCGCCCTACTAGCGGCCACCGCTTCGCGTCCCGCAAAGCAGCTGCAGGCAGAGAGAGATGCGCCGGCCCAAAATACGCGCGCGGCCGGGTCTGTTCCGGTTCCTCGAGGTGTTCCCGCCGGCCGCCAGCTGTGTTAATTGAGACTGCGATCAATAGGGCGCGCCGGACTCACTGCCATTCGCGCTCCCGCGGCCCGCCCCGTATTGTACGCTGTGACCCATACTGCGTGCGTGGTGCTCGGCAGCCGCGTGGAAGAGCGCAACCTGACACCCAATGCAGCGCTAATTTTCCAGTTCCGTACTCTGTTCGTCGTAATTTTGACACGAAAGTGAACATTGTGATATGCATTCCTCCGCGTGTGTTGTTACGTCATCGGATATCCTCTCCCGTGGGATGTAAATGACACCCTGACGAATGCAGTCGCGCACTTTGTGGTATGTTTGCTCTCAGCTCGCACGTCGATTTACTGACACATTTCACTATCGATCCGTGCACGACAGTACACGGTACCAACATGTTCCAAAAAACCGCGTGCAAAAATACAATTTTTCAGGAGTCAAATGCCGTGTTCTAATGGTTACAGAGATAAGGGATCAAGTGTTATCGGATAGCTGTTGGCCTAGCGACAATTTGCATACCCACACTTATAGGAACAAACAACTAGCGTACTGTAGGTATCCTACAGTAGAGGCCAGACAAATTGAGCAAATCAGTTGTTTATTTTGCCTAAGGCAGAGGTTCCCAACAAAATTTTCTCGAGGGCCCCCTCATCGAGCATGATTGGTACCTTGTCATATCACAGTACCAAGTACCTAAAAAAGCCGAATTAAGTCTTTTTATACATTTTCTATTTTTGGTACTTAGAAAAAACATTGACATATTCATTATTGAAAAAAATATTGAGCAGCCAA
Source organism: Schistocerca nitens (assembly GCF_023898315.1). Lineage (NCBI taxonomy): Eukaryota > Metazoa > Arthropoda > Insecta > Orthoptera > Acrididae > Schistocerca > Schistocerca nitens. The sequence goes on from NC_064618.1 coordinate 503,138,458, forward strand.
AACAAAAAATCTTATCATACGAAATATATTTAATATATTTTTTATTCTAATAGCATCTTGCGGACCCCTCTGGCGCAGCTCGCGGACCCGTGGGGGTCCGCGGACCACCTGTTGGGAACCACTGGCCTAAGGTATAGTGTAGGGCGGACATCAGGCGGCTTGTAAAAGCACCATTTGTTCATGGGCGGTTCCTGAGATTTGTGTACGAGTAGTTCCAGTTGTGGGGATGGCCACTTTTATATAATTACTGTTCATGGCAAATCGTAATTTTTGCCATACCTTCTTAAGATGATCTCTGGGAATCTGGATACTTTGTCCGTTATCATTATTAGTTACCTTTGCCCCGGTATCAGAGATCCCTAGGTTCAAAGCCAGAGTACTTATGCACTTAATATCCGGTCTGGGGCGTAAATGTAGTTTTAACTCTGTCGCAGTATAAAGGAAATTTCACTTCTTTGCAAATACGCTCAAAGTGGTACTGCTGCAGAGTGGGCAAAAAAGGATCTTGACAATCCTGAAAGGAACTTAAAATGACTGCCAAAAATTATGTAAAACTGTGGAAAAGCAGCAAATTCTGTAAAATATTTCTCATAACGTTTTTACTCTTTTTCGATTAACTGCGATCGATGATCGAAGTATCAAGAAAAGCATATAAAACAAACGATTTTGTCTTAACCTTATATTTTGCGTACTTGTATTGGAGTATACAAACCTGTCGAGTATAAGTAAACTGTCAAAACGTTACTTAACTGTAGACTTCGTTTTATATCAGCAGTACACCTTGCTGTAACGGGGAAAAGAAGGCAACCAGCGGAAAAATGCTCCTGTCGGAGCGAATACGTTTTTCTTTAAAACTCTAATAGAAAAGTGGAGAACTAGCTGCCTCAGTCCACATTCCTCACCAAAAAATTTGACATTTGAACATATTGCCGCATTGTTTTGCTGTAAGAGAGTAGCAGGGAGACACTGGCGGTGGAAGAGAAAGGAAGAGGAGGAGGATGTTAGGGGATATATATGAAAACCGTAGCAGTGGGCGCCAAATAGAGATATAGGAAGATATTGATGGCCAGTGAGGGATATTGACAGTAAAAGAAAAGAGAAATTGATGAAGGTAAACGTAGTGGGGCCAGGAGAGAGGGGAGAAAGAGGAAATAAAATACATGTTAGTGGAGACCATGCATAAGCTTGAGGGGTTGGGGCCTGGACCCTCCCAGACCGGCATACTTCAATATCGAGGTATAAGGGAAGGCGCATGTGGGCCGAAGTTTGAAACACATGCTCTGATTCGGTTAGGAAGGCAGTCAAAAGCCGTTACATCTTCTCCTCAAAAGCTTGCCCCTCAGTGTGGGAGGAAAATTAGTTGGCTGCTCCCGCACCCCAGAATTTTTGAGCTGCTGGGATATGGTATAAACAGTGGCAGTGGAAAAGAAAGGCAAAAGGAGACAGTGTAAACGGGGGGGGGGGGGGGGGGAGACAGTGGCAGTGGGAACGAGACAAATATTTACAATGGCAATTAGAGGGAGATGCTGAATATGAAGGCTCAGTGAGTGGGTGAAAGGATTTAGAACGTTCTCTGTTAAAAGAACGCGAATTTTTAGAGAGGGAGGCGAAATGAGGATTGAGGTAGCTGTCCACCCTCTCCCACCCCGACCCCCCTTTGCAGAATCTCTTAAAGAGAAACATATTCGCCTTCTGTTCTGCTCCAGCAGGAACGTTTTTTCCGTTCCTGTAGTATAAACATTGCCAATATCTCACCCAACGCACTGGAACAATGGTAAACGCATGCGACACTGTATATTGGTGCCATGAAGAGGAAACAGAAACCATAAAACAATATTAACATGCAATACATCAGCATACTTTAAAACCGGCTCAGTCTATGACTCATAAAACCTAATGCGCAAAAAAAGGCAAGAAATAAAAAGCATCGGCAGAGTCGCCTAAAGTTACACTAATTTGGACATGAATTAACACCAAAAACGAAAGCTAAATATCTCTGCCTCACTACGAATACTACACAGTCATGGAAATTTCACGTAGATGACATTAGCAAGATCAAAACTGATTATAGGACGCATTAACGCCGCGAGGGATTAGCCAAGCGGTCTAAGGCGCTGCAGTCATGGACTGTGCGGCTGGTCCCGGCGGAGATTAGTCCTCCCTCGGGCATGGGTGTGTGTGTGTGTGTGTGTGTGTGTGTGTGTGTGTGTGTGTGTGTTTGTCCTTAGGATAATTTAGGTTAAGTAGTGTGTAAGCTTAGGGACTGATGACCTTGGCAGTTAAGTCCCATAAGATTTCACACACATTTGCACATTTTTGAACACGCATTAACGTTGCTTCATGCGAAACATTAGTTCATACATACAATGCATTCATTAGACCAATGATCGAATAAGCAGCGCCTGTCGGGATGGCTAACAACAAACCAAACAAAAACATTACTTTGCGTCTCTAAAAATCTGAGAGGACTAACAACAAGATCTAGTACATATACGCCAAACAAATGTCACATATGAAACATACAATATAAAACCTTTAAAATACCAAATCATGAAACTTGCTAGTAAAAGCGGACTGAATAAAGTACCAATACACTGACAAAGGACCCACTTAAAAGATAAAACCATAATTTTCAAGATACTCGTCATATATAATAGCCCAATTTATAACGGAAACAGGCGAAGACTACAACTATAGAACTGCAAACGGGTCTAGCCAGCAACATCAACCACCTTTCACCAAAAAAAAGAGGAAAACAGTCAAACCTCATGTCCACAACATAATCACAGTTTTGGTTTTAGTGGGCTTCCCTTACTTGTAAGGCGAATGCCGGGACTTGTACCACATCCCCTCAAAACCAAAAAAGGACATTAAGCACAATCTGTTTGTTGATGCTTTCTAACGATTTACCACGCCCGTAGTTCATTACAGAACAGGAAGTAACTCAGAATATACGAACGACAAGACATGTGAGCCAGATTGCCGGGTCAGAGAAAGCAATTGTTCAATAAAATTTAAAACAAGAGCTTCTTTATAACTTTTATTTTTTTACTTTTACCTGTCATGCTGTGTGTTGGAGTTGTGTCTGTTAGTTTCGTAGAATATGGAAGGAAAACTACTCGTGATAAATTTTATTTTTTGCATTTCTAGTCCTGGCAGCTTATCTCCTAGTGTTCAACAGAAGTGACGAAAAACTGTCTGTGAATCTGAAGAACTTTCAGAACTCTAGTTGAATCGTGCAACTCAATAAAAGTCATTCATGACAGAAGGCGGAGCTCCTACTTTCCAACTGTTATTTTATTGTTGTTATTATCCTTGTGTCATCTGTACTTTTCGGTTAATACGCTCACTTTTTGTAAGCGGCACCTACCTTCTTTGGCTTCATGGCAAAGTTCGGATTGTGATAATTGAAGAAAGCTTCACGAGTCACGATCGCTAAAAAAAGCAATTTAGTGGCTGACCGGTTTCGACATAGCTACACTGTCGTCATCGGATCTTATGCTTTAAAAATTTTACAGCGTATTGCTCATCAGTGTTGCAAGTCGTTTCACATTGCATATGCAGTTCCCACTACCATGAAGATAACTACACATCCGCATGTCACACATAAAAGTATTATGTACAAACATAAACATAGCAGTTGCCAGCTGGTGGTGAACATGAGTGCTTGGGTTCAATATAGTTACCTGTATGTTTGTATATAATACTTTCATACTTGAAAAGCCGATGTGTAGTAATCTTCATTATGTGAAGCGACTTGCAAAACTGATGTACAATATGTTGTAAAAATTTTAAAGCATAAGATCCGATAAGATAGCTTTGTCGAAACCGGTAATCCAATAAAATGCTTTTTATTAGCAATATTGGCTTGTGAAGTTTTCTTCAGTTATCATACATTGCAGATCGCCCCCAGACTGACAATGTCAGGAATATATGAAGTTCCGATTGGTATTGAACACTGGTATCGTGTATCGAATCAGAATTTCCCTATGACGGCTAGCTACTATGTGTAAATTATAACTATTGTGCGGTAATCGGTTTCCTCTTCTGTTTTACTGTGAAATATCATGCGTTTTATGCAGTGAGTGTGTACCTAAGAGAAACGTCGTTGACACTTAGAGTACAATCTGAATTATGTCTACAGTAAACCATGTAAAGAAATTAAAAAGTTAAATTACATGTGCACTTCTACAGAAATCGTATTGTGTCTGTTTTCTGTAAATGTAGGAGGGCGAGACACTGTCCCGTGTCTGATATGAAGTGACTCATCAAGTCTTATTCGTCTTTGTCGTTTCTTTCGTAATTTTGAACGTTTCGTTGTTTCAGTATCCTTAGGCACAAACTACCTAGTATAAGAGGCGCAGAAGGTTGTTTATTTTTAGAAAAAGGCTTTACCGTGACAAATTATTGTCGCCTCCGGTGAAGTAATCTCAGTGAGCTGGCAATATGTTTCGCTCTGTAAGAACCAGCTTTCCGGTGTTCATTTATGCAACAGACAGAATCGAACTGGGGTTCTCTGGAGGGAAAGCTCCCTGCCCGTATGCGGGCGCCAACCCCGGACCCTTCAGCCTCGGGGATCCATTGTCCAAGGCTCTCTTTTTTTCCCCCCTCCGGGTGCATTAGAATGTCTCATCCCACGAACGACTGCCGCCCCTTGCTTTAGGACACGACTGTGGAAAATATTACCGTCTGGCCTTCTGAATCTATGTGTAGAAAAGCGATCACTATGATGGAACTGATTGTATTTCGGTTATCGAAAAGGACTTTTCCTTTTTTTGTAATTATAAAAATATGATTGGCAATAATAACTTTGACTGTAGCTGCTGGATTAGTGATTTTATATAACTTCTTTTGTGACGGTACACACTGTCACGTCGTACAGGTACCTCTGAGGGGAAAGAACCGCAGATTTGTGAGATTTAGCATGATCGAACTTCTGCTGCAGTTGAAGAGATGTAAAACAAATGTATTCACACTTTTAAAATGCTCAAAGCTTTAAAATAACGTTTTAAGAAGTCAACATTTCAGTAACACCCTCTGGAAGGTCGCAGTAGCGGAACCTCTTTCCTTACAAATCAAGCACTGTAACAATTCCTGCTCTATTTCCAGAGGCGAATTACAATTATGAAGCCTTGTTCGAGCGGATGTGAGGATATCTAACAGAGTAAAAGAGCGATTGTACAAATACCTGGATTAAAATTTTAGTTCTTCAGTAATCCAAGTTGTTCCAAAAATTTATGTACGTACCATCTTGTTATTCCTTACGTTATTATCCATCCTATACACACCAATTTCGAAAGTCAACTAAAGGAATCGAACACAGGTCCTCCGCTCGGCCGGTGCCGCTTTCTTTGAAGGACGTTCATCTTACGGATAGATAAGTGGAAGTCGTAAAAGTTTCCTTTCTTAATTTTTCGGAAAATATGGGTTTGCAAAAATACATGATTGTGACAAGTGCTCAGTACTCAATTATCCATCGATCCCATCAATTTATAGTCGATAGCGCATAATGAACTTCAGGGATAGTTTTCTCGAAAACGGCGGCATAAAGGGGTGGTATACAAGCTGTGTCAAAACATGAGCCGGAATCGGTTGGTCGTGTATGAGTAACGAACTATTTACGTTAATTTGCCCATGAAGGATGGCCAATGCTTGCAGCACAGGACACTGCAATGGTAAAGGATTTGATTCAAAGCATTTAAATCGTTATTTTTCATTCTAATATGTGCGCAGAATATTTCTATTTGGACACCACGTTTTAACATCATTCCTCTGCTGCATTTGGCTTTCCAGAAGACAACGCATTTATTACGCACTGTCTTGCCCTACCAAATATCGTACGGCCAATGTTCTGAGCTTATTCATGTCTCATGAGGAGGTTGTTCAAATAAAGTTCCTGTCTGATAAGAGTAAGATATATGACCATAAACAAGGCTGTTACGTAGGGGATCTTCGATGGTTTGTGCCAGCGCATCGTAAACACAATCACTACTGAAAACAGGATGACGTTGAAGTGTCCGATTAGTTTGAGCTGGTAATAAATTAATGTAGTTATCCTTGCTGTGCAGCTGGTAATAAATAGAGCTAACTACTTTCGGGGCAATAGTTTATCACCAGTGTTCAATACAGCAATTTGTAAGCACGATAGTGTTAACATATTCGTGGTAAGTCTTGTTGTGTAAGTCCCACTGTTTCTGTGCATAATATTTGACGGATCAAAGTTGTCTCAGATACATTTCTGCCTGCAGGGGAAGTGACTGTTAAAACTAAGTATTTGAAAACAGCTCCAAGTCGCACTGACTGTTCAAAAGTACTTGTAAATTATCCTAGGATAGATTATACCATGGACGTTACAACTGCAGGAAACAAAATTTACACTTTAATCGCCTCTCTTACGGGCGTTTGTATAGACGTCTCATATCTGTACACATCTACTTATCTTTCAAAAAATGAGTACATCTGTAAAAATTAGAATATCTTTCAAAATACGTTACAAAAATACATATTTAAAAATGTCTATATAAAAATGCATTCAAAACTAACGTTTCAAAAATATTTGTTAGGATAATACGGCAGGTATTATATTTTGGTTGCTTATCTACAACACTTCAGGAAATAACTGGAAGAACCCATGTAAATTTAATTCGTTTTGTTCGTTTAATAAATTTTGCAGATTTTTCTTTTTTTCTACGAAAATTACCCATTCTTGCAAAACATTTAACACAGGACCTTTATCTGCGAACAAACTGTAAAAGCAATCTTTAATGCTGTCAGCCAACTTTAAAAATAATTTGCTATACTGGAAGTAGAATATGTTCTTTACGTAATGCCAATGTAAGTTTCCCATATTATCTCAATTTGTATCTTATGCAGTGTATGTACTGATGATGCTCTTGTTCATTCGAAGAGCAAAATCGTTCAATAAAAAAGACGAAGCGCGACTTGGAACTGTTTTCAAAACCTTATTTCTTCCGAGGTCATTAGTTCCATTTTTGAAATTTAAACAACCAGAGCCCACATCTCGTGGTCGGGTTCGATTCCCGGCGGGGTCAGGGATTTTCTCTGCCTCGTGATGGCTGGGTGTTGTGTGCTGTCCTTAGGTTAGTTAGGTTTAAGTAGTTCTAAGTTCTAGGGGACTTATGACCACAGCAGTTGAGTCCCATAGTGCTCAGAGCCATTTGAACCATTTAAACAACCAGAGCTGCTCAACTGTTAATAGTGAATTTAAATGCTGGATTATTTTTTGTTGAGCTAAGCAGTATCATTATGTAGTTTGCTTTGTTTCAGCGACATCGACGACAGCCCGAGGGACTTCATTTGACCAGTTACTGGTATTGTTTCGCGAAGGCCATCGGCCATCTAATCACATTTCAGTCCATCCTATGACATCAAATCTGAGCCCTGGCCTCGTAAAGTTGGCACAGTTCCCCTAAGATAACTCTGTATGCCACGCACACTAAACTACCCGCAGTTTAGTGGCACACTTTCTGATTTGGCATATCAAATAGCATTAATTTTGTCAGGTAAAAAATAAGGCTATCGTTTCGCTAATATGGAGAAATTCCAGTGTGACTTATGAAGTACCTGAGAATGTTTCATGTAATGATAATAGTGACGAATTTCTCGCTGCCCTATAGCTCATGGCTACCACAGTTTCATCCCGCAAACACTTTAGCTGTTCGATCGTGGCAAGCGTCATATTTTACTTTAGAGAACGTTTTGTTGTGTTTCGGACGATATGAAACCACAGAGAGACTCTACCGAAGCGTCATCCAGGTTGGGGAAAAGCGTTAAAATTATAGGTAGTTGGCTGACAGATGTGTAATACCCTTCTATTAAACATAAAAAGTTATGCTTCCCCTTTTTGTTAGCCATAATAAACTCAAAAACATCAGCATACGAGGGGCATGTTGCGGAAACAGGATGTCTTACAGCGAACGGAATAAGGCTTCATTGCTACCATGAATGATAAAATATGAACCATGTTTGTCCATACGATGCCCCATTAAAATTTTGTATTATCATTTGCGAGGAATATGATCACACGCCTGTCATGATGGCCAGGCGATGTAAGTCTCGACACACTTCTGGAAATAATTATACGACTTTGTGCTTTCAAGGCAATGAGAAATGCTATATACTTTGAAAGAGATTAAGAAGAAGTTGCTACCACAATTTCGAGAAATTGGCCTCTACGAGAATCCCTTCTGTGAACAATGCACAGACGTATTTAGACTACTTCATCCACCAACGAAAGTTCGAAACGTCGTGAATGCGCATAGAATAGGAACATCGTCAGCGTTTTCATCACTTTTTAATGTTAAGATGATGTCAGATAAAAGCGATATTCTTAGAGATTCTTTACCCATGTAAATTAAGTAATACATATTTGATGCAACGGAGTCTGTGTTACGTGAGTTTGGTTCGAATAGAAACAGGCGCCGTGGGATAGGAGAGACATTTGTATATCGATGCATTCGTGAAGCCTCGTAACTGCCCTCTGAGCGTCGTATAAAGTTTCCCTTACAATTCCCCTGCAGCGTAAGTCGAAGGCAGCTCCAGTTTCAAGAGGATAGTGTGACGGCGCGTCCGGATAAGTACTTTGTTTTCGCCGCCGCAGCCAAGAATCCGCGTCAGGAAGCTACAACGCAAATTACCAAACTATCGGTCTGTGTAGTAATAATGAAACATGGTGGCATGCGAGTTATCACGTACAAATCTCGAGGCACTTTAGGAGAGGCGACAAAACGAGGGCACACTACAGTGCGAAAGTCTCTTCAATTAATTCTGTACATTCGAGCAAGCTCTGAAGGAAACTAAAAAAAAAAAAAAAATTAGGAAAGGGATTGAAATTCGAGATTTGCCGATAACTGTTGTCAGAGATGGCGAAGGATTTGGAAGAGCAATTGAAGGGAACGGTAATGGCTTGAAAAAAGGTAGAAGATGAGCGTCAACAAAATTAAAACAAAGGTAATGGAATGCAGTAAAACTAAATCAAGAGAAGATGAGAGTTAGATTAGGAAATTAAAAAGTATAAGTGGTGGTCGGGGTTTGCTATATGTGTAGCAAAATAACATCATCAAAGTAGAGAGGATGTAAAATGCAGATTAACAGTAGCAAGAAAAGCTTTTCTGAAAAAACTTAACATAAAGTATTAATTTCAATGTTAGGTCATTTTTGAAGTATGGGGTGTAGATGTGTTTGGAAGTGCAGCATGGGCGACAAACAGTTCACATTAGAAGAGAATGGAAACTACTGAAACGTAGTGCTACAGGAGAATGAAGAAGACTAGATGAGTATGTGGGGTAACTAATGAGAAAGTACTGAATCGAATTGAGGAAAAGAGAAAATTTTGGTTGAACTTTACTAAGAGCCATGGTCACTTCGTAGACACAACGTGAAGTGTGAGAGAAACGTAAACTTATTAACGGAGGAAAATGTGTGTGGTAAAAATAATGCATGGAGACGACAGCAAGGAGGTAAAAACGGTCGTTGGTTGCAGTTGTTATGCAGAGATGGAAAGGCTTGCACAGCATAGACTTTCGTGTAGAGCTGCATCAGATCAGTCTTCGGACATCACAATTTAGAGAAATTGACGTATAACTGTGTAACTTGTTCTGTGGCATTCTCTTTCTGCGAGAATCCCTTGTAAGAATAGTGCTCAATATGACGAGCTGCTTCACCCATGAACAAGAGTTTGTTCTGACGAACTGGAGACAGACCGGTGAGTTAGAGATGTGGATGTCCACTCTGCGACGCAGGAAGTGGCTATTTACTGAATAGGCCGGCGCGTGCTCAGATGCTGTGTCGCAGTCTACGAGGAAGCGCGTTTTATCACTGTGACGCGTGCGTCCCGCTCCAGTTCCCTGACTTCTGCAGAGATTCCGATAAACGGCGGACGCAGCTGGTCTCGCCAATACTTTTCGCTGGACAGGGACGTGTACAGTGTGCATGCAGCTCCTGTAACGACGCGCATTCATTTGTGTGCACCATAGTGGCATAGTCATCAATCTGAAGAATGTTTGATGCAACTATCCACCATAGAATATACTGTGCAAGCCTCTTCGTTTCTGCATAACTATTCCAACGTACAACCATTTGAACCTGTTTATTGTAGATAAAACGCGCGCAACAACCAAAATCGTCGTCTTGTAGTTAAACCTTGATGCCCCTCTATAGTTTTCATTCCTTACCATTCCTTTCATTACTGAAGTGGCCATTCTTTGATGTCTCGGAATGTGTCGTATTACAAATTCCTGCTTTTAGTTAATTTGTGCCACATTTATTTTTTCCCTGCTTCTATTCTAGACCTCTTCATTAGTCGAAAGATCCTACCCATCTAACCTATAGCATGATTTTGTAGCACCACATATATCTTGTCTAAACGGTTTGTCGTCCACGTTTCACTTTCATACAAGGCCACACTTCATACAAATACATTTCAGAAAAGCCCCCTAGCACGTAAATTTATATTCAATGTTAACAAATTTATGTTTCAGAAAAGACACACTCATATCTTTCCGATGGTTCCATGTCTAGTAAAGACTTGGCAGTGCTACAACCAATCTCTTGATTGAAAAGTGTTTTATCTCATAGTGATTTCCTCGTAAGAAGACCTTAAGCGTTCTCTTAATCTATAGTTTACACACATCTTTGGGTCACCCAGCGTTGTTGTCGTTAGCATCCTTAGGCAAATATTAATATGCTAAATTAATTTAAACAATTAAACAGCAATCGTCGATGAAATAAAATCCCTTTTTCTATTGTCATTTGCCATTGCGCATGTTATTCTCATTCAAAAACTAGTCAGTCCTACACGTCGACTGGCGTGAAGAAAAATGGTGCACGAAATAAAATGTTATATTGGACGAAAAAGGGAGGATAAAATTCAAGCTGAAAAATTATGCTGATATTATTTCTCTTTTTATGAATAAAACAGCATTGGTTTGATTTGTTTCGTTGTTGTTTTAAGGCTCAAGTCGGCATTGCATTTCCCTCCTTCGTAGTCTCTTCCCATTCAAAACGCGACACCACCTTGCTGCTTCCCATGGTTCGACACAGTTCTCCTTTTCACAACCGAAAGAGAGCCGTAAAAAGGGAGAACCTTCAAGTGCAGAATTCGTAAGTTTCTTTTAAGTAATTCCATTATTGCTTACATTTTGAATAATATGGCATCTTAATTTTATAGAGCAACAAAATATTCGTGAAAATTTTTGAAACATGAAAAGTCGAAAACAAACGAATGGATGAGGGGAGCGAGCGGCGAACAGTCATTGGGCTAGGGCGCTGCAATTTGTAAATCCGGTTCCGGATTGAGCTGATCATGAGTCAGTATTCCATATTCCGAAGTGACAAGTTTTAGATCACAAATTCCTTGAAATTACAAAATGCAAAGTGAAATTCGTGGAAGAATTTTCAGAACCTTTTAGTCAAATCTGGGGTAAGACTAAGACTCTCTCCATCAATATTCAACTTCATGCTTGATAAAGCAATAACAGAATGGCGCAAGGACAATTCTATCCTGAAAATTAACCACCCAGTCACATTAGTCAGAGGGAAGTTGAGAACTAAATTTCCTTGCCTTTGCATCCTTGCCTCTTGACATTAATCCGAGCATGTTGGTGCAGTGGCAAGACACTGGACTCGTATTCGGGAGAACGGCGGTTCAAATTACCTTCCGGTCATACAGATCAAGGTTTCGCTTACTTCCCTTATCGCTTCGCGCGAATGGTTCCTGTGAAGAGGGTACGGCCGGTTTCTTCACTACAATCCGAGCTTGTGGTCTGTCCCTAACGACCTCGTCATCAACCCTGATGTTCCTTCATTCTTTCATGACGCCCCAAATTGAACTGTGAAGTTGCAGAAAAATTAGATTTTCAGATTTTATATCTTGCGAGAAATAAGCACCAAAATAAATGGATACAAAAGATAGAAAGAAGTGAAGAGAGAGGTCAGATCATTGAATGACGCAAGACTAGAAAACGTGCCAGTGTTTCTGTATGCACCCACGAAGTGTAACTTCTATGCGATGAAAAAATTTTACATGCGGCGAAGCAATAATCAGACTACCCTCCCTCTCCCCACCACCAAAAGTATATAAAATTTTAGTGAAAGACTACGTTACACCAGTCGTTCATACATACTTAGGCGTAAGTTGACGAGACAGGCAGTCCTTTGGCGGGAAAGTCTCACATTGATTTGATAAATGAGTTAGTAGATCCCCGCGAAGTAACGGACGTGGAGGTCATACTGAACATTGACTCATCTTACGTGTAGCGAGTTGCCCTCTGTGATGAAATGTCGTACTTCATTATCGAAATACACATTAAGCGTGTGTTGCAGTAGTAGCATTTTTTATTCATATCTGGCGAGAAAATGAATCTGCTTCATTATTGTGATATTAGGCTAAATTCTGTATCAGCGAAATATCTTTGTGAAATAAGAGATGCCTTACGTTGTTGTAGAGCATTTGGAGAGAGTGAAATAAATTAGTTATTAAAGCACGATTTGAAAGAAAATGTGACGTGTTTGAGTACATTTCCTTTGGGTGACAAAAATGCTGCCACATTGCCCTACCGTCTGCACCCTCCAAACGCTGAATATGCAGCAAGTACCCCGAAGAAGTGGGACAAAATTTCTTCATGATAATAACTTTTTATTTTTCGTCAGATGTAAATTTGTTTCGGTACAAAAAGTTTGACAAAATGTACGTAAGATTCTGTTTCTGTTAGCTAAATTTGATATGTTTCTTGTACGCAGCTCAACTCGCTTATAAACGGTATTTTGTTAACTGGATCATGTTCGGCTTGACATTAGTAACACCTTTCTATATCTCTCCACAGAGTAAACAATATTCTCTTTGTGTTGTTGTGGTCTTCAGCCCAAACACTGGTTTGAGGCAGCTCTCCATGCTACTCTATCCTGTGCAAGCCTCCTCATCTCTGAGTAACTACTGCAACCCACACCCTTCTGAATCTGCTTAGTGTATTCATCTCTTGGTCTCCCTGTACGATTTTTATCCTCCATGCATCGCTCCACCTTGATGCTTCAGAACGTGTCCTACCAGCCGAACCCTTCTTCTAATCAAGTTGTGCCACAAATTCCTCTTCTGCCCAATTCTGTTCAGTTCCTCCTCATTAGTTACGTGATCTACCCATGTAATCTTCAGCATTCTTCTGTAGCACCACATTTCGAAACCTTTTCTTGTCTATATATAGAGAAAAGTTAATCATAATTAAACAAGAGAACTCGGTGTTCATTCTGCCACCATCTATTCGAAAGTGGAACGACCAAGAAATAGTCTGAAAATAGATTTCTGTAAAACTTCTGCCAAACACGTAAGTGTGAATTTGAGTAATCTATATGTGGATAGATGACAACACTACATAAAGATTGAATAACATGGGAAAAAGGCAACAAGCATTCCTCACTCGTTTTTCAGCTACTGCCGTCCTTTTCATGTACTAGGAGTCTTATAATTGCACAAATTGAAGATAAACCTTCCGATCAGAATTTCGAAGAATGTATTAAATCCAATATTGCCAAATGCCTTTTTCTAATTGCACAAATTCTGTAATAAAAAGTTCGTTTCATGAACAAGTAGTTGATACTAATGATATTTATATCGGGCTGCTAGAGTGATACGAATTCCCGTTACTCGTTATACAGCTCGGATGTTGGTGAACTCGCTATGGTGAAGCTGCGGACTTACAATTCGGGTAGCAAAGCGCACATGCTGGGCTGATTCATGAGGCGCCGCGTCAGCTGTACGGCCGTCAGCGGTACGCCGAACAGGTGACTCGCTGAATGCTGACGCCGGCTGCTGAGACAGTCGAACGACGAGGATGGCAGAGCCACTGCACAGCTCGCCACTCAGAAGTGTAACGCGTAACTCAGCCAACTGCGAAGGAAAATAAGCAGAAATTTGGACAGGGAATTACATGCAGGGAGAAAAAAATTAAAATATTGAGGTTTGCCGATGACACTGTAATACTGTCAAGAGGCGGCGAAGGGCTTGGAAGAGAAGTTGAACGGAATGAATGGTGTCTTGATAAAAACGTAGGCCATGGATTAAATTCGAGCGCAATCGGTTGGTGGCGTAATGGAAAAGTTTACTTTTTCAGTGTCTGCCTCCGTAGCTGGTCAGCGTATATGGCTACTGTGTGGTGGACCCAGGTTAGATTCCCGCTACAGCCAGGGATTTTTTTATTTGGGAGAGGATTTGAACGGGGTGGATTCGGCCGTGATGAAATTGAGGAGCTACTTGAGTGCGAAGTAGCGGCTCCAAGGTAGAGGAAGCCAGCGACGGCCCGGAGAGCGGTGTTGTAATCCGACGCTCCTCCAAAGTGTCCAGTGATGCTATTGGCAGAGGACGACAAGGTGGTCGGTCGGTCGGTCCCGATTGGCCCATCAGGGTCAGAACGCGGAACTTCCCTTTATTCTTTTATTTTCCAATACGTTTGTACTAATTAGAACAATAACTCCTACTGGAGTCGGTAGCGGCTGGTAACCACACAACCGCAGTTATCTCACTAGTGTCTCTCGCGGCCCCGTGTTTACTGAAACGTTTTTGCTTTTGTTGTCATGTATTTTCACTTTCCACTATTAATTTTGGTACACCTTATACAAGCTATGCGCGCGGACGCAACTACTAACATGGCCAGGACCGAAACAGGCTTATCAGGAGTGTGACTTACTTATTGTTAAGAACTTCAGAATGGTAGTGAAATAAGAGACTTTAGTCTTGAAAATAAATTTAAAAGCACCTTGACGTACCGGTAACCGCTGTAATTCATTTCCTGTGCGATATGAGCACACTATCACTGTGTCCCGTAGGCCGTCTGTCGTGATATTTGTAGTGATGTGGACAACTTAAGTCTTCTAACTTGGTTAAGTATTGACTCAAAACATACTATTGAAAATCCGATTTGTGGTTATTATGCTTTTGACTAATTATCGCACAAGAGAAAACAATAGCGTTAATAAAGTATATGCAGAGAAAAGGAAAGACTCGTAGATATTGCAGTCATGAAAAACGAAAGGAAGTAATATTAGTATTTAACGTCCCGTCGACAGCGAGGTCATTAGAGATGGAGCACAAGCTCGGAGCAAGGAAGGATGGGGAAAGAACGAAATAACCCTTGCCCTTTCAGAGGAACCGTCCCAGGATTTGTCTTATGCGATTTAGGCAAGTATGGAAAATCTAAATCTGAATGATTGGACAGGGATTGGAACAATCGTCCTCCCAAATGCGACTCCAGCGTGCTAATCACTGCGTCATCTCGTCGGTCATTAAAGGCGGAGCTCAAGCTCGTTTTGACGAAGGAGATCAGTATCATCTTTCGGGAAGAACATCTCCACCTCCGCTTTACCCGATTTGGGACAATCGTCGAAGACGGCAGGTGGGTAATTTGAATCACCGTCCTTCTGAATGTAAGTGTAAAACTCAGCAACGGCGCCAATTCACTCTATAAAATGGAATCGGCCATCAACCCGAAGATGCATTAGATTATCATTACGGTTTGAAAATAATAAACATCGAACACTTATATAAATAACTTATTCTTGAATCTGTATTTTCTCCATTGCTGTATTGTCTCGGAAGTTTAACCTTTAATTCTAGCGTGCACTTTACAAAGAGTATCTCTTAATATGAATATTTTAGTGTAATCACTGATAAAAGCATAACAGTATGAATCTTCCCCAAGTAGTATCCAACTTGTAGTGACAGTAAGGCAAATGCACAAGGCAAGAATAAGAATAATCTACTGCGTTCTAGTGTGCCTAAAGTTGACGCTTAAGTCGTAAGAGTTTTGTATAAAAACTTTTTTGATGGAAACCTTCCGAATAGTTTGCACGTATTTCTTCTTGTTATTATTTTTCAGTACGTATTCGTTACCATGGGAAACGTTTGTGCGCCACTACCACGATGTAATCCAGGACAGAAACGGTCAGCATTGGTCGTAATGTCATCCGTCTTTCTTATTGCATTGCAGATCTAGATTTCAACTGACAGTGCAGCTATCATCAGTGCGTCATAAGCAGTCATGTAGACTAAGCGTAGTTATAACGATGCGTATTCCAGTCTAACTCAGGCGTGTACAAGCATTAGTCCAACTTGGATGGGAGTTGAACTAATGTTATATATGCTTGAGTGACATTGGAATACGAACCGTTATAATTACGTTCGATCTACATGACTACTTAAAACGCACTGCTGGTAGCTGCATTGTCAGTTGAAGTCTAGATCTGCAATGGAATAAAAGAGATAGATGACTGTGCGACAGAGGCTGACCATTCTGTTCTGAACTTAGTTGTTAGTTTTATCGGTGAGAGTTCCCGTTAAGGTTGACACAGGTTCGTTAATTTATCGGTACAAGTTGCGGTTTTCGTTGACACTATCATTCTTTACTTTTCATTATGACTTAAAGTTTCCAGTCGTCATAAGGACCGGAGAAGTGTTGCTTACCATGGTTTTTAGATGCGAAAATTTACCACAGCATAGTTCCTACGTATTAGAACGTGCGTGCACACCACCACCACCACCACCACCACCACCACCACCATCCAACAACAATAACTAAACCGTCACTGGGTGGTTCTGCCCTCGAATATTTTGTTCTCTCCCTCATTTCTTTGGCCAACTCATCAGCAGTTCTCGTTGTTTTGGCTAGTTTAGCAGTGAGTTTGGTTTTCTGATATCCTGCATTCTTGTTACATCCTTTCGATTTGTTCCTATACTTCAGTTACTTCTTTCAAATTTTTAATATGTTTCTTACATAATAGCTTCATTTCATTCGTTATCAACTAATGTATAACTGTCCGCTGCTCTCAGAAAACTCATCTCTACACTACCTGTCGTTTTTATCTGTAGTTTAGCAAGTGTTCTACATTCACATATTTAGAAGACTTGGTACAACTGACAGAAAAAAGACAAATCCTGAGTTTACAGCCTCACCAGTTCATTAATCCTCTATAAGAACTCGTAAGATGCACAGGAAACATTTCCTAGAACCACCTAGCTCTCTCGTAATAATACTGATAGAAGAGGGGGGAGGGCGAAATTAAGGGAACGTTGATGTGGGAGCTAATCTAAATCTGAAGACCTATAATGGTGTCACCTGATCATCTTGTTATATTCATCCTTGTAGGGAATTAGTAGAACATTGTCCTACAGCCAGACAAATGCAGTTACGTTTGGTCTGTCACATCTAAAGCGAGCCTTACATATACTTTTGTCTTGCCATGAAGACGTTTACATCACTTGCTCTGTACTCATATTTTGCACTTCATAGAAACCCTTGCAGGAACTGAGACAGCGGCTTCGTTAAATTCTGGCCCACGTGGAGTGCAGTGTGTCTAACAGTGTGCTGTGCTCGGGAGGCCTTAAATTTGAAGCTGACAGGTCAGGGTAAAAGTTAGCGAGGGTGTGTGAAGCCCCGCTGGCCTGCTGTCGTGAGACTAGGGTAGGCTTGGGGAGGGGAGAGCGGACCCCGGCCTGGGGTCGCGGCGCTGGGGGAGCGCACGCACAAAGGCAGGCTCCGACCCGTCTGCTTGGCCGAGCGGCACGCGATGCAGTGCTGGCTAGTGTACCCGTATCTGTCCTAGAGCTGCTGTCGGTAAATTCCACGCCCTCTGCTGCAGGAATTTCTTAAATCCAAGCTTTTCTATAAAAAGTGCATGAGAATTTTAGCGTGCTCAGGCATCGCCTGCAGAGGGAACAGCGACCGTTAAAAATTGAAATACAGGTCGTATATAGCATTCGTTTTCGAACTTGTGTCACTGGTCTGTCGCAAGCAGCTGCAGAAACGCTCGCTTCTGGCGAACGAAACTTGTCAAAAAAGGAGAGTTGCATGCGACTTGTGGCTGCTGCAGTGACCCGTGGAAAGCTTCCAACGTCAGGTATCTTTACATTGCATCATATTCACAAACTTCTTCTATAGTCATGTGTAGTTTATGCAAACTGAAGAGTGAACGGGCGAGTACCTACTCTCACTACCTAGGTACGCTACAAAGTTATACCGGCCGCAATCCGGCGTCTTTAAATTAATGAAGGCGCAATGCGTAGACATGCCCCGCAAGTGTTTATTTTCTTCAGAATACGTTAGCACTATACGGAACCTGGCGCTGCAGTCCGGAACCGCGGGACTGCTACGGTCGCAGGTTCGAATCCTGCCTCGGGCATGGGTGTGTATGATGTCCTTAGGTTAGTTATGTTTAAGTAGTTCTAAGTTCTAGGGGACTTATGACCCACGATGTTGAGTCCCATAGTGCTCAGAGCCATTTGAACCACTATACGGAACATAAAAATTAGAGACTAGTATAACTAACGTAAATAAATTAACGGGAACAGAATCTACGTGAATCACCGTACGTTTCACTGCACTGCTAGACGGGAAATTGATTCTTAATCATGCACGGCTACTGTGGCGTTCTTCCGGGAAATACCATTACGCCAAATACAAGCGCTTCTCTCTCTTCAGTTTGCTCAGAGACGTACACCACTATCTGATTCGCGATGTCCTGAAGAAAGTATCAAGAGAAGATACAAAGACCGACCCTTAGTACAATATTAGTCGTTGGGTGATAAGTGGGCACGTCAGAACCGAGCTCCAAAATGACAACACACGCAGACACCTGTCAAAACACAGTGTGTTCGTAATACAATTTCGGGGGATAAAAGTGCTAATGTGGTATTGGAAGTTCGTCACGTAAGTGCGAGGAATATATTGAAAATTAAATAAAATGAAACGAATACGTCATAGGGAACGAAGTGATATCAGTGCAAGCCGATCTGTCCCAAGCTTCCAATGCAATGAATATACAGTGACAGTTGAAAATTTATGCCAGAGCTTGGCGTGAAACAGAGTAATTTGCTTGGCACGATCTGTCGCCCTATCCATAACGCCGTCTCAGCACCTCTCCATAACTGACTCAAACTTTCACTGTCATTGATGTTTCCACATATCGCTTCCTAACACCACCCAATTTTCGTTGATTTCATTCCCCCTTGATTCCGTCATTTCAGCGAGTTTAATTCAATTCATACATATCCCTTGATACATGGTAAGACATGGTCCTTCACTGGTTCGGTTACGCTAGACGTGCTATTTTCACACACCCTGTGGGAGAATCTCCCGTAATAGTTTTCAGAAATTACAGGTGGAAACCTCAGTGACAATTGAAGTGTGAGTTTCGCCAGGTGGTGTGCTCGGATACCCTGATGGTTAAGGCATTCTCATTCTGGTGTCGATTCCCGTTCCGGCGCATATTTTCGCTTATCATTATGCATTCATAATACTAAATAGTTATATACAGTGAACCCTTTGCGCACCAAGAAAAAGAATAGATATGGAGTTACAACTTCGAACCCTAGAAGGCTAAGAGCCAGTAAGTAGGTTGGAAAACGTGCAGCCTCGTGGTTTCCCAAAATTATTTACGACGAATGTCATGGTGATTCCTTTGAAAAATATCTTCTTCTTAGCGTGCCTGTCCGTTTCGGCGATCATCATGGGTATTCTGTCTTTATCAGTTGCAATGCGAAACAGTTCTTCAGAGTTAATATTAAACCAAAATCTAAGGTTGTCGAGCCAAAAAATTCTTCTTCATCCCGGAAGTCTTTCCCTCGATTTTTCCTTGCAGGATACGTTGAAGCAGTTATCATTTTTGCTTGCTCATGAAGTGGCCAATGTATTGTGTAATTTGCGACACTTCATGACGTTGATCAACTCTAGGTTTTTTTTTTAACTCGACGTAGAATCTCGATGTTTGTCAAAGTTTGAGCCCTTGATATTCTCAACATTCTTCTGATATCCAGAGTTCAAAGGCTTGGAGTCTGGCAGTGGTTGCCTTTGTAAGCGTCCATGTTTCCACATCGTTCAAGAGAACTGAGAACACACAGCACCTGAGGAGCCGCATTTTTGTGGTCATGGTAAGATCGTGACTCCTGAAGGCTGAGATCATAGAGTTGAAAAAACTCCTCGCCCTTCCTATGCGACACTTTATCTCCTGCGAGTTGTCCCACGCTTCGTTAATGAGGGTGCCCAGATATGGGTACTGTGAAACTCGCTCTATTCTTGTGCCATTGGTGTACAGATTCACACCTCGAATGTTCTTCCTGCTGATAGTCATAAATTTTGTTTTGTTTGTGTTATGTCCAAGCAGTATTTCTTGCTTGTCTCAGAAATTTTGTTTATCAGCTTCTGCAGCCCTTCCATTATATCCGCAAACACCACGGTGTCATCAGCACGACGAAAATTGTTGAGGGTGACCCCATTCACTGAGATTCCTTCTTCCACGTCAAGTAAGGCTTCTTCGAAAATGTGTTCTGAATACAGGTTACAGAGTATCGGTGGTGATATACAATCCTGCTTGACGCCACGTCTTATTCTCACTTGTTCTGATTGGTCTTGATCTATTCTCATGACTGCACATTGGTTCCAGTATAAATTGGCTATTGTTCTTAGATCTTTCCCATCAATTCCTGTTTCCTTTAGTACTTTTATCATTTGTTCATGCTTCACACGATCAAATGGCTTCTGATAATCAATGAGGCAAGCAGATACATCACAATTGATGTCCCTACATCTTTGGAACAATACTTGTACACTAAATACTGCTTCTCTTGTGCAAACTGCATTTAGGAACCCGAACTAGTTGGGCGCTATTTGGTCTTAACAAATCTTGTATATCCTGCTAGTGGATTACGTTAAGAAACAGTTTTAGCAGTTGGCTCATTAAACTTATGATATGGTAGTCCCCGCATACTTTGGCATTCGGTTTCTTAGGTAGAGTAATGAACTCTGATGTAAGCCATTTTGGAAGGATTTTGCTCGATGAGTAAATGTGGTTGAATATTTCTATGATGATTTTTACCTTTTCTTTATTGACTAGTTTGAGGAATTCTGCTTGTATGCCATCTGGCCCAGCTGCTTTCCCTACCTTCATTTGATGTATGGCCGCTGTCACTTCACTTACTAAGATATCTGGTCCCTCTGTGTCTAATATCTCTGGTTCTTGCCTCCTCTGGTCATCTTTGCATAACTGTTCTAGATATTTCTCCCACGCTCTTTTTTTTTGAAAAATGTACATTCGATTTTCTTCTCCATCGTCAAACAACTTCAGCATGTGCTCCAATTGTAATGATCACATCGACGACGGGACGTTACAGAACGTTCCTTTTCATAGCGTCTTTGGCGTACATTTCTGCCTTGAAATGTATCCAATTCCTGCAGTACTATTATTGAAATGGCTGGTCAATGAAAACATTTTTAGAGCAACAGTATCTAATATTGTACTTCTATTAAATTGATTCTAGAAGAGTACGTCCAACAGATAATTAACAGTACTTGCCTTCAGCATAATTGTCATGGGGGATTATCTCTTCTGAAATCATATTAATGGTCCGGGTTTAATTTCAAAATTAAAACACACATCGTTTTTTCCGATCGAAAATAACTCTTGTACATTCGATATTGACATTAGGTTTCATATCTGTATTAATTACACTCAAAATCCACTTGGCTCTGCATCGTCATGACTCAGAACAGATTGTGTACAAAGCTGGTCATAACATGACTGGCTCAACCGTAACTCTTCAATGTTCGTCTCGCACGGCACCTAACTCGAGAGCAGAGACACACATGTACCAAAGATAAAATTTAAAGTAATTACAATCATTTACAAATATAAATAGAGACATGAATCAAGTGTAATAAAAAATAGAAATTCATCTGATATTGGAATTGTGAAATATAATTTGTACTGACTTTTATAAATGCAGTTTTATTTATTTGTGCCTTCTAATTAATCAAGTATGTTATTTAATTCTGTATTTACATAGAGTATTTCCCTGGTGGACCAATTCTTCAGAGTATATGAAGATGATGTCTCTTCTTTCGGACATTTCCGAGAGAACAGATACCATCTTCATATAATTAAGGCTAACCGGCCATTGACCTTCTGTGCGGATGCACACGCATTGCCTGAACTCGTACGGGACTCGGTAAGATTGTCTGCCGCGAGTAATGAGTGTAGTGGGCATGGGCACTACGAATGTAGTGTGTGGACATTAAGTTGGGAATGTGGGTCTCACGGGGAGCGTGCGAGTTATAAAGCCCTGCAGTCGCACTATCCTCTGTGCCCGCGGTGGCTCAGATGGATAAAGCGCCTGCCATGTAAGCAGGAGCTCCCGGGTTCGAGTCCCGGTCGGGGCACACATTTTCAGCTGTCCCAGTTGCTTTATATCAACGCTTGTCGACAGCTTACGGTCTTGATTTAATTATCATTTAATTCTTCAGAGAATCCATTTTCTTGCAATCTGGGCATATCAAATATTCCTATTATCTTTAAATAGGCTAAACAAATATTTAATAAACCAAATTCTCCAGCATAAATTGAGAATCGCGCAAATACGAACATAACGGCATCGGTAACACCAGTAGAGAAACCAAACATCGATCGATTCCGTATAGAAAAGAAACAACCCGAGTTTGTTACAATTTATAAATATCATTCCAAAGAAAACCAAAATAAACTCTAATAACCTGCAGAAATTGGATGTGATCTACAGTCTGGTAAGAAGCCAAGACGCGATCACAAAAATTTGGGTAGCATTACCATATCCTCCTTACGACTTTGTACAGTGTGACAAACGTAAAGTTGGCAAAAATGAAGAATAACTTCACAGAATGGGACTCGAAGATACGCGCTTGTGAGGTTTGCAAATTTGAAGCTAAGGCGCCCCGAACCAGATTGTTACCGTACTAACATAAGTCAGTCGTTACATGATGACTGGAGCAATCTAAAAGAACGGAGATTGTATGAAGTAATCTTTTGATTCTGAAGCATGTGTCAAAAACAAGCGTGGGTGTAAAAGTTGAATTAAAAAATCGCCTAAGCTCGTTGTAGCTCGCTGCTTCTCTGTAGTATGACTTCTTTGGACTCAGACCATCACCATAATGTACACATTTGCCAGAAAAGTGACCAAGTGCGTTGCATAATTACATGATTGCGTAATTTTACTCATAACTATAGTGATTGACTACGTGGTGCTTGCAGTTTGAACATCGCGATATATCGGGTCATGCTTTGAGCTGTACACGTAATACCGGTCTCGTCCGAACAGATCGATTGTGCCGGTGGCAGGTGAAGTGTCCCACTTATTGATATTCCCAGGAACTGCGCTACTTGCAGCTGCTACATGTGACGTAATTAGTCAGCTCTGTTGTTATAGCCGCTTATCTCCTGTAACTTTTAGGACATGGCAGTAATATCTCCGAATTGACATTGTTGGCAATTGTAACGGTTTTGGTTGCACCGTAGAATTGTTAGCACTTTCAAGATATTTTGGTACACGGCGCCAAAGCTGCAGTCACAGTCTAAAATTTAAATATGTCGTCGTCGTTAACAGCAACATCTAGGTTAAGGTGATGTTAGAAGAAGATCCGGAGTTTCTTTCGAAGTTAATCATTGTCTATAAAACTTGGCGTTTTCGTTTTGATCCTGAGAACAAACAGCAAAACTCAGTATGGAAATCTCCATCACCAATCCCCAAAAAGCAAAAGTGGTTGCTCTTGCAGGGAAAGTTATCTCATTTTGTAATACTCGGGGTATGATTTATCAGCGTGGTGTAGCTGCACACACATCAATAACTGAACAATGCTATAGGGATCTCATTAAAACTTTGCATGTCCATATCAGACGCAAGCATTTTCCATCATCAGAAGCAGTAGTGAAGGCTGGGGAGGCGATTCTGAAGGACCATTCAAAAAACTGTTCCCGGCATATCTTTGCATATTGGCAGAAACGTTGGGACTAGTGCATCTCATTCAGAGGAGGGTATTTTGAGAAAGATCATCAAAATTATGAGAATGGGTAAAGGTAAAAAAAATTAAGGTCATTTTGTATTGACACAGCCCTCATTTTTGTCTATAAAATGTGATCTCAAGCCGCACGTTGAGGAAAACGGTTGTAGCTTTCTCCAGCTCGCAGGATTTTGTGTTTTACAGTTCTTTTGGGGAACAAACATCTTTGCTTAATTTCAGGAACGATTTGGCGCGATTCTAAGCTTCCTAGTTCGCCACTGTGTAGAATTCCTTGTTGACTGTCATATCTCTATCTTTCAGTCGTTAATATATAAAAAAAAGTGCCTTGCCGCATCAGCGGAGAAATAATGGAGTACGCCTTTTGAGATAGAGTAGCACATATTTAGACTAATGACTTCCTCTACCACAATGTTGTCATGTTTAAATGTCCATGTACACTGATCAGCCAGAAAATTATGATCACCTACCTACTATCGATATAAACCCGTCCAGGCGGTAACAGCTTCACCTGGCAAGGAATGACTGCTTGTCACACACGCACGGTGCATGTGAACCTGCTGTCAGTATACAGAATGGAAAACCCGCGCGATCTGTCTGAGTTTGACTGAGGACAGATTGTGATGGCCCGGAGTCTTGGCAAGAACATTTCGGAAACTGCACAACTTGTCGGGTGTTCGAAGAGTACTGTGGCAAGTGACTTCTGCACGTGGCGAAACCGAGGTGAAACCACGGCCAGACGACGTGAGGTTGGGTGGCCATCCATCATTATAGATTTCGGACGTCGTAGGCTGGGCAGACTGGTAAAACAAGACAGGCGGCGAACTGTGGCGAAACTAACATAAGGCCTTAATGCTGGGAAGAGTAAAAGTGTGTGTGAACACACACATTGCATCGAACACTCCTAACGACGGGTCTTCGCAGCCGACTATCCATTCATGTGTCAATGTTTACACTACACATCGGCAAATAAGACTGGAATGGGCTCGTTTCACAGGCACGTTGACGTTGTCTCAGTGGCAGAGCGTTGCATGGTCTGATCAATACCGACACCTTCTTCATCACTCCGATGGGGGAGCGCCAATCCGTCGTCTTCCAGCGAAACAGCTTCTTCTTACCTATACTGCGGAACGGAGACAAGGTGGCAGTGGCTCCTTTATGCTCTGGGGAACATTCACGTGGGCATCCATGGGTCCAGTGTATCTCGCGCAAGGCACCATGATGGCCACGGAGTATCGTACACTGGTTGCAGACCATGTACACCCCTTCATGACACGTTTCCCGACGGCAGTGGCATTTTTCAACGAGACAATGCGCTGTCACAAGGCCAGATGTGTGATAGGGTGGTTCGAAGAACACAGTGGGGAATTCCAGCAATTGAATCAACGTGGCATCAGATCTCGGAATTCACGGGAATTGACTAGTGTGTAGATTTGGTACCATCTCCCTCCGCGACTTACCAAGACCTCATTGGTTCCATGCCACGACGCGTCGCCGCTGTTATCCGTGCCAAAGGTGGACATTATGGCTATTGTGTAGATGGTAATAATTTTCTGGCTGATCAGTGTATGTCACCACATGTCTGTATTACTAAATCGCAGATTGCCAATCTAACGGTTTCCAGGATAAAAAAAAATGATTTTAAATATTTCGCGTGACTTTTGGCTGCATTTAAAAATTTAAAATGCTGTCGTAATCTACTAATTGGTTCAAATGGCTCTGAGTACTATAGGACTTAACTTCTGAGGTCATCAGTCCCCTGCAACTTAGAACTACTTAAACCTAACTAACCTAAGGACATCACACACATCCATGCCCGAAGCAGGATTCGAACCTGCGACCGTAGCGGTCGCGCGGTTCCAGACTGAAGCGCCTAGAACCGCTCGGCCACCAGGGCCGGCCTAATCTACTAATTAAGAGGCATAATCTTATTTTAAAAGTTTAACACAGTAAGACAAATAATACAGTCAGAAACACTGCATAGTATGTCTTCAGGCAGCATAACTCACTGCACGCAAATACACGGAATATATTCATCCAGTATTCGAGACTGAGAGCACTTAGCGACTTAAAACAAACCTTAGACAAAATTTAAAACCTTTACGAAACTTTTTTTCGCTGAGACTCCACACAAAATTATGAAAGGAGAAAGTTCATCTCTTACTACGTTATTAGTTCGTTACTACTGACACTCTACTCCTAACACATTTTGCAAACAGTACCCACATACACCACTGAGTATACCTGCAAAATTGTCATTGTGCGACACACAGTTCAGTTAAACATTGTGTTGCGTCAAAAACTTGATTTTGCTTAAAATGAAGCTCAAATTACCCAGACTAAATTCATCCATTATTTCATAATAACACTTAGCTATTTACAAAAAACTGCAAACATAATTTCAAACCTTTCTTAAACATTTTCTCCGTTATATGCTTAAAGTCAAATACTTAACACATTATCTCATTTGTATCGTATCAGATGTTTGAAGCTGTTTTATACATGGGAGTTATTCTTTAAAGAATCGAGTCTTTACTGGTGACTCCTAAAATTTTCGCGAAACTGGGACATTTTGTGCCGTGACATCAGTATCACGTGTTCGGCTAAGTCATTCCATGTATAGTCTTTACCTTCTTTAATGTATCTTTCAAATGCGAGATTCCTCGGGCCAGTAATGTAAAACGCCTTGCCCTTTCACGTTAGTCCCAAGCAGCCAAGTCGCGAATACAGTGTGAGGACTTAGCGTGTGATTTATTGAATCATTGTGTTACGAAGCCCTGTAATTCGCTAGCTGCCAATTCATACTGAAGTTTACTTAATACCTTCTACATTGATATCATTCTACAGAATCCTTAATAATAATAGCTGACAAATACTGCATACAGCAATGCGTGATCCGCATCCAGTTAATCTGTATATCTTGAGATGAAGATTGGCGTGGAGTGAAAGATACATATCACTGGTAGCATTTGCGCGCAATGTGTTAAATTGCGCGCAGTGTGTTAATATGCGACTGCAGAGTTCCCTCTCGCCTTCCGTCCCCCCTCCCGTCTATCTCTATCCAGGTATTGCCATTAGATGTTACTCGCCAGCTTTTCTCACGTATTACTTTAGCGTTATCTGTAATGCACTTATGACAAAAAATTTATCGGACTTTATATAGCGTTTGGTGGTTGGAACCTCAAAAATACATTTCAAGACGGCGAGTCCGCTTGAAACGTCCACATTAGTTGAACGACGTTCTGTTATTCGTTTTTTTACTTGCCGAAGGCGAGAAACCGGTGGATATATACTGTAGAATGTCTAAAATGTATGGTGAAGGTCGTATGAATCGTTCAAATTTTTACAGTCGGGTAGAGCAGTTAAAAAGTGATCGCGACTCAGTGAATGACGAACACCGTTCTGGCCGACCAGTTGCAGTTTCAACTCTCTCTTGAAAGTCGAATTGATGGCATTATTCGTGCCGACTGCCGTGTGACTGGAAATGATAGTTGCTAAGGTTCAGGTTAGTACTGGTACAGTTCATAACATGTTCTGTAACAAGTCGAAGTACCGCAAAGAATTTGCAAGATGGGTCCCAAAGGAAACCAGGTTGAGAGTGTGCACAGAGCTAAAGGAACGTTATGAAAGATAAGGTGAGCACTTCCTCAACAAAAGTTTAGCTTGTGATGAAACTTGGGTTCACTATTATGAGCCAGAATCAAAAAGACAAAGCGTGGAATTGAAACACACCAATTCACCTGTCACGAAAAAAATTCAAAATCCAAGCATCAGCAGGAAAAGTCATGCCGACGGTGTTTTGGGATGCTGAAGGTCCAGTTTTTTGTGATTATCTCGAAGAACAGCCTACAATGAACAGCCAATACGACTCAGTAAGTGAAGGTGAAGCCAGCCATGAGAGAGAGACGTCCTGGATCTCAAAGCAGAGGTGGTATTCTCCAGCTAGACAACGCACGTCCTCATATTGCTCAACTAACCCGTCAAACCATCGACAAAATTGGCTGGGAAGTACTTCCTCATCCCCCTTACAGTCCTGATACAGTATCTAGTGATTTCCATTTGTTTGGTGCACTGAAGGAGGCACGTGGGAAGAGGTTCCAGGACAACGAGGACGTGAAAAAGTTGTGGGTAATTGGTTCAAACATCAAGATAAAGAGTTCTTAGAAGCTGGAATAAAAAAGCTTGTAGCCCATTGGGACAAGTGCATAAATATTCAAGGGAATTATGTTGGAAAAGTAGAAAAAGTATTGTTTTGTAAAAATAAACGCTGTTTTCTCCAGACCAATTTGTCTCTCTAATTGTTGAATGACCCTCGTAATATCTTTTTTATCGATGTTGAGGAGTATTTACAATTGTATAGGCTGTCTTCGCTGAAAATCTCAGCTGCATACATTTGGAACACGAGAGATATTAATAGCTATTTCGTACGTAATATGTGCATCTGAACGAATATTCATCTGTTTACTCTTGAAGTAGCTTCCCATACAAGTCTCGTCGAGAGCATCGCTATAATCATGTTCATCTCTCTCCAGTTTCTTTCTTTCCCTTTTCAGCAGATGGTTTGTCTTGTCTCATTGCCTCATACTTCAACTGTTCTACACGTTCGGAAAAAAATTAGTACATCCTATTAGAGGTTTCCAGTTCGCTCAAGATTTATTGTTCCAATGCTGCGTATGGAGTACATGAAATGATTACATTTACAGATCAATAACACATGCGGTTCTGAGGTACCAGGTACCGACCCACGCCTAAACACCCAAATTAGTCCGTGGTGTAGCCTCCTTGGGCGATAATGCAGTCGCGGGCTCTGGAATCCAATCGATCGCCGAGCTGGCGAATAACAGTCCTGGGATACGTTATTCCATGCCTGCTCATCCTGTCAATTAGTTCTGTAAGAATTGTTGATTGACGAGTCATTTCTTGTCCCATCATATCGCGCACGTGCTCGACTGGAGGAAGTTCGAAGATTGTGCTGACCAGGGAAATTGCTGCACGTCATGGAGAGCACGTTGAGTTTCACGGGCAGCATGTGGGCGAGCATTGTCCCGTAGGAACAACACATCACCTTCCTGCTGCAAGAACGGCAAAAGAAGTAACAACATTCTGCACGTACAGAGCGCTATCTAGCGCCCACTCCAGAAACATCAAAGGTAAACGAGAGGTGAAGCTTATCGCACTCTAGACTGTAAGGCTTGGGTGGGGCCAATGTGTGTTAGAATATTGCACTCTGAGACGGCGCTCAGTAGGTCTACGTTGTACGTGCAAACGATTTTCACTTGCTTGAAAACAAAATCTGCTTTCATTGCTGAAGGCCACAGTGCGGCATTCCAGCTTCCAAGTGATCCTGTGACGCCACCAGGCTCCTGTGACGCCACCAGCCGAGCCGTGCACGTCTATGCCGTGGTTTGAGTGGATGACGGGCTAGAGGTGTGCATGCCCTTAATCCCACTGCTAAGAGCATCGTTATACAACTGAAGCAGCACGTCAAACTTGTGTGGCATTTCTCCGAAAGGACCATCCCGCCACTCGGAAGGCCACTATTTGACGTCTTTCAAATTCGCTCATTTTGCTGTAGGAAACACGAGTGCATCTCTATAGCATGATTGCGTCCTTGCTTCACACTTTTACGCACTACACCGAGCCTTCTGGCTGTGAGCATTCCATATTAAAGGGTAGAGGAGTTGCCGTTCTGGTAGCTGTGCTACTACGCTATCTATTGCGGACGAGCTGGAAACCATTATCAGTACATCTACTATCCCCCAGGTGGCATATGTCGTTATCGAATCAAAATCGATGTGGTTTTTCGAAGTGTACTAATTTTTTCCGGCAGTCTATTTAACGCTATATCTCAGGCAAATATATCGAGCAAGGTCGAGCTGCGACAGATAATGTTTCATATTCTCGTCTGAGGGTAGCCACCCTAAATAACTTCAGGCGAATATCGAAACGTTCCTGGAACATTGTCACAGCAAACTATTCCTTCCAGACCAAACCAATCAGACTCGTTCATAATATCAATGTCGACTGGACGTCGCATTGTTATTTTACTGCCTTCTGTGGGAAAAAGTGGGCAATTGTATTTCGGAAGTAGCAGATAATTTAATGACTGGAAAATGTCGTCTCAGAAACTACCATGAACGGAGACAAAGATCAGAAGGTTATTTTCCGGCATACTATTCTGGAGTTAGTAGGCTGCAACGCACGGTATTTGGACTTGATGTTGTGGTCTTCAGTCCAGAGACTGGTTTGATGCAGCTCTCCATGCTACTCTATCCTGTGCAAGCTTCTTCATCTCCCAGTACCTACTGCAACCTACATCCTTCTGAATCTGCTTAGTGTATTCATCTCTTGGTCTCCATCTACGATTTTTACACTCCACGCTGCCCTCCAATACTAAATTGGTGATCCCTTGATACCTCAAAACATGCCCTACCAACCGATCCCTTCTAGTCAAGTTGTGCCACAAATTTCTCTCCAATTCTATTCAATACCTCATTAGTTATGTGATCTACCCATCTAATCTTCAGCATTCTTCTGTAACACCACATTTCGAAAGCTTCTATTCTCTTCTTGTCCAAACTATTTATCGTCCACGTTTCACTTCCATACATGGCTACACCCCATACAAATACTTTCAGAAAAGACTTCCTGACACTTAAATCAATACTCGATGTTAACAAATTTTTCTTCTTCAGAAACGCTTTCCTTGCCATTGCCAGTCTACATTTTCTATCCTCTCTACTTCGACCATCATCAGTTATTTTGCTCCCCAAATAGCAAAATTCCTTTACTACTTTGTCTCATTTGCTAATTTAATACCCTCAGCATCACCCGAATTAATTCGACTACAGTCCATTATCCTCGTTTTGCTTTTGTTGGTGTTCATCTTATATCCTCCCTTCAAGACACCATCCATTCCGTTCAACTGCTCTTCCAAGTCCTTTGCTGTCTCTGACAGAATTACAATGTCATCGGCGAACCTTAAAGTTTTTATTTCTTCTCCATGGATTTTAATACCTACTCCGAATTTTTCTTTTGTTTCCTTTACTGCTTGCTCAATATACAGATTGAATAACATCGGGGAGAGGCTACAGCCCTGTCTTACTCCCTTCCCAACCACTGCTTCCCTTTCATGTCCCTCGACTCTTATAACTGCCATCTAATTCCTGTACAAATTGTAAATAGCTTTTCGCTCCCTGTATTTTACCCCTGCCACCTTCAGAATTTGAAAGAGAGTATTCCAGTCAGCATTGTCAAAAGCTTTCTCTAAGTCTACAAATGCTAGAAACGTAGGTTTACCTTTCCGTAATCTATTTTCTAAGATAAGTCGAAGGGTCAGTATTGCCTCACGTGTTCCAACATTTCTACGGAATCCAAACTGATCTTCCCCGAGGTGGGCTTCTAATGTTGTTTAAGTTGCCCCAAACTGTTACGGTTACCGCATCGAAAATGTTTATAAATATTTTCTCATTATCGGTACGAGGTGGTCAGTTCCATCAGCATATCGATGATTCCGTAAAAAGTATGAACCTAAGGAACCTTTTTCGTGGAATGAGAGAAAAATAGCTCCACCTTGTGAATACACGGGGATGATGGACTGTGCAGCGATACAGTCTGACCAGCGATTGAGGAAGGTGAAAAGGAGTTAAGTCCTCGCGCTCACGTGGTCGTATCCAGGTGCCTCCGTATCTGCGGGAGCCCGAGCGGTCGTTCCCACCTGTCAGCAACCGCCAAGGCCGGCCGCAGCCTCCCACTGCATATAAGCGCCGCATCCTGCTGCTGGCTGTCGAGAACGAAACGCTCATCAACGCTACCAAGATTTGTCTCGACCCCCGCATTAGTCGCTTTAGGTTAGCACATTGGTGACATGAACTATTGACAATTGGAATTTCAACACTCATAAAGCTGGGATGCAACAAACGTCAAATTGGCCTGAAGTGTGCATTGTATGTCCCCTCGCCACATGAGACTACGTAATGCAACCAGATACATTTTCGAACATGATCGTTTTGGTGGTTTGGTTACGGTGTGGGGATGCATAATGTTACTCGGGCCTACTCACTTGTAAATCTTCGAACACGGTACGCTCTCCAGTCGTTATTGTGAAATTATACTGCTTCCCCATGTACGTCTTTTCAGGGGTGTGTTCGGCTCTGGAGCTGGTGAAGCTCTTGGAACAAAAGGATATCGGGCGATCGGACTGGCCTGCCCGTTCACCCGTCATGAACTCCATCGAGTACATTGGGGACAGCGTATTGCAGCACGTCCACATCCACCAAAGACCGTCTACCGCTCTGGTGAAGGAATGGAACTCTCTACAATAAGAACTTCTTACCTACCTTATGGCCAGCATGAGACCACGTTTCAAAGCAAGCATTGCCGTCCGTCGTGATAACACGCCGTATTAAGAGCCATGTCCTGCATTTTTTAATGTCCAGGGCACCATCATAAACCGCAGTGACTTCAGTGTAATTACTATCTTTCAATATAATTGTCTTTTCTGTTCGTCTCATTGCGCATTTCTCTCAGCTGCTTTGTGCACTATACAGGCTGATTCTTATTAGCGTTTAAAAAATCCCGAAGCGCCGTAGGAAACGCTGAGACAAGTAATTTAACATAAAGACACATAGGGCTGCAAATGTAGGAAAGTGCACCAAATGTGCACCAAATGTTGAACATGTTACGTCACTAGATGCAATCGAGCAAAAGCGGTTCTCATTTTGAGTTTCTTTCCTTTTGTCCCTTTTTTTCATACTTTATTTAGTAAAGAAGACATAGACATTTACTGGTAACGAGGCAGTTTGGAAGGTTATATTCATTTACTTGTGATACAGTAGGTAGGTTTTTGTTGTACTGCAGTTTGCAATAAACAAACGGAGACCATGAGACCGGCAAATAAAATAATAAATGTTACCTCAATGTACACACACAATTACCTAACTGTTGCCTGCGAGATGCAAGACTCGAACCCTGAGACCCAGTCGCTGAAGTCGCACACGTAGGCCGGTGCCACACCGGCGTGAGTACTTGACTTGGTTCAGGATGATTAGGTGTAACAGATAGGCTCTACCGCTGCACGTGCGGCGAGGTTCCCCAAATGGTTACGTCACATGTTTAACATTCATAATCCATTTTTGGGGTAGTTCTCGACATCTGCGGCCCAATGTGCCTTGTGTTAAATTACTTACCTCAGCGTCATCTACGTCGTTTCGGGTTTTTTTTTAAACCTTAATAAGAATCATGATGTCAAATTAACTTTTCAGCCGTCTAGTTTCCAAACTATTTGTATTTAGCTACCAGTTTCAGCGTTTTACTACGCAATCTTCAGGCCCCTGACCGCCGTGGAGTAAGATGCTACTTCGGTTCTGATTAAAACGGGGGCCAGCAATACCAGCTGAAACTGGTAGCCAAATAAAACAACTTTGGAAACTAGATGGCTGAAAAATGTTTGATTTTACATCCCGTATGGAACAGCCGAGTTCCGCAACCGTCTTTAAAAAGATGGACATACAGAGACTTAATAAAAATCATCGTGTAGTGTAGAGTTGTGTGTATGGTCCAAGTGTCATCGAGCTGTGTTGCTTGGTAGTGACAGATGATGCGAAGGTACTTTCCTCATTAAGTTTTGCACGCCAGTGTATATATCTTACGAGCAGATAGGAATTGCCTGAAATATAAATACATTCAGTGGATTGATTGGCAGCATTCTTCCACACTAACGATTTTATCTAGTCTCGTTTGTATTTGGCCATATAATCACATAAATTAGCCCTAAAGTATAAATTCGTGATTACAATGTGCTTAGGTATTTCTCAACACAAAACAGCGTCTCGTACTAGTATCACAACTATAATTACACCTGTTGTGTTACTTGTCCCCGTTTGAAGTATATCGGAATGCATCCGTAGCACCAACAGTTATTCACCGTTGCTGGTACTAATAAATAAACACATAAGAACAATGCAAATTTATGTTTAATATAGTAAGAAAGTTTTTGTTTTAGAGTAAAATGTTAACATACAGACTTGACAGCCTGGTTTGCCGGAAGTAAAGCAGTGATAACGGGTGGTAATTATGATAGCTCCGTCGGTAAAGAACTTAGACATGATAGACGAATGTCTCGGATTCGAGTCCCGATACTGCACACAATTTTTAATCTTCCTCTAAGTTTCAAATCTGCGTGCATTCCGCCGCAGAATGATGATTCATTCTGGAATCTGGGGTTTGATGTTCGCGACATGTACAGTACGCTATCCCAACGCCATATCCTGTTGTTTCAAAAGAAAGTGCACAGAAGAGTGGTAAGTGCTTTGACAACTCCCTGAAGCCAAAGACTTCACCTTATCAGATTCGGATATAACTTGTGATATCAATGCAACAGCTTATTCTCTTAGCGCGCTATATTCCAGTAGCCTTTTTCTAGTAAATAAATGAGGGATGAGACTCTTGATGCATCATAGCAAGCTGCTTTATTGGAGAGAAGTAATTGTGTAGGTGGCATACTAACCCAACAGAGCCCCTCCTGCCAGGAATGTTGTTTTGCCCCAGCTGTGTTGGTTTGTGTGTGTGTGTGGGGGGGGGGGGGGATCAGCAGCCTAGCTCACTCATGATTCCTTGAGGCCGCTCTGCCGGCGTTTTTTGTGGCGCTGGTAATGTTTCCCTGCGGGAGGACGAAAAAACGTTGCGCTCATGCGGCTAGTTCAGTAAAGCTTTTTTAGGTCGTCGCGTGCCAGTACAACAGCTTACTCATCATTATTTATCATTATTTTGAATGTCGGTATCAGTACGCTAGTAAAAGTAGTCATAGTACATGGATATAAAGGGCTGACACAATACAACAGCAGCTGCTAGAATATCAACTGTTGCTATGTAATTTATTAGTCACAGGTTTTATGTAAAATAGATGATCACAGATTTCAAACGGATCGTCTTCTGATCTTGGTAGCTTGGATACAGCATAACACGTCAACTACGTCGCCGTGTTACAATGTAACGCAGCATAAAAGTCAAGAAGATCGCGCATAACGTCAGAAGCAGGTTACCTATAACAGTGATAAATTAAACTGTTAGAAACATCAGTAGGCAGACACCATAGCCTGTTGTTGTCTGGAATTTCTGTACTCTATCGGTCTTTCCTGTTCGCAATTTAAAAAAAAATGCGTTGGAACTCTATAGCAGAAGGGGGTGAAAAATGGTTTCGACACTGTGCAAGTAGGCAACCCGAAAGATTGAGGGGTGAAGTGGGGTCCTTCCTCCCCCTCGCATAATTTCTACCGTCGGCCGTCTATGGTGAGTGGTATTGGCCGTCAGAAACATAATTATTGCCCTGTTACTAGACTTCATTGTCAGCCGTGACGTATCTGCATTCGATTAATGTATGCATAAAAGGGCGGGCACTTCATGGTTTACAGTGATTAATATGAACAGTTTATTCGTAGTAATAACTGTGTAAGTTACAAAATTAGGGTTTTTTGACAAACACGTTTCCTGTTATTCACTCAAGAGTGTGGGCAGAATGTCGCTTTACACCTGGACCAAATGCGTGTTACAGTGATCATTGATACAGCAGTAGTGCTCCTCACATAAATTGCAAAGTGATAGGTGCGTAATTGCCACGGGGAAGCTCTACGTTGAAGAGTTTATTGCTCGCCTTTCCGTGTTTAGTAAAGAACGATGACAGATCCCGCTTTGGACGAGCGATTGGTGACAAGTGTGTGGGTCCATGTAAGGAAGCACGACAATGAAAATATGACAGTTGGTGGGTAGGATTTGTGAACGATTCGGGAAGGAGACACAAAGTCGTCAGATTTTAATAACGTGTGATAAGAATGCTTTCTCTTGGGAAGTGTTTTGGGTGGCCCCCCGCTGTGGTCGTCCACCACTCCGAAGGGGAACGCGACGAAGCTACAGCGTCAGTAATGCGTTCACTTTACAAGACGGCCAGTAAGCGTGCTGCAGAGCTTGGAATTAAGAGAGAGCACAACGCAACTATACATGGAAAATTGACATAACTGCCATTAAGTGAATGAGTAGGAGCATAGAGAAGCGTGTCAAACTGTAGAAGAATAATGGGCGTCGACGTACGGAGTTTCAGGACAAATAACTGTGCTTCTAAAGTGACAGTGAAATAATTACATGTCTAAGACGACATACTAGCCACCCGTATCTTCTGTTTCTAGTTGACGAAGGTGCTGTTGCCTGTTCGCACATTTTAGACAAATTTTGCCTTTGGTACTTGTTTTATTGCTCATTTTTAGGGCTCCGTACCTCAGTCAGTGAAAACGGAACCCTTTTAATCAGTCGGTCCGCCAGGCCGACTGTTAAAAACGCATTTACGCTGCCAACGATAGACAGCTGCAAGGTGCCACATTTACCAATCTAACCCCTTTATCCGCCAACACTACATAGTTAAAACATTACACGTACAAGTTACACACATGGAACGTATTTTACATAGTAGCCAACTTAACAATCGCAAATGAGTACTCAATAAAGTGAAAATAGTTCCACTTCATAAACACGAGGTCAGTGAAGTTATTTTGCCTACTCACATAAGAGAACTGAACAGGAGATGCCTAGCAGATACAGTCTTCCTGTAAACTGAAAAACGAGCATCCCTCATAGCGGGGAAGTTGCCTTTCCCAGGAGAACACTACAGCTGCCGTACCAGATGACTAAGAACCAATTTACCCTCCAGCAGTGTAGAACAGTGTGCAGAGATTCTGTCCATATGCATTACCTGTGTGTTATTAGTATTGTATTGTATTGAACTGGGGACCTAGAAACGACGGAGAGGCTTCGTCCCCGCCGTAGCCCTCAGTGGTACACAACCCCACAACAGGCTACAGCAGGCCACTCACCCCACCGCTGCCCCATTGTGCGGTTCGGCCACCAGTGGACCCCTCCCCCCCCCCCCTCCTCCATTCGTGGAACGTTTCACACCAGACGAGTGTAACCCTGTAACCCCAATGTTTGCGTGGTAGAGTAATTATCGTGTACGGGTACGTGGAGAAAGTGTTCGCGCAGCAATCGCCGACATAGTGTAACTGAGGCGGAATAAGGGGAACCAGTCCGCATTCGCCGAGTCAGATGGAAAACCGCCTTAAAAACCATCCACAGACTGGTTGGCCGGGCGGATTCGTGCCGGGGACCGGCACACCTTCTCGACCGGAAAGCAGTGCGTTAGACCACACGGCTAACCGGGCTGGCGTGTTATTAGTAACTCATATCTGTATTCCATGTAGTGGTAATGCATTTTGTGCACTATAAGCACTCCCCGGGCGTGTCCACGCACATCTTTGCCAGCGACTCATAAGGTGCACTGTGGAAGGCACGATAACTTTATGCAACACCTTCTTGTGACGTAGTAGGACAAATAGTTCGACTCTCAGTCTGCAGATGTATGGAGGGGGGGGGGGGTCCTTAAACACAATCCGGCGCCCTCCCCTCCATTCCCTTGCGCTACTACTCCACACACCTCTTCCCACCTCCCCATCCTGTTGCGCCCTAGGAACACAATTTATTGCTCAATAAGGCTCTACTGCACTTACGTGTAATGCAGTCATTGAATATTTGTTTTTAACCGACGTAATTTATAGGTAATGATTAATTTTATACCGTTAGTACAATATTTTAATTATCTATGATATTTTTCCATTCCCTGAAAGCGGGGACTGTTAGTCCTCTGCAAAAAAATGAATAAAACATCGTTGTAGGGAATTTAATGTAATTCGATCTTATACATGGGAAACATTTTCGCTAGAAGACGCTGTTTTCGATTTATTCGAGAAAAACAGAAAGTAGCGACTACACGATGTTTTTCTCCTCATTTTCCTTCGTTGACAGAACTAAACAGGCGTCATATGCTACCGTCTTTCTGCCACTCTTGGTGCTTAGTGGGCGAAGTTGCCGTATTGTTCTTTCACTCCTGTAGTCACAAACACTTGCTTATCTTGCAGTCGTGATCAGGCTTTTGAACTTAATCATCGATTGATTGGTAACAACTAACGGACCAATTACACTCTCACAGATGACGAGTATAACAAGAGGGATCATTTGGAGAAATTAGTCCTGTGTGAGAACCGATCTAAGAATCTATACTGTGATTCAGTTAAATTAGCTGCATTTTGTCTCTCACTGCCCCCCTTCTCTCTCTCTCTCTCTCTCTCTCTCTCTCTCTCTCTCTCTCTGTGTGTGTGTGTGTGTGTGTGTGTGTGTGTGTGTGTGTGTGTGGACATCAGGTGTAATTAGCAGTTTACGCAGACGGGTATACGCGTTCTTTGCCCTCTTCCTCCTCTTTCTGTCTTCTCTTACTCAATGGCGTGCGAGTTGCCTATTCTGCTGGTGGAGTTAAGAATCTTGTCGAATTAGTTCTTCTCAGCAGCTACATTCAGTCTGTGAATGGGCGCCTTTTGTTGGCTGTAATGTTTTCTGCAGCCGGTCAAGCAGTAAATTCATCCATGTGGACTAGCCTGCAGCCAACCAGTTGGGAAGTAACTTTGTTAAACATAGCTTTGACTTTAAAATGTCAGTCTTCCAAATTAACTGCTAATATTTTTATTGTATTTTGTGGAATACGCCTATCTCGGCGGTAATGCTTTGTCAAGTACACCTAATTTTACTGTTTGTAATACCTTTGCGGTATTTGTATATGGAGTTAACTGTACATATATGCCTTACGTCTAGCCGGACGAGACGTATATATTGCGTCATCGATGAATCCTTTTGTCAGTTGTTGTTTTGTGATTGTAAAATAGCCACGTAGTAAATGGCAGTTAGTTGACAGTCCTCAGCGATGCTGTATGTTTAGAAAGTGGTTATAGCTAGTCAACGATATTATTTGAGTTACAGATAATTTAGTTATTTATGTATTTATTCGTTGTATATTTTACAGAAATTGCCATTTTATGACTTGCTTCCTATGTATGGTATATACTGGATTACTTTTGCCCTGACCGAACGAGGTGGCGCAGTGGTTAGACACTGGACTCGCATTCGGGAGGACGACGGTTCAATCCCGCGTCCGGCCATCCTGATTTAGGTTTTCCGTGATTTCCCTAAATCACTCCAGGCAAATGCCGGGATGGTTCCTCTGAAAGGGCACGGCCGACTTCCTTCCCCATCCTTCCCTAATCCGATGAGACCGATGACCACGCTGTCTGGTCTCCTTCCCCAAAACCAACCAACCAACTTTTGCCCTGCTTTACCCGACGGATAGCACTGAGCATGTTGGGAAGGGCGTGCCGATGTCAGGTAGGGCTTCCGGCTACCCCCTGCGGCTAACGTTGCCAAATCCAGATTGACATGCCGACCACTCGATAATACGGGATAAGGTCAGGAAAATGAAGTTGAGGTTATGTCCTGCTTTCGAACGACGATGTGAACGGTGATATCGCCGTGTTAAGCCCGGAGATGACAAAAGCGGCACGCACAAGTTACTGCCGGCGTTGGCTGTTGTAAACGCGACGGACAGCTAGAGTCCCGGTTGTGGAGTGAACTGAAGAGTGTCGGCAGTGGGCGACGAGTCGGGCATCCGCCTCGCGGCCGGAAGCGGCGCAGGACAATGGTGGTCGCGCCGCGCCAGCCCGAGCTTGCCTTGGCTCGCGCCGCGCCGCTGAACGCCTGGAATCCTGCGGCACCGTGCGGCGCCTCGCACGCTCCCAGCGGCGCAATCCGTAATTATGCCGTTCTCACGCTGCGCTGCCAGCCCTCCGCAACCGCCCCACCGCACACTGTCAAATGGGACAGTTTCCACGACAGATTCCAGTGTGAATTTCGAAAACATCGATCTCGGCGTCACATAGAAAGGCACGGATCAAAGCAGTCATTTATATCAAGTACTTCTTCCGAAAAGTATTTTATTACATACCACACATACGCTTATTATCGAAAGTATGATAATACGGTGTACCCAAAGAGATTT
The DNA here is from genome assembly GCF_023898315.1 of Schistocerca nitens. Lineage (NCBI taxonomy): Eukaryota > Metazoa > Arthropoda > Insecta > Orthoptera > Acrididae > Schistocerca > Schistocerca nitens. The sequence goes on from NC_064618.1 coordinate 503,178,202, forward strand.
GTGACGGGATTGAGGATTTGTTGGTGGTAGGATGCACTGTGTTATCTTGGATGAAGATTTATCGGCAGATGTCATAGAAGTAACTTCAGGCGTGCCCCCAAGGAAGCGTGTTGGGACTCTTTCTGTTCATTTTTATATTAATGACTTGGTAGACAATATGTATAGTAACGTCAGACTTCTCGCTGATGGTGCAGTTATCTATAATGAGATACTGTCTGAATAAAAGCTGCACAAATACAAATACCGAAGAGTAGCAATTTGTGGGGGTATGAAATGGAAAAAAATCACATGGGCTGAGCCGTAAAGTAGGTGGCGGGCTGCAGTTTATTTCTATAATATTAGAGAAATGCATTCAGTCTACAAAAAAGACAGTTTTCAAAACGCTCGTGCAACATCCTAGAAGTATTGCTCAAGTGTGTGGGACCTGCGGCAGATAGAATTAACAGACATTGAATGTATACAGAAAAGAGCAGCGCGAATGGTCAGATTTGTTTGGCCTGTGGGTGAGCGTTATGGTGATGCTGAAGGAACTTAAACTGCAGGCACTTGAAGACGGAGATAAATGACTTTGTAGGTAGGAACCACATCCCTTTCCCCAGTGAGGATGGAAACCAGGAAGACAAACGTTCTTACACAAGACAGCAAAATCGTTGCCTTAGGTTGGTTGGATATAAATCTACATGCTCTTATTTGTGGTCAACTGCCGATCTCTCTCTCTCTCCACGGAGAGTGCGCCAGATCTGAAATTTAAAATCACTCGCGCGGTTTAGTATGTGTTCGCTGAACTTAATCATGAGGTAATACACTTACAGCTACATATTTTTGCTAAGTGATGCTTCGCAGCAAATATATGCTAGATGAAACTTTCGTATACGCACACCAACAGCTGATTGGTGAATTGCCTTTGTTTTGCTTTAGCCAGTTTAGGTCTTACTCGTCACCTTCAGGTACAAAAACATCAGCACGGTATACAAGTTTTTATCAAGTCACAATCTTGTTTGCACAGAAACTTCACACTAGATGTTTTTAATGGGCGATACGAGCTGCTCAGTACCTTTGTCAGTGTAGTACATGCAATACCTGGTGATTTTGCTAAATGGTGCCAAACTGTAGGAAACGTTCCCAGACAGGATAACAAGCAATGAAGGTCATATGAACATATGGCTGGAAATTTGTTCCAAGGCAGGTACACCCGCTTGAAAGTGGAGGTATCAGATCTTTGACAGTGTAGGTTTCAGTGGCCGAAAGTATACATGAAACAACTGGAAATGTTCTCCCTTTACCAGTGTCTTAGCTCCACACTGAAAAGATCAACGAGCTGGAGCATCATCATGCAGTAGCTACATTAACCTTTGTATCACCAAGGGTACATCTTCCAGCAGGGGAGGCAGGGCCAAACGCTGGATGTTTTATCTCGCCTTTGAGGCGTTGTGAAAGCACGACTAATCACACAGGCTGTCGCCAATAAGCCCGTCCCACACATCGAGGCTGAACCGAAGCTTGCTGATCGTTCGCTGCCAACGTACCATGGGGATTCTCCGTAGCTCCTAGGTGGGTGTTACGACGGTGGGCGATACCACCCCTCGTAGAGGTAGCCTCATGTGTGAGTATGGTGGGTGACAGAAATACCAGCACCGTGATGGCCTAGGCGACGGAACCAGCGACAAAACCGTCGCCGCAGTGGGAAGTCCGTAGGTAGAATGGCCTGCACGCGTTGTCTTGGAGATTGTTCCACACGGTCGTCTGATTACTAAATGGTAACGGGCCATCTGCCTGGTGTTGAGCCCGGGGTCACTGTACAATATCTTTCATCTCCACCTCCAAGTATGTGTAAGTCTCTTGGAACGAATTTCCAGCCATTGCCCATATGGCCTCTTTTTGCTCCTTCACCTCTCGAGGATCGTTTCCCGCATTTTTTTCCCCTTTAGAACAAAATCAACCTGTATATTGTCGGAAACCATAACAACCATCATGTTGTTATGGGCAACTTTCGTTCTGTTGCTCATATAAAAGTTCTACCATCTACTGACAGTGTAAGCTCATGTATTTTGGGATTTTAAGGAACTTTTGACACCGATTGACATCTTTGGAAATCATTACGTGAACTTGCGTGTATTGTAGTGATCTTTTTGTAAAAGATGATCAGAAGGAAACTGGCTGCAACAAAGTAAGAGATTCGTGTAGCAGCTGTCAGTGTGACGGTAAGAGCTGAATACAATATGACTAAGTACTGGCCGCGTGGTTTGAGCCGCCATGTCACGGATGCGCGGCCCCTCCTGCCGAGGTTCGAGTCCTCCCTCGGCCGTGTGTGTGTGTGTGTGTGTGTGTGTGTGTGTGTGTGTGTGTGTGTGTGTGTGTGTGTGTTGTTCTTAGTATAAGTTAATTTAAGTAGTGTGTAAGTCTAGGGGCCGATGACCTCAGCAGTTTGGTTCCTTAGGAATTCACACACATTTGAGCTAAGTGCTGTTTCTAGCCACCGTTGTATGTGTGCCCAGAGTCAAGAAGGGTGCAGTGGCGTCCAAGTAGAATGGTGATTACTCTCTAAATGTTATTCCTTTTTAGAAACTGAAGTAGACTTACTGTGTCGTGGAGCAAAAGTCATTGCCTAAGAACCGATTTCCACCAGGAAGTCGTTCCTCGAAGTCATACTGTTGCTACTCACTTAAAGATTTTTCAGTTCAGGAACGCTCTGTTGGAATCATTCAGCAATTTAAACAAGGACTACAACGCCCGGGATCAGCTTATTTTTAGCTTTAGACGGATCGTATAAGGTGATCAAGACCATTTTTAACTTCCTCACTTCACGCTGTGCTACAGTAACTGATAAAATGAATGTTCATATTTTCGTAGCATGTGGTATTATATTATTTGCTCATATCTGCACAACAGACATTTCACTTGTTATATTTTGTATTTCATTCCCTTAAATACGTGATAACGACATGAGCTTTACCGCCTAACCCCCTTCATGTATGGGCAGTAACTTGGAAATGCCTACGGCTTGTAACAAGATACAGAAGTCAGCACCATTGTGTTGCCACACGGTAATGAATCAGCCTGAGACGATATCACACCTTTGTGTGCTACGCCAACTCTTCAGTATGATGCGCTGATAAAAGTTCGTGACGAAGAGGTCCCATGCTGTGTGAAATGTATGTATCTGACAATGCTGCCATGTAGTACTAGATTGTAAAATAATAGCAAAACATTTCAGGCCGTAAATGAGGTTCGCCCCACAATTATCTCTGCAACAGTCCGACAGACTTCCAGTCACGGATATGGTAGAACACGTCGAGAAAAATGTTTTCCAATGGGCGACTGAAGACCGAACAATGTTGTTAAGGGTTTGGACTTTCGATAGGCAGCTCTCTTAAGAATTCTGAAAGAACATTTTCATGAAAAATGTGAAAGAGGACGTGATTGTAAAAAAATGTTACGTCATGAATTTGAAAAGAAATTGTAGATTCATCGTGCCATCGGCGTACTATAGGACGGGAACCAGCAGTGTTCTACGTAAACATAACACAGAGGACGGGCAGTCTTGTGAGAATTTTACAGCTTCTGTATGATACCACACCATTCATTAACTGTTTCACAATATTTCACCATCCGTCATGCAGCCCTGATCTGATAAACGATTACTTTTTCATTTTCCAAAAATGAAGTCTGATCTATGTGTACGCAGATTTAAATCTCGATGGTTGTCAAGCTACGAATCGTACACATTTTAACTGAGACTGAAACGCCCGCATCTCGTGGTCGTGCGGTAGCGTTCTCGCTTCCCACGCCCGGGTTCCCGGGTTCGATTCCCGGCGGGGTCAGGGATTTTCTCTGCCTCGTGATGGCTGGGTGTTGTGTGCTGTCCTTAGGTTAGTTAGGTTTAAGTAGTTCTAAGTTCTAGGGGACTTATGACCACAGCAGTTGAGTCCCATAGTGCTCAGAGCCATTTGAACCATTTTTGAGACTGAAACACTGTATTTTTCCTGGGTTCAAAGATTCAACCACGTGTATTAATCTGATATTCTTTTATTCATTTTTTAGAAGCTAAAGGTCAAGTAGGTCTACCACTGTTAAATTGGTCAAAATTTCTTTCGAGACGTTGCAAATTAGCATTACGACGACACTGAGGTCATTAGAGACGCAACACGAGCTCGAGTTGTACAAGGATGAGGCAAGAGATCGGCTGAGACTTTTAAGTAGGAACCTCCCGACATGCACGAAAATATTAAGGGAATTAAGTCATTAAGACAAGAAAGTAGGACGGCTGTTCGGCTTCCGCACCTCCCACAGTGTCTTCACTGCTGCGAAGCTTCTGTTTCCCTGTTCAGATATGTACTGAGGGTACTACGATGATTTTGCGCAACACTTCCTTACATATACACCCCAAGAAATTTTCCAGTGTGTACTGTGCATATCTTCGCTTTTCAAAATTACTCCGTTCTTCAGAATTACTCATCAGAACTCCCCCATCCCTCCCCAACTGCCTCAAGTGTTCTCTTACAGTGCGGCACAGTCTTCCTTCCATAGTAAATCGAATTATTTTTCTCTTTTCGAAGAAAGTCTGCACACTATTATGTGCTGAAGATTTTTGAAGCCTAGTGGAGTTACATATTTAAAGTGGATGTTTTGCTAAATCTTTGACATAGCGAACAGCCAGCTGTCGATATTGCACAGGTGGCCTTAAGCGTTCGACTCGAGACAAGCCTTGTTCCGCGCATAGCTTTTCTGTCGGTAACCAAAACGACGATACAGTACATCGTGATTTTTCGGTCTGTCAGTAGCGGCCTTCTCTTCAAATATTGTCGCCTGATTTTAACCTAGTTGGTCCATTTTTGTAATAAAGGTAAGTATCGTGACCCATGACAATGCTGTTCTTATTAAGAGGAGATGCAACATTCTATTTGTCTGGACATTTCATTACACCAGGAGACCCGAAATGCTAGCTGCTCCGTTGTCACAGGATGAAGTACCCAGAGTGACGAAAACTTTCTTGCCTTAAGCGGTCTTGCACTCTTGTAGAATTAAGGTGTTGACAGGGCCGAAGCTTCTCTCTCAACTGATACGCCTCACTGTGATTCTCCTCCACTCATTTCCGTACTGTAGAAACATTCCCTTTTGAGTACTATGGAAAAAGTCGATCAGAGTACTTAGCGTCCTTGGAGCGGAACCCAATCTGATCAAAATTATCCGGTCACCTACTAGTGATCATTAATATGAAATATATCCATTCTTCGTCTTTCCAACAGCTTGAACACTGTTGGGAACACTTTCAGTGGAGTATCTAAATGTCTGTGAAGGAATGGCAGTCCATTCTTCCTCAAGAGCCGAAACCAGAGACGGTAGTGATGATGTTGGACGCGGGGGTCTGAAGCGAAGTGGACATTCTAACTTATATCAAAGGTGTTACATTGGTTTCAGGTATGACTCTAGCCAAGTCAGTCCATTTCAGGCATGCTTTTGTACACAGACATTTGCCTCATAGATGTTGCTTCGTGAAACGGCGCATTATCTTGCTGATATAATCAGTCAGTATCTCCAAACCATTCCCCTACTATAGACAGTACACAGTGGTGTAAAATATATTCATACCCTTCCGCAGTAAGCGTTTTCTTCAGCGCAATAAGGCAAGGCGACCATACCTAACACGAAACCCATCCCAATACCATAACACCACCTCCTCTGTCCTTTGTAGTTGGCAATAAACATGGTGGCAGGCCACATACTGTAGGCCAGGCTCGTCCAAACTGCGCCCCTGGGGCGGTAGCGCCCGCGACCGCCCGGGGCGTTGGCCGCGGCCGAATTCGTGTGTTGCTGCAGTGGCCGAGCCGTGCGGATCGCACGAACGCCAGCCGATAGATATACTTGTTCGCCCGTTTTCCCTTCGGGCAGAGGACGTCTCACAAGTGTCGATTGACCTACTGTGCCATATCCGCTTGAATGACCGCTTTCTTATGTGTAAAACTTTGGATGACTTTTACAGCTGTCTTCCACGAGAGAAATATCCTCTTTTGCACAAGCACGCGGCCAAAGTTCTCTCAATGGTTGGTTCCACGTATATTTGTGAGCGCTTTTTCTCTCTTTTAGAGCTTGCTAAAACTAAGAACAGTTCATTCCTTGGCGATAAAAATTTGACCAATTCTTTGAGGTTAGCAGTCTCACGGAATATTGTACCAAGCCTAGACAAAATCGTTTCCTCGAAAAAGAAAAACGTGTAAGATGTTAATTGTCTTCTTTAACAATGTTGACTGTAAGAATTATAGAGCTTTATAACGTTAATTATATTTTAATAAGTTTTCAAACTTGGTCAGTTAAAATTATTACGTACAAAACAGCAAACTAAGGATCCGATTTCTACACTCTGAAAAGGGATACAAAAAATTGTAGCACGAAGTATAACAAAAAATACTTACATGTAACTACTAACAGTAAGAATGAGACTCTATATCCATTACATAAAATTAATTCTAAAATAGAGTTTTTTGTTTACGTTAGATCTGACCGCTGGACAGTCCAGCGCAGAGCAATGCTGTGCGGTCTCACTCGCTCTGCAGCGCTCTCTCTCTCTCTCTCTCTCTCTCTCTCTCTCTCTCTCTCTCTCTCTCTCTCTCCCCCCTCCCCCTCCCTCCCCCTCCCTCCCTCCCTCCCTCCCTCCCTCCCTCACTCCCCTATGGCGACACTAGCGCCACACGGTCGCGGACGGGGTGCTGAACTACACTGCCTTGCGTCCGCGGGACGCGGGCGCGCCCGCCGGGCGCAATTCTTGGATGAGCCTGCTCTAGGCAATCTCCAAACTGATATTTTTCCAGCGGATTGGATTGTCCCAGGAAAGAGCGTGATTCATAATTCCAAATAACTCATTTTGAGTCATCCACTGTCCAGTGGTGTCGCTCTTTACACCACCTCAACCGTCGCTTAATATTGACTACAGAGATATGTGGCTTATGAAGATCTGCTCGGCAATTGCAATCCATTCTTCGTAACTACCTACGCACAGTAATTGCGCTATCTGGACCTTGGAATTCAACAGTGTTTCCTTCCGCTGATTAATGCGATTTTTACAATCACCCTCCGCAATGCTCGACGGTCCACGTTCGCCAAAGCATGTCTGCCTGCCTGTTTATTCGCGTCTCCACATCACGGTCGACTTGGGTAGCTTGAGGAGGGTTGAAATGTCTCTGATGGATTAGCTACTTAGATGACGTACAATGACTAGATCGCGTTCGAAGTCGCCGTATCTCTCCTGACCGACCCATTCTGCTGTTCCTTGCCCTGTATTGGCAACACGGTACGCCCAGCTTCCTTTCGTCCTGGCGGTTCCACCAGCTCCATGATGTCTGTCAGTTCCGCATTACGTAGTGGTATCCGGATACATTGGATTAGATAGTGTGTGTGAGCAGTGACGAAGCAGTGGAGACATTTACGCAGAGCACTGCTGAACTGCCTAGGTACCAAAAGTAATACTGTTCGAAACAGTCCAATCGTAACCTTTATTCATTGGTGCTAAGATTGATGGCCAGATTGATGAAGTGAAGCGGAGCTCTTGGCTGTAGTGCACGTAATGACAGATGTGTAAGTATGGACAGCAGCATGTCTTCCAGTAATCTGAAGTAGGAAAACTTTGCCATTGCTCCATCGACAGGGCATTCGAAAGGTGATACCAAATTCTAATTGCTTATCATTTGTGTTTTAATTGATGTCAGTGGAACAATGTTGTAACCTGTTCGATACTTCAAGGTATCAATCACATTTCCTAGTAAGCAAGCCCCAGTGACGTCATGTCTGTCCTTTGGGGGTGCGCCATGAGCACTATTTATATGACCGACGTGTACTAGTGTAGAGACTCAGGAACCGAATATAGAAAAAAGAAATCTAATGTGTTGCTGTGTGAGATCAACAAATAGAAGCAAATAATGGCAGAACAGAATCTTAGAAGTAGTCATTCTATCAGTGCTTCCTCTAAGGATGTTAATAGATAGAGTAAAAAGTACCCTGTGCCATATACTGAACAGCGATTTGTAGGTTACAAGTGTATGTACTCTTGAGGTAACGACTTCCATGTGTCCTTTGGAAACACATTGTTCACACAAGAAACGTTGTCATCAGTTCATGATGTTGACCATCCCCCTATTCTGCATCTAAATCAATACTGCGCAAGCAATCTTACAGTATGTGGTTCCTCCGTCTCTTCCCTCCTTTCCTTTTCTATTCGCGAATAGCACATGGGAAAACTGATTGTCGGTAAATGTCTGTGTAACATCTATTTTTTCTAATTTTGTCGTGGTCATTTCGCGAGACATGAGGGAGAAAGTAATTTGTTGCCCGACTTTTCTTGGGACATAAGCTGTCGAAATTTCAACATTAAACCCGTCCGTGATGATGTTCAACGCTGTCTTGTAGCGCCTGAAACTGGAATTTGTTGAGAATCTCCGTGACCCTTTCCCTCCGAGTAAACGATTGCGTGACGAAATGCGCCGCCCTTCTTTCGATCTTCCCTACATTTTTCTTAATTCTGTTTGGGAAGAGTCTCAGGCTGACGAGCAGTAGTCAAGAATCCGTTGAAAAAGTGTTTTGTAGGAGCTTCTTTTGGTTGAATTACATTTCCTTAAGATACTTCCAACGAATCTCAACCTGTTACATGCTTTTCCAACTGTTTTCTTTTTGTTCACTTTAGGTCGCTTCCAGATGGTTACTCGTAGGTACTTCACGGTAGTAACCCACTGATTTGTGTAATCGAACAGTGGTAGATCTCTTGGCCTATTTATGCGGTTTCTCTGTATTGCTTGTTGATATCATCATGTTAGGGCAATCTGTGATTGTTAAAACATAAAATCAACTATTGTCTATATGCACTTTGAATTTGGTGACAGCAAATACCATATACATCTAGTTTCCTCTGTACATGTATGTTACAATACCATAATTTAGAATTATGTTTCGAATATAGGTCAGTGATATAGGTTGGTACTTCCGAAGATCACGACGCATGAATTCCATATTGAGTGCTTCACCATGTATCTGTGTGTTCCACAGACTCTGTGGGTATTACTACAGGCAGCAAGTCTTCAGTGGGGCAAACAATACAAAAACTGGACATACCTGACTGGAGGCGTGTGTTGTTGACCGATGTTGAAGTGATGCAAGGTGTAACGTGCACCGACAGCCCAGTGAGGCGTTTAACTATCCATGTTGGAGGTTTTAGTTCAGACAAGATGCGATACAGTGTTGTTTTGGAGATGGTTTTCGTACCGAGACCTGTGTTCTCTCGTGAACGTTACATGTATGTGAATTACTATGATTATTTTATCATTTTCGTTGACCAACTATTGCCCTTTCGTCTACATTTTCGTGAAGAAGTGCTGTGGATACACTTGCCCTCCAAGGTAACAACATGTGTTCAGAGGCTGCACGCATACAATCTTGTTTTCACGAACAGTCGGGCACCCTATCCCACCTCAACTGGCTCGCCAAATCACCTGATATCTTAATACCATAGGAAATGATTGGGACTATTGGAAACAACAGGTGAAACTTAGCAATCAATATCCCGTAATTTGATGGGTTTGCAGGGTCTATAAAAAAAAGGTTAGTAATCATCCAGTAAACCGCCTTCCCCGATCCTATAGAGACTCAAACTTCCGTGTCTAAAATGTTCCCAACGTCTGCGTACTTTACGAATAAGCGCTTAAGCAATAAAATTTTTGAATCAGATTTTAAATATATGTTTATAGATGTCAGAATCGCTACATACTCTTATCAAACAGTGGGTGAGTGTAATGAGCGTATTTTGCGTTTCGTTTTAAGCAAAAGCTGGTGTTCGACACATCTCAGTGTTTCTGACGTCTTATCTTCAGAACTGTGTGTCGTACAGTGATATAATTGTGCAGGTACATTCAGTGATATATGTAGATACTCTCTGCAAAATGTGTTGCGAGTAGTCGGTAGTAAATAAGAAATCAATTAAAACACCATGCCAGATGCTGAAGTATTATTGTGTGGGTAGCGAAGATGAACGTTTTTCTTTTCACCACTTTGTGTGAAGAGTCAGCGACTTACAATGACTTTCTACATAATTTTAAAATTTTGCAAAACTTTTTCTCGCTATTTGGAGTTATTTTCAAGTGCTGTATGAATATAGCTTGGTAATTTGCGTGCAGTAAATTATGCTGCCTCAAGAGATATACACTGTTTCTGTGATACTTGCTTACCGTGTTAAGCATGTGAGTATATCTCTTAATGAGTAGATCATTCATAATCTCAAAGTTTGAAATCCGATCAGTTAATATATGAGCTAGTGAAAATTAAATTTTTGTTGCCTCTGGAAGTCATTAGGCAGGTAACCTGCAGCGAGATCGTGCACCATGAGCCGGGTTAATGAGCTCCTCGCCAGGCCGTGAAGCCCAAGGGATGTCTACCAGCCGCCGTGTCATCCTTTGCCTTGCGCAGTCATGCCGATGCGGTATGGATGAGCATGTCGTCAGTACACCGCTTTCTTCCGTTTTGCAGACTTTCCCGACCTTGGAGCCGCTCGTGCTGGGTCAAGTGGCTCCGTAATTAAGATCATGAACTTTAGCAGTCTCGGGAATCGAACCCAGATCCCCCGCATACCAGCCATCTACGCTGACGACTCAGCTGCGGAAGTGGACTGAATCGGGTTAGCCGTTTAGTAATACGGTTTAGTGACTTCAGCTAGATATGGCATACCAGTAGAAACTTATGAATTCACTTCCTCACCGAACTGAGTTCAAGAGGTAGTGGTATACGTTATTACAATGATTTCAAATGCCGGGGAGGAGGAGGTTGACTATTTTCTTTCTTTCTTTGGCGTGCTTACGTTATAATGTGAGGCAGTAGCTCAAGGTGTTTAATGCGTAATCCCCTTAGTTTTTTTAACACATACGCAAATTCGAATACAAATCAGACAGCGCTGTTTTGAGACATCTACAATGCTGTAGCTGGTTGCCGTGCGCCGGACTGGAAGTCTCGCGGTGGCAGGTAGGTCGCGCCGTTACTGCAGCCTCGCGGCTCGTCTCTGTAACGGTGTAGCCCCGCGGCTCTGCCCTGGCCCGGCCGATAAGGCAGCGTGCCCGTTACGTAAGCCGACGCCTATCAGCTACAGCTGAACTGCACTGCATCTCACCTCCCCTCTTATGTCATCCGCGTTATCTCACGCCTTGTCACGTGCATTTCACATCGTACTAAATAATGATACGCTATGGTGTGCCTGCATCTGCTATGTATACTCTTACAGCGCGCTTCATTTACATTCGTTGCGGTTGTCTACGACCATTGCTTCTACGACGTCGGGGTCAACGAACTTGGCTATAAAGAGCATTTATTCAACGGCGCGTAGCGTGATATGCGAACAGTAGATCACATATTCCTAGATTTCCGGATAGTGTTTGACACGGTGCCCCACTGTAGATTGTAAACGAGGGACCGAGTCCCGAAACAGGTTCCCAGGTCTACACCGAGGTGACAAAAGTTAAGGGCTGGCGATTTGCGCATACACGGATGGCAGTGCATTGGCAGAGCTGCCATCTGTACTCAGGTGATTCACTTGGAAAGCTTTCCGACGTGATTACGGCGCATGGCGGGCATTAAGACTTTGAAAGCGGAATAGTAGTTAAGAGCTAGACGCATGCGACATTCCATTTCGGAAATCGTTAGGAAATACAATTGTCCAAGGTAGACCGTATCAAGAGTGTTCGCAGAATACCGAATTTCAGGCATTACCTCTCGCCATGCCGCGCCGAGTGGCCGCACGGTCTCGGGCGCCATTTCACGGATTGCGCGGCCTCTCCCGCCGGAGGTCTCCCTCGGGCGTGGGTGTGTTTGTTGTTCTTATTATAAGTTAGTTTAAGGGGAGGTTCACTATCTTTTGGTACAAAAAATCGATTTCTTTAATTGCATTTTTGAATATACAGTGGCGGTCGAAATAATAGAGCCACCTCTATTGACGAGATTAAGACCTAGGATATCTATTAGTTCGCGAAATCGCCACGAGTGCCGTGTTGTCAGTCCCTTGTAGACAACATCAGGGAAGACGTTGCTGCTATCTTTAGTCGTCCGAAAGGAAGCGTTTGAGCTAGACGTGTGAAAAGAGGCATAAAGGTAAGAATCTTATGGGTCAAAATAATAGAGCCGCTTTACACATGTGCCTTTAAATTGATTTTTATGCAGTTGTTTTGTATGTAAATTGACGTGTGGTTTTGTTTACATTCGTCTAGATGGGCAGAGCAAAGCATACCAGTGAAGATGAGCGTATAGTAATGTTCCGGATGTTCAAAAGTGGGATGTCCATGAATAAAATAGCCAATGTCTTGCACGTTTCGCGAAAACGAGTCCAGAACGCCATGAGACGGTCAAAACAAACAAAGCCGCAGGTGGAGAACAGGGGGCGACCTCGTGTAACTACTCCTCGCGTAGACAGACTCATCACTAGGGAAGTGAAGAAAGACCCATTTTTGTCAACACCACGACTGAAAGCCATTTTGTTTAGCGACGAACATGATGTTCAACCATCAACCTCAACGATTCAAAGACGACTGAGATCTGCAAAATTGAATGGGCGCATTGCAAGAAAGAAGCCACATGTTTCACAAGCTAATGTTCGGAAAAGGTTAGCCTTTGCCCGGAGAAATGAACAAAAACCTAATACTTGGTGGAGGAACATCCTTTGGTCCGATGAATCCAAGTTTAATAGGTTTGCCTCAGACGGAAAAGTCTATGTGCGCCGCCCACCAAACCAGGAATTTAATCCCAAGTACACTTTAAAAACTGTGAAATACGGTGGCGGAAGTGTTATGGTATGGGGATGTTTTTCGTGGTACGGCATTGGTCCAATACACCGTATCAACGGCATAATGAACGCAGAAATGTACAAAGACATCTTGGCAAATGTGATGCTGCCTTATGCTGAAGAGGAAATGCCGCTGAAATGGAAATTTCAGCACGATAACGATCCAAAGCATACTGCAAGGATCATAAGGCAGTTTGTTCAAGAGCACAATATCGAAGTATTAGAGTGGCCACCTCAGTCCCCTGACGCATCACCCATTGAGAACTTATGGGAGATCTTAGACAAGAGAATTGACCGCTCAAAAGCTACATCTTCAGAAAAACTGTGGGAAGAAATCCAGAGAGCCTGGTATGCGATCAGTAATGACGAATGCAGGCGTTTAGTAGACTCTATGGGTAAGAGGTGCAGGGCAATCCTCAAAAATAAGGGTTACCCCACGAAGTACTAATGCAGTCCTATGCAAAAAAGACTGTTCCTGTACGTTTCATAAGACTGAGATCAAGTACAATATATTTGTTTCAATTGGCTCTATTTTTTTGACCCTGTGGTCTGGTATTCTTTTGAATATTATTATTACTGATTATTTTGTGTTGTGTTATCTATATAACTGACTATAGTACAATGTGACTCGGTTGTAATGGTTTCCATCATAGTTCAAACATGTCTAGTAATAAATGTGCACTTTATTCCAAACCTTTGCCAGGTGGCTCTATTATTTTGACCGCCACTGTATAAAAGTTCAAAAATGGATCAAATGGCTCTGAGCACTATGGGACTTAACTTCTGGGGTCATCAGTCCCCTAGAACTTAGAACTACTTAAACCTAACTAACCTAAGGACATCACACACATCCATGCCCAAGTCAGGATTCGAACCTGCGACCGTAGCGATCGCGCTGTTCCAGACTGTAGCGCCTAGAACCGCTCGGTCACTCAGGCCAGCTATATACAAGTGTTTAGAATCCGCCCCTGAAATGGTTTTTCCGAATACGGAACGGAAATGTTTATTATACGTTTTTGAACAAAAAAGATGCACCTGCCTCAAATCGGCCTTTTTCACGCACCAGTTTTTTTCTTTCGGATGACGAGTTATTGTACCGGTGATTGGAAGGAAACACACAAAATTCAAATGAAAGTTTGAGCACGTGTGTTTGAAAGTTAGCCCCCAAGCATTTGCTTTCTGGTGCGAAGGCTGTTGAGATTGCGACTTTCCTGGCAGTGAGCAGCTTCAACGAAGGGTATTCAGAAATTCTGAAGACCATGACAACGATGGACGTAACCCTGGGACTCTATTCGACGCAGTTCGCAAAGCATTCGGACGACCACCGGATTCAAGCGGCCGAAATCCGCTTGTCGAACGGCTCTGGAGCAGCGCAGGATGGCCCAGATCGAGCAGAACGCCCTCTGTGAGGAAGAGGGAGGACTAGTTTATGGACCTGGAATAGGAGATTGAGCGTACGTTGCATAATATTGCATTTATGTGTAGTCAAAACTACAAACGCGTTTTTCACGAGACGACTTTTTTTTACCACTTTTATTCCGCTCCATCAACTATAAATAGTTTTGCTTGGCCGACGACGTCGAAAAATCGAGGAAAAGAACCTGTTTTTTTTTTCAAATGGCCGCCATTTTGTTTCCTATGGTTCAAATAACTTAAGCGAGGTACAACTCCTAAAGAATCTTATATACTTCCCTAACGTCAACTCAATTTTGATTTCAGACGAGCCGGCTGACCTGTGACATACCGCGCGTGGTCTACATCGAAATTTTGTTTCGTTCGGACGGCACTTCCGCCTTTGCTCTTCGACATTTCCGGTCGAAAAAATTCCAGTTTGTAGAAGAAATATCAATAAACATTTGACCATATTTGACATTGATATCTATAACACAGCCCTAGAAAAAAAAAATTCTCAAGCAACAGGCTTTTTTCGGGCCAAAGACAGTAAACCTCCCCCTAAGTAGTGTGTTAAGTCTAGGGACCGATGATCTCGGGAGTTTGGTCGCGTAGTAATTCACACACATTTGAACCTCTCACCACGGACAACGCAGTGGCCGATGGCCTTCACTAAACGACCGAGAGCAACTGCGTTTGCGTAAGTTGTTAGTGTTAACAGACAAGCAACATTGCGTGAAATAACCGCAGACTTCAATGAGGGACGTACGTCGAGCGTATATCAGTTAGGACAGTGCAACGAAATGTGGCGTTTAATGGGCTGTAGCAGCCTTTTCTAACTGCACATCGTCTGCAGCGCCTCTCGTGGGCTTGTGGCCATGTCGGTTGGACCTAGACGACTGGAAAACCTTGGCCTGGTCAGATGAGTGCTGATTTCAGTTGGTGGGAGCTGATGGTAGGGTTCGAGTGTAGCACAGATCCCACAAAGCAATGGACCCAAGTTGGTAACAAGGCACTGTGAAAGCTGTCGGGGTCTCCATAATGGTGTGGGTTGTTTTTACATGCAATTGACTGGATCCTCTGGTGCAAGTGAACCGATCATTGATTGGAAATGACTTATGTTCGGCTACTTGGAGACCATTTGCAGCCATTCATGAAATTCATGTTCCCAAACAACGATGCACCATGTCACCGGGCCGCAATTGTTCACAGTTGGTTTGAAGAACATTATGGACAATTCGAGCGAATGATTTGGCCACCCAGGTCACCCGACATGAGAATCCCATCGAACATTTATAGCACATAAGCGAGACGTCAGTTCGTGCACAAAATCCTACACCGGCGAAACTTTCGCAAATTTGATCGGCTATAGAGGCAGCATGGCTCAGTATTTCTGTATGGGACTTCAGTGCCTAGTTGAGCCCATCCGACTTAGAGTTGCTGCACTACGCCGGACAAAAGAAGATCCGACACGATATTAGGAGGTATCCCACGAGTTTTGTTACCTCAGTCTATGAATGGCTCTGAGACTTCTTCAGTAATAGAATCCTAACGTCGTCCTCCACGGCGTGTGTTCATTAGAGATATGGGTATACTCAAGAGTGCCTGAGGGAAGTGTGATACGACCGCTCTTGTTACCTATATACATATATGATCTGACAAGATAGCGTGGGAAGCGATCTCCGACTGCTTGCTATAGTTAGCGGGAAACTATCGTCATAGAATGAGGAGGGGAGGTGGGCCCAATAGTTATACCGGTGATGGCTGAGAGCTGGGGTTCTTGACGCTCCCAATACCTATTCCGTGCCATAAATACGGTAGGCGAGACTGCCATTTTACTAAGTTTGACTTATATAAAAAAATCTTGGTGTAAATCCTATCTGCGGTGACGAATATCAATTAGATTTTCACACCAATTGCCGATAAATGAAGAAACACACAGTGGCTAGTTAAAGTTAACTTGGAAGGCAGAAACCGACAAATACTGGTAATTTCTTTGTGTGTGAAGAACGTATTTTTGTACTGAGATGTGCCATTAGCAATGTCTAACCAATAACATTAATATTGTTCCGAGATCAGTCAGTATATCACTGTACAATTTGTACGTTGCTAGCACAAGAACGAAAAAAGCAACATTTACGCTACCAAACAATTGTCATACGACGAGTTTAGTTTCTGGCCTACAAAAACAAACTGTTTAATGGCAAAAAATGGCTCTGAGCACTATGGGACTCAACTGCTGTGGTCATCAGTCCCCTAGAACTTAGAACTACTTAAACCTAACTAACCTAAGGACATCACACACATCCATGCCCGAGGCAGGATTCGAACCTGCGACCGCAGCAGTCGCACGGTTCCGGACTGCGCGCCTAGAACCGCGAGACCACCGCGGCCGGCAACTGTTTAATGCGTAACACACTCATAATTAACTGATGTCATGTTTAAGTGTGTGGGCTCTTCAGTAAGTGGTTTAGTGCCTTATTATCAGTATGAAGATCTCGGGTTCAAATGACAGTCAGTTCCAGTTTTTTTTTAATCCTTCTCCTCTGGTAGTGATTCGTTATTGTGAAAAATTTTATTGGCAGAAGATCTTTCCAGCGTGACACCGTTTAGTCAGAGCAGTACAACACTATGAAAATTATTGGTCTAACTTTTGAGCATTTAAGTGTATCCACTATAATCAAAAATTTACAAGTCGGGCAGAACCTTTCTTTCCATCCCCAACACATTTTCCCCTTCTAAGAACGTTTAGGTTATTGTAAACACTAACATTTTCTTTTACACGCAATCAGTAGTATATAATTCATTCATTATTTTAAATTGCCTGTACAACTATTATTTATTCAGTTACGTCTCTAAAAAGAAATTTCAACTGAAATTGGATTGTTCACTTAAACAATCATCTTCCATACATCAAAACAGTGCTCCTGTGTTTATACTTCACTGTCCTCCATAGATGATTAGGTTAGTGTATTTGCATCTAATTTATTTTCAGTGAACAAACACATTCAGCATTCTCACTCCATGAGCCATGCTGGACTGAAATACCAAGTGATAACTGATGTCTCCTGTGGACACTCAGGTTTTGAAATAATGTCAACCCATACTTACAACTTATTCAACCATTAAATCAGTGGTTCTGCGAGTATAAATATTGCATCATATGTGAAACATGGTGCACCGTTCACACTTCGATGCAAGGTAATTGTTGTAGGATGTGGCAAAGAAGTATCAAATGTAGCCCTGGCGTAATCATATGTTCTTGTAGAATAATAGCTAGCTGTTAATGCAAAAGATCTCAAAACTGAGCCACATTTTTTTAAAGAACGACAGAACCCGTAATCTTCGCAACAGACGTGATAACAACTCTCCATTTACACATGATACAACTTTAAGCACCGAAACATTCGCTTCATCTATGTAGTTATTCTACAAGGCCGTTATGGAATCATTCAAATTACTATCGCGCTACTTGAGGCGACAGCTTACCCGCAGAAAGAAGTTGATTTTCTTCTTGTGTTGCATATCTACTTCACACACAGTGTGTCATATGATATGAACAACAGTGTTATGAGGTAGTTTGTCTAGTTTGAGGAGAATATCTTTTTGCAACTAAAGAACACGAACAGTTGCGTAAAATAAGAAAATTGGTGTAAGACATCAAGTTTTTGGTGCACAGAAGTTTACCCCTACCTTCTAGAGAAGCGGTTCCCGAGACGTAGAAAAATCTTCCAAGTAATAGTTATCACAGAACAAAACATTGATCGCAGGCGCGGTAGCTCAACGCGTTCAGTCAGGGAGATAGCCATCGTCCGTAGTAAAAAATAGTCAAGATATCAGCGATAGATTTTGCGAGACGTCATTCGGCGTCTGCACAGGACTGCTCCCACGCATAAGAAAGACAACGAAGAAGGGGAAAAAAGAAAGGAAAAGAAGTGGTCATCGTATCTGGCTTCTGTGCGGAAGACCCGGGTTCGATTCCTGTTACTGCCAGGGATTTGTTCTTGGTGTGAGGACTGGAATTGGGGGGGGGGGGGGGGGGGAGACGACTCGGCATCATTAGGTCTGTTCAGGAGCTACTTGACTGAGAAGTAGCGGAACCAAGGCAGGGAAAGCTGACGTCGAGTGGGAGAACGGTCCGACCCCCTGCCTCCCCATACCACACCCAAATGACGCCATTGGCAGAGGATGATGTGGCAGTCGCTCACGGTTGGCCCGTGTGGGCCAGAACGCGAAACTTTACTCTTTTTACAAATTCATACAATGCACACACCAAAAAGAATTCATATATTGACAATATTAAATGAATGGATTGTTGTCTGCTCACAACATTAACTATCTGGATTATCTGAAACGTAAACATTGGAGTAAATTACACTAGCATGGAAAACAGCCGTGACAACGGTTGCAACAGCAAAGGAAAGTACGTCAGAACATCGAATTTTGTCAAATAGGTATCATATACTGAAACATTATACTCATTTATAAAACATTAGCGCAACTTACATTCTGCATATATGACGCAAATGATATAAACATGTAAGGCACTTCAATGTATGTGATGTGAACTCGTGACAGAAGTTAGATCAGTATCAACTTCGGGGAAATGCTCTGAACATATTGTGCTGTATTTTCTCACAATACCTTGATCCACCAACTTTTTCTTGTATTGTCCTACGTGAGCTTTATTTTAAGCATAAAAGTTGGAATCTAGAGAACTAAACGAAACGGAGAGCCCATATTTAAACCAAAAGTATTAGTGTAGCTAAAGCATTTAGCTGTAGAAAGTAAGTCGGCCGGTGTGGCCGAGCGGTTCTAGGCGCTACAGTCTGGAACCGCGCGACCGCTACGGTCGCAGGTTCGAATCCTGCCTCGGACATGGATGTGTGTGATGTCCTTAGGTTAGTTAGGTTTAAGTAGTTCTAAGGGACTGATGACCTCAGATGTTAAGTCCCATAGTGCTCAGAGCCATTTGTAGAAAGTAACCTGATTTTTCGCTTGTGTGTCTAAGCCGGTTACTCGCATCCGGATAACTTCCCAGTCACTAGATTTCGACCTAGATAGAGATTTATGTCGATTGTAATACACACTCCCCGTGCTAAGACGTCTTACCTGTTTCTCGATGTACATTCCATGGCTGGCTATATATACTGATCAGTCAGAACACAAGACCACCGACCAACTACTGAAATAAACCCGTCGAGGCGATAGGAGCGACACCTGGCGAGGAATGACTACTATAGTCCGTGAGACGAGTGATTGGTACTGACAGTTCCGGCGGGCAGACGGCGCTGTTGCCGAACGTGGGCTCACAGCACGCGGCGCCCTGTCTGCTACACGCATTCTCTAGCAGCAGAAATAAAAGCGAGACAAAATACAAGTCGTATTGGTACGCGTGAATTTATTTAAAGTTGATGCTTGAAATATATTAACTCGAAAACTGATAAGAGCTATTTAGTACAAGTATCTAAGATGCTGAAACATAATAAAGTTATTTGTTAAACTTCACAACTGAAATGAAAACTATTTTCGCAAGTTGTTGAACATTAGCAGTTTTGGTTTCCATTGTTAAGTATTAGCATTATTAATTTGTTCTACTACAAGCTACAGAATAATTGGTCAGTGTATTAAGAGTTATAATCTGAAGAAAGTACTCACAATACTCCCTCCTTACATTCCTGAATACGTTGTAGTAACTGTAATGGAAAAACACCACTCACATCACTGTCAGAATCTGATTTGACATTGTCTTCCTCAGCACTACTCGAACTATCACTGCTCTCTCCCAGATGTATAATTAAATTTTCGATGCATTCTTCCACAACCCCTTCGGTTTTGGCCGCCTCTCTGATGGCACTTGCAGTGCTGTTTACAATTTTAGCCCACGTCTCGCTTGTCACTTTATTGATAGCTGCTGGAAGGAGAGTTTCCACTTGAGAGATCTGAATTTTTTATTGTTTGCAGCAATGTAATTTTTTATCTGCGCCCACACTCCTTCAATTGCATTGAAGTGACAGTGGTATGGAGGAAGCCGAACGATTTCATGCCCGTGCCTTTTAGCAATCTCGTCAATTACATATGTAGGAAATTGGGGTTTCTTTTGTCTCACAATTTCGCGCAGTTCCGCCTTCCTTAAATCTTCTCTGAAATCTACTTTTCGCCGTTTCAACCACTGAATGATATCGTCTTTTTTTGTTGCCAAGGTTGGTGCCTTATCGTGAACAACGGAATGATAAGGCGCATTGTCCATAACAATCACTGATGGACTTGTCAGATTCGTCATAAGCGATGTCTCGAACCATTCTTGAAATACTACACTGTTAATTTCTTCATGGCAATCTCCCGTCTTTTTTGACCGAAACATTTTCAAGCAGTTTGGCACAAAACCTTTCGATGTTCCTGCATGTAAGACAATAATACGCCCTCCTTTGCCAACAGGCACTGCCATTGTCCCCCCAGGCGTTCCATCATTCCAGCCTGTACTTAAAGAATGGCTGGCATTGACCCAAGTTTCATCTAACCACACTATACTTTCGAATTCCACACCCATGATCCTGCGCAGAAATCTGCACCGCCATGCAACTACATCTGTCCTTTCCATTAATATTTTGCGTCCGTTAAACAGTGAATAGCTGAAGCCTATGTCTTCCAACACTGTACGCAATGAAAATTTGCTCCCTTTGAAAAGATCGTCTTTCTGAATCGACACCTGTAATTTAGATAGAGTGGGATGTTCCCTTCTCTTATAATAGCTGTTTATATGACGACGAATAGCGTCTTTCTGAAAATCGTCCAAAGCTGTCACCTGCTTATTTCTCGGTCGCTTCTTTCCTGGTGTGTGCAGCTTTGTTGTGCCACTCTCGTCACAATCTACACTATACTGTTCTTTCCCTATCTTTACAACAGTGTTCTTACTTATTTTCAATGCTGCTGCAGTTCTCTTCACAACCTGAACAACAGGAATTAAGGGCCCCATCTTTGTCCTTTTCTTTCTCAAAGTAATCCCTCACAGAGCACACGAATTCACGGGCCTGGGTGTGTAGCACACTTTTCTTCCTCCGTTTCACTTCTTGTGTTGGGCTGGTACTACCCGCCGCACTAGACATTGTTTACAACGAAACATAAACAAAGAAACACTAAAAACAACAAAAACAAAATAAACTGCGAATTCAACTTCAGACGAACGACCGGCACCGCCTGCACGCGAGACACTGGTAAGTTTCATAAGCGCGCGCGACCGGGTTTCAGAGCGGCAACGTGGCCCTTGCTACCCGCTCAAAGTCAGGCCGTCATTGGCTGCCTGCCTGCGGTCGCTAGGCAACGGAAAGACGCTACCGAGCTGTCAATACCAAAGACTCGTCTCCCAGACTATAGTCAGACACACGTGCTGTGTATATTGTGTCAGTGAGCGTGCTGACCGTGTGTAGAATGGGCAAGGCGCGCGATATGTTTGTTAGACCCACGGCAGATGGTGATGGCCCATAGAATCGGCACGAGCATTTCGGAAACTGGACGGCTTGTCGGGTGTTCGCGGAGGGCTGTGGTGTCTTCACACGAGGCGAAACCAAGGTGAAACAACGTCCGGGCTTTGTGGGTTTGGGCGGGCACCACTCATTACAGATGTCGGACGTCGTAGGCTGGGCAGACTAGTAAAACAGGACAGGCGGCGAACTGGCGGAACTAACATCAGGCTTTAATTCTGTGCAGAGTACAAGTGCGTGTGAACACACAGTGCACCGAACACTCCTAACGACGGGTCTTCGCAATCTACGACCTATGCATGTGCCAATGTTAACACCACGAATCGGCAAATACGGATGGAACCGGCACGTGACCATAGGCACTGGATGTTGGCGCAGTGGCAGAGCGTTGCATGGCCTGATGAATCCCGATACCTTCTTCACCCCATGCCGATGGGAGGACGCACTTGCTGTGCGGAACGGAGACAAGCTGGCAACGGCACCATTATGCTCTGGTGAAATTCACGTGAGCATCCATGGGTCAATTGGAGCTCGTGCATGTCGCCATGATGTCCAAGGAGTGTTGTACACCGGTTGCAGACCACCTTCATTCGTTCATTACGATCATGTTTCCCGACGGCAGTGCCATTTTTCAACACGATAATGCGACATATCTCAAGGCCAGGAGTATTATGGACTTCTTCGAGGAACACAGTGGTGAATTCTAATTGATGTGCTGGCTCCCTCAATTCGCCAGATATATACACAATCTAACAATGTGCAGATGTGGTTCCAACTCCCTCCAGTGACCTACCAAGGCCTCATTGCTTCCAAGCCATAATGTTCTGGCTGGTCAGTGTATTTCGGAGCTTTCTTCGTCGTGTTTTATGCAGCTCTGTATACAGAGTGGATTTGAGGGCGACAGTTTTCCTGTGTGTGTGTGTGTGTGTGTGTGTGTGTGTGTGTGTGTGTGTGTGTGTGTGTGTGTGTGTGTGTGTGTGTGTGTGTGTTTTAGCGCTCGCGGGGTGGGGGGGGGGAGAGTAAATGAAGGGATTTTGTTACGACTGCTTCTGTAAGTTACTTTTAAAATCTTGGCTTCCGAATGTGTTTATTTTGTACGCAATCTGATTTAGCTCTCTGCATATAGACCTGATCAGAGGTCCTCTGACGATCGCCTACCTTAATAGTCACCCATGTGGATTGCACAAGTATTCTGCTAGCCTAGTGACAACTGCTTCCTTTGTGTAGTTCAAGAGGAATCCTACATTTCTCCACCCCATAATGTCTGTTCAGACATCAGCAGTCAGCACAGGCACAGAAGCAAGCTCATAGTAAAGTCATAGTTAAACCATAATTTTTGATGCTTACGAAGTCTACTATATCCTTTCCAGCGTTATTTTTGTTGCGACTATTTCTTAAAACTCGTCTTTCGAAGCGTTGAAATACCCGTTTTGATGCTGCTGTGAGGGTACAAGACTGTGTATCGTGCCAGCATTGTCGTATGCCACAAAAGCTCAACAAGTTTCTCAATGATACGGCCGCACGACAGCAGTGCGAATATGCAATCTATTCAGGTTCACAGAAGCAGTGATTTGTGAGGAAGCGCAGGGCTATTGAAACCGCCCGCAGTGCCTTCTACCAGCAATCCTTGGCTCAGAGGAGCAGTTAATGAGCCTCGTTTGGCTTGTTGGAGAATCGCCCGGTAGGAAAGTCTCCACTCACCGCTCAGTGCCATTGGGTTGACAGAAGATACTGTGCTTCGCCTGAGCCTTGAGTGAAGTGAAATGCCTCGAGTGCACGGGAACTGTATTCTCAAATAAGGAAAGGAGGTAGTTGAATCCTTTACTTCGACAAACTTATCTGTTACATCATTATAACTTTTTCCTACGCACACTCTTTTCTTCGTATTCTATTCTGATCTAGTGAACGCAACGAGTTTATTACTAAAAATTGCAGGACTTTGATTTAAGTCACTTGTACTTACATCCCGTACACAATGCTTTTGTCGTTCTTGTATTAGGGAGAAAAAAACTGATTTGTGATGACTGCTCTTACTCGTATATGATATTCACAGCTTTTGTGTAACAGGTTGGTCGCTATATCTGTTCAAATTATATTGCATGTTTCTTATTTTATTGATATCACCTAAACAGATTTGGGCCTTCGAAGTCCCTCGCACATCAGACTGTGGCTTTACATACGCAGTACTTTTTAATTACGTTATTTAATGACGATTTTAATATGATAACATAGTGATAAACTGGCAGAGATATAATTACAAGTGATGTAAAACAAGATTTTGATATATCTAAAGACATTGTGAATAACAGTACTGTCTGCAAAGTAATAGCGTTAATAGCAGCGGTGTTGTCCTTTTCCTGGGTGTACAAAAGTTACATTTTCTGACATGACGAGTTTTATGGGAGACAAGTTACGTAGGTTGGAAAATCAGGAAATCAGTTAGTAAAGAAGGATATTTAGCTAAAGTGGGGACAGGCATTCGTACAGGGCAAAGACAGACATTATTGTTGTTTCAGAAGCTGTGTCACTAACTGTCTTTTAGAACTGGAAATGTGATACAGTACTCTGGTATAGTGAGGGAATTAGGGAGATCATTCTAGAGTCGGGTTCATTCCATTGAAAAGGATTTACAATTAGAAAAGGCGCTTGAGTGATGGAATGTGGCAGGTGAGTCATGTACACAAGAGAAATAAACGAACAGACCCGCATAATTACAGACCAATATCTTTAAACATCGGTCTGCTGCAAAATTCTTGAAGACCTTCTGAGTTCGAATATAGTAAATTTCCTTGAGACAGTAAAGCATCGTCCACACTTCGGCTCGTATTCGGACTGCATCGCGCGAAACTCAACTTGCCCTTTTCTCACATGATATCGTATTAACCAAGGAGGAGGGTAACACGTAGATTCCGTAATTCCAGATTTCCGGAAAGCATTTGACACGGTGCCCCACTGCAGATTATTGAAAAATGTCCAGCATACTGTTTAGGGTCCGAGATATGTGACTCGAAGACTTTCCAAGTAATAGAACCCAGTACGTGGTCCTCGACGGCGAATGTTTATCAGAGACAAAAGTGTCGTCAGGAGTGCCTCGGGGAAGTGCGATATACGATGTGTTCAATCGACCCCACCCCCATCTTCCGCGTACTCAGAATAGTTTTAGAGAGTTTATCAGTAAGTTTTGTTGCATGTAAATTATTTATTTCACTCGTCCGAACAATAACAGTACCTAAAGGCCAGCCTTACTGCCCTCCTTTGCAGTACCTTAGTGGAAGTGGTTTGCGACAGCAGACAAAAGCTGGACTGCTACGTCTGCCTCCCAGTCCTACTGAAACCTGCAAGGATTGCTTTTCTCAGCTATCAACTTTTTTTTTCCGCGCTGCAGCATTTGCGATATTTCGCCGTCCACATTTCAAATTTTATACAGACGTACAGTGGTTACTACACTGTGGTGTAGGTTTGCTTGCCTGGCTGCAAGAACTGCATTGTGCCGGCTGACGTGTTTCTTGGCACAGCCTGGCCACGGGCGGAAGCTATGCCTTATGGCTTATTACAACCGCTCCGCTCAGTACGATGACCAGCTGGCCCCGTTATGCCAGCTGCGCGCATCGCTCTTTCGCGTGTGTGCGTCTTTTTTGTCCCCACAGTCATATGCAGACGCCATTGCTGTTGATGACATGTGCCCTGATGCTCTTCCTTTAGACGTTTGACATTCCTGAGAGTCATATAGAGCGACAGTGTACCATAAACACTTATTAAACTGGTGTTAGATACGTAGTTATTGAAATAAGACAGTCAGAAGTCTTTCATTACATAGCATACGTTAATCTCATGTGGTAAGTATCATATGAAGGGAAAAATAACATCCACCGTTTGAGTAAGACGAAAACTCGTTGCTAGTGGAATTAGTAACCACTGAATGATATCGTCTTTTTTTGTTGCCAAGGTTGGTGCCTTATCGTGAACAACGGAATGATAAGGCGCATTGTCCATAACAATCACTGATTTCCCAAATGTTCATGTGCAATAAACTGTGACTTCGAAATTAAAATTTAAAAACTTAGCACCTTTAGGCTGGTACGAAGAATTGCCAGTAATGTTGGAACAAATGAACGTCTGTGACCACCGTTGCCATCGAATAAACTGTTAAGTCTGCAATCGTCCGCTTACAACGTCTTAGCGTATCGCGTTCAGTAATCATAATTTTGGGCGCCTATTCTGCTTCTGCTAAATTTAGATATAAATGCGATCATTCATATACTGCTACAACTGACAAAACGTTCGGGAAAATTCCAGCTACTCTGAAAGCTAACTAAATGCATGTCGTAAAAACACCATTCCCAATTCATTATGAGAAGCGGCCATCTGGTGTTAAAACACACTGTGATGTATATAAGCCTGTATCAAGAGTTGCCCTGTAATTGAATGCTTGTTATGTGAAGTTAGCCACACTCAGACGCTTAAACGAGGTGTAGAAGAAACGAATTAAATGAATATCACAGCTCAAACACCCAAAACCTCGTTTACACCTCACGCCATGCATGATTTAAAGTACATACGAGGGTACCCCTACGCCAATTTCCGCAGTTGTGCATTTGAGGCGAATGGGTTCTCCCACGCTTCACCGACGCTAGTCCCATGCGAAATGACGTTCTTGTTTTACCTGAGCTCCTTATACGAAAAGCTGCGGAAGCCGAAGGCGAACACAGCTTCTGTGCCGTAGGGAAAGGGGAAGAACACACTGTAACCATACGTAGGTTATGCTCAAGCTTAAGACCATGTCATCGTAAATGTAAGTGGCAGGAATGGTAGTTGAGAGTGTGTCTCATCGAAAGTATATATAATGACTTAATCTAAATGAAGGAAATACTCGCACCATGCATATGCTCTTTGACAGACGTGGTTAGGGGACTTGTGAAATTTTCCGAAGACATTTAAACCTTCGAAAATTCTGTTCAAAGAGCTCATATCTATTATTAAATACGACGTGAAATTATATTGAGAGCTTGGGCAGAAAAGCTTATCACTAGGTGACATTCTGGACTTAATGTTGCTTGTTTATCATTTCGCATACCCTGATGATGACTAGCACAGTTGTAAATTTTCTGTGTAATTCAGATAGTACTTGTAGAGGAGGATTTAATCGTCTCTGGGGTTAGTGGCCATGAAATTTTAGTATCCCATTTACCTAGCAAGAAACTTGTCCACCTTTGTTTCATTTTCTGAGTCATTCGCCTCGTGCATTGCTGTTTTAATCAGAAAGGCTACAGTTTCGCAGTTATGACGTTTACTGGCAAGGTTCGATCTTGATACCATCGCTTTCTCGTCATTTATCGTGTGTCATTAGCAAAGCCAAACGATTTTTTAGTTTATTTTAATATGTACCCATCTACTGTCTCAAAAACACTCAATCTGGTTTTTAGTTACACCCACTGTTGATGCGATATGTCTGCACGGTGTGTTACTGGCGGTAATATTAGTAATTCGCGTCGTCGTTCACAGACGTGGGAAACTTGATATTTGTAAACACTAGTAGGAAAAATAACGTGGTCTTGGACACGCTAAAATCAGCGAAATGTGAAAAGAGCATACTGCTGCAACACGTCCAGTTGTATAATTAAAGTTTCTTCTGAAAAAAGGAGAATGAGCCAAGAATGCAATCATCCATAGAAAAAAATGCCACACTATATTAATAAAATGAGACAACCAAGCAAAATCCATCTCAGCATGGTGAATGAAACCCTTAGACTTGTTGGAAATGTTCTGGGAAAGTGCAGTGCTTCTGTGAAGAAAATGAAAATTGCATACAATACGCTAGTGCGGTCGGTGTTAGAGTTTTGTTCCAACGGTTGGAATGCTTATCAATTACGCCTGGCAGCAGATGTCGAATTCAGAGACGCGCGATAACAACAGACCAGTATAGCCAACACGAAAGCATAACAGGAATCTCGGGGATCTTAAATAGAAATCCTTGAAACAAAGGCAAAATAGTGCTCGATGTACCTTGGTAGGAAAACTGCATCTGTGCTCGAGGAAGACAATACGATAGTACTGTCTCCATTATGTAGGGATCATGAAAAAGTAAAAATTAAGACGCTTCTGTAGGATTACACACTGAGGCGGCAGAAGTCATGGGATAGCGATAGGCACATGTACAGATAGCGGTTGTATCGCTTACACAAGTTTTAAAAGGACAGTGCATTGACGAAGCTATCATTTGTGCTCAAGTGATTCATGTGAAAAGTTTACCGACGTGATTATTGCCGCTCGACGGGAACTCACAACTTTGAACGCAAATGGTAGTTGGAGCTAGACGCAAGGGGCTTTTCATCTCTGAAATCGTTACGGAATTCAGTATTCCGCTATCGACAGTGTCTAGAGTGTGCTCAGAATACCAAATTTCAGGCATTACTTCTCACCACGGACAACGCAGTGCGCGCGGCCTTCACTCGAAGACCGAGAGCAGCGGCGTTTGCGTAAAGTTGTCAATGTTAACAGGCAAACAACACTGCGTGAAATAACCGTAGAAATCAATGTGGGACGTACCCGACGAAAGTATCCGTTAGGACAGTGCGACGAAATGTGGCGTTAATGGACTGCGGCAGCAGACGACTGACGCGAGTGCCTTTGTTTAATAGCACGACATCGCCTACGGGGCGTTTCTTGGGCTCGTGTCATGTCGGTTGGACGCTAGACGTCTGGGGAACCGTGGCCTGGTCAGATGAGTCCGGGTTAGAATGTGGCGTAGTCTGTGCTAAGCCGTGGACCGAAGTTGTCAACAAGTGACTGTACAAGCTGGTGGTGGCTCCATAGTGATGTGGGCTGCTTTTTACTTGGAATGGGCTGGGTCATTGACTGAAAATGGTTATGTTCGGCTACTTGGAGACCATTTGCAGCCATTCGTGGCTTCATGTTCCCAAATAACGATGGACTTTTTATGGGTGACAATACACCATGTCATCGGGACACAGTTGTTAGCGATTTGTCTGAAGAACATTGTGGACAATTCGAGCGAATGATTTGGCCACCCAAATCGTCCGACATAAATCCCGTCTAACGTTTATGGGACATAATCGGGAGGTCAGTTCATGCCTAAAATCATGCACCGGCAACACTTGCAATTATGGACGTCTATAGTGGCAGCATGGATTAATATTTGTGCAGGGGATTCCAACGACCTAAGTCCACGCCACGGCGGATCGCTGCACTACGCCGGGAAGGAGTTTCGACATGATATTAGGAGTTATCCTCTGACTTTATTCATCACAGTGTGAACGGTCTTTTTGCGTCACTCCGTGTACGGATGGAATGAGACAGAGAATATCAAATACTGATGCGAAATATTGTCAGTCGCGCACTGCAGAATATGTACACTGATAAGGCCAAAAGATAATGACGGCCGCCCACCACTAGACTGAATGCTGGTTGTTGGCGTAGAGGGCTTGTGATGTGCTCAGGAAAGTGTATAAGCCAAGCAGAAACGAATGTGGGTAATCATTGTACCGACGATTCGTCGTACCGGAACCCAGTAGAACAGACCTGGGACGCTATCGAATGTCAGCTCCGCGCCCACAAACCACCAGCCCATGATTTACGTAAATTATGCAACCTGCACGTAGACGTCTCGTGTCGCGTACCTCCTGAAACCTATCAAGGACTCGTCAAATCCAAGGCACACAGAACCACTGCTGAATTGAGTTCCGAAGGTAGACCGTAACGTTATTCAGTAAGCGGTCATAATGTTCCGGCTCATTCGTACACGTAGATGGATGTTTCCCATACTGCATACGTGAAAAGATGATTTTTTTCAGAATATATGTGTTGTAGGAAATCAACTGTCTTATTTAAAAGTCAAAATTGCCTTTTCTATATAACTTGTGAAGCATGTATAGAGCAAATTGATTCGGTGAACTCTGTGCACAGTCGCCCTAGAGATTTGGAGCTCCTATAAGGCCTTCCAAAAAGGTAAGGATCGTGAATTATACCCGTATTCAATGTCAAGATTCACTTGTCCCAGATTGACCAGAACCACACTTCACATTCACACTGTCTTTCTGCGTAAAGGTGTTGCACAACTGATATATTAACTTGTGGAGGAGATCCATTCCATATCTATATTAACTTGTGGAGGGGGTGTGTTCCATATCTGTATTAACCTGTGGAGGAGATTTAGTCCATATCTAGTTCCTTTGCACCAACATGTTAACGTTTGGTCAGAATGAACCATTCAGCATACTGCGCTTTATCTTAAACGTACGTCATCCCTGTCCACTCTTGATATTACCTGGAACATACACAAACGTATCTGTTTGTCAGTCACGTATGTCAAAAACCGTCCATATATACAGCGTACGACGGGACTTGACGGCATGGCCTCCTTCGATTTTCTTCGTATTTATAGCATGTGATGGTCGTTGATTGGACATTAGTTTCGCAAAGCAGTACGATGCACTTTTCAAGACCACTCGAAGTAAAATCATCTCTGAAGATGTCCTTGCGCTGATTTGAATTCTGTAGACATTATTAAAAATTGAAATATTAATTGGCAAAGATTGAATCATGATTTCGGTTATCACTTCCTACAACCTGTCGAGTCAGGGTACATAAGCAGACTGAAGCGACGATCCAAAATTTGTACCAAGGCCGAGAGCAGGTATAAATTGTCCTTCTTACTGGGCCACGCGAAATTACGTCAACAGTGGCCGAGACCGCAACGGCGAGAGGTTCGGCTCGCTGTGGGGTCTCTCTCGGTTCCGCAATGGCTAACTCGTGTGACTTGAAGCCACGCGTTGTCGTTCAAAAATGTTATTCTTTATTATATAATCATGATTTCATTATTTGGTAACTAACATCTCCGTTTGACAATGTAGAATTCTAATAAAAGTTAATCAAAGGCGCTAGTCTGGAGGTCCGGATAAACATTGAGGACTCCGCACTACGGTACCGTAGCAAGCTGCTAGAGCAGCCGAAACAAAATGGCTCAACCTGTTGCTAAATTGTTTATATATTGTCTGTGCTCGACTAGAAGAGTGATACGGTATTATGGTGCGGGGACTTCAGTTTGTACCATGACTGCAGACAGGTGCAGGGGTCGGACAAAAATGTGGAAGCACCGCGTGAGATGCTTGCTTGAACGTAAGTGCAGATATTAGCCAATCCTGCGGGTTGCGCTTTTGTCCGTGACCACGAGCGGCACCAGTACAGTGTCCTCAATACATTGCAGGTGTCAGTCGTTGTCAGAACAATGTTCTGTGTAGTTGTGAATGCATTATGTCGGAACTAAGTGAATTCGAAAGTGGGCGAATTGATGGTGCTCGTGTGGTACGTGCTTCCGTAACCAAGGAAGTCGGAAGTCTTTTGTGATTCAAGGGGGCATTGGAAAAACATCATCTCCTAAGTCACAGCGCGAATCGAAGTGCATGTTGAGTAATCGTGACAGACATCCATTGAAGAGTATTGTGACGAAAATAAGAGGACGACGCCTGCAAACGTTACTGCATAAATAAATGTCGCACTCGCGCAGCCTGTCAGCATCAAAACAACACTAAGGGAGCTCCAGAAGCTGAGAATTTCAGGACGAGCTGGAATTCTAAAATCGCTCATCAGTGACGCAAATACCAGTAACAGGAAATCGTGGTACCGAAGGCATAAAACCTGGACTATGGAACATTGGAAGAAATTCATTTGGTTGGATTAATCTTGTTGGACACAATTTCTAGCTTTCGGCCGCGTTTACGCTCAAAGAGTGAAAATTCGTGGGGTTTTAGTGAATACTTGGCAGCCATATCTTGGTGTTACATGGGTCCCAACATTCCTCTGCGAGGTCGCGTTAGTGCCAATGTAACCATTTTGGCTGATCAGGACCATCCCATGGCACAATGATGATGATGATTGGTTCGTGGGGCGCTCAACTGCGCGGACATCAGCGCCCGTACAAAGTCCAAATTTTTACGCAGTCTAATTTTTTTCACAGTCCAATCTAGCCACTGTCACGGATAATGATGATGATAATAATACAAACACCCAGTCCCCGGGCAGAGAAAATCCCAAACCGGACCGGAAATCGAACCCGGGCCCCGTGATCCAGAGGCAGCAACGGTAGCCTCTAGACCCCATGGCACAATGTTTGTTCCCCAGTTCCAGTGGTGATACAGACGACAGAATCCCTGTTCAAACAGCTCGTGTCGTCCAGGACTAGTTGTGTGAGCGTGTGGATGAATTGTCGCATTTGACCTGCCTTGGCCTGTCACCAGATCTCAATATTATTGAGCATTTGTGGTCTACGTTGGATTGATTTGATTTGATTTGATTTTAACAGGGAAGCTAAAACAGATTGCGTATAATCCGCCACTGCCCGCACCGAAACTAAGTTTATTGTGCGGTATCGCTCCCTGTATATCTAGTAAAGCCAACCAGTGCTCTTAAATAGTGCAACGAGTCCCTCTACTAGTTTTTTGTTAGACACAATAACTTCAGATTCCGATGTCCCGAAGATTCTGTAGGTTTACTTTGGAGAGACGGGTGTGTGATCTCTATCCTCCTCCATCATCCTTAGCTCAACTTGCCACTATTTTTCTGAAAAACGGATGTAAGATTACCGTGAAAACCACACAAATCTGTATTTATCCACTGCGAGACGTTTGGAAGCTGTTTTGAATGCCATCGTGTTTCCTACACCGTGTTAAGCATAGTAACGCGTTGTATTTTTGGT
Source organism: Schistocerca nitens (assembly GCF_023898315.1). NCBI lineage: Eukaryota > Metazoa > Arthropoda > Insecta > Orthoptera > Acrididae > Schistocerca > Schistocerca nitens. The sequence continues at coordinate 503,210,585 of NC_064618.1, forward strand.
GTTTCCATATTTTTGACCACCCTCTGTACCTGGAAACAAAATATTAAATGCGTAACTTTATTTTTTCGAGTTAATAATTCAGACCCATCGTACGGATGCAAGGTTTGACAAAAACGAGTGGTAGCTTACTACGGAATTATTTGTCGTGCCGTATTAGTGCTAGTCTGTTCTTGACTTCAAGCTGTGTTATTATGCGAGATAATTTTCATCAGAATTGATCGACGGCAATGGACAAGCAGTTTATGTATTAGGTACGCTACTTCCTGTCTGCACAATTCTTTCTCGCGCTTCTAGAGCCGATTTTTAGGGGTTGTGTGAAGACACTCTTTCCGGTTCCCAGACGGAGGAAAGCGGCGATTGAGAAGTATCACGGTTTATGAATAATCTCCTCTCTCTCGCGATACATTTTACATGGAGCCCTTCGGGACTGGTCCTATCCAGTTGTTTGATCATACTTCAAGGATTAGAAGGTCACTGTCCGGACATCGTTTCTGAAGAAGTGCGATGTAATTTTCAGAAGCACTTGAAAAAATACTCTGAAAACTTCAGAGCGCCGTTAAGTGTAAAAAAATTAGAGACTTTTAACACGGCCTCCCGTTGAGTTCTAGTCTTCTTGCTGGTTTATTTCTTGCCAGATGCAACCTTTTTAATTTGCATAGTATATTAATCATCAAATTGAAATGTTAATTAACAGATATTGAATCCTAATCCATAAAATCATAAATATTTTAAGAATGTGCGCGCATTGTACCGATTTCAACCAAACGTGGTATACATACCACGTACTGTCTGGAAGGAACGCTGCGGATGTAAAAACCACCTACAAATCAAAGGAGCGGGGGTGAGAAAGTAGTACAGCCGACGACGCGCGAATACTCAGACTTCGTTCATCCACTATAGAGAACGAGAGTACTTAGTGACTTCTGACAGACTTTACACATAATTTGAGGCTTTTACGAAACTTTTCTAACAATCCCACAAAGCGATGAAAAGAAAAGTTATCGCTTACTATATTTACGCTGTTCATGTCGTTAAACTACCGCATAGGGCATGGCGTTTAATTGATTTTTTCTTGACAACTGAATGTATCCACGGCAAATTTTGCATATGCCAACTGAATGCACCTGTAAGATATATCATTCTACGACACATCATCCAGGAGATTTGACATCATGAAGATTGAGCTGCGTGAAAAGAAAACTGCAGGCGAAATTAGCTACAGATATAGGTGAAATATGTGTACAAGTACTCGTGAAATACGTTATTATCTGTGAAATATGTGGTCTGCGTACTTCAGCAAAACAGCGGCTAAAAAGCTGCTCCTAAACACATTGATCGATTTCATCCAAACTTGGTACACGGATTTACCTGGCAAGAGGTACTGTTGGTATGCACGCAGAGCGCACATTGGATTCCTTTCCCTCCTTGTTAGCCTTATTCCTAAAGAGCCTTATTGGACACCTAACGTGGAGCTCCAAATTATCAGTAATCCCACTCTGACTGCCCAGATCTTCTAGGGCGAGAAGTTTTGCCTGAAACGGCGCAAGTGACTGCGTCGCGTGACACAGACAGCGTCTGAAACCTGTTCGTCTGTCTAACTGTGGGGGAGGCTCTTCGACCGCTCGCAACCTCATCTCCGCCCGAACCACCCCCCCCCCCCCCCCCCGAAAGTCTTTCACTGCGGCGACCTCCAACTTGACCACGGGTGATGGATCGAACTCAGTGCGGGCAGTGCCTCGGGTGGCCACGGTAGCGACCGATTGGGGGAAATGTGGGACGTGCTGGACGCCCCTTGGATCCCCATGTCCAGTCCCCAACCTTGTTGTCCATTGGCACCAGCCTCAAACTGCAGGACCGAGGCCAGCGGCGCCTGGAGCTGTGAGCGAAGTATCGCCAACTCAGGTCGCATCTAAACGCACCACAGTCCTGTCCATACTAAAGACGGCAGAAATGTGGTGTAGATAGTTAAACTCGAAACTGTGCCTGATAAATATAGAAACACGCACGAAATTTAAGAGTTTAAATTAAAGGGCACACAGGAAATACAAACCAACCAGTATCCTTCGGTGCGCTGTTACTGTGAGGGAAGCTACCACTCAACTGAAGGTTCTAACAACTGTAACTAGCACTCCAAGAAAAACAGCGGTATTATGCATACACAGGTAATAATGACACACTACCTGTTTGTTTCGTGGATCCCTGGGTACTTAACCAAAAACCAGGGGCCGAGCCATCCGCTCACAGTTCATTGACTCTGTCTGCCCAACACTTTAGATAGCGAGCCTACCTGTTGGTAAAATTTTAGAATGTGTGTTACACAGCTTCCTTTGTCAGGTGGTATGGCGGACACGTCTCCAGGTAAGCAAGCGCGGACCCATTGTCGATCCCTGTGCTAAAAGTGTAGTGATTCTCTCTCCATGTAGACAGGTGTTCTCCGAAAGAAGTTGATAGCCTTCTGGGTGCAACTGAGAGCGCGGTAGTTTTTATTCGCGAGAACAGGCGCACACGAAGAGTGGCGCAGTTGCCGCCAGCTTGCTCAACGGCGCGGCGCGTGCCTGGGCAGAGCGGCGTGGCGGTCCAGTCCCGAGCGCCGGCTGGCCGCCACATCCGTTGCCTTAGGCCGCGTGACGCAACCTTGGAACAGCGGCCGCCTTATCTGCCCGCCCGCGGCACAGCCACCCACGTCCCGCGCCGCTGGCCACTTCTCTCTCAGCGCGCGCCGCTACTCGGGCCCACAAGTATACACCTACGCCAACAGAACCGCTGTGTGCCAGAGACCATACGCCTTCACACTGTTGTTGTCATACCAGAGTGAAAGCGAGTTACAACGGATGCGAAAATAAACGATGCCATTGTTTGTGAATTACGTTCGGTCTTTAGTTTCTCCCTGCGTATGCAATGCTGAGATGACATCGTCGGGTGACGCCGTCGACAACTTCCTATAATTATGTGCAACCGAATTTAAAATCTCGGTTTTCAGAGAAACTACACACACAGTAAACACTAGTGCCATCACAAACCAGAGATGACCGATGTTGGAAGGTACATTGGGACATGCCGTTTATATGAAGCCTGATCTTACTGACTTGTCTCTGTAGACTGTTGGTTGTCACCATCCGGCGCAACGTGTAATAGTACTTCGTACCTTCGTCCACAGGCCTATGTCATCTCAGACACTGAGAGGTTGTCAGCGAAGATAACCCATCTCGAAGTCACATTTCGTTAGAGTCGTTATAGTGGAAGACAGATTAGACGTACGTTGCTCTATCGACCAACTGCGCAACGATGTAACACCAAAGTCTACAGCCTTTTTGCCATACGGAGGGAGCATTTCGAACGGGATTGGCCTTATTTTGCGGATATATGATGATGTGAAGTATGGTTTTCGACCAGCGTCTAAAATCAGGATCCTTTCATGTTCCGTAAAGGATGATTTTGGTTTGCGTAAGGCAGGTGTCTACCATATGCCTTGCAGGTGAGGCACACCATGTACTCATCAGACCATCTGCACTGCGGACGACCGGTGTACTGAGCATAAGCGGTACACACGCTTACAGCAGCCGAGCAAATCCGTCGTTGTTGATCATAAGTCTTGGCAGCGGTCATCCTATGGAATATAAAAATTTGTAGATTTTGGCATGTACTTCCAGCTATTGGGATAGTGTTATCGGAAACAAGTGTTTGGTCGGAAGTGCCCCAGGGAATTGCGAGAGTACCGCTGTTGTTCTCTGTATACATAAATGATTTGGCGGTCGGGGTGGGCAGCAATCTGCGGTTGTTTGCAGATGATGCTTTGGTGTACGGTAAAGTGTCGAAGTTGAGCGACTGAAGGAAGGTAAACGATGACTTAGGCAAAATTTCTAGTTGGCGTGATGAATGACAGCTAGCTCCAAAAGTGGGAAATGTAAGTTAATGCGGATGAGTAGGAAAAATAAACCTGTGATGTTCAGATACAGCATTAGTGGTGTACTGCTTGACACAGTAACGTCGTTTAAATGTCTGGGCATAACCTTGCAAAATAATATGAAATGGAACGAGCATGTGACGACTGTTGTAGGGAAGGTGAACGGCCGACTTCGGTGTATTGGGAGAATTTTAGGGACCGCATATCGAAAGCTTTGCGGTCTATTCTTGCATACTGCTCGAGTGTTCGGGTTCCGCACCAGGTCGGATTGGAGGAGGACATAGAAGTAATTGAGAGGCGGCCTGCTTGATTTTTTACCGTTAAGTTCTAACAGCACGTAAGTGTTACGGAGAAGCTTCGGAATCTTGAATGGTAATCCGAGGGAAGCCGACGTTCTTATCGAAGAACACTATTGATAAAATGTAGAGAACGGGCATTTGAAGCTGACTGACGAACGATTCTAATGCTACCAACATACGTTTCGCGTAAGGACTACGAAGATTATATACGAGAAATTAGGGCTCATCCGGAGGCATATTGACAGTCGTTTTTCCCCTCGTTCTGTTTTCCAGTGGAACAGGCAAGGAAATGACTGGTAGTGGTACAGGGCACCCTTCGCCGCGCACTGTACGGTGGTTTGCGGAGTATCTACGTAAATGTAGAATGAAGCTGTTGAAATTAAAATAACAAGTAACCGTATGAATAGAGGTGGTGGCTTTTGTTGATTGCGTGTTTTCCTGTAGAAATATCGGCGGTTGTCAAGGACGTGACCCCACTACATTGTCGTTAGTTATTTGAATGTTCAATCTTTTTCACTTGTAATTTAAAGGGACGTAATATACATGAAATTACCCTTGTACTGGTTACATTTAATGCTGTTCGTCTTTTACAACATAATTTTACTACAGTTTTATCAAATTCGTTTACAAAAATTGTTTTAGAAATTTTCGTTGGTGTACTGCGAATTAAAGAAAGTAACTTTTTGCTTGATTGTACGAGGTTTGACAGAAAATTAATGCCTCCACCTTCGTAACTCTTCAACACTTGGCAGCATTGGTATGCGGCAGGTACTGCCTTCTTCCGTAGCCTCTTCTCTATTGCTCCAGTTGGCGGGAAGCCTTACCATTGAACGGTTGTGTTGTTACAGTGCAAAGTATGGAACCCTGCGCAGTCGGTCGGTCAGTGCGATTGAAGATGTTGAGGCGGGAACATTTGACCTGCGTGGCAAAGAGTTGGACGTCCTGTGACAGCAACCACCGAGTTTTACAAGCAGAATGGTAACAGATTGATTCAGGACGATCATCGTATCACTCAGAGAAATTGCAAGTACAATCGGCATTTTACAAGAACGTGTAGTTCACATTATTGCTTTGCTTGGCTATCGGAAGATCTCTCCACGATGGATACCCCGGATGTCGAGTCCTGAAATGAAAACGTACAGACTTTATATTTGCCAGGAACTCCTCTCGCGTTACGAGAATGAAGGTGACGCCTTTCTCCTTTCAACTGTGACAGGAGACGAAACGTGGGTACACCATTACGACCCGAAGACGAAACGTCAGTCCATGGAATATCGACACAAAGACTCCACCCAGAAAAAGAAATTCAAGACGCAGCCCTCAGCTGAAGAAAAAAAAAAAAAAAACACCGTGTTCTGGGATGCAGATGGCGTTATCCCTGTTAATTTCCTTGGTCGTGGAACAACAATAAATTCAGAGCGTTACATAACAACGCTGCGAACTCTGAAACGACGGCTAACAAGGGTCGGAAAGGAAAAGGGAAATGTTTTACTGCAGCAAGACAATGCCAAACCACACACTTCACGTGCCACCACAGCAGAACTTCAGACACCGAATCTCACCACTGTGTACGGCATGCTCCATACAGTCCAGATTTAGCACCTTCTGACTTCCATCTGTTCCCGATAATGAAAAACCATGTGCGGGGACATCATTATGCTTCTGATGAAGACGTTGAGAGAACTGTGAGACTGGGTTGAGGGAACAAAGTGTCGACTTCTTCCGTGACGGCTTCAGAAAACTTGTTCATCGTTAGCAGAAACGTATCTAATTGGCTGGTGATTATGTGGAAAAGTGAATACTGGTAATTAAAGATCACATTCTAAGGATTATTTCTGCGTTTGATTTATCAAAATATTCCCGTCCAAACCCAATTAACGAAGGTGGAGGCATTACTTTTCATTCAATCCTAGTAAATACTGAGATGCTACGAATGATTCATCTGTTTTCAGAGTTATGTATTTTTCAGGTACAAACAAGATTGATGCATGAATAGAACCATAAACTCACCGAGTTTGCATTGTGCCTACCGGTTGGCGTTAAGAATGCAGTGCCTTGACAAAATAGGGACAAAGCAAGAAGTGTGTGTGGGGGGGGGGGGGTTTGGTATATGCGCGAGATGTCCATCTGTTACAGTTGTGCAGCGTGCACTCAAAAGGAATTATGGAAAAGAACCGCCATGTAAACAGAGCAATGTACGTTGGTATCGACAATTTAGGGACACTGGTTGTCTCTGTGAATAGAACAGTACCGGTCGATCACGTGTGTCAGGTGCATCTGTGGAAAGGGCGGGGCGAAACTTTTGTACGCTGACCACCAAAAAAAAATTAAAAAAAAATTCATCCCCTGCAGCGACGCAAAGTATATTTCAGACCGTACCATCTGCAGCTCATGCAGAAATTAAAACCGGAAGATTGTGGCTGGCACCTTCAATTTTTTTATCAAAATGCAGGACGCACTTGAGGGTGAACATTTAACCCCCAAGCCGATATCCAGCGACAAAGCAACATCCCATTTATTTGTAAAAGTTAATCGCTGCAATGTGAGTGTGGGCCATGGAAATTCCTCATGAAATTGTGGTTTGTGAACGAGATTCGCCGAAGGCTAATGTTTTCTATGCGGTGCCACAGACGAAGCTGTATGGGCCGTTTTGCTCCTCTCAGAAGACTGTAACTGGCACCTTGATATGTTGCATTTGTGATTGTCTCTACAACTGATTGTTGATTCCGAAAATTTCATCCTCCAACAAGATCGGGCACCCCCTTATCGGAGCGTCGATGGTCGTCGCTACCTAAACAACGAATTTCCGCATAGCTGAATTGTGCGTAGCGGTGAAGATGTCGTAGCTGTTCTCGCTTGACCTCCCACTTCGCTTGCCCTAACGTCCTGTGACTTTTTCGTTTTGGGGTAAGTTATTGACCGTGTTCGCGTATCCCCACTGCCAAGAACACTGGAACAACTCAGAGATCGCATCAGTGCTGCTGTGGTGACCATTGACAGGATGTTGCTAAATAAGGTTTGGAACGAGCTTTCACTGCTGCTTAGACGCGTGTCGTGTGACCAGAGGGGCACTCGTAAAATATTTGTATAGTGCAAGATGCAGACTTAGTGAGTTTACGGTTTCATTCATGCATTAATCATATTTTTAGCCTACATGTAATACCCCAGAAAATATAGAGATTTTAAAATAATGACTCATTTGTAGTAGCCATGTATTTTGTTTTGAGGTACCGAGTTTTTTTTATGTTAGCACATTATATTTACAAACAAAGGGTTTAGACTGAGCACTTACCGTTTGGTCGCCTATGTTTAAGGTGCCCATTGGCTCTAGTGTAAGTACGTTGGGCTTCTTTGTTTAGTTTTCACGTAACTGCCTGTTACAGACGTTATGTTCGCACTGTATGACATTGCTGCTAGACTGACTGACGGAACCATGGGAACTGTAGAGGACCACAGTGGAATATATAAATATAGGGTGAACGAGAACTCTAAAGATGTTTAGTACGTTGTTCAGGGGCATTTGTCTGATTATTTAATGTAATTATGGTTTATTCGGCTTTGTTATCAGAATTATCTGGTGCTTCTCTCAGAAGACCGTGACGGGTACCTTTTCCTTGATATGTTGCATTTGTGGTTGTTTCTACAACTGATTGTTGATTCCGAGAGTTCCATCTTCCAACAACACGGAGCACCCCCATCGCGAAAATACTTTCACAGTGGTATATGTAATCACCAAAACCTAGTAACGTGACACGATCCGTTTATTCGTGGGTGCCTATGTACAGATGCAAAACTACTCTGATGTTGCAGTCACTGTTGGGACATCTGTGCATAGTGTCGTCGTGCCGTTTTTTCATTGCGTTCAGTAAACCCGTACACAAGGTGCCTATCGCTCAACTCATCAGTTATTTCCGTGCTAGTGGGTCTCACTGTTAACGTATATCTCACACTACCGGAAAAAACTGATCCGAGACAGAACCGAGTAGTGCTGAATGCAGTCGTATTGACGAAGACTGAATAGGCGTTACTGTTGTGAGTAGCAAATACCGTGAGTGAATTGAACAAGTTTGTTAGCAAATAAGACACACAGCAGATATCCCTCGACATTTGTATTGTTATGCAGATTTCTTCAGTGCAGTGGCAGTGCAAGGGGTAAGTGAAAGAAATAGAAATATTCAGCCAGCTTTGCAACAAAGTTAACCGCATCTTGAGCGATCAAAAAAATCTAGGAACCAAATGTACCTACAAAATTTCAACCATCTTCTGTAATGCTGGAGCGGTAGAAGGAATACGTATACTGCCATAGCTAGCCCAGAGATAAGAATATGTAAAAGACTTTGTTTACATTTCCACTGTTACGAATGTTATATGTATAGCGTCCATAAAGACCTAAGCTAAGAAAAAGAATCTGTGCAACAGTACACATTAAGTATGCCACTGCTGCACTATCTTATTCTTTGATGCAACTAGTCAAATCACTAGCTGATATGACGTCAGATATAAACACATTTGTCTGCTATCTTGTCTTTAGTCAAGCTCACGTTCAACATGCTCCATGTCATGTTGCAGACCGTTATGCTGTAATGCGTGAGGAAACACCTTTCCTCAAATGATTAAAATGATGAGACCTTGTGTATAATGTAAAAGCTTTTGTAAGCAAGAAAATAGTAAATATTTTGTTACATTATAGGACGAAAACAATGTGAAATCTGCACAAGAAATCCTGTCTGCCGTCTGGCGATCGACTCAGGCCCGAAACTTGGTACTGCGACAAAAAACATTCATCCAAAAGTGTGGCTGGTTGCAGTCTTTTCCTTCAGTGATATTTAGTTTGTCTTAGTGTTTTAACCTAGCCTTAGTGTTCGGTATTTTGGAAACTGTAGCGGCGAGCGGGTTACAATGCTCATGTAGCCTTCAACGTGTATAGAAACCAGACTGCAATTATAAAAGCCGGAGGAAATGAAAAGGAAACAGTAGTCGAGAACGTGTTAACACAGGGTTGTTACCTTACCCAGTATCATTCAATCTACACATTGAGCAAGCAGTAAAGAAAAACACGGAGAAATTTCGAAAGGGAGTTAATTTTTAGGGAGAGGAAATATAGCTTTGAGGTTTGCCGATGACCTTGTAATGCTATCATAGATGCCAAAGGACTGGGGAGATCAGTTGAACTGAATGGGCGGTGTCTTGAAAAGAGTTGGGCCAAGTCTTTAGTACAGTATGCATGACGATAGGACATGTTTTAAGACATCAGGAAATAACTGCCGTGATACTAGAGGGAGATTTAGAGGATAATACTGGGGAAGCAGGGTACGAGTGCTACTCTGAGATGAAAAGGTTCGCACGGGAGACGAGTTTGTGGCGGACCACATCAAACTAGTCAGACGACTGATGACTTAAAAAAGAAGAAGCAGGTTCAAGTTCAAATGTGTGTGAACTCGTATGGGACTTAACTGATAAGGTCATCAGTCCCTAAGCTTACACACTACTTAACCTAAATTATCCTAAGGACAAACACACACACACACCCATGCCCGAGGGAGGACTCGAACCTCCGCCAGGACCAGCCGTACAGTCTATGACTGCAGCGCCTTAGAACGCTCGGTTAATCCCGCGCTGCTGCAGGTTCAAGTGGATGTAGGTTGCAGTAGTTATGCAGAGATGAAGAGGCTTGCACTGTATGGAATAGCTAGGAGAGCTGCATCAATCCAGTCTTCGGACTGGAGCTCACGACTGGTCTCAGCCTCACAGAGGTGTGTTTTCCATAGATTCCATAAATATGTTGAGGCGAATGGTGGCATGGGAGGGAGTAATTGTTGGCTGTAAAGCAGCGGTCGTCAGACTTTCTTGCCCGAGAGCCAGTAATGACATTAGGGGATGGGACTTTGGCTACATAGCGTATATATGTACCGATGTTACTATTGATTGATAATCTTCATAAGTTAGTGTGTTGTCAACCCCCAGTGGATTAGCTATAGTAAGAACAATGAGTTGGCCGCCGACAAGCGCCCCCGTCCCCCACCCCCCACCCTCAAGTACTGATCGTTAAAATTCAGCACCATTCGGTACACTTCGTGTCGAGTGCTGTAATGTTTCAGGTTGCTACCACCGCCAGCGAGCTCTATAATTGTTGTGACTCCGTAATTGCCCGACGAAATGTTTGTGTGAGCGGATGATAAATTTATTAATAAGTAGTTTTACTTTCATTTAAATGACCGTCTCTGTAATGCGTGTTCACGAATCCGTATTATTTGTGTGTCAAAATTTATACCTTAGCAGTTGATCGGTACGCTCGTTAGTTGTCAGTACTGGAAGACAAAAACACTCTGCCCTGGGAGGTAAGCGGCCATCTCTACTTAGCTCACGCTCGAATTCACCGTCAGTTAAAATTGAAGATATCTCAAAACACTACTGTCTCTGTAAGTATTTTTGTGTGTTACTGAGGAGGAAAACTATGCTCTGAACGTTATTTGGTATTTCTGGCTGAGAACCGCAGGCTGAACACTTTATTCGTGCCGCATACGGCCCTTGAGTCGCTGTTTGATGACCATAGCACTAATGGAGAACTTCCGTTAAGACTTGAATGATTGAGATCTTATTATTTAAGCAAGATTCTATTTTATATGCAAGTAAGATGATCAAGAGTACGAAGCGCGAGGTTTTAGCTATCCTTTGAGAAGTCATATAATGCTGTAGGTGTCCTGTTTCTGAAGGTTGTCTTTTATGTCACTTCATTTACGTCCATGTTCTATGTCATAATGCAGTTAGTTGACAGCAATTCTTACCTTCATCTCGGGCTACTAATACTAGGCGGTCGTTAGTTTTTCGAAGCTCATTAGGGGGAGAGACATCTTCCATTTAGAGTAGGAAATGAGAGGGTCAGCTGTCAGAGAACTACACTGCAGTTTAACGAACGTAGGAAACTCTCTCATCTTGCACAGATAGTTTGTAACTTCGCTATTTTCAGACATTGGCTCCATCTTGGTGGAACACTGCTATTTATTCTTCAGAAATACATTGAATTGACATTAGCAGTTACGATGCGATAGTACATAAAATTCTGCGATCATGTTGATATTCTAACAATTTTTTTCCATGTTCAAGTAAATTTTACTGTAAGACTAAACTAGGTTACGGTTTATGTATATTACCTTCCTGGACACAAAACAGTAACCACTTTGTTTATGATGTTCACAGAAATTGTCTTAAACATGATGCATCTGCAGAGGCATTCTGTGGATTGCAGTCCACAGTGAGCTTAGTTATTGTCTGTTGAATAGTTGATGCGTCTATGAAGGAACCGCGTGCCTTCCGTGCAGTTTTTGAATTACTGTACAAAGCAGACTCTGTAGTGCAGCCTTGTAGGTAGCAAATAATTATCGCAATGGCCCGAATATACGCTGCACTTTTCCACAAAATTGGGTCACAATGCGGCTTGTCAGTGCTACGCTAGAGAACCTGACAGAAGGTATGGTTTGGACGAATCTGGGATTTCGTGGGGTTTTCCGTTGGTGCCGCAGGTTTATGAGTAGAAGTGACCCCCTCTATCCAGCGAAGCATTCCACTAGGGTTTAGACTTCCAGAATATTTTAGAGTGAAACCTATCTTCCAGGCGGACAGAATCCCCAGATTTCATCAGATCTGCAACGCCAACAAGTCGTCCGTCGTTAGGGATATGTTCAGCAACACAACTGTAAAATGGTGAAAACTATGCATTAAGAACAATTGGCAATGAAAAACAAGCAATTGCCGTGATGTAGCAGTTAATGCAGAGGGACGACAGCTGCCCTGTTAGGTTATTGTGAAGCTTAAAGCTTTGCCCTAGGAAAATTTCGTTTAGAGATAAGTGATTAGTTGCCAAGAAAAAAGTTTAGTGAATACTGAGTTAACGGTGAACTGAACTGACTGACTGTTGCTTGGAATCGAAGACCTTGTGCGTTGCTCAGTTAGAGAGCTATGCTAGTTTCGGATCAGTTTAAAGATCGCCTCTCACTTCAAGTAAAAAACATAGTTTCTGCGTTGAAGACATGCCTATTCGTAATCCCAAGTAGTATGACTTCAAATCTACAGGTACTTCGACAGTGTCTGAAAATATTATCTCGGTCGGCGATTGTAATGCGATCATGCACTCATTCCATCCGACAAGATTAGAAAGCCATCAGTCAGATTTGTTTGTGCGTGGAGTCTCTGCTCATGGCGCACGGTATCTTCAGATTCCACCATTAAAGATTTCAAGAAATGTTGCGTGTCTAGTGCCTTGGATGGAAGCGAGAACAATGTATTGTGGGAGACGATTGAAGAAAATACAGACAGTGATGAAACAAATACTGGTAGTGAAGTTAACAGCAACATCAAAGAAGAATGTGACTAAAGCATAGTATTTTCGTCTAATTTGCACTTATTACAACATTAAAAATTGATTAAAGGTGACCATATTGTGAACAGTTATTGTAAATGTGACATTTTCATTAGGCATTCTGCCTATTAGCAAATTTCTGGCACCATAGCTGTCTCCATCTGGTCTTTTACCCGACCAACTTTTGGTATTTGCAGACCAACTTTTGGTAGTCTGATGTATTCCTCTTCCCACTTCATCCGGTATTTTTATCCTTCTCGTTCCTATTTTCTTATGTGCTTCCAATGTATCTTCGATAACTATTGTTGAAATATTTCACATTTCTTCACTTTATTCACCCATTTTATTTTTTCAGCTCTCCTCCAAAGCCTCACTTTGACTGCTTTAGTTTTATCTCTTTCTTTCTTCTTCATTGTCCAACTTTCGTGGCCACATAGAAAAACTCTCCGCACGAAGAATCCTTCTTCTTATCTCCAACCAGTTTCGTTACAGGATAAAAGTTTGCTTTGAGATTGCAGTTCTTGATCTTTCCTCTTTTAAAGAACATTGTTGACGATTTACAGCTTTTCGAAATACAAGGGGCGATCATAAAGTTTCCGTTTGAGGTCGTTGCTCCAGCGAATAAGCAACGTAGCACGACACCGATACGTGTACAAGTGCTCCGACATGTAGGCAAGGGGTTAGTGTGCATTCGTGTCTTTCCGACGTACGTTCGGTAAATGCGGAAACATGAACTGTGGCAACGTTATTTATTTTTGTAAGTGGGGTTATGTGCCATAATTTTTTCTCCGCCTTGGTTATCTCTTCGTCATCCCGTTTCCCCCCTTGGCTTATATTCGGGCCAATATCAGGAAAAATAAATTGAAGCCTTCGGTCGAACAGTACGCGAAAATCTTCTCCACTTTTTCGTGGCGCCGGAATCATGGAGAAGCGCTACAGTGGCTTGATGACAACGAGCATTTTAAAACAGCTTTGTGGGCCGCCTTAAGCCCGCAGAGACAAAGGAGGGCAGAGGCCGAGCCCCCCGGCTACTCCTGAGAGATTGCGGGGCCGCAGAGATTTACGGTGCGGGTGCTCCTGTTTACAGAACTGAATGGGAAGGCGCTGCCGTGTTCTTTGTGCTCGCCCGTGCCCGAAATTCAGCGATACTCCAGAGCCATGGCGTCTCTGAAGAACTTCAGTCACAGCGCATATTGCTGAATATTGTCTAAAACAACTTACAGCGACAGAAACTACAGTTATATAAGTTAACCACGTAAAATGACGTACACCGCACTGAGTTAACGTGGTCGACACGGGTCGCGTTATACAGTAACCATGCACCGATACTTGAGTAGTCAGTGGCCAATACAAACACTCTGATCAACAGTATCTGGCCACCCCTCTAACGCGGAATTGAGACTAGATTTATCGAGGGTCATACTCGCCAGAAAAAAGGAGGTGGAGTTTTGTGTTGTTAGAGAAACAGTAACAGCAGGAGGAGCCGGTCAGGAGAACTCATTGACTTCGAAGGTGGACCAGGCATCGGATGTCACCTGAGTGACAAATGCATCAGGTACTTTTCAACCCAATGGACTGTTGTAACTGTGAAGTGGAAACGCGAAGGAACAACCCTAACCAAACCAAGACTAGGCAGACGTCGTGTACTGACGAACAGGGAACCACAGAGCATTGCGGAGGGCGGTTGTGAAAAACGGCATGGAATTAGCGGAATGTATCAGTCGTGCGTTCCAAAGTGCTACCAGCAACCCAGCTAGCACGATGACCGTGCGTAGAGAATTAAAAAGAATGGCGTACGTCTTTAGACCAGCCTTTTATAAAACAAACAGATTTGTAGTCACTGCTACACGACGTTTGAGGTGATGTAAAGAGCGACGCCATTGGACAGTGAATGACTGGGAGCGATTGATGTAGAGCGATGAATCACGCTATATCTTATGGCAACCCGATGGAAGAGATCGGATGTGTAGAGGGACACTTCAGATACGATGATGATTTTATCAGCTGTCATGGCATAAAGCAGCATCTGCAAGGCAGTGGTTTGTGGACAATAGTATTTCTGAAGTGGCCTGACCCGCCCAGCGTCCCGGCCAGAACCCAAAGGAACAGATTTTGGATGAGTTAGAACGTAGACTTCGGTCCTCGCCCAAGCTTCCAACATCACTACATTATTGATGGAGACTGGGCTACATTTCCTGCACAAACATTAAGACACCTCATTGAAATTGTCACCAGCAGAGCCCAGGCCGTCATAAAGGCGAAGGGTCGACACACCATATTAACGTCCACAAATAGCTGTCTGGCGTTAAAAGTACATTATCTGATCACATATATCCAGACAAAGTTTTTCTGAATTGTTGGCTGCGTCAGATTGTAAAAAATGATGTGCCGAGGTTTCGGCCGCCGTTTTGAGAGACCTTCGTCAGGATATGTAATATTACCAGGCAATGCAACTTTAAATGTTAATATACGAGTAGTAGTAGTTAACGTCGTAAAAATTACGTTACATAATTATTTTTTTCCGTTTGCTAGCGTATGTTTGCAGTCCTTGTACTCTTGGACATTGCCGCCCTCAGTGTGTAGCAGGCCACTAGAGAAGCTGAAACGAAATGAACATCTGAATGATGGAGTGGAATATAGTGCGGCAACTAGCGGAAATGTTGCTGCTATATCCCGCTGACATCTTTAACCGCTTGGACGATTTGACGCAGCTGCAACATTTCCACTGCTGCCGAAAACCAGTCGTCGCTCGATACACTGTACTATCTTTGGGCTGTACCATTTCCTGTGGGTCTTCTTCTAGCGGTGTGCTATGGTATTGTGGCGCGGGGATTTCAGTGCTATGGGCTGTAGAGGCGACTTACCAGATAGTTTTGATAAACCCTTGTCAAAAAATGTAACCTTTGGATGAAAAATAAGTATGAAAAATTGATCACTTTCAAATTTCCCGATGAAGGTACGCGCACAGCGGAGACGGTGAGCTCTGCCGTGCGTGTGCTGCAGCAGTCAATGGCACGGGCAGTGTTTCGTGTACTCGTCGGTTTCTTTTCTACCTGACGAAGGACGTCCACTTCAAAGTCGAGAGTGCTGCCCGTGCGTGGGAGCAACAGTGTTCAAATGGTTCAAATGGCTCTGAGCACTATGGGACTCAACTTCTGAGGTCATCAGTCCTCTAGAACTTAGAACTACTTAAACCTAACTAACCCAAGGACATCACACACATCCATGCCCGAGGCAGGATTCGAACCTGCGACCGTAGCCGTCTCGCGGTTCCAGAACCACTCGGTCACACCGGCCGGCGAGCAACAGTGTCATCTTTCGAATCGCGAACGTACCAGTTCTTTGCAGCCGCTCTTGTAGTCGCACGGAAATATGTGACATCGTAATTACGAGGGCGGACTACTCACTTTGTGCGCGTACCGTGAGGCGGCAGATAAGAAATTGACCCGATCCTCAAACTTGTATCCATACGGTGTGCATTTCTAGATATGGGTTCCATGTCAAAACATTATCCCGAGTCCCTTCTATAACCCTTAGAAGCAAGTAATAGGAATAATGAAACAGGCCAGAGCAAAGTGGCGCAAGTCATCGATAGAGCGGAGTATCCTGCACTAATTCGTTTCGGTGGCAGCGAAAATCTTGTAGCTGTAGCAGACTAATGCAGATTACTTCTTTAACCGATTCGTGAACAGCGTTGTGCCAGCAGCTAAAAGCTAAAGTTGCAGACAGAAGCTATTAATCGATCAGCAGATATTGCTGGTGCATAATATATCAGTGTCGTTTCAACCCTTTCCTCTACCGCAGGGCCTCCCAACCTTTTCAGCTGGCGGACACCTTCTTCAGCCGAAAATCCATGGCGGACCCCTAGTCAGTCAAGAGCACAGTAACTTTAAATTTCAGAGCAAAACCCATGGGAACTGAAAGCTTCTTAATGCAAGTGCCTTGTTCCCAATGACCCCCCTCCCCGAAGTATCAATAGTCTGTGGTTTAGAGATGAATGAGAACAACTTGAAATTAACGATCCAATTTGAATTCCCACTGTATCCAGACACTTACTAGTGGATTTACTCCCTTTGTTCAACACACTATAGCCTGATTAAAATTACTTGGTAATTGACATTTCACACGTTGGAGCTGCCTTCCTCCAAGAGCAATCGACGTCACGTTCAAACTGTTCGCTGTTGACAAACTGCCGCCTGTGGTCTGTTCACTTCCACTGTTTGGCAACTGTTGTTTAAGGAGCATGCATATTTCGTAACAGTCGTGTGTGTGTGTGTGTGTGTGTGTGTGTGTGTGTGTGTGTGTGTGTGTGTGTGTGTGTGTGTGCTTTTTCGTGAAATCCGAAGAAAAGTGTTCAAATATATGTAAAGTCTATGGGACTTAACTGCTGAATTCCTCAGTCCCTAGTCTCACACACTATTAACCTAAGTTTAACTTCCGCTAAGGACAACACACACACACACACACACACACACACACACACACACACCCGAGGGAGGACTCGAACCTCCGACAGCGGGAGCCGCAACAATGTTTTGGTTTGTGTTGCCGACTGTCAAATATTATTGCCGAAGATCGAATGTTATTGCCAACTTTCGAGTGCTACACACATGGTTTTCACAGGAAAAAAATAGTTATTAAATTAATTTTCACATTTTTACCCACTAATTTTACTCATTATTTAACACGATTTGGTGAAAGGTGGCAGCGGACCCCCTAGAAAGAGCCGGCGGATCCCTAAGGGGTCCGCGGACCACACGTTGGGAAGCCCTGCTGATGGTGCCTGAAAGTACGATCGTGCCGTCTTAATCATCACGCAAGATGTCTGTGGCAGGGATTAAGCCCTCTCGTAACGTACGGTATTGAAATTTTAAGAGTAAGGCTTCACGCGTCGTGCGG
The DNA here is from genome assembly GCF_023898315.1 of Schistocerca nitens. NCBI lineage: Eukaryota > Metazoa > Arthropoda > Insecta > Orthoptera > Acrididae > Schistocerca > Schistocerca nitens. The sequence goes on from NC_064618.1 coordinate 503,228,043, forward strand.
TGCTTTTCCTGCTGTTAGACATGCATTTCTATCATCTTTTCGCATTGAATAATAATATAAAAAATGTAACGCGTCGTACAACTCTTATTTCAGTTTTTTGTCTCCTCCTTAATCCAGTTTGGTAAAGGTCGCAGGCTGACATAACAAATACTCCCAATGGGACGGATGATACTTCCGTGAATGACCTCATTCGTGATGTTACACTATATCTAAGGTATAGATTAACTGATTTATTACGTTTAGTTGCGGTATCAACAGTTTTCCGCATTTTACGTGGGTAATGTGCACATTAACACTTCCACATTGTTGAAGTTGAAATGTTTGTTTCTCTTGTTTACTTTTCCTACTCCTTCGCCCACTCCCCCCCCCCCCCCCCCCCAATCACCCCATCCCCTCCCATCTACATTTAGTTTGGTTTTGACAGCGTCTTGTCGTCGGCGGTTCTTTTCCTTTCTCATAATTTGCGTCGGCTGCCTGTTTTGCGAATTTGTGCCGAGATTTTTTTGAAGCAGATAAATTTAGCTCCTAGTGTGCAAGCAAGAATCGAATTGGTGAGTAAAATGAAGAAAAGGTTCTTGGCAAATCTCTTTAGCGATGATTAAAAATATAATAGTATTTTAGTGACAAAACGACAGTTGTTGTTGTTGTGGTCTTCAGTCCTGAGACTGGTTTGATGCAGCTCTCCATGTTACTCTATCCTGTGCAAGCTTCTTCATCTCCCAGTACCTACTGCAACCTACATCCTTCTGAATCTGCTTAGTGTATTGATCTCTTGGTCTCCCTCTACGATTTTTACCCTCCACGCTGCCCTCCAATGCTAAATTTGTGATCACTTGATGCCTTAAAACATGTTCTACCAACCGATCCCTTCTTCTAGTCAAGTTGTGCCACAAACTTTTCTTCTCCCCAATCCTATTCAATACCTCCTCATTAGTTACGTGATCTACCCACCTTATCTTCAGCATTCTTCTGTAGCACCACATTTCGAAAGCTTCTATTCTCTTCTTGTCCAAACTGGTTATCGTCCATGTTTCACTTCCATACATGGCTACACTCCATACAAATATTTTTAGAAACGACTTCCTGACACTTAAATCAATACTCGATGTTAACAAATTTCTCTTCTTCAGAAACGATTTCCTTGCCATTGCCAGTCTACATTTTATATCCTCTCTACTTCGACCATCATCAGTTATTTTACTCCCTAAATAGCAAAACTCCTTTACTACTTTAAGTGTCTCATTTCCTAATCTAATCCCCTCAGCATCACCCGATTTAATTTGGCTACATTCCATTATCCTCGTTTTGCTTTTGTTGATGTTCATCTTATACCCTCCTTTCAAGATACTGTCCATTCCGTTCAACTGCTCTTCCAAGTCCTTTGCTGTCTCTGACAGAATTACAATGTCATCGGCGAACCTCAAAGTTTTTATTTCTTCTCCATGAATTTTAATACCTACTCCGAATTTTTCTTTTGTTTCCTTTACTGCTTGCTCAATATACAGATTGAATAACATCGGGGATAGGCTACAACCCTGTCTCACTCCTTTCCCAACCACTGCTTCCCTTTCATACCCCTTGACTCTTATAACTGCCATCTGCTTTCTGTACAAATTGTAAATAGCCTTTCGCTCCCTGTATTTTACCCCTGCCACCTTCAGAATTTGAACGAGAGTATTCCAGTTAACGTTGTCAAAAGCTTTCTCTAAGTCTACAAATGCTAGAAATGTAGGTTTGCCTTTTCTTAATCTTTCTTCTAAGGTAAGTCGTAAGGTTAGTATTGCCTCTCGTGTTCCAACATTTCTACGGAATCCAAACTGATCTTCCCCGAGGTCCGCTTCTACCAGTTTTTCCATTCGTCTGGAAAGAATTCGCGTTAGTATTTTGCAGCTGTGACTTATTAAACTGATAGTTCGGTAATTTTCACATCTGTCAACACCTGCCTTCTTTGGGATTGGAATTATTATATTCTTCTTGAAGTCTGTGGGTATTTCGCCTGTCTCATACATCTTGCTCACCAGATGGTAGAGTTTTGTCATGACTGGCTCTCCCAAGGCCATCAATAGTTCTAATGGAATGTTGTCTACTCCCGGGGCCTTGTTTCGACTCAGGTCTTTCAGTGCTCTGTCAAACTCTTCACGCAGTATCTTATCTCCCATTTCATCTTCATCTACATCCTCTTCCATTTCCATAATATTGTCCTCAAGTACATCACCCTTGTATAAACCCTCTATATACTCCTTCCACCTTTCTGCCTTCCCTTCTTTGCATAGAACTGGGTTGCCATCTGAGCTCTTGATATTCATACAAGTGGTTCTCTTCTCTCCAAAGGTCTCTTTAATTTTCCTGTAGGCAGTATCTATCTTACGCCTAGTGAGATAAGCCTCTACATACTTACATTTATCCTCTAGCCATCCCTGCTTAGCCATTTTGCACTTTCTGTCGATCTCATTTTTGAGACGTTTGTATTCCCTCTTGCCTGCTTCATTTACTGCATTTTTGTATTTTCTCCTTTCATCAATTAAATTCAATATTTCTTCTGTTACCCAAGGATTTCTATTAGCCCTCGTCTTTTTACCTACTTGATCCTCTGCTGCCTTCACTACTTCATCCCTCAGAGCTACCCATTCTTCTTCTACTGTATTTCTTTCCCCCATTCCTGTCAATTGTTCCCTTATGCTCTCCCTGAAACTCTCTACAACCTCTGGTTCTTTCAGTTTATCCAGGTCCCATCTCCTTAAATTCCCACCTTTTTGCAGTTTCTTCAGTTTCAATCTGCAGTTCATAACCAATAGATTGTGGTCAGAATCCACATCTGCCCCTGGAAATGTCTTACAATTTAAAACCTGGTTCCTGAATCTCTGTCTTACCATTATATAATCTATCTGATACCTATTAGTATCTCCAGGATTCTTCCAGGTATACAACCTTCTTTTATGATTCTTGAACCAAGTGTTAGCTATGATTAAGTTATGCTCTGTGCAAAATTCTACAAGGCGGCTTCCTCTTTCATTTCTTCCCCCCAATCCATATTCACCTACTACGTTTCCTTCTCTCCCTTTTCCTACTGACGAATTCCAGTCACCCATGACTATTAAATTTTCGTCTCCCTTCACTACCTGAATAATTTCTTTTATCTCGTCATACATTTCATCAATTTCTTCATCATCTGCAGAGCTAGTTGGCATATAAACTTGTACTACTGTAGTAGGCATGGGCTTTGTGTCTATCTTGGCCACAATAATGCGTTCACTATGCTGTTTGTAGTAGCTAACCCGCACTCCTATTTTTTTATTCATTATTAAACCTACTCCTGCATTACCTCTATTTGATTTTGTATTTATAACCCTGTAATCACCTGACCAAAAGTCTTTTTCCTCCTGCCACCGAACTTCACTAATTCCCACTATATCTAACTTTAACCTATCCATTTCCCTTTTTAAATTTTCTAACCTACCTGCCCGATTAAGGGATCTGACATTCCACGCTCCGATCCGTAGATTGCCAGTTTTCTTTCTCCTGATAACGATGTCCTCTTGAGTAGTCCCCGCCCGGAGATCCGAATGGGGGACTATTTTACCTCCGGAATATTTTACCCAAGAGGACGCCATCATCACTTAATCATACAGTAAAGCTGCATGTCCTCGGGAAAAATTACGGCTGTAGTTTCCCCTTGCTTTCAGCCGTTCGCAGTACCAGCACAGCAAGGCCGTTTTGGTTAATGTTACAAGACCAGATCAGTCAGTCATCCAGACTGTTGCCCCTGCAACTACTGAAAAGGCTGCTGCCCCTCTTCAGGAACCACATGTTTGTCTGGCCTCTCAACAGATACCCCTCCGTTGTGGTTGCACCTACGGTACGGCCATCTGTATCGCTGAGGCACGCAAGCCTCCCCACCAACGGCAAGGTCCATGGTTCATGGGGGAAGAAAACGACATTATAATTCCATAATTAAAGTTATAAAGCAAATATAGATTATCGAATTAATCAAAGGTACAAGGCTGTGTAAAACGCATCGAGTGGGTACATGGGCGCGAGAAAATATGAAAAGTTTGTCCATTCCGAAGAATTGTTTGACGTATTCTACTCACTTAATTGGCCATTGTGGAAGAGACCGAATGATCAGGCAATTAAATACACTTTATAAAAACATAACCCTAGCTCAAATAAGGTTTTTGGATTTATGCGAACCTTGTCAACAAAACAAAGTGCGAAAAAATGGGCGTACCATTTTTTCATTGCATTTCACTAACAGATGCATACCAAGTCCACTTAACAAAATTTGTTGTATTGAAGCCACTCACATCTGAAATAGCCTATAACGTGCTTGATATTTTTCTCCTTTTTGGCGCTCCAAGTATTTTGCATTCTGATAATGGACTCAAATTTTGTAATAAAATCTTAAAAAGTCTTAGCGCAGTTGTGGCCAGGAACCAAAATGGTTAATGGCAAATCTAGACACAGCCAAAGTTAGAAAAGTATAGAATGAGCAAATCAAGACAGTGAAACAAGTTCACCACTTGGGTGGCTGGTAAGTGATAACAAAACCCAGCAAGTGGAGTGAGGGCGTACGATTTAAAAATATAGCGTGATGAAGCCAAGCAAGATTTAGAAAAGAGAGCAAAGAAAATTTTCGCATTGTCTAATGCAAAGCACCCAAATTTTGATGAATCTGTCACTGTCAGAATTAAAGTATCCAAAGTAGACAGCAAAAACTGATGCTCACTTTATTTTGGCTGTCGTTCTTAGTAAACCAGTCTTTTATAAACTTGGTACAAAAATTGGTATTTTAGAACAGTTGTATGCGAAATCTGAACGCAGTGTTTGCATAGAGAGATTTTTAACGAAAGATGACCCTGCTGTTGAAATATCTTTGCTTCAAACAAGGAGAAGACTATCCCTGGCTACTGGACAAGGTTTCAGAAAAAGTGACTGCAAATCTAAATGTACCACAGATAGGTGCGCTTGTCGCAAAAAGCAACTGCAGTGTAATTCAAAGTGTCACCAAACGTTAGATTGCACTTACAAGGAATCATTCTATCAGATGATTTGCAAATTCATTTTCTTAATTGCGATAACATTTTAAACCGTTTGATTGTTTGTAATACAGTTTTGTAATTGACTGATGATTGACTATCGACTAATTTGTAGGCTTATTAACTAGATTCTTTAGATATCGAAAAATAAATAACTTTGTTAATTTAAGTGTGGAGAAACGTTGCTGTTGTTTCAGCAAAGATCTTAGTTTCACTTTAACGAGTGGCTAGTAGTTAATGTGCAAATTATCTAGATAATTTGCAAATTATTTAGATAATTTGAGAAATGAAACAATTTTCGGCACTTTACAGAGCTTCCTAGCCAAATCACGGGACAAAGAGTGAATTCGAACGATTACAGTTCGATGAATCCTCCACGCTTCACTGGGAGCGATAGGAATTGGTGCTAATGCAGCATTATAAAGTGTATGCAACTACCGACTAGTGGAAAAGAACGCATTACCAGAACTATATTCGAACACCTTTCAAAGCAAATGAACCATTAGTATTTGTGTGTTCGACCATCTGTTCATTGTGAATGTCGCTTCTGTCACGTTGAGTTCATGGTTATTCCTGACCAGTTACTCTATACCTGGATACTGAAGACGACATACATTGGTCCTGACGAATAATTGTAGCATTTGAGTATATGCAGTCTAGTCCAATTACAATTCTTTTTGTACTCATTTCTAAGAGTTGTAGTAATTTTTCAAGTTCACGGTTGCTAGGCTGTATATTTTCTAAATAAATAATGGCTCCCCAGAGCAACACGCCAATAGTTCTTCTAGTATTACTGTGTGCAGTGCATCCACGAAAATAGCACTTACTAACGTAATTCTACGAGTGTTCAGTTACCACCGTCCGCAGCTCGTGGTCGTGCGGTAGCGTTCTCGCTTCCCGCGCCCGGGTTCCCGGGCTCGATTCCCGGCGGGGTCAGGGATTTTCTCTGCCTCGTGATGACTGGGTGTTGTGTGCTGTCCTTAGGTTAGTTAGGTTTAAGTAGTTCTAAGTTCTAGGGGACTGATGACCATAGATGTTAAGTCCCATAGTGCTCAGAGCCATTTGAACCATTTTTCAGTTACCACCGGAGACGAAATTAAAATTAGACTCTAACAATGTATTATTTGTTACTGTTTATCCAAAACGTATCGATGAGCCCATTGTTTCCGGAGGCGTTCTCTAGATAGTTTGTCCAGCACGTGTGTGATCATTCCACATCGTAGCAGATGAAAATGAATTACGGAGACAGTAATTAGCACACTAGGACTAACGCCACAATGGCTGTGCCATCACTCGAACTGAAGTTCGATGGGCCCTCGCCAGAAAGAAGAAAGACTAGGGTGTTAGGACGAGAAAGATGTCGTCCGTTTCTGTTCCATAGGTACCTCCAGGCATTTGCCATTTGTGATATAGGGAAACCAAGGAATATCAGAATCAGATGGATTGGAACAGCTGCCCTTCCATATGCGTCTCCATCAACTTACAATTGTACCACCTCGTTCAGCTGCGTCGCTAGAGCAGGGTTTCTCAGTGTAATTCCTGCGCTAGAGGCACACGAAATGTATGTTGCCCCGTGCAGCCGTCACATAATTATGTCCTGTGCCAAATTTACGAAAGTCAGCAATTTTGTGTATTCCAATTCAAATTCCTCTACCTGGTTCGTGCGTCTTTAATCGCCGAGGCATACGGATCTACCACGCAACGTTGACTGTTGCCAGACAACGAGATACAAACGTCTGCAGCTTCTCCACATGGCTTAACACAGTTTTAAACCAATAAGGAAAGACAGTTTTATTTTAGTACTTGGGACAGGAGCCACTACTATGAACTCACGTTTACTCGCAGGCGATATTCCGTACCCGAATTTTGAATCCTGCTTAAAATTTCGGAGGTACTGATTACCTATCTTCGCACTATTTAACTTGTGGATTTCAACAAGAATCTGTGACCGTCGTGTGTCACAACGCACCTGAATGCAAATAAGAATCAGTGGAATTCCAAAGAGCTAGATAGATACTTTCAGCTCAGTCTTCTCGAATCATTGTAACTCAGCTGTGGTGGCTTGCTATGCACGCGCAGTAAACGAGTTCCCAGAACGCTTTTTCTTTCTCACTGTGTTTTCCTCATTCCAGGATTTATACCGTTTGGCCATTTGTGTTCCTCCAGTTTGTTAAAGGTGTCTGTTTCATCGTAGGCCACCATCCGCAGTATCGCACAACAGCAATCTCGGGACTGAGAGGCCACGTTATGGCCATTCTGATTTCTACAGAATTACAGGTAAAGCGTTGTTTTGTCCGCGATTTAACTCTTCACCATAGTGCATGTGTACCTTTACACAAAGCTTTAACTGTTGACTGGTAACCTGTAACGTAAAACTTGACTTCAGGTTTAGTGCGCTATTTGGGCCACATATATACGTTAACATCCCGTAGGTATAATTCTCTACATAGCGCACCCTCTGAAGTTTTGGATCATTGACATTTCCTTGGCGATGTTGCAAAGGCGGGGGTGATCGAACTGCTAGGCAGCAAGGTGGCTGCAGGGAGCGAGTAGCAGCTGTGAAGGTAAGGCGGCTTGCCAAGTCACGCCCCCACTCTGCCCGGATAACCTGTTCGGGCACCTGTTGTCAGCTGGGGCCAGCTGACTCAGGGCGCTGCTATGCGCTTTCGTCGGCTCGACTTCGCGTAGGCGTTTCGGGGTCCTGCAAATCGTTACTTAAGACAGACGAATTTTGGGCATCTGTCAAAGGACTAGGGATCTCACAGACCTTATCGCCGCTATTAAATTCCAGTCTCGAGCAGTTAGGCTGTCAGCTGCCGAAATAATGTGTTGGTAGCGCCACAACTTGGCTTCGCGTAGGCGAACCAGTGCTTGTCTGGTTCCGAACATGACTAGTGTAAAGAATGCTGGGCGCCTGTCCAGATATTGCCTTCTGTAGTGCATTCCTGCCAAAGTACAGCGGGTCTGTAAAAGAATGTCAAAGTTATAAATTCCAATAGTATAAATGTAAGAATTTTAGATAGTTGGTTCAAGGTCACAATTAAATACTGACTCAAACAGTTTTAGATAAGCGAATGCGCGGGTTCTGCTTTGTCGATTTCCCGCGTCCAGGGCCACATACACAGAATGGCGATTTCTGCGCGTAAAGAGTTTTGTGTTCTGCAGTTTGCTAGGAGTGAACTTGTAATTCCTTCGTTTAAAGTTTAACTGTGATCCCCCATGTGGCGGAAACATCCGCCGATGGTATAGTTAATTCGAAACGACTGGATGTGTGTGTAAAGGAAAAAGCATGGGACTATCAAAAATATCTGAAGGGGATGTTGACCGTGTCAGAGCATCTTACCTTAGTAGTCCTAGACTTGTTCTGAAAGCAAGTCTTGAACATCAGATGTCAACGACGACAGAGTGGAAAGTTTTAAGGAAACTTTTACAAATGCGCCCATACCGTAGTTTTCTGCTGCTGTACATGCACATACTACACAAATGACTGTTTTAGAGGATCAAATTGGCCGTTATTTTTCCTCGCCTATCGTTTTATCAGGTCTATCACGTTTTAATGTATCCATGTTACTGACTGCGGAACTCCGTTGCCGTGGATCAAATTACATGAAAAAAGCAGCAGCTAAAGATAAATGAAAGCCCGAAGCGCTTCATGGCAGAAATAAAAAATTTGTGGTTGGTTGCTATACCTCTTCAAGCTGTAACATCACGTATTCAGATGACCTTCAAGAGACTTGTAAATTACGGCTGAAAGTAGTGTGCGGAGATACCAGTGGTTGCCAGAGGTGTGAAGAACACTTAATAGTGTACGCCCAGACATGTGCTGTAGAACGGTCTTCTCAATTTTCACCGTCACCTCTACGTCTTCATTGAAGTACTTGCGTAAGTGCAGGCTTGCTTAAATCATGATTACCTACTAGAAAGGAAGAAATGTCAGCCTTACTTGAATTGTTCCAAATTTTGGTAGGCTCCATACTTAGTGAGTGCTTCTTTCTGCTTTTGTTTAATACAATTCTGACCAATTATACTTACACTAAAACCTGCTCAACTGACAGGACAACATAATGCAGGGAGCAATAATATCTTTGTGGATGATATTGGTCCAGGAGGTCTGCCAAAATCAACTTTGTTCAGAAGTCTACTAGTTTTTCACCAGTTGGAAGTATTGCCGCAAGCGGTGACCTTATACAGCACCATGAACATTGTTGTCTGGCATTTCGCGATTTTCTCTCTTTTTCCCAAGCTTGACACAAAATTCGACGTAAATTCGTTTGCACTTCCTCATCCCATACGTGGTGTATTAGAACGATGTACAGTATGGACTTGTGTTCTCTGCATGGAGTTACCGTGACTACCATATACGTAAAAGCGTCAGGTGGATAAAGTGTTTAACGTATATATGTACCGTTCACTCTCATACTCTTCTGTTTTTGGTTAACTTTATGGGCACCGTTTTGTAGATAAAACTGCTCCGTGAATTTTCTGTACCTATGAAATTTAAAATGATGATGATGATGATGATGATGATGATGATGATGATGATGATGGAAAAGCAGAATTGAGAATACGACCAAAAATAATATACAGATACAAAACTCAAACCTTATTTCTAGTATGTAGAATTACCTAAAAACGAGTAACTTTCCACATTTTGTTTTGTTCTGCGTCTTGACTAATTTTTCTGTATCCCATAATAGGGAACCAACTACCATCTTTCCTTCTGCCTGCCTGTATGTCGACATCTAACTTTGTCGCCAAATATGGCTCAAATTAGGTGGATTATAGTATACCAATTAAGCGATTGAAAGGAATGCATTCGTTCAAAAATGAAATTGGTACAAATTTCATAATGGCTGAGCGAGAATGGCTAGAGGTCAAATGCACGCTGCAGGAGCACATATTGTCGCAGAAGAAGCTGAGTAGCTCCGTAGTATAGTGGTTATTATACATTGTGAGTTCAAAACTCACCTGGACTGTACACTTTCAATTTCTATATTCGGTGCGAGCACATTCTATAAGTATCCACAAATGTCAAAAAAGAGTCATTGTACTGGAATGTTCTGTAGCTGTATATGTACTGTATGTGTTCTGGCCGGAGGCAGTTGGCTCCGCTCTCTTGATTGTGCAAGTGCTGAATAAACCGTCAAGTGAAGTTAGTGTTCGTCATTCATGTAATTACACCTCCTCCTACGTGACAGTATAACTAAGGCGGAAAGATAGATACCGCCAATGGGGAGATTACAGCGACCTCTGGAGGAACCAGAAGCAAATGTATGAATATTAAGGGGTCGGATGGCAAGCCAGTACTAAGATGCCAGGAGTACATACGATTAGAGAGGCAGTACAAAGAAAACGAACTTGAAAGACATTATTATAGAAAGTGAAGAGGAAGAACATGAAGATCAGATAGGGCATATGGTACACTACTGATCATTAAATTTGCAACACCAAGAAGAAATGCAGATGATAATCGGGTATTCATTGGACGAATATATTATACTAGAACTGACATGTGATTATATTTTCACGCAATTTGGGTGCATAGATCCTGAGAAGTCAGTACCCAGAACAACCACCTCTGGCTGTAATAACGGCCTTGATACGCCTGGGCATTGAGTCAAACAGAGCTTGGATGGCGTGTACAGGTACAGCTGCCCATGCAGCTTCAACACCATAACACAATTCATTAAGAGTAGTGACTGGCGTATTGTGACGAGCCAGTTGCTCGGCCACCATTGACCAGACGTTTTCAATTGGTGAGAGGTCTGGAGAATGTGCTGGCCAGGGCAGCAGTCGAACATTTTCTGTATCCAGAAAGACCCGTACAGGACCTGCAACATGCGGCCGTGCATTATCCTGCTGAAATGTAGGGTTTCGCAGGGATCGAATGAAGGGTAGAGCCACGGGTCGTAACACATCTGAAATGTAACGTCCACTGTTCAAAGTGCCGTTAATGCGAACAAGAGGTGACCGAGACGTGTAACGAATGGCACCCAATACCATCACGCCGGGTGATAAACCAGTATGACGATGACGAATACACGCTTCCAATGTGCGTTCACCGCGATGTCGGCAAACACGGATGCGACCATCATGATGCTGTAAACAGAACCTGGATTCCCCCGAAAAAATGACGTTTAGCGATTCGTGCACCCAGGTTCGTCGTTGAGTACACCATCGCAGGCGCTCCTGTCTGTGATGCAGCGCCAAGGGTAACCGCAGTCATGGTCTCCGAGCTAATAGTCCATGCTGCTGCAAACGTCGTCGAACTGTTCGTGCTGATGGTTGTTGTCTAGCAAACGTCCCCATCTGTTGACTCAGGGATCGAGACGTGGCTGCACGATCCGTTACAGCCATGCGGATAAGATGCCTGTCATCTCGACTGTTGGTGATACGAGGCCGTTGGGATCCAGCACGGCGTTCCGTATTACCCTCCTGAACCCACCGATTCCATATTCAGCTAACAGTCATTGAATCTCGACCAACGCGAACAGCAGTGACGCGATACGATAAACCGCAATCGCGATAGGCTACAATCCGATCTTTATGAAAGTCAGAAACGTGATGGTACGCATTTCTGCTCCTTACAAGAGGCATCACAACGACGTTTTACCAGGCAACGCCGGTCAACTGCTGTTTGTGTATGACAAAGCGGTTGGAAACTTTCCTCATGTCAGCACGTTGTAGGTGTCGCCACCGGCGCTAACCTTGTGTGAATGCTCTGAAAAGCTAATCATTTGCATATCACAGCATCTTCTTCCTGTCGATTAAATTTTGCGTGTGTAGCACGTCATCTTCATGGTGTAGCAATTTTAGTGGCCAGTAGTGTATTTAGAAAAAAAATTGACGGAGCACTGAAATACCTAAAACAAAACAAGGCTCCCGGAGCCAGGTGACATTTCGTTGAATTATTGAGATCTTCGAGAGAGCGAGCCAAGACCGTTACACTGCAAAAGGAATGTAACAATTCTAATTCTAAAGAAAGCATGTGCTGACAGGTTTGCATAGTACCGTGCTATCAGTTTAGCTAGTCACTGTGCAAAATACTGACAGGAATTATTTACAGAAGAATGGAAAAACTGATAGATCAATTTGTCTCCGGGGTAAATGTAGGAGAAGACGCGAAGCAATACTGACCCTACTACTTATCCTAGAAGATAGATTGAGGAACATGCATACCTAAGTTTATAGTATTTGTAGACTGAGAGGGAGCTTTTGGCAGTGTTGATGAATTACTGAATTACACTTTTTGAAATTCTGAAGTAGTGGGGATAAATTACAGGGAACGAAAGGTTACATACTGATTGTACAAAAGCCAAACTACAGCTACAAGAGTCGTAGGACATGAAAAGAAAGCAATAGTTTTGGTGGTCTGAATGTTACGGTGTGAGGAGGCATAATGTTGTATGGGTGTAATGATCTCCTAGTCGCCTGTTAACGTTGTCACACTGTACTCCTTCCCCACGAGCGTCCATTCGGCGCTGACCTCATTCTTATAGATGGCAGTGGGTGACCACATCGAACTGCGCAGATGGAGAAGCTATTGAACGACATAATATTAGGCGAAAGAGTGGCCTTCTCATTCCTTCGACTTAAATCCCACCGAGCACGTGTGGAGTCTGTTAGGAAGATGTATTGCAGCACATCCACATGCAGTAAGGACCATCCAGCAGTTCTCAACCGCGCCGGTTGACGAAAAGAACGCCTTACTACAAACAACATTCTTGGTCTTTACGGCCAGCATGGGAGCACGTTACAGAGCCGTCCATGGTGATCTCACACCCTATTAAGAACCACGTCCCACCTTTTGTAATAAATCCCGTTGACTCCACTGTAATTATTATGTTTGAATAAGAGTGTCATTTCTGTTAAGGTTTTCGTGGCCACCTGTTGACAAACTGCCTATTGGCTTCGGTCTTGACAATGCCAGCCACTCGTGCTGGCGAAACGTCAGTAAAATCATTACATGAACGTCGGCGTCGTCCGAAGAACCCGAGACAGAAGCCAATAGGCAGTTTGTCAGTGTCATTTCTGTTTGTCTCATTGCGTATTTCTTTCAATTGCTGTCTTTATTATACTGTAGCTGTTCTTTCTATGTATATCTCAAGATTTCTTGAGCTTTCCTACTTTGCAGTGAGACATCATGCGAAAGCTACTTTCGTTTTTACGTTTTGACGCCGTATATAATATATTTTGACTCCTCTACCAGCATGCTATTGTAATGTGGCAGGGGATGTCGGTGTATACCAGGATTGCAAGGCTGTATCAGCAAATAAACAAACAAAAAGTTAATTATGTGAACTTGTGTTTTCGAGGAGATGATTAAAACATTATGATTAACCTCGAAAGGCAGCACTACAGAAGGACTCGGATATGGCGAGGTAGTTGGCTTTTTAGGGAGGAGCGAGGAGTAATAGGGTCTGGAAGTAAAGGGTATAAAGGCCTTTATGGACATGTGTTGTACGTGGGACCAAGAGAAGCAAGCAAGCTGTGTTTTTGGCAACAGAGAGAATCAGCATGGGACGCTATCGACGCTGGCACTTCTGCCTAGCCAACTCAAAGGGGCCGCGGGCCAAGGCCGCGCCGCCGTTCTTCTTTTTTCCATATCTTTCGGCTCTCCGGCAGATGTGCGGCGTTCTGCCGAGGGCCAGTAGTGCCGCTAATAGAGACGGGCGCATTCCAAAAGTGGCCGCGCTGCTTCAGCAAAATAGCGCAGCTAACAGAGCTGTACTTGAATTTTAGCACATAACGTCGACGCAATATTGCCATGGCTACAAGATTAAGTTCACGCAACCGACAACATCTTTCTGAAAGCCAGTACGAGCTGCTTCCTTCAGATCACCGACTTCTTATCTATCGCGACTCCATTTTGAAAAAAGAAAACTATTACGAATGCACTCATAACTTCGCACTAAATCCAAATCCAATAGAACTACGAAAAAAAATCTTTATTTTGCGACCAGTGTAGTAAAACGAACATCTGGAGAATTTACAGACTCACGCAAGGGGGGAAAATATTCACAGGAAAATAGTCCGGAAGCGAAATGTAGACGGTAACAATTCAGATGAGAAGAGAATGTAAGCTTTTTAGATGTGGCACTACAAAAGAATGATGAAGTGTAAGTGGGTCGATCGAGTAACTAATAAAAAGGTACTGAGTGAGACGTAGGTAAAGAAAAACGCAAATATCGCGTACTCCTCTTATAGTGAATGCCACGGCGGAAGTGCGATTCTGTAAGGTCTGCAATAATTGCAGTTGCGCTTGAAAAAACCTGGTCTCGGCATTTCACACGCGTCTCAACCACAAGTTTTAAGACTTTATTGATGTTGGTGTTTCTGAAAGTCATAGTTTGCAAAAACTGGTGAATGGGGTACATGTTCTTCTAATACGGTCATTACACCTTTTCGTTTTTCTGTTCCAAGACACCATTGTGGGCCGTTGATTTACTCTATGAAGAAAATGTTTTGTTCTAATCTAGAACCTGTTTGGTTATTTTTTTCTTTCATATCCCACCCACTGGTTTGATAACTGTTACATGTCTGACGTGATATGGAAGAATACTACGTTGAAAAAATCTTTACCGCATATGCTTTTGGTCAGAATTCAACAAACCATACTTAGATCTGTAGGAAAGATGTGTATTGCTCTTCGTTCTGATGGAGTCAGTTATTTCGTGTACCTTTAATCACCAGTCGACCACTACCGTGCATTTTGATGTTGTGATAGGATTGCAGTTGTGGGAAGACCTTGAAGTACATCATAGTCAACACAGGTTTGAATTTAACCGCCGATTTCTCAACAGTTGAAAATGAAGGAGCGGTCGTTTTATAAACCAGCCGGCATTGACTTGAATTCCTGTAACAATAAATTGTGAAAAGTTTAACTATTTGAGTAACACACGCACAACGGTGAGTGTATCAAATAGCCAACCGACCAAAACTGTTCTGTAGATCAAGATTACACATGCCTTACATCATTGCCCAAGGTGAACCAACATGAAAAAAATAAGATTTACCTAATACATATGTTCTTGCACTCGAATATACAACAGTTCCTGCTCTAGACCCATAGTCGCTGGACAGGAATCGACTGCCACATAGTTAATACAGGAGGGCATTAGTAAGCTATTAGCTACCTACTAGTGACTGAACGAAGCAGTAGACCCCTCACATCGTCTTCTTAACTTCTCGAAGGCACGGCAAAATGTGTCGACAGACCACTGTCAGTAAGAAATTTTTTCCACTAATTGAAATTGCCCAGCCTATGTTCAGAATTGATGGAGACCAAAAAGTTCCACTGAAGAGACTGAGGAACGTGTAACGTACATTGTTTCTGTTGCTGCGCAACCCCACCCCCCTATTTGAGACTGTAAATGATGAGACAGTTGGTTTTAATTCGTTCGCTTCGCCATCGCTGCCAACTGTAGCAACGTTTCCTCGATGTATGTGGCAACTGCCAGCAGCTGTAGAGAGCTAATTTCACTTCGTGACGAAATACGAATATTACACAGTAGCTATACAGAGATTTCTATACCTCTGCAATCATTTCATAGCATTAAATACGTGAAGTGTAGAGCGTGTGTGTGTCCGTTATCGTAGAGGGTAAATACCGTTGACGTTATAGGTTTCGCCTGCTCCCTTCCTCACAGTACGATGAGATACTGTGGACTGTGAACATTTGATGGCTACTGCTTTAGGTAAGGGGTATGTGGCATGACATCTACACAAGAACCCAGCTAAGGAGGATACAAATGAAAGGATAATCGGGATGTGACAATTTTTAATTTTTCTGATTGCTTTAGATGCTATTGTCAAATTTGTGTACTTGAACTATTTGACATGGGAATCATTAGAATACGGTTGCAACACTGCATGGTGGTCTACCTTGAGAGTGCCTGGGAATCACAGTAACACAGATGAGACAAAAATTTCAATAAATAATCTTCGCCGCGCGGGATTAGCCGAGCGGTCTAGGGCCCTGCAGTCACGGGCTGTGCGACTGGTCCCGGCGGAGGTTCGAGTCCACCCTCGGGCATGGGTGTGTGTGTGTGTGTGTGTGTGTGTGTGTGTGTGTGTGTGTGTGTGTGTGTGTGTGTGTGTGTGTGTGTGTGTGTGTGTGTGTGTGTGTGTTTGTCCTTAGGATAATTTAGGGTAAGTAGTGTGTAAGCTTAGGGACTGATGACCTTAGCAGGTTAAGTCCCATAAGATTTCTCACACAAAAAAAAACGCAGTTTTCCGAAATTCCTTCACCAGGGAAGACGAATGGAATATTCCATAATTTGAAACACGAACAGCTGCTAGCATGAGTTTCTTATAAGTAGATACCTTAGGGGTTGCGAAGCAACTCAAATCGCTTGATACGGGCAAGTCTTCAGGTCCAGATTGTATACCGATTAGGTTCCTTTCAGATTACGCTGATACAATAGCTCCCTACTTAGTAATCATATACAACCGCTCGCTCACCGACAGATCTGTACCTACAGATTGGAAAATCGCACAGGTCGCACCAGTGTTTAAGAGGGGTAGTAGGAGTAATCCATCGAACTACAGACCTATATCATTGACGTCGGTATGCAGTAGGGTTTTGGAGCATATACTGTATTCAAACATTATGAATCACCTCGAAGGGCACGATCTATTGATACGTAATCAGCATGGTTTCAGAAAACATCGTTCTTGTGCAACGCAGCTAGCTCTTTATTCGCACGAAGTAATGGCCGCTATCGCCATGGGATCTCAAGTTGATTCCGTATTTCTAGATTTCCGGAAATCTTTTGACACCGTTCCTCACAAGCGACTTCTAATCAAGCTAAGGGCCTATGGGGTATCGTCTCAGTTGTGCGACTGGATTAGTGATTTCCTGTCAGGAAGGTCCCAGTTCGTAGTAATAGACGGCAAATCATCGAGTAAAGCTGAAGTGATATCAGGTGTTCCCCAGGGAAGCGTCCTGGGACCTCTGCTGTTCCTGATCTACATAAATGACCTGGGTGACAATCTGAGCAGTTCTCTTAGGTTGTTCGCAGATGATGCTGTAATTTACCGTCTAGTAAGGTCATCCGAAGACCAGTATCAGTTGCAAAGTGATTTAGAAAGGATTGCTGTATGGTGTGGCAGGTGGCAGTTGACGCTAAATAACGAAAAGTGTGAAGTGATCCACATGAGTTTCAAAAGAAATCCTTTGAAATTCGATTACTCCATAAATAGCACAATTCTCAAGGCTGTCAATTCAACTGAGTACCTGGGTGTTATAATTACGAACAACTTCAGTTGGAAAGACGACATAGATAATATTGTGGGGAAGGCGAGCCAAAGTTTGCGTTTCACTGGCAGTACACTTAGTAGATGCAACAAGTCCACTAAAGAGACAGCTTACACTACACTCGTTCGTCCTCTGTTAGAATATTGCTGCGCGGTGTGGGATCCTTACCAGGTGGGAATGACGGAGGACATCGAAAGGGTGCAAAAAAAGGGCAGCTCGTTTTGTATTATCACGTAATAGGGGGGAGTGTGTGGCAGATATGATACGCGAGTTGGAATGGAAGTCATTAAAGCAAAGACGTTTTTCGTCACGGCGAGATCTATTTACGAAATTTCAGTCACCAACTTTCTCTTCCGAATGCGAAAATATTTCGTTGAGCCCAACCTACATAGGTAGGAATGATCATCAAAATAAAATAAGAGAAATCAGAGCTCGAACAGAAAGGTTTAGGTGTTCGTTTTTCCCGCGCACTGTTCGGGAGTGGAATGGTAGAGAGATAGTACGATTGTAGTTCGATGAACCCTCTGCCAAGCACTTAAATGTGAATTGCAGAGTAATCATGTAGCTGTAGATGTAGTCGCTTCTTTCATTGCGGATAAAGACTTTTAGTGTGACATTCGTTGAATTTTAAATTTCTAGTCTTGTCTCTTGTGTCTTTAAGAAGATACACAAGCTAGCTGTGGGGCCTGAACTTCACTATGGATACGCCTGTCCTGATGTAGGTCTGTCATGAATGGATGGTTAGTACGTTCAGTTTTTTTTATTGTTACCGACGTGATCCTGTACATCAAACAGGCGTTGATTCAGAAGTGTGTGTTCTTCCATTGAGAGAGCGCGCACAATATTGTCATTTTGGTGATAATTCGTTTATAAATAGGTACTTAAGCCACCAGAGTACGTAATAATTTGTTTACTCTCTTTATCTTCTATCTGTACCTCAAATTCTTCTTCATGTCATAGTAGAATAAAGTAACTATTCATTTCACTACTGCGGCATCGAACGCTATCATTCAGCGTTTTTATGATGGCACTAGCTTTTTGTCTGTAGCCTTGATGTGGGATGATGCCGTCATCTCTAATTGTGAAGCTCGTTACGTGTGCCGTGTGCTGGCAATTGTCATTGTTTTCTATCTGTGATGAACAGATCCGAGCAGGGTACGTCTTTCGCATACAGTATTTGTATCCTACAACAGTAATATGCCGAACTTGCTTGCGTACTATGCGTGTAGATGTAGTAGAAGTATCATATGCAGCCGTCCAGTCGTTATCCGTTCCTTGAACAACATTGTACGAATCCTTCCATTGTCTTCCATTTCTTCTTGTTAGGTATCCCACCCCACTCTTCCACAAGAGTGCCGACGTCTTCAGTTTTTGTCCCGTTCTAACGGGTCATAAAACATTTAATAATCGTATAGAGTGGTCATGCGTTATCTATTGACGAAGGCCCTCTCATAGGAAGTATAATTTTAAAGTGCAATATATTACTTCATCATTTATTGTTGTTGCTTTATACATTACAGATTAGTAGATATATTTGGTATTTGTAAACTGTTGTGTAGCACTTCTGTGGTCGGCAACACAGTCGGGCTACTGAACACTGTAAAAGTTATGCGTTTCAGAATCCATTTCTGTACCGTGGAGTTCTTACAATGACGTATTTTAACATTTCTATTGCAAGAAACTATCACTTGTACCTGTTCACATACGCCTATGACGCCGTTGTTGAAGACCGGTTAGATGTAGACCTCCGTATAAGGCTAAGCCGCAAAAGCATCTTGATCTCTGCATGACTACCGCAACCTACATTAATTTAAACCTGGTTACTTTATTCACCCTCTACAATTTTTATTTTACACCCCCTCCCCCCCTCCCACATCCTTCCATTACCAAGTTGGAACAATTCCTCGACACCTCAGAATGTGTTATGTAAACCAAAACACTTCTTTTACTCAAGTTGCGCCATAAATTTCTTCTTTCACCAATTCGATTTAGTACCACCTCATTAGTTACTCAATCTCCCAATCTCTGCCGGCCGGTGTAGCCGTGCGGTCTGGGCGCTTCAGTCTGGAACCGCGTGACCGCTCCGGTCGCAGGTTCGAATCCTGCCTCGGGCATGGATGTGTGTGATGTCCTTAGGTTATTTAGGTTTAAGTAGTTCTAAGTTCTAGGGGACTGATGACCACAGAAGTTAAGTCCCATAGTGCTCAGAGCCATTTGAACCATTTTTTTCTCCCAATCTGATTCTTAGCATCATTCTGTAGCACCACATTTCAAAACCGTTTATTCTCTTCTTGTCTGAACTATTTAGCATCCACGATTCCCATCCATAAGACTACATTCCGGGCAAATGCCGTTTTTCTTGGTATTGATAGACTGCATCTTATGCCCTTCACATCGACAATCGGCAGTTATTTTGCTGCCCAACTCGTAGAACTCGTCTACTGGTTTGTGTCTCACTTCCTAATCTATTTCTTTTGCTGATATTCAGTTTGCAATGGCTGTTTCTCATTGTCCATTCCTTTCAGTTATATATAGTTTTTTTTTAAATTCGAAGCATTCGCACAATACTATTTGCATTGTTTATTATTCCTTTCAGTGAGTTAAATATGAATATTTGCGGTGATGGTCGAAACGTATCAGCTGCGAACGGGTAAGTGTTTATGTCTGCCAATAGATACATTAATACAGAGTCTCAGTCATGGACTAATCCGTTGACAAATAATTAATTTTTTCCATGATACTTCTATATCAGTAAATTAGGTAAAGCGCGTGCCAGGAAACCGAAAGATCGTGGGATCAAATAGCGATGGGACCACGGATTTTTCAGTCTGCATTTTAATGTGGCACTCACCTCATAGTGATTTGGAGAATCACCATACATGACACGTGCTTCAGATTCCACATTAAAATGTAGGCCTTCTTTCCCGTGTTGCTTAGGGACACGCAAGTCGCCAAAGTGGGGTCCGTAGGCAAACTTGCACCAGGCCACTGAGCTGCACGAAGTAATTATGATAGTGAATTAGCATTCTTTCCTTGACTCAGTGAAGGCTTCTAAACTGATCGTTCGTACGTCAAGACATTCCATAATGCGTTTGAAGTGACGGCATTCATACGGGACGTCAACGTCGAGGTTTCTGTGGAAGTTTTGTTGATGACCTGGATAGAATAAGGTTCACTTTGGCGCCGTCTGCTAATATCGGAAGTTAATCTATTTTTCAGCGCTCACTTATGTTACAATAATATTGTGTGGTTTTTGCATCAGCATAATATGTATTTTATCATTTGCTTTGTTATCGGTAAAAGAGATTGCAAAAGTTTTATGACTACTTGGCTATTTTTCCTCTTTTTTTCCTCTTCACGAAAGAGGCCAGACGTCAGAAAGAGAAAATGATTTATGTTTCACATTACTGGGGCAAAGGAAAACCTTAAACTGTGCATAAACAAGAACATTAATTCATGAAACAATTTTTGTTGCATAACTTTTCTCTAACACGAAGAAATTAGCCCCGTTGACGGAGAAAAATAGTTATTTGACTTTACTTGGTACTTAGGAATAAATAAAAGTAACAGAGTAAACAGGTTTTGTTAATTACCTTTTAAAAGTTTACCGGGAGAAATGGTAAATATTCAGAGATATGACACAGGAACACCCATTTGAAGCAAAAATTTCATATGGGCATATGCCCTGTTTCGAACGGTTTCCGAGATAGATCAGATTCAATGTACAGTGTTATTTGTGGGACTCCTGGCTTTATACTCAAATGATTTGAATAATACTTCACGAACAGAATGCTAAATGTTGTGCTGAACAAGTCAAACGATGTCGGAAAGGTAGAAAAGCTCAGTGACGAAGGAGAAATCACAAAGGGTATCCCACAGTATTCAATTTAGAGCCCAGTGCTATTTGCATAGTACAAAGACATTCCGACCAAATAGGTTAAAAGCAGTGAGGAGGGCAACAAAACGTCAAAGAGGTTGGGTGGGTAATACACATTATCCCTAAAACAAATGGACATTAAATGTATCTCGGAAACATTCGGAATAGGGCATATGCCCGCATAAGGTTTTCTGCTTCAAATGAGTTTTCTTGTCATTTCCTTGAATACTGACCATTCCTCCTGAGACATCTTGCATATTTTTGTCGATAGCTCGAAATATTTGGACGACTCTTTCCCAATTCTTTTACTTTTCAACAATGTGGATAATTTACAAAACAATCTTTTTATCAAGAGCATCCGTTATGAAGAATGAGAATTTCACTCTGCAGCGGAGTGTGCGCTGATGTGAAAACTTCCTGGCACATTAAAACTGGCAGAAGTAAAGCTGTGAGGACGGGGCGTGAATCGTGCTTGGGTGGCTCAGTTGGTAGAGCAGTTGCACGCGGAAGGCAAAGGTCCCGAGTTCGAGTCTCGGTCCGGCACACAGTTTTCATCCGTTATGAATTTTGCCTGGACATCAACAAACTAAATCATTGGTAATTACTTGCCTCTGATACTGTACTCCGGCATTTTGTATCGCGAATGGTATCTCGTAACCTCACTTTCACCGTGTAGTACTAGCGTGTGCGAAGAGACCTTGTGTTGACGTTCGGCGTTGGGTGAACACTCCATCATTTGGCGGTGACGTCGCTTGCTGGTCCGTTCCGTGAACTGACCTTCAGTGGTGACAACTTTCTCTTGGGACACGAACAACGAATTAAGTGGCAAGTGAGACTGATTTCGACGACTGGCGACATGTGTCCGAAATGAATGGGAGGAACGCGGGTGGGGGGGGGGGTTGCAATCTCGGAGTGGCACTTGCGAAATCTGGCCGCCGCACCGGCCCACGGCGGGCAGAACAATGGCTCCACGGTGTGCTTCCGTCACGAAGCGGACTGCGCGGACACAGGATTTCCTGTCCTGTCCTCTCCGTGGATACGCTACCTCCGCAGCGCAGCGCACCGCCGCCTCTCGCTCGCGTCAGGTGGGTCTTCTCTTCGTCCGTCCAGTTCCTCCTCGAGCAACTGATCTTTCAACATGCAGAACGCTAAGATAAAGAAAATTGATACTTTGAAGAAATTAAGGCTCGAACCAGCACCGTCCCTTCCCGTTACCGTGACGAATGGCCCGCGGGAAGAACAGTTGTACGTAGGCCTCCGTGCAGGCACGAATCCCACTAATTTTACCCTCACTATTTTTCCTCGAGGTATGCACAGGAGCAAGCAATACATTCATAGATTGTTCTAGGAACGGACGCTCTCGGAACCACACTGCATTGCACTAAACCTCTGGTGCAGCGTCTGCCACAAGAGCGCATGAGAATCTCTGTGTCACTTTCGCACATACAGGGCTATTACAAATGATTCAAGCGATTTCATAAATTCACTGTAGCTCCATTCATTGACATATGGTCACGACACGCTATAGATACGTAGAAAAACTCATAAAGTTTTGTTCGGCTGAAGCCGCACTTCAGGTTTCTGCCGCCAGAGCGCTCGAGAGCGCAGTGAGACAAAATGGCGACAGGAGCCGAGAAAGCGTATGTCGTGCTTGAAATGCACTCACGTCAGTCAGTCATAACAGTGCAACGACACTTCAGGACGAAGTTTACAACAAAGATCCACCAACTGCTAACTCCATTCGGCGATGGTATCCGCAGTTTAAAGCTTCTGGATGCCTCTGTAAGGGGAAATCAACGGGTCGGCCTGCAGTGAGCGAAGAAACGGTTGAACGCGTGCGGGCAAGTTTCACGCGTAGCCCGCGGAAGCCGACGAATAAAGCAAGCAGGAAGCTAAACGTACCACAGCCGACGGTTTGGAAAATCTTACGGAAAAGGCTTAAGCAGAAGCCTTACCGTTTACAATTGCTACAAGCCCTGACACCCGATGACAAAGTCAAACGCTTTGAATTTTCGGCGCGGTTACAACTGCTCATGGAAGAGGATGTGTTCAGTGCGAAACTTGTTTTCAGTGATGAAGCAACATTTTTTCTTAATGGTGAAGTGAACAGACACAATGTGCGAATCTGGGCGGTAGAGAATCCTCACGCATTCGTGCAGCAAATTCGCAATTCACCAAAAGTTAACGTGTTTTGTGCAATCTCACGGTGTAAAGTTTACGGCCCCTTTTTCTTCTGCGAAAAAAACGTTACAGGACACGTGTATCTGGACATGCTGGAAAATTGGCTCATGCCACAACTGGAGACCGACAGCGCCGACTTCATCTTTCAACAGGATGGTGCTCCACCGCACTTCCATCATGATGTTCGGCATTTCTTAAACAGGAGATTGGAAAACCGATGGATCGGTCGTGGTGGAGATCATGATCAGCAATTCATGTCATGGCCTCCACGCTCTCCCGACTTAACCCCATGCGATTTCTTTCTGTGGGGTTATGTGAAAGATTCAGTGTTTAAACCTCCTCTACCAAGAAACGTGCCAGAACTGCGAGCTCGCATCAACGATGCTTTCGAACTCATTGATGGGAACATGTTGCGCCGAGTGTGGGAGGAACTTGATTATCGGCTTGATGTCTGCCGAATCATTAAAGGGGCACATATCGAACGTTTGTGAATGCCTAAAAAAACTTTTTGAGTTTTTGTATGTGTGTGCAAAGCATTGTGAAAATATCTCAAATAATAAAGTTATTGTAGAGCTGTGAAATCGCTTCAATCATTTTAATAACCCTGTACTTAACGAAGCCGTGACAAAAGGCGCTGTTCTACATTGGGAATTTATCAGTTCTGTCTAGTAACAGTAGAACGAGCCTTTTGTAGGCTACCTTCTTGTTCGGGAATTGTGTAACTACACAATGATAGGGATTTCCGCCTATTTATGTGCAACATGTTCTATTAGTTTATGTTGAGGACCAACCATGATTCCCTGCATCAAGTGTCGATTTTGTACAGGTCTTCCTGCATTTCGCTACAGTTTTCTAGCATTACTACTTCTCTGTATACATCATCCGCGAACAGCCTCATGCAGCTTCCCTACGCTGTAGTCTAAGTCATTTATATATAGTGTGAACTAGTATTACACCGAAAAAGTGTTGGAAGTTGTTCAGGGCTATTTCTTAAGTATCTTAATGTAAAGAACCTTTGGTATTCGGTAGCTAGTTAGAGTAATTCCATTTCTTTTGATTTCTTACCCACATTTATATTTGTAACTTTATTACACTTCATAAAGGTGCAGATGTCGGCGATTTGCACTGTGTACTCGCTGTTGACAACAAAAATGCCCAGTTTACTCTTCGCCCGCAGGTTTACTTTCAGTATTACTCAGTTCTGTATCACCTTTGTTTTTCGGCAGTGTCGGTTGTAAGTTAACAGTGGTCACAGCAGTATGGATAGATTTACTGATTAAAGAGTTGGCCGATATGTAGCTCCTGTATGGGTTCACTAAATGTAATGGAAGAACGGCGCAGCGACGGTATTGTGAGGTAGCCCTGCAGCGAAAGCAGTCACATTATAGAACCTTTGTATCTGTGGGTTGTTGCAGTACTCTGTATTTTGTGTTGTACATTTGATGATTGTATATCACACACTTTTTTGATACGCTGGAGGTATTTTCGCAGAAACAAAGGTAATTCGGGTAACAGATCGAATAAATCATAATTGCCCGTATCACTCTGTGTCGAGCAACTGGAGATCACTGATCTCATACACCAAAATCCTTAGACAATATTCCATAACATTGCGAAGTTTTATCGGTAGGGTTCCGATTCACTGTGTATATTGTAAACTTTAATGAACCTGTAACGTTCTCTTTTGGGGATCGCCCGAAGTTACTTTTACGTCTGAAAATTTCTCTCAAGTAAGAATGGCGTATTGTCTTCTGTTTGCTAGGAACTCCTCAATCCAACCACGAAACTGGTCTGATATTACGTACGCTCGAACTTATTTTAGAATGCATTTATAAATTGGTGTCCGTAAATGTAATAATGTGTTCCTGACATGAAAAACCTTGCAAAAAGTCCTCACGAACATGGGCCCGAGAATCCTTCTTCAGTGAGTTTCATGTGATACATTTAGCTACATATACTTACAAATGCTGTTCGATGTGACCTCCTCCTGGAGCGATGCATGCTGTTAGGATGCGTACTACTACAGGGAATTCATTTCGTGACTCACTAACGAAGGATTTTCGGAGCGTTGTTCGTATGAACTTTTTGTTATGGTTCGGTGGCAAGAACACACTCCTCCATTTATGGACGCCAATTATAAACACGCTACGCGTGACTTTCCACTGCTAACGCTGCCTGTAGTGACTAGCCACCGCCTCAGATGCAGACCAACTTCATAGATCCTTCTGCCCACAGCATTCTGTGAGGACGCTCTTTCTTTATTTCCAGTAAAAGGCTAATCGTAATGAGGTTAGTATCATTGTGCATATCAGTCAACGGCACGCCTGGTAGCCCCTGTGTGAATCTTGCAGTTGTCGAAACTCTCGTTAGATGTCATATTCCCACCGTCCAGAACAACAGAACTACGAAAAATTTACTTCATGTCAACTTCTATTTAAACTTAGCCTGCCTCCCAAGTTTTCAATGGTCTTCCATTGTAGTTTGGTTGGTAGAAGATGCCGGGACGCCATTCTTCCAAATTTGCGTATTATCATTATTTTTTCTCATTCTCATTAGCATCAATTGTCATATCATTCTCAACATACTATTTACCTGCAGTGTTCATTGTACACTTGTGCTTTTGATAACTTTGTTACTCCGTTATGTTCCATTTTTGAGTAAATTGTTATCTGATCAATAGTTGTTACTCATTGTGTGATTTTTAAATTATTGGTAACAAATGCCAGTAATGAGCGACTATTTGTTAACATACTTTCGCTTGAATTGTTGGAATGTATCGATGCAGCAGCAATACTTTCCATTCCTGACACCCGCTACATTGTACGTAACTGTGAACTCATTATCGTGAAAACTGGTTATTAATCAAATATTCGACTTTGTTCTGTAGGTGATTAGTGAACTGCAGTGCACAGTCGCGTGTAAAGAGATATAGAAATGTAGCCCTTGCAAAATGTATACTTCCACTGCTAGAAATGTTGCCATTGATAAACTGTTCCGGGCTTTTATGCCTTGGTCGAATGGATTTCATATTGAAACCCAACGTTTCGTCGTCCCCATGTACTGAACCAGGATGTGAATTGGACATTCAAAGAAGCTCCGCAGATGGGAACGACACGTTGAGATTTAATGTGAAATCCGTTCGACCATGATATAATAGCGCGCAACATTTTATTAATTGTAATTTACCCCTTATATTTAATTTACGTAGTTGCCATATTTCCTCAAACAGTTATTCCATCGGCAAAGGGATGTATGTAAGATAAATCTGCATCACGTTTCTACAAACACGTCATTGTGGTGCATGTAACACCCTTATAGGGTGTGAATCGTCTGGTGCAAGTGATTGTTCGGCAGAGTGAAGAGAGATACAGGGGATGGACCAAAATATGGAAACACCAAAACCACACCATATTACCGTGCCTAATATAGTGTAGGGAACAAGTAGCCATTCAATACCGCATCCAGTCGTCTCGGAATGGATAAATACAAATCCTTTTGGTTTTCGAGTGAGTCTTACACCATTTTTCCGGTAAAGCAGTAGCAATTTCAGGTAACCATGGTCGAAGATGATAGCGATCACACACTCATCTCTCCAATGTAGACCACAAAGGCTCAATAACAATTAGATCTGGCGATTGTAGTGGCCAGGGGAGATGTGACAGTTCATCCTCGTGCTCACAAAGCCAGACCGTGACGATGCGAGATGTGTGAACAGGGGCCCGTCGTCTACTAACACAGCATCACTATTGGGATATAAGCATCGTACCATGGAATGGATTGGGTCAGTCAAAATGGTCACATAGTCCTGGTCCACAATGCGACCTTGCAGAGTAACTATGGTGGCCCATAGAATATCACAATATAGCTGCTCAAATCTTCACCGAACCCCCGCCATGTTTCTCTTTTGGGAAATAAACTCATCCGACCAAAAGATTTTCTTGTATTGCTTGCTCCATAATCTAGGTTTTATGACTTCGCCACCACTTTACGCTGTTAAGGGTATTTAAATCACTGATGTTGTTCTGGAATTCCAGCTCGCCCGACCATATCCAGCTTATGGAGTTCTCTTCGTGTTGTTTTGGTGCTGTCGGGCATCGCGAGTGCAACATTCAGTCCTACTGTGACTTTTACAGCTGTCATTCCGTATTTTTCGTTGCAATCCTCTTCTATGACCATTCGTCGCGATCGCTCAACATACACTTTCATCTGATTTAGGACTTAACAGATGTTTTTCCGCTTTCCTTGTCTGTGTTATAAATCTTCCATACGGCGTCTTTTGAAATACCAAAGACTTCTGCTCCCTTGGTTACGAGCAGCAACAATTTGTTCACGATCGAATTCACCTATCTCCGACATCATGCACTCACAAGTACACAGAACACTGTTCTGGCCACGACTGACCCCCAGCGGGTCTGGGGCTAAGAATAGGCCCGAGGTATTCCTGCCTGAAGTAAGAGGCGACTAAAAGGAGTTTCACACGTTTCGGCCTTTATGTGATGGTCCCCTATAGGGTTTGACCTCCATTCCTCAAAATTTTCCCAAAGAGCGAGCAAATTGGGGAAGGGCGCCTTACATGATGCACCGTGTCCATCGTGCATTGAGATCTTTAGCCTACTTTCTCGTCGTCGCATTTCAGTCCCGCTCATTCTCCATCCCTTGGGCGAGGACACCTTCCTGGGTGCGTTTTCTACCATGTATTATTCAGTGTCGCTTTCTGCGTCGACGTTGACCACGGACTTCTTTGCACCTGATATCCAGCATGATAGCAAGTCCATGTAACCTGTTGGTTGTAGCCCCTTGACCACACAGGGATCGCTCTGCTGATGCCTGCGCCGTTAACTCTCCACGTATGCCAAGGGGTAGATGCCCATCCCCCCTTGCTGCGGCTGCGTGGCGCCCATGGGGAGGGCCCCTGGTCGGAGTGGGTGGCATCAGGGCGGATGACACGCGATGAAGCATAGTCCATCATCTCTTGCTGGTGGTGAAACACCAGCAGCCTCTAAGCGTTCACGAGCCCAATTCAACGTGCAGAAGTACAATCCCAAATCGTTCCCCTCCCTGGCCACACGATGGTAGGAACGTCAGGCTAAGGATGGCAGCGGATCTTATTTGCCCCGGTACCTATTATGATAAAGGGCTGATGGGGAATCTTTCATGACGATGGAAGCCACAATTTTTTGTTGAGCATTTAGAGGACAAGTTGGGAAGGTGGAGGGATTGTCCAAAATGCGATCTGGTTCAGTCTTGATCAAAACAGCATCCTCTGCCCAGTCACATACGTTACTCGCTTGTGACAAGCTGGGGGATGTTTGTGTAACCATCACGCCCCATAAGACCTTAAATATGGTCCAGGATATCATATTTCACAGGGACTTTCTTTTGCAGTCTGACGATAAGCTGCGCGCCAATTTAGAGCGGCAAAGTGTGCATTTTGTCAGGCTTGTCCACCGGGGTACGAGGGATAATCACGTTGCCACTGTAGCCTTCATCTTGGCCTTCAAGGGTGATACATTGCCGAAGAAGGTCAAGGTGATGGTCTACCGCTGCGATGTAAAGCCCTATATCCCTCCCCTGATGCGGTGCTTTAAGTGCTGGAAATTCGGCCCTATGTCTTCCCGCTGTACTTCCAGGGTCACATGTTGAGATTGTGGACGCCCATCACATGTCAATACTCAATGTGCCCCGCCTCCCATCTGTGTCAACTGCGGAGAGCACCATTCGCCTCTCTCGCCAGACTGCAGGATTCTCCAGAAGGAAAGTAAAATCATGGAGTGAAAGACCCTGGACTGACTGACCTACACTGAGGCTAAGAGAGAATTTGAACGCCTGCACCCTGTGCGTATGACATCGTCTTACGCCGCTTCTACAACAGTTCTAGCACCATCAGCTCCGCCAACCCAGGTCACCTCTCAGAGCCGGAAGACTACACCTGCCCCCTTTATGGTGGGGGGCATTTCCCTCCCTGTTGCTCCTGCACCACCTCCCCCACTTCCCCATCTTCCTGTCACTGCCCCAGAGTCAGGCACACGGACGCCTGCCCAGGTGGTCTTTGAACATGGCGCACTGGGTAACTTTCACCTCTGCTGTCACCACTGAATCTTCCCCACACGGTAACATCGATGTGATGGTTGAGCAGGTGACTAGCGCAGTTGTTTCTGCGGCAGAAAACGCGATCCCTCTTAGGGTGCCAGAGGCGTAAGGCAGTCCCTTGGTGGTCACCGGAAGTCCCTGAAGCATTTAAAGATCGTTTGCGTGCTCTACAGCGGCATAAGCGGCACCCTTCCCTGGAGCACCTCATAGTCTTTAAACGGCTCCGTGCCCGTGTTCGCTACCTAGCTGTCCGCAGTATGACCATAAATGGCGAGTTATGTACCTACGCAACCGCGATTGCCGAGCACTTTGCTCGAGCCTCTGCGTCGGAGTATAAACCCCCCCCCCCCCCCCCAGCTGCCTTTCGCACACTCATATGGTGGTTGGAAGGGAACGTCGTCACATTCACTACACGCTGCAGTGAATCCTATAACGCCCCATTTACAGAGTGGGAGCTCCTCAGTGCCCTTGCACATTGCCCGACACAGCTCCTGGGCCTGATCGCATCCACAGCCAGATGATAATACATCTCTCATCTGACTACAAGCGACATCTTCTCGTCATCTTCAACCGGAACTGGTGCGATGGAGTCTTTCCATCGCAATGGCAGGAGAGCACCATCATTCCGGTGCTCAAACCGGGTAAAAACCCGCTTGATGTGGATAACTATAGGCCCATCAGCCTCACTAACGTTCTTTGTAAGCTGCTGGAACGTATGGTATGTCGGTGGTTGGGTTGGGTCCTGGAGTCACGTGGCTTGCTGGCTCCATGTCAGGGCGGCTTCCGCCAGGGTCGCTCTACCACTGTTAATCTTGTGTCCATCGAGTTTGCCATCCGAACAGCCTTTTCCAGACGGCTACACCTGGTTGCCGTCTTTTTTGACGTACGTAAAGCATACGACACGACCTGGCGACATGACATCCTTGCCACATTGTATGAGTGGGGGTCTCCGGGGCCCGCTCCCGATTTTTATCCAAAACTTCCTATCGCTCCGTACTTTCCGTGTCCAAGTAGGTGCCTCCCATAGTTCCATCCATATCCAGGAGAATAGAGTCCCGCAGGGCTCTGTATCGAGTGTGTCTCTCTTTTTAGTGGCCATTAACGGTCTAGCAGCAGCTGTCGGGCCCTCCGTCTTACCTTCTTTGTATGCAGACAACTTCTGCATTTCGTACTGCTGCTCCAGTACTTGTGTTGCTGAGGGGCGCCTACAGGGAGCGATCCACAAGGCGCAGTCATGGGCTCTAGCCCACGGCTTCCAGTTTTCAGCCGCAAAGTCGTGTGTCATGCACTTTTGTCGGCGTCGCACCATTCATCCGGACCCAGAACTTTACCTTCCTGACGATCCACTCACTATATTGTAGACATATCTATTCTTGGGACTGGTTTTTGACGCTCGATTGACGTGGCTTCCTCATCTTCGTTAGCTTAAGCGGAAGTGCTAGCAGCACTTCAATGCCCTCCGTTGCCTGAGCAACACCAATTGGGGTGCAGATCGCTATATGCTGCTGCAGCTCTACAGAGCCCTTCTCCAGTCCCAAACTGAATATGGGAGTGTGGTTTATGGTTCAGCAGCGCCCTCGGCGTTGCATTTACTCGACCCTGTGCACCACTGCGGGGTTCGACTTGCAACAGGAGCTTTTAGGACGAGTCCGGTGACCAGCGTACTGGTGGAGGCTGGGGTCCCTCCATTGCAAATCAGACGTGCACAACTGCTCACCAGTTACGCTGCACAAATTCGTAGTTCTCCTGAGTACATGAATTACCGTCTCCTTTTCCCGCCCGCGGCAGTCCATCTCCCGCATCGGCATCTACTTGCGGTCCGTTAATCCCGCCTCTCTCCGCTGTCACTTCCTCTCGATTCTTGACGTTTTCCGGGGCTCTGACATGGCTTACACCGACGGCTCGATGGCTGATGGTCACGTAGGCTTTGCGTATGTTCGTGGAGGACATATTGAACAGCACTCCTTGCCAGATGCTGCAATGTTTTCACTACAGAGCTGGCAGCCATATCTCGCGCTCTTGAGCACATCAGCTCATGCCGTGGCGCTTCATTTCTCCTGTGTACTGGTTCATTGAGCAGCCTACAAGCTATCGACCAGTGCTACCCTCACCATCCTCTGGTAGCCCCAGGACACGTCGGAATCCCAGCCAACGAACTTGCGGACATTCTGGCCAAACAGGCGCCGCGGGAACCGCTTCTGGAGATAGGAGATCCGAAGCTGACCTGCGTTCTGTCTTACGCTGTAGGGTTTTCAGACTTTGGGAGACGAGATGGCATAACAGTACGCTCAACAAGCTGAGCGTCATTAAGGAGACTATGAATGTGTGGAATTCTTACACGCGGTCCTCTCGCAGGGAATCAGTTGTCCTCTGCCGGCTCCGCATTTGGCCATACGTGCCTAGCGCATAGTTACCTACTCCGTCGCGAGGACCCACCTCTGTGTCGCTGCGGCTCCCAAATGACAGTCTTCCACCTCTTCCTGGACTGCCCACTTTTAGCCGCTCTTCGACGGATTTTTAAACTTTCCCAGCACCCTACCTTCGGTGTTGGGCGACGATGACTCAGAAGCAGCTTTAGTTTTACGTTTTATCCGTGAGAGTGGGTTTTATACTTCTATGTAGGTTTTAGGCGCATGTACATTGTCCCTCTGTGTCCTCCACCCTAGTGCTTTTAGGGTGGAAGTTTTAATGTGTTGCAGAGTGGCTGGGTTTTCCTTTTTATTCTCGTGGTCGGCCATCCACTGTAATCTTCTGTTTCTAGCGTCTCTGTTGTTTTCTTGTCCTCTTTTGTTCCTTTTAGTGTTCGTTGCCTTTCCTTCGTTCTTGTGGCATTTCCTTCCTTTCCGTCTGTTTTATTCTCACACTTGTGGCATTGTTTTTCTTAGGAACAAGGGACCGATGACCCCGCAGTTTGGTCCCTTCCCCCCTCTTTTAAACCAACCAATCAACCAAGCACGACTAAACACTTGCAACGTGTTGAGGTCATTGCACGGAAGCCGTTCGTTGTCAAATACAACAGCGCAACCTGCTTGGCTAGCATCTGCATTTATGCTCAAGAGTTCCATATTGTTGTGCAACCTCTGTGTATTACAGAACAAAATGTGTTTTCTGGTCGAAGGTTCAGTCTTTCCCCTCCGCAAACGCCTGTATCGTCCTTCCACAGTCATAGCACGTCACGCAATATATAAGTCTAGCTTTCTAACACGTCCAGATTTGTTTTGTGTCTGGGTTGTTTGGTTATTTCCTGGTATACTTGTCTGCGGAACGTTTATATCGTTTCAACAGAACGCAAGTCGACTTGTGCTTCCTCGAAGAAAAGCAAGGTTAACGTTCGCCAGAACCTGTTCTGTCTGCAAGGACGTGTATCGAGACATGATCGCTAGTGTCCTGTTCCTTAAGAAGACACCACTCGTGCACAGCAGGCAAGCCGCTGACATCGGCGCGACGTTGTGACAACATTGGGGTTGCGCACTCTTAAGTTAATGGAGAAGAAACAAAGATCAGGAAATATAGAGTGAAAAGAGGTAGATGACACGTAAATTGCAAATGAAAATATAACGTTCTGTGTAACAGCGATAGGCAACTTTGAAAACGTCTGTCATGTAAAATTTAACTTAGGTAACCAGATTAAATACTCTTGATCCGTGGATTAAAAGTGGCTTCAGTATATTATATAAAACTACAGGGCTAAAATTTTGTCTTTTCACATTAACGATTCATGTGTGTCGTCCTTCCAAATAAATATAAGTGTTCAGTTGGTGGTACTTTTTAAAATCCATACCGTTTGCTACTGGGAATATTTTTTTCTGTAACGAGTCTTCAAATTTTTTATGCATGATAGGAAGTTTCTAAGAAATTGAAAGCATCGATTATTTCTTATTGTTTTTATTTCCTTTTTGAGTTGTACTCTGAAAGCATCGTATTTATATTTCTGAGAGAAAATATCATTCTGAGAACATTCATTACACAAATAACCTAGTAAAAAAATTCGATAATTTTATTGCTGACATCATACGTACTTCAACATTTATTTTGTAGAGAATTGATGACACCGAAATCGTCTTCTGAAGATGCAGGATGTCGGTGATTTTATCAAACTTGTGTGAGCTCTTTCGTTAGGCTCAACTGGACGTTAGATGTCAGAAATGTCAAAATTACTGACAGCTTACAATGGGTTTTATAGGAGTAGTCTGGAGGGTGATAGCTATTCACTTACTAACCTAAGGGGCAAGAACGAAACTGAATGTGTGTATAAACAGACTGAAGCGACGAATGTAAGTTTGTACCAAGGCAGGTATTTTGACCTGGGTCTCCTAGTCACTAGGCATATGCGCTAAGAATTACTCCACCCTGGCGCAGTGGTTTTGGGCAACTTCACGGACTATACTAGCACTCCTCCCTCGAATTCCAAATTACCATCCACGCATCAGCCCACATGGTGTTCCCCCTAAACTCCAACGGCACTGCAGAGGGTCTCCAACTGTAGTGGAACACCACCTCAGCATCGGATTTAACGGGGTATCGTGCCTGAACCACGGGTATATGAGCTTTAATGCGTTGAAACTATATGTTTCCTGAGACCTTTTAAAGTCTCAAACTTCCGTGATGTATATGAGCAGGCTGAAGCGTCAAATCAGACTGAATTCGAACCTGTCTGCATATGTACATCATAGCTGTTTGAGACTTGAACATGTCTCAAGAACCAAATAGTTTCATTCGATGAAACCGAACATGACCAAACAAAAATTCAAATTTCAACTTTTGTGTTCGATTATTTGTAGATGGAAACAAAATTACGCCAGGGACATGTAGTCGCGGTTTTTCAGCGACGGAAGCTAAGTGTCGGTATTTTTGTGTAATGGCTAGCCCATGGCCCCTTTATTATGAAGTTTGCTACCACGGGCAGCTTTTATACACAATATTATTCTGAAAGTCTTTCGTTCTCATTTTCATTAATGCTATTTATGCTTGTTTGGTTTGACGATGAACATTTATACTTCGTTTTATGTAACGTGACTGGCGTTTGTCCCTGAGGTGAAATATATAAATACAGCCCATCTGGCGCGTAGTTTCAATTAATGTTCATGTAGCTGCTTCATTAGGTCATACGCGATGCCATTTCGTTAATTACATCTTAAGATATATTTAGGCGCTTGGCTGTTTCATATTCAACATTTTTGTTGTAGTGGGCTATCGTCTTCCTGTGATCAGTGATGGAGTTCTGTAAACCTTGAGAGATTGAGTGAGTCGAGGTTTCTTGTTACCCAGTGTTAAGAAATAACGGACAAAAAATCTGCATAAAAGAACTCAGATGAATTCGACATTGGTTCCTGTAATGAGTTCACAACCAGTTTCGCCCGTTACCTTTCTCGAAACTAGCCAACGTTTCACTGTTAGTGACACGGTGACATTGAAAATTAAAATGGAATTATAAATTTTTTTTCTAGGAACAAGTATCTCAGCCTTCATAACACACGGCATATGACATTTCAGAGCTCTGGAAAAAGAATTTGAGTATATTGAACATTTATGCACTCCAGAAGTTAATTGGACATTGAGGTAAAGATTGTGCTGAAAGAAAAACAAGGTTCCTTTCTCAAAGCCTGTCCACCTGTTGTTTATTCCTTACAAGAGCATCAACGTATCGTATGAAAATAAGATATCGATGTTTCCGCGTAATTTTTTCGTTGGTGCCACTGTTTCTTCTATTTATGAAATTAAAAATTTAACTATTATATATTATTGTACATTAATATAAATAATTTCTCATTTTACAGGTAAGCACGGAAAATATTTACAACCAGCGTGTCTAGAAAGCTGTAGCCTCAAAGGTATTAGTAATACAAAATATTGTCATTAAATATCCGTCTTTGTTTTGTTGCTTTCCTGTCCTAGCGGAGTCATGTGTGACTTTGATACCTGATTCCGTTGAATAGTGGTTAATCATCTTTTTAACTCAAATGGAAAAATGTAGCAAATTCAAATGGTTAAATAAAACTTAAGTCCGAAATACAGCCAGAATATTTGTTATTGCAGTCCATAATTGTGGCAGATGTGACATGTTCCTTTGTAATGCCAAATTTTAAGCGTTCTAACGTTTTTCATTATTTAAATTTTTTCATAGAAGTAGCTAGACCTTGCAGACACTTTTTTTATTTCTTTTGGTTATTTTACACACACGGATGTATGGACGCTGCTCTCTGTTACACCTTTATAGAAGCGTGCTGCTTCATTATAAAAGACTAGATATTGCCTTTATGGGAACAGCAAAGAGCTCTTTTGAGCTGATTAAAATGTCTTCATAGTTTACCGTAAATTGCTACAGTGATGAACCCATCGTCAGTGGTCGAATATGACCACAACTGCATGTCTGATTATTTGTAAATGTGTAAAAAGTCTACGACGGCCTACTTTTACGCATACACAAATGTATTGCAACAGACTTGACATTTGGACCACGTTCAGATAATGAATGATAAATAAAGGAAATTGTGATAAAATTTATAAAGTTTAGTGTTAAAAAAGTATTTTGTTGAAAATACATTGAAACTGGTATTACGATGTGTGGAAAAGATTAGTTACCTGCGATATGAGCCGTCGTCGAGGAATGTCTGAAGCTCTGACCACTTTACTGTCCCCGATTCTAATACATGCTATGTGTGTGTGTTTGTTATATTTACTGTCGCTGACTCGTGAATAATTTTTCTATCCTGCATTTTTTACTTCAAAGGCAAAATTATCGCGCAGCAATGATTACCGTAATTCATTAGTAACTATTTTTTAAGGCGGACATCGGCAATGTCGGATAAAGATATAACAAGATTTTCGACTAGCAGTATTACGTAAAAAGACGAGTATTCTTATTTTTCATCTACCATGGTACTGAGGCAACAGTACTTCTATCTTAATGAAACAATTTCGAGGAACAAAATTCCGGAAAGATCTTTATATTGCGAGCACATTCGTGCATACCATTGAAGTGCGTAGCATACGTTTTCTGTAGACATACACGAGAGCTGAATGCTGTCGAATCACACACCGCACGTTTTCAGACCTAAGTTTGAGCCTTTTTTCCTGGCAAATTCCTTCAATTTACTACAAGAATTGTTTAGATCCTCTTACTTGTATTGTCAACATTTAATTTAAATAAATAGAGTAATGTGATTAGAAAATTCCGTTCATATAATTATGAGAACTTTAGATCAGATCGATCGCACTATTGTAATCTACGTAGTGGCCTGAAAACTACGAAAAACTGTTCATGGAGGGGAGGTACAAATTTGAACACGTGATCCAGCGGCTTGATTTGGGATTTTATGGTTTTCCAAAATCGAAAGGATGATTTCTGGCATGGACATCTCTCTCTTCGTTACTGTTGTTGTTGTTTTCGATTTTATTTTCATTAAGGAATTTAATAGCTCTAAGTTTTATTATTTGCGGTTTTTATGTTGTCTGTGTTATTTTATAACGTCCTCCATAACCTTCGTTTACACTGCAACCACAATTACGTCAATTCTTTCCTTGCCCATTTTTTCTCGTCTGTCCCGTGATAATTCGCAACCTGCATCTCTCCAGTGCTTATTGAGCAATCCGCCGTTTTTAGGGTTTTCCCCCCGTTAAAAGTCCATGTCCGATTTCCATAAGCGAAAGCTGGTAACGAACATCAAAAGCTTGGTTACGGAATCTCTGGTTAGTTTACCAAGAACACTTTTTATTTTTCTGTTTATTTTTTTGCTGACCAACTGCCATAAATAAAAGAATCGTCAACTGATTGTATGCCGTTATTGTTCAGTAGTACGTTTTTCTTTCTGACGTGATAGTTATAAACTATTGTCTTATCATAATTGATAATTACAACTTGCAAACTTTTTCTAAGTCCTTCCTTTCGCTGTGAAAGTTAACTTGCAGTATAAAGTACAAAGTAGATACAATTTAACTTTCGCCACTTGACGGAAAACTATTTACCGTATGAGTACCTTACTCAGTATTGTAGGAACGATGTTCAGACTGCGCACTGCATGTTAGTAGCTTTAGTGTCATGACTTATCGTTAGGTGTCAGTACTGGTACGGCGATGTAGAGTTGAAACACAAACATCAGTGTGGACTACACATGCAGACAGTTAACATGGGTGTGGACAAAGTGAGCAGTGCCTTACTGGTAAAGCTATTGTATCGAAACAACGGCATTAATTATGCTGCTCTTCGCGGGTATCGACGATGGAGTTCCGCCTCACGTTGCCCGTGAGGTCTCTCGGTTACTCTGTAACACAGTTGAAGAAAACGGAATCATAGGCCGATCGTTCCAAAGTGCGTGGCCGCTAAGATCATCAGATTTGAAGCCGTGTGATTTCTGGTCATGGAATTAGCAGAAGGATAGGGTTTATCAAGTAACACAAGTTAGAGGTTGAAGGTCAGCATAGAAAAGGAGATACAGCAACATCCCACCGGAGATGTTTCGGGCACTCGTGGAGCAATCTCTAGTGCGGTTCCAGGATGTCTTGGATGCAGGTGGTAGTCGCATTGTGCAACGTTTGTAAACTGGAACGTAAACATATAACACAGTTAACAAATATTACCACTTGATGTAGAAATTAAAATATTTCTTTCAATGGTTTATTCGGTATTTCTTTTCCACATGCCCTTACAAATATTTCCACAGTTTCACTGTCCTATAACCACTCCTTTTTTTTATGGAGGCCCTCCATGTAGCGAAAGTTCTAACCACTCTGCAAAAAAAAAGTGGTTCATGTTTATTTGTTCCATTAGAAGAACGTCATGATTTATCGCCAAGAGCTGCTGTTGAAATGTCTTTCTTGAACTAGTTTCAGTCCACAGGCCATTGTTAGGTTCATATAAAACATTTCCACCTTCATACATTTAATCGGAAGCCCAACAGAATGATCATTTGCTAGAAGATTTTGTACATGTTCAAACTCAGTCAAAGTTGTATTCTGAATTGAGAGTGGGAAACAATGAAATCCGTGGAGTTCTGCTCGTCTACATGCGCCAGAGAAGGTGAAATTCCAGTGATTAAAAATATTTTTTTTTAATATTTTGTAAGATGACTGAAGTTGCCGTGATCAGCCATCGAATTCCATGGTTCCTCAAGTTGGTATGTTGCGACTATTTTGTCTACGAAAACGTGAAATTGCTCGCTGAGAAGACATTCACGCCAAATGAAGAGACCAAGGCTGAAGCACTTCTATGTTGCATAGCAGGACAAACTAGCATGTAGAAAACTCTAGTGAGTAGGAAAAATGCTCCACTACAGTGATGTTTTAATCGTTTCTTTGTGGGCTTGTTAGGTACTATGAGACTGTTATTTCGTGTGCCAGTGTTCCATCGCTACTTTGCGACTGTCTCGGCAGAGCGCTGCATAACAGATAAGGCGCATTTGTGTGCGGCTCAGCGAGTCAGCGGCTTCGCGCGTGCGAAGGACAACACAACTGGCCTCCATCGCCAAGCATATGTAATAATAACTACCGCAGCCGCCGTGGGGCAACAGGCCAGTCGCTGATTACGCCAGATTTGTTTCTTCCTGCCGAATAGACGGTTTTGCATGACAGCGTCTCTGAAAGAACGCTGTAGTATTAATTTGTACAGCAGTTACACATTATCTCTCCTGTACGTCGTTTCGCTTCTGGTTCCCAGGTGAATCAGCAGGGCACAAAATTAAATGCATACTAACTAAGTAGCACATTTTTCTTGTATGTTTAAATTTATGTAACGACGGAGGTGTGGACGACACTCATATTTTCGTAGTAGCTCAGCATCTTTTGTTCAGAATACAGTGAGGTCATTTATAAGGATGGATAAGTAGACACACAAGGGCTTCGCCACCTAGAAAATATGACAGAAGTCAGTGTAACCTTCATGTATTTTCAGCGTAGGGATGTAATTAACTGGGAAGGTTGCCCTGGGGCTGTTATTGTCAGCGGTGTACAACAGACAAAAGTAAAATACATTCAACTGGATATTGTCGTATATATTAGAAGTGCAGTTGTTTCACACCTCATAGTTCTTTTTAATCGTAGATTTTTTGTCGGGAAAATTGTTTTTCTGTACGATGATACGTTGATTAACTAACGTTCATTAATTGCAGCAACAGTGCGGAGCTCCTGTCATTTCAGTTGGCACATAGAAAATCGAAGAACTTCGGTTATGTCGTGAGCTGCATGTAAGTGGGAACAAATATTTAGGAAAATGAAGTAAATGGCCATCTCATGTGTAAAATCGGCAGTTATGCGTTATTTTTTATTTTTAAGACTTATAGTATAAAAGTAGATACTGGGAGATGAAGAAGCTTGCACAGGATAGAGTAGCATGGAGAGCTGCATCAAACCAGTCTCAGGACTGAAGACCACAACAACAACAACAACAACAGTATAAAAGTTAGTTTTCTTTTCCAGATGAAGATATGAAATTAGATGCAAATGCAGTTGGGGAGGAGAGGGAGGGGGGGAGTTCGTATTTCGAACCACAGTCGATCATCTTCATGAACATTTCTTGTTCTAAGTGGGTAACTCTAGTTCAATCCGGTATGTTTCCTTAACAGGGACTACATTCTGATTGTTCCTGTCAGGGCTAAGCTATTAATGCACCTTTTCAAATCCTCGCTCTCGGCGAGTCGCTGCGTGCTAACGAAAGAATCTGATACATTCGCTAAACAAGATATTCAAAAGCACTATGAGGGTTTTGAGAATAATTACAGTCAGGTCTCTTATGCTGCGGTCTTAAGGCGTGATACTTTTATTGAAACTAATTGATTGTTGTAGGAATATTATTGAAAGTGGCACTGTATTCTTAGTCGTGATGAGCCTAGTTGCGGCCAGTCGTGCGGTTTGAAGGCAAGCATTGCTCGACGATGAGTTTTATGATTTCTAATTGGGATGGATGCGGAGGCAGGGGTACACATCTTGAGAGAAGAACGTGACTGTTGGGATTTCATTGGTTCAATAAATTCACACACGCTCGGCATCAGGCGCTGCCGAAGAAAATGTGATGACTGTGAGACGTTTACAGTACACCTAATATTTTATGTTAGTTTCTTATCTGCAGCTAACCACAATTTCTCGATATCATGTTACTCGTCTTTCCCGAAACGTTAGGCCTAAAATGAACTGTTGCTGTTTTATTACTCCACTTTGCTAGTGGTAAATTACAGTACTGTCATTATTTTTAATTCTGCTGTCAGCGTTGATTAGTCATTATATTCTTCAATTGTCGTTTGCGAGGTCAAAATCATAGTTTTCGAGAATTAGATAACGCTGTCTTGATTTACTTGTGGATGGCGGAGGAGGGGGAGGGGAGGCTATGTATGATGTGATTTGTATGCACTCACTCTTTGTTGATCCCTGTATTTTCAAGTATGTGTAAACTGTGCTTTCTAGCTCGTACTATGTCACTGTCTATCACACATTCACCATTTCCGTCATCTTGTTTTATGTGCTCTGGGCGGAAGAGTTAATATGGGATTAGAAAGTACAGTTTCCATAGACATGCAAAAAGTGGACTAAACAGAAAGTAAGTACATACAAATTGGACACACAGCCCACTCCGCCGCACCCACCCAATCATCAGTTTATGAAATCGCTCGTCAATAACATATCCCCATAACATTTCTCGAAAACCATTACTTTAAGCATACAACCAATAGTTAAAGACAGCATAACAGATCAGTGTTGACAGTAGGATATGAAATAATGACAGTACTGTAGCCTAACATTAGCGAAGTGGAGAGAGAAAACAAACGTTCCTTTTAGGCCCCGCAATTCGGTAAATGCGTGTAACATAATAATGAGAAATACTTATTATTTGCAGAAATCAGCTGGACTGTAAATTTCAGACGTTTACACAAATGTCAGTAAGTTTCATTGAAGGATATATATCCTGTTACTAACATTATTGATGTATGCACTACAGTCTGAGTACTGTCCATATGACTGTGCAAAATTTCTTTTACGTATGTCCGTACAGATAATAAATGAACCCACAGACGATGATGAAACTTACCCGAAAGATGTGCGGGAGTTACAAAAGAAGAAATTCTTTGCTCAAGACAGAACTACACTCCTGGAAATGGAAAAAAGAACACATTGACACCGGTGTGTCAGACCCACCATACTTGCTCCGGACACTGCGAGAGGGCTGTACAAGCAATGATCACACGCACGGCACAGCGGACACACCAGGACCCGCGGTGTTGGCCGTCGAATGGCGCTAGCTGCGCAGCATTTGTGCACCGCCACCGTCAGTGTCAGCCAGTTTGCCGTGGCATACGGAGCTCCAT
This sequence comes from Schistocerca nitens, assembly GCF_023898315.1. NCBI lineage: Eukaryota > Metazoa > Arthropoda > Insecta > Orthoptera > Acrididae > Schistocerca > Schistocerca nitens. The sequence goes on from NC_064618.1 coordinate 503,269,776, forward strand.
CGCAGTCTTTAACACTGGTAGCATGCCGCGACAGCGTGGACGTGAACCGTATGTGCAGTTGACGGACTTTGAGCGAGGGCGTATAGTGGGCATGCGGGAGGCCGGGTGGACGTACCGCCGAATTGCTCAACACGTGGGGCGTGAGGTCTCCACAGTACATCGATGTTGTCGCCAGTGGTCGGCGGAAGGTGCACGTGCCCGTCGACCTGGGACCGGACCGCAGCGACGCACGGATGCACGCCAAGACCGTAGGATCCTACGCAGTGCCGTAGGGGACCGCACCGCCACTTCCCAGCAAATTAGGGACACTGTTGCTCCTGGGGTATCGGCGAGGACCATTCGCAACCGTCCCCATGAAGCTGGGCTACGGTCCCGCACACCGTTAGGCCGTCTTCCGCTCACGCCCCAACATCGTGCAGCCCGCCTCCAGTGGTGTCGCGACAGGCGTGAATGGAGGGACGAATGGAGACGTGTCGTCTTCAGCGATGAGAGTCGCTTCTGCCTTGGTGCCAATGATGGTCGTATGCGTGTTTGGCGCCGTGCAGGTGAGCACCACAATCAGGACTGCATACGACCGAGGCACACAGGGCCAACACCCGGCATCATGGTGTGGGGAGCGATCTCCTACACTGGCCGTACACAACTGGTGATCGTCGAGGGGACACTGAATAGTGCACGGTACATCCAAACCGTCATCGAACCCATCGTTCTACCATTCCTAGACCGGCAAGGGAACTTGCTGTTCCAACAGGACAATGCACGTCCGCATGTATCCCGTGCCACCCAACGTGCTCTAGAAGGTGTACGTCAACTACCCTGGCCAGCAAGATCTCCGGATCTGTCCCCCATTGAGCATGTTTGGGACTGGATGAAGCGTCGTCTCACGCGGTCTGCACGTCCAGCACGAACGCTGGTCCAACTGAGGCGCCAGGTGGAAATGGCATGGCAAGCCGTTCCACAGGACTACATCCAGCATCTCTACGATCGTCTCCATGGGAGAATAGCAGCCTGCATTGCTGCGAAAGGTGGATATACACTGTACTAGTGCCGACATTGTGCATGCTCTGTTGCCTGTGTCTATGTGCCTGTGGTTCTGTCAGTGTGATCATGTGATGTATCTGACCCCAGGAATGTGTCAATAAAGTTTCCCCTTCCTGGGGCAATGAATTCACGGTGTTCTTATTTCTATTTCCAGGAGTGTATATTTTCCTAGCTATAAACGTGATGTTACCACGTGAGAATTTACATTTCACCACGATAGCGCACATGCCCAAGGGCCACAAGCTTTTCTGTACGCCTTTTTTTGTGACACAAGTAGATCTCATGCGATCTGTCATTCAAAATTTCTACCTATGAAGTGTTTCTGAATATCGTCGTGGAGCTACCAGTAGGTAGATTGAGAGGCACTACCGCTTCATACAGCATGATAGATGGTCATTTAAGAATCTGTCCGCCCACGGTAGCTGAGTGGCCAGCGTGACAGAATGTGAATCCCAAGGGCCCAGGTTCGATTCCCGGCTGGGTTGGAGATTTTCTCCGCTCAGGGACTGGGTGTTGTGTTGTCCTAATCATCATTATTTCATTCCCATCGACGCGCAAGTCGCCGAAGTGGCGTCAAATCGAAATACATGCACCCGGCGAACGGTCTACCCGACGAGGGGCTTAGTCACACGTCATTTACTTTTACATTTAAATATCTGTGAAGATGGCTTTCTTGAAAGTAGAAAGTTGCGTTATATTCTTGCTTTTTCTGAAACGTTCAGAATGACTCTCGCAATTATCAGGAGGATGTCAATTAGATGAGGCGTCTCACTGTGCGAAGAACTTCGTCAGACTCTGCAGTCAGGTTCAGTGTCATGTCACGTTAAACCTCTGCGGCTGTGCTGATCGCACGCGAGCTTATCTGTATACATCCTCTTGCGTCGCTCACGCACGAGTGCGCAGTCTCTCATTCTCGTAATACTCTTCGCTGAAAATCTTAAAGTAGCAGCAGCCGCAGCTTATTAAGAAGTTACGATAATAGTTGATATTCTAGTGTATGTTTAGGGTGTATAGTGAGCGATGTCACGGCCAGAAAATAAGAAACGGGAGAGGTAAAAGAATACAGAGAGAAGGTAGTCAAAGAAAAAACGTTAAACAGATGTTGTGGAATACAAATGTCATCGGAAATATCTTAAGGGAAATGTCGAAAATTCTGGCTTAAAAGAAAAAGAAAAAACAGACGACTAGACGCAATGGTTCAGATTGTGAGCATAAAACAAAAGGTCTTCAATTGAAGAGGGAAGAAGAAAACCAGCGGCTGTGCTTTTAATATGTAGCAGAACATTATGGAGTTCATCGGTGTAGGAAAGATCATATCAACTATTAACCTGAAAGATGTCAGCCCTTGGAACAAGACATGTGCCAAGCAAGATCGTAAGAGATGGAAAAGAGTCACCGTGGTACAACAACCGAGTTAGAAAACTGCTGCGGAAGCAAAGGGAACTTCACAGCAAACATAAACATAGCCAAAGCCTTGCAGACAAACAAAAATTACGCGAAGCGAAATGTAGTGAGAGGAGAGCTATGCGAGAGGCGTTCAATGAATTCGAAAGTAAAGTTCTATGTACTGACTTGGCAGAAAATCCTAAGAAATTTTGGTCTTATATCAAAGCGGTAGGTGGATCAAAACAAAATGTCCAGACACTCTGTGACCAAAATGGTACTGAAACAGAGGATGACAGACTAAAGGCCGAAATACTAAATGTCTTTTTCCAAAGCTGTTTCACAGAGGAAGACTGCACTTTAGTTCCTTCTCTAGATTGTCGCACAGATGACAAAATGGTAGATATCGAAATAGACGACAGAGGAATAGAGAAACAATTAAAATCGCTCAAAAGAGGAAAGGCCACTGGACCTGATGGGATACCAGTTCTATTTTGCACAGAGTACGCGAAGGAACTTGCCCCCCCTTCTTGCAGCGGTGTACCGTAGGTCTCTAGAAAAACTTAGCGTCACAAAGGATTGGAAAAGGGCACAGGTCATCCCCGTTTTCAAGAAGGGACGTCGAACAGATGTGCAGGACTATAGACCTATATCTCTAACGTCGATCAGTTGTAGAATTTTGGAACACGTATTATGTTCGAGCATAATGACTTTTCTGGAGACTAGAAATCTACTCTGTAGGAATCAGCATGGGTTTCGAAAAAGACGATCGTGTGAAACCCAGCTCGCGCTATTCGTCCACGAGACTCAGAGGGCCATAGACACGGGTTCCCAAGTAGATGCCGTGTTTCTTGACTTCCGCAAGGCGTTCGATACAGTTCCCCACAGTCGTTTAATGAACAAAGTAAGAGCATATGGACTATCAGACCAATTGTATGATTTGATTTAAGAGTTCCTAGATAACAAAACGCAGCATGTCATTCTCAATGGAGAGAAGTCTTCCGAAGTAAGAGTGATTTCAGGTGTGCCGCAGGGGAGTGTCGTAGGACCGTTGCTATTCACAATATACATAAATGACCTTGTGGATGACATCGGAAGTTCACTGAGGCTTTTTGCGGATGATGCTGTGGTGTATCGAGAGGTTGTAACAATGGATAATTGTACTGAAATGCAGGAGGATCTGCAGTGAATTGACGCATGGTGCAGGGAATGGCAATTGAATCTCAATGTAGACAAGTGTAACGTGCTGCAAATACATTGAAAGAAAGATCCCTTATCATTTAGCTACAATATAGCAGGTCAGCAACTGGAAGCATTTAATTCCATAAATTATCTGGGGGTACGCATTAGGAGTGATTCAAAATGGAATGATCATATCAAGTTGATCGTCGATAAAGCAGATGTCAGACTGAGATTCATTGGAAGAATCCTAAGGAAATGCAATCCGAAAACAAAGGAAGTAGGTTACAGTACACTTGTTCGCCCACTGCTTGAATACTGCTCAGCAGTGTGGGATCCGTACCAGATAGCGTTGATAGAAGAGATAGAGAAGATTCAACGGAAAGCAGCTCGCTTCGTTACATGATCATTTAGTAATCGCGAAAGCGTTACGCAGATGATAGATAAACTCCAGTGGAAGACTCTGCAGGAGAGACGCTCAGTAGCTCGGTACGGGCTTTTGTTGAAGTTTCGAGAACATACCTTCACCGAGGAGTCAAGCAGTCTGTTGCTCCCTCCTACGTATATCTCGCGAAGAGACCATGAGGATAAAATCAGAGGGGTTAGAGCCCACACAGAGGCATACCGACAATCCTTCTTTACACGAACAATACGAGACTGGAATAGAAGAGAGAACCGATAGAGGTACTCAAGGTACCCTCCGCCACACATCGTCAGGTGGCTTGCGGAGTATGGATGTAGATCCTGTAAGATGAATACGAATATTGACGGAATTCCATCATGGCGGTGCCATTAGATATGCTCGCAATCAATGCCAGCAGGTCTGGAGAGCTCGATCAAGTGAATAAAAGATATAGGTACTCGTCCCGTTCCACACACACACACACACACACACACACACACACACACACACACACTCAAAAGAAGTTTCCGTGTACTCCATGAAGTTTGGAAAAGAGGAGGAAAGTACTGGCAGAATTAAAACTATGAAGACAGGCCCGAGATGTGCTTCTATAGCCTATTCTGTAAGAGCATTTGTCAGAAAAGACAAAGGCACGGGTTCAGGTCCCGGTCCGACATTCAACTTTAACCTGTAATTAAGTTTCACAAAAGCATACATTCCACTGCAGACTGGAAGGTCCATTCACAGTAACCTATAAGTTTCGAATTGTAGTGTACTCTAAGGGGATAATCTAACGGCGAAACAGAGTTAAATTGTTCTGGGAATAATTAGTAAATTACGTTACGTATTAACGTGCAGGGTGTCCATAAATTATCGTTGCAACTTAGACTTTAATACCTTTAAAACTATACTAAATATTAAGAGATGGTTTTTAAGATGTGATAAAATAACTCCTAAGTTTTGTTTCCTCAGTCATGCACATCAGTGTGTGCAGCCTCAGTGGCACGGATAATGTCTCGTCGGAATTTAACTCTGTCCTCATACGACTCAAGATCTCCACGCTGACATGTTCAAATGCATTGCGAATGCGTACCTTCAAATCTTGTAGGTCCCTAACTTTGATTCGGCACATAAGAACCTGCACAAAAAGGCACAGGAAGAAGTTTAGTGGTGTGAGGTCAGGGGATCGTGGCGGCCATCGAATTGGACCGTCTCATCCAGTCCAGTTGTACGGAAAGTTTTCATCTAGAAATTGACGACCATTTAGGGACCAGTGGTGAGGTGCCCATCCTGCTGGAATATGACATCAGGTTGCAAGTGTTCCAGTTGTAGCACAGCAAAATCATGTGACATGTCGAGGAAAACACACTGTTGACGGCAGATTCGTTGAAAAACAACGTACAAGTGATGTAATTGTGCAGCAGTCCGCAGCAAACTCTGACCTTGGGAGTCTCTCTTCACGTGTAAATGAGGCTGCTGTGAACTCCATGTACTAACGTTATGACACATCGTTTTGCCGTTGTCTCACGAGAGAAACAAATTTTTGTTTCCCAAAAAGTCATTGTTAGCGTCTGTCTTGCCCAGCATATCCGTAGGCTTTAATACTTGAAGCAGCTGCATCTTGTAGGGATATAGCTGCAACCTCTTGTGCAAGGCACTGTGCACTGTTCAGCGTTTCATTTCCAACTCTGGCCGCCGTACCCACCGATTTTGTCGGACTCCGTGCCAACACCTGCTTTACCTTGTCCTCGTTGTCGTCTAAAACAGATGGGCGATCTTCCCCCTTGTTATAGAGAAAACTACCTGTTTCCATGAATGACGTAGTATGCCATGCCCGAATAGTTGGTCGGGCTGGTGGTTGCCTTCCATACCGTGTTCGAAAGTTTCGTTGCACTTGGTTCTCGGACGTCGTCTGTATGGACCAGGCCACACACTAAGCTTTCACCTGTGTCGTTCACATTTTATCGGGTTTTCTAGTTCAGTTTCGCGTCAAAATTGCGTCACCTGGCAGGTAAAAAAACTTTTGAGTTATCACATGTTGAAAACCATTTGTTAATATCTAGTATAGTTTCAAAGTTATCAGTCTTCAGTTGTAATGATAATTTATGGACACCTTGTATATCACCTAAGATTTTGTAAATTGTAGTCTCAGGAAAACGTACATGAGAGATGTATAAAATGTGGAATCACCAAAAAATAACCTATTGCCATGCCTCATACGGTTTAGGAAAACCGTTTGAATTCCATTTGTTTCGGAATGGGTAAAACAGTTCCCGTGTAGTTTTCAAGGATATGTTGTACCATTCGTCATGAAAAATGATAAGAAGCTCAGATAACGGTAATGGAGGTGGATAGTGAACACGCACCCTTCTCTCGAAAGTAGACCGTAGAGGCTCAGTAATATTGAGATCTGGTGACTGTTGTGGCCAAGGGAGATGCGAAAATTCATTCTCGTGCTCACAAAGCTAGTCCAGTGTGAAGAGGGGCCTTGTGGTCTTGGAACACAGACTCACCATTGGGGTACAGCCATTTTACCTTGAAAGGACATGATCAGCCAAAATGTCACATAATCTTCGGCAGTAATGCGACCTTGCAAAGCAACCATGGGAGTCATGGAATATCACGATATGGTTGTCCAAATCACCACTGAATCCCGTCCATGTTCCACCCGTGGACTCGGCCAGAGGTTGAAACAATGTGGAACGAGATTCATCCTATCAAATGACTTTCTTCTGTTGTTCCATAGTCCAAGTTTTATGGCTTCGGCACCGCATTTTGTTGTTACGGGCATTTACATTGCTGATGAGTGGGTTTGGAATTCTAGCCCACCCTGCAATTTCCTGCTTATGGAGATCACTTCTTGTTATTTTGGCGCCGACAATGTCCGCGAGTGGTACATTCAATTCTGCAGTGACTTTTGCAGTTATCGCCCTCTATCCGATGTTGTTTTCCACTTTCCTTGTATGTGATATAAATCTTCGTTACGCGTTTTCAAACATCAGATACTTTGACTACCTTGGTTACATACGAGTACCAGCAATTTGCCCACGTTCAAATTTACTAGAACAGAGCTGCGTCGTAACGCAGAACACCATTGTCACCACGAATGTCACTTTCAGCATATAGAGGACATTGCACAGGTGCCTTTCGTGGACAGATAAAACAGCGCAGCCTATCACCTGCATTTGCGTTCATACATGGCTTTCTTGCGGTGTTTCCATATTTTCGTACAACACCTGTGTTTGCGAGCTACGGAAGATAGATTTGTTGACCAGGGAGCAAGTGGATATTGATAATGCCTATTGAGAGTACCACGAATTAGACATGTGCTTAGGCAGAGGAGACGTCATTAACAAATTTATTGAACTCTTGTGCGCTGGTGAGAAACAGTTCTTTTTATGTTCGAATAATTTCAGATACGAACGTCATGTTCTCGACGTAAATGTTGAAGGTCATTAGTTTTCCAGTTTTGTGTGTTCCTTTTCTATCCTGCTTCATCACTCTTGTGACCTTGCGGTCAGGTCAATGTGCATCTAACGAGAATCATTGTGATGCTAATAATGCCCTTGTTTTAATTCTTCGTTGTGCGCTGAACGGGTTTCGACGTAGTTGCGTAAGTCCTGATCATTGCTCCTAATTGGCATACTGAAATTGTGTTATAGAAGATGGTCGTAAGACGAAAATTCACTTAAAATTGTGTACTATTTTCTGAAGGATGCTGTTGAGACTGTTGTGATCACAATGTCTCATCTGAAACTAGGGCGGTTTGTAGAAACCTTTTGATTGATAATGTGGTTTGTAATTCATTTAGCTCACGTTATAAAAATATTAAGTGGTAAGATTTTTCTGTATTGTTTCCTCCGTTTTGCGAGATAGTTTTTCATTACTTCGTGAAACTGAATGCCAGTCAGTGGAATATGCGTGTTCCGGCTGAGCAAAGGTTTCAGAAAGTAGCTTTTAATCTTAATCTGTAATATTTCTGTGTCTTATTCATGCAAACAGTTTTCGGATAAAATTTCAGGTTATTGACAAAAAGCACCCTTTGAAAATAGTGGATATGTGTATAATATGTCTGGGTCGTAATGAAAAGAGTAAATAATTTTTTTTTATTTTGAGAGGTCACACTTCTAATACACTTTCAGTTTTCATTGCGAAAATAAAATCATTTATCAAGCTACTGCTTGTATCGTCGTTATAACACTGTAGAGGAGCCGTAGCAACTCATTGGTTCAAGTGCTCACGGCTGCCGTCAGCACTTAACAACGATCGCCGTTTTCCTGATTGGCCCCCTACAATTGTAACTAATTGCTCATTCTGCCGATGGAATAATTTCCGACACTGCCGTTGTCAGTGAGAAAAGACTGTTATCTTCTTCGTAGTGTGAAACATAATTACGTTTCCCTTTTATGCTGCTTTTAGTTTCCCGCTCGTTTGTTATCCGGATACCTTGTTGATCAACGCAGGTATCCACTTCAGCGTTGAGATCATCAGTGCCGGGATAACCGCCCACAGCAGCTTGTGCCTGTACAGCTGCCTGACGAGTCATAGATAACCAATCAATGACAAAAGGTGCATTCTGTGTTTTGCATTTCAGACGGTTTTAATACCGTATAAAGGGAGAAATGTTAGATTCAGTCTCGCGAAAGTCGTTTGATGCAGCGTAATAAGAGCGAATCTCTTTTAAAAAATGAAGATAAATCTTCAGTACGTAGTTTATCAAACAACCTACAGCTAATTACAACTGTGTGTGTAGGACAGGGTGTAGAACCAAGACAGTTGCCTTTCGCCAATCAATGCTCATTCCAGCTGAATTCTGGACCGAGGCTGAACTTTAAACTTTCATTATAAATTCCGCAAAAGTTTAATCGCCAAAAGCGGGATTTTCGCCATGACGTTAAGGATAGAGAGGAGAGACACAAATCAGAATCTTAGTTTGCCAAGGGCACGCAACGCCATTTTTTCTCGTCTCTTTATCTATCTTGCTCTCCATGCGGTTCTTGTCAAACAGTAATTGCATAGAGAGATCGGAATTAACATTGCGGAAACTTCCAGGAGTGGACGCTAGAGTTGTAGAAATCGGTGTTTCTTTTCTCTTTACTTTCCAGTTGCAAAGTAGTGTCAAACAGAAATTTCTCCTCAAGTGGAGCAAATCCTAGTAGTCTTAAAAAAACAATAATCGGAATGAAGGATAGTCGAACGACGAGATGTGACTCGTGGGATTCCATTGTTGGAGGGCATTTTAGGAAATAGCTTGTCACGTTGCAAAAGCTGCGCATTTGTAACGAGCATGATGTGACAGTCGTGTATATAGCTAATTGCTGTTTCCGATCCCTCAGAGCATGATTGTATTTTTTTCCTGCCGTGTCTAGTGTATGAGTTGGAAGCCGTCTGGATGCATTGTTGGTTCAGACAATTTTCCGAACTCGTCAAAATGTCTGGGGGGTTGAGAAAGTAGTGGGCAGTCGTTCATCATCGATGACCTGGTGAGGAGATGCTGTACCGTCTTACAGAGGCCATCGTTTGCCATTATGGAACTCGTTTGCCGTTTCCCGGCAGATAGTATGTTCCTGGAAATTTCAGCCGGGCACATCAATTTCATATTATAGGGGACGTTTCGATAGTACTAATATGACACATACCGTAGCGACATTGATAACAGCTATTACATAATTTGAGAATATCGTAAGAAGTATCGAATGATGTGGAGGAAAATAACACCCCCTTCCTTACTGTTACGCGTGTTCAAATGAAAAGGTACGAAACGTCGTAACAACCAAACTGGTTGAAATTTCCATATGCCTCGTTAGGATAACGTAATGAGACATCTAGGGACGCGAATGTAGTGCAGTGGAAGCATGCGTCGCCACCTCCCCCTATTAGATTCGAAGCCTCAGCAGGCAAAGTGGTGCTCAGTCTTTTTCGACGTCCGAGATCCGATACGTGCCGGGAGCGCATTCGCCCCACAACCTGGACGCGTCGCCCTGCAACTGTCATGTGTTTGGTCCGTTAAAAAAAAGTCAAAGGGAAGCGCTTCAACTCGACGATGAACTAAAGGACACAGTGGAGTTCTGGCCTCTGTCACAGTCACAGGAATTGTTGAAACAGAATTCTTCGGCTTGTGAAACAGTTGGATAGTTGTGCTGAGGTCTATGGTGATTACTATTAAATAAATACTCCACTTATACCCACAATTGTTGTTTCATGCCTGTTCTTTCGAGCACCCCTTGTAGTTCAGTGAGATTTAAAATATTCGCAGTATCTGCTTATTATACAGGAAATCCAAATGCAGTAGCAAATAGTACATACAATGTGCGGCCTGTGATGAACATATCATTGTAGCAACATACTGCAGTAATATTAAGTGTGCTCCCAGTACCTTGGACAAGTGGTTAGAGTAGTACTTTAGTCTCAAACGCTTACTGTAAATATATACTGTCGTCTTAACATCTTGACTGCCGACGGGACGCGAAAATTTTGGTGAATTGGCGATCCTGTCATGCTTCATACGACAGCGTGACAGCAACTGCTCTCGCGGTTTCGTATGAAGCAGTTGCACAACGATTGGAACTGACTATATCCACTTTTATGGCGCTATACCAGTTCGTTGATTTGAAAAACGCATATGGGGCCTGAAGATGGCATACTGAATTGCCGAAACTGGTTGCTTGCAGAATAAAATAAAATACCTTCAGTGTACGGCTGTTGGTAAAGTCTATTGAATTGAAAAGAGATTAACTTAGCTGATGTGGCGGGAACAGGTGTTATCATGCGGCAAGACCGTTGGCTGGGCAGTTGAAATGTGTCTAATGGATTTTTATTCAGTTGACGCGTAATGACTAGTCCACGTTCGAGGTCATTGAACTCTCCTGACCGATCTACTTTACTGTTACTGCGTCTCTACTGACAAAGCAATACTCTGCCCCCCCCCCCCCCCCAACCCTCCTTTGTATACTAGCGGGTCCGCCAGTCATGACATGTAGTGGTCAATTCCACTTAACATGGGATGTACGGATACTGCTGATCAGATTGTGTATACTCTGAATAGTAGTGCTCCTGTAATACTCCTGTACGTCAGCAGTGGTTGGTTGTATGACGACCTTGTACCAGTTCTGTACCATCCACCAGCATGCTTGTTTAGGCGGTGGCTTATATTTTCTCTGGTAAGCTTATCTTACGGGTGATCAAAAAGTCAGAATAAATTTGAAAACTTAATAAACCACGGAATAATGTAGATAGAGAGGTAAAAATTGACACACATGGGGTTTTATTAGGACAAAAAAAAAACCAAAGTTCACAAAATGTCCGACAGATGTGCGTCGTTTGGTGGTGATCGTGTGCTCAGCCGCCACATGTGCGTCGTTTGGCGGTGATCGTGGGCTCAGCCGCCACTTTCGTCATGCTTGGCCTCCCAGGTCCCCAGACCTCAGTCCGTGCGATTATCGACTTTGGGGTTACCTGAAGTCGCAAGTGTATCGTGATCGACCGACATCTCTAGGGATGCTGAAAGACAACATCCGACGCCAATGCCTCACCATAACTCCGGACATGCTTTACAGTGCTGTTCACAACATTATTCCTGGACTACAGCTATTGTTGAGGAATGATGGTGGACATATTGAGCATTTCCTGTAAACATCATCTTTGCTTTGTCTTACTTTGTTTAATTATTGCTATTCTAATCAGATGAAGCGCCATCTGTCGGACGTTTTTTGAACTTTTGTAATTTTTTGGTTCTAACAAAACCCCATGTCATTCCAAGCATGTGTCAATTTGTAACACTCTATCTACATTATTCCGTGATTTATTCAGTTTTCAAATTTATACTGACTTTTTGAGCACCCGGTATATACCGAACGCTTTCCACATAGGGTAACCTAGACGCCAGTATCTATTGCCTTCTAGGTCTCATGAACGAACAGTAGAGTGCAAAGTTAGGTCCTGGGTAACGCTAGTATTGCACAGGACGTTTCTCAAGCTAAGGCTGCCACCAATGTGTGTGTTTCCTGCGTTGCTTCCTCGCGGGGTGAGTGGGCGGAACGGTAAGGAAGTGCATGCGGACAGTAGCGACGGGGCGCGGCGTTTGCGAGTCGAGGCGCCGGGAAAAAGTGTGTGCCGGGCGGCTGTGGCGGCGGCGGCCAGCTGTGAGGGCGGAGGGCCGCTATCGATCTGGTGGCGGCGGCGCGCCCTGCCCTGCGCCGAGCCAAGCCGCACGTGCACAGCCCAAAGCCGAGCCTCAGCCTCGGCCGGAGCCTCCCTCACCCCACCGCCTAGGACGCGGCCTCGGCAGGCTGTCGTTTTGTAACGAAGTCTCATCTACGTCAGCATTACATTATGACTGCCAGTCGCGTCGGTTGACGGGACACGAAATATTCCGTAGGCTGCCGATCCCGTCAATTGACGGGGTACGATTTCTACCCCTTAGAAAAAACGAAACAACCTATGTTGACGGGCTCGACCGGCATTCATTATGTTGCGAGCGACATGTAGTTTCTAAATCAGCCACTAGATAGCGCTGCAGGTGGCCGGCAGCTGTTTATTCAGCGCGTAAAAAAACGAGACGCGGCTTCACTTTCTTTTATGAACGACGTAATTTCGAACGATTTGGAACAAGATTTTGTTGACAGTGACAGCGAAAATCATTCTCTGCAGCGCATGGCAGATGGTACTTCGTACCACTGCTAGTCATTACCGTTCCTGGGCTCCACCCGGCGTATCGACCTCCGTCTGACGGGGGCACATTGCGAATTGGTCCTCCTCGATTTTCTTTATTCTTACAGCGTATGAACATCAGTGGCCGGGCATCCATTTCCTAAGCAATATGATGCAATTATCAAAAGAAACTCGACAAAAATATCCTTTTAATGTTAGGAGACTGCCGCGCGTTATTCGGTACTAAACATTTCGAGCTTGTTAACGGAAATGCCGGTAGCTAAACGCGTTCCGTAGATGTCTCGTAATCACGAAGTCGCGGGTTTGAGCCTCTCCAGTGACACCTTTGCAGTTTCATCTAAATTCTAGATTTATTATCAAAGGTAAATGTCAGTTAACTATTATTCATTCTTAATTTTTAATAAAAATAAGATCCTATTTTTTAAATTACTGGTTCCATGAAAGTAATTAAAATTTTATACGTAAATGCGAAATGCGTTACTACTACTACCACTACCACAACCATCACCAGTAAGTTGGCCACACGAACCGAAGTCGGTTCATTGACTCACTCCTTAGCCGGTTCCATTGGTCTGTGTCGCTACTCACGTTTTCGTGGACCCCCATGGTCTCCAGATCTTTCTCGACTCCATCCATCCACCTCAGTTTTAGTGTACGGAGGTGATGTCGCACCCTTCTAGTACTACGTTCACTTTATTGTTACATTGAAAGTATAAAGAATGATTCTCCTAAGAGTCGTCCTGCGCATTTTTTCTTGTGTTGCGGCAGATATTTGCATTTTTGTTTTTGCAGCGTGTAGCTGCAGACAACTCTAGAAGATACTATTCGTCACATCATTGATGATGATGCCCAAAAGACACTATTCGCCACATCTTTCATGCGAGGCCTCGTATCGACAGAAAGATCATCCCGTTTCTCGTTACAAACACAATTACTTTAAAGCGGAGTTTTACGTGTCCTTCCGATAGACCGGCCCCACATCATTGTACTGCGATTTGCGTTTTATCGATATGTATTAACAGGGAAAGTAAAATACGAACAATAACCAGTACTCCAACAATACCAGCACCGCCTTGGTCCGCGCTGACCGCCGCCGCCATGCTGCACTCTTGCTCAATCGTTGCTAGAGTACTGGCTATCCGGTTATTCTTCGTCAAAGAACATACTTAGCGCTGCTTGTTCACATACTGTTGATAGTTTTACTGTTCTTCACGACTGACTTTCGTGTTGAGGCATGTGGTTCTGTGGTGAGGCTGGTTGTTTTCACTTTGAATGGCTTACCTCCGCACAGGCATACGTTATCGATGTGGCTTACGGAGGGCGTTTTGTGTTCTGAACAGAATTGTAAACTATCTAATAACTAGTATTTGGACACCCCTATGTAGTGCAGAATTGATCACTTGTATCAGGACAGGTGGACTCGCCAATATAAAAGGAGGTCGGGCGAGTATTGTTTTGTCAGTCGGGACGTAGCAACAGCAGAGTAGGTGGGTTAGGAGATTTCTGTGCCTTAGAAACTGGATTAATCATTGGCTGCCACCTGAGTAACCGGCCGTTGTGACCGAGCGGTTCTAGGCGCTTCAGTCTGGAACCGCGCTGCTGCTACGGTCGCAGGTTCGAATCCTGCCTCGGGCACGGATGTGTGTGATGTTCTTAGGTTAGTTAGGTTTAAGTAGTTCTAAGTCTAGGGGACTGATGACCTCAGATGATAAGTCCCTAGTGCTTAGAGCCATTTAAGCCACCTGAGTAAGAGATCCGACAGGGACGTTCCAGCGCTTCTAAAGCTACCCAAGTCGACTGTTCGTAATGCGATTTTCAAGTGAGAACGCCAGGGATCAACCACAGCTGTTCCTGGACCAGGCAGACGTCTTGTAGTGACGGGCAGGGGCCATCGAGCATTGCGACGAGTGCTAATGAAATGAGCGAAAAGAAACGTCGTGAGTTCTAGTGTGCTACAAGCATCCAGCTAGCATAATGACAGTGTGTAGGAATTAGGAAAAACGGAGAAGTGTTCCCGAGCAGTTCCTCATAAGCCACACATTTCTGTAGACAGTGTTAAGCGCCGCTTGAGGTGGTGTGAGCGACGCTACTGCACAGAGGATGACTGGAAGCTAGTGATTTGGAGTGATGAATCACACCATACCAGTTACAATCCTATAGAATGTTCTTGGTTTGGCGAATGCATACAGAACATAACGTGCCATTATGTGTAATGCCAACCGCGAAGTGCGGATCAGGTGCTGATAAGATGTGCTAGTGTTTTTCGTGTTCGGAGTGTTGTCCCGTTATTGCGCTTAAGAAAACGCTAAATCCGGAAGAACATGAACACATTTTAGAGCATTGTGTACTGTGTACAGTAGAGGAGCAATTCAGAGATTACTGATCATATCAGCATGGCAATGCACCCTGTTCTAGAGCAGCAATAGGAAAAAGGCAATAGGAATAACCCACTACATTACTGGCCCATATCATTCAAGTCGATATGCAGCAGGATTTTGAAGCATATATTGTGTTCGAACATCATGAATTAGCTCGAAGAGAACTGCCTATTGACACACAGTCAACGCGGATTTAGAAAACATCGTTCTTGTTAAATGCGATTATTTCTTCACTCACACGAAGTGGTGAGTGCTTTTGACGGGGGATTTCAAACTGATTGTGTATTACTAGATTTCCGTAAGGCTTTTGACACTGTACATCACAAGCGGCTTGTAATCATATTGCGTGCTTATGAAAATCGGTTCGATTATGCGACTGGATTCGTGGTTTCCTGAGAGAGATCACAGATCGTAGTAACTGATGGGAAGTCATGGAGTAAAACAGAAGTGATTTCTGGCGTTCCCCAGGGTAGTGCTGTAGACACTCTGCTGTTCCTTATTTATACAGGATGTACATAAAGACCGGGAACACTTTCAATTATTTATTGCACAAGAACCAAACATTGTACACATATCATACATACGTCATTTTGAAGAGAAACCCTGAAAGCTTTTTTTTTTTTCCTTCCATGTATACCGCGCTAGCGTAGTTTGGTGATTTGCCGATAGTTAGCGCTAGTCGCAAACATGGCGAGTTCAGGTGCGGAGCGAGCTATCTGTGTGTTGGAGTTCGACAAAAACAAGTGTGCTACAGCTGTTCAACGGATGTTAGAACCAAGCATGGTGAGAAGCCACTAACAAGGAAGGCCATTTACCACTGGCACAACAAATTTGTTGTGACAGGTTCTTGCGCCCGGCAAAGAGAAGCGGACGTCTCATTGTGAGTGAAGTGAATGTGGAGCGTACGAGAGACATTCATGAGTCCAAAGAAATCGGAGCGTCGTGCATCCCGTGAACTCGAAATGGCTGCATTGACAGTGTGGAAAGTCTTGCGACAGAAGCAGTCTATGAAACCATTCAGATAGGAGCTAGTGCAGAAGCTCAATGACGAGCGTTTCGTGTTTTGTTCACAGTTGCAACAATTTAATGAGGATGGGGATGGCGTTGTTGATCGCTTAATTTTTAGCGACGAAGCCACTTTTCACACTAGTGGGAAAGTGAACAAACATAATTGTCGAATCTGGGGTACAACGCATCCACATGAATGCATTGAATTTGAGCGTGATTCCCCAAAGGTAAACGTCTGTTGTACCTTGTCATGTCGAAAACGGTACGGGCCATTCCTCCTCGCCGAGAGCACTGTCACTGGATATTCCTACTTCTACATCTACACTCCGCAAGCCACCCAACGGTGTGTGGCGGAGGGCACTTTGCGTGCCACTGTCATTACCACCCATTCCTGTTCCACTCGCGTATGGTTCGCTGGAAGAACGACTGCCGGAAAGCCTCCGTGCTCGCTCTAATCTCTCTAATTTTGCATTCGTGATCTCTTCGGGAAGTATAAGTAGGGGGAAGCAATATCTTCGATACCTTGAAGCAATATATTCGATACCTCATCCAGAAACGCACCCTCTCGAAACCTGGACAGCAAGCTACACCGCGATGCAGAGCTCCTTTCTTGAAGAGTCTGCCACTTGAGTTCGCTAAACATCTGCGTAACGCTATCACGCTTACCAAATAATCCTGTGACGAAACGCGCCGCTCTTCTTTGGATCTTCTCTATCTCCCCCTGTCAACTCGACCTGGTACGGATCCCACACTGATTGGCAATACTCAAGTATTGGCCGAACGAGTGTTTTGTAAGCCACCTCCTTTGCTGATGGACTACATTTTCTAAGGACTCTCCCAATGAATCTCAACCTGGCACCCGCCTTACCAACAATTAATTTTATATGATCATTCCACTTCAAATCGTTCCGTACCCATACTCCCAGATATATTACAGAAGTAACTGCTACCAGTGTTTGTTCTGCTATTATATAATCATACAATAAAGGATCCTTCTTTCTATGTATTCGCATGTATGACTTTCTGTGGGGACACATTAAAGATCTGGTGTATGTACCTCCTTTAGCACGTGATGTAGCAGACCTCCATGAGAGAATGCGGGAAGCGACTGCCACAATCGACGATGCCATGCTGGGATGGGTATGGCAAGAATTCGAATACCGTATTGACGTCTTCCGGGTCACTCATGGGTCGCATATAAAATGTTTCTAGAAAAAAAAACTTTGAGATTCTCTTCAAGATGCAATGTATGACATCTGTACAATATTTATTCTTGTGCAGTAAATAATGGAAAGTGTTCCCGGACTTTATGTACACCCTGTATAAACGATTTAGGAGACAAGGTTAGTAGCCGTCTTAGGTTGTTTACAGATGATGTTTATCTTCTAGTAAAGTCATCAGAAGACCAAAAACATTGGAAAACGTTTTAACAAACTGGCAATTGACCCTTAATAAAGAAAAGTTTCAGGTCATCTACGTGAGTGCTAAAACGAATCCGTTAAATTTCGGTTACACGGTAATGCAATCAAATCTAAAGTCTGTAAGTTCACAAAATACCAAAAAAATGTCATGGGGAAAGCTAACCAAAGACTGTGTTTTGTTAACACAACACTTAGAAGATACAACAGATCTGCTAAAGAGACTGATTACATTACGCTTGTCCGCCCTCTTTGGAGTACTGCTGCGCGGTGTGGGATCCTTAGCAGATAGGATCAACGTAGTACATCGAAATAGTTCAAAGAAGGGTACCACTTTTGTATTGTCGAAAAACAGGGAAGAGAGTGTCACGGGCATGATACAAGATTTGGGATGGACATCATTAAAACAAGGGCGTTACTTGTTGCAGCGGGATCTGCTGACGAAATTTCAAGCACCAACTTGTCCTCCAAATACGAAAATATTTTGTTGGCGCCGACCTACACAGGGAGAAACGACCATAATAACGAAATAAAGTAAGTAAGAGCTCGCTCGGAAAGATATAAGCGGTTTTTTTTTCTCGCGCTGTTCGAGAGTGGAATAGTAGAGAAATATTGTAAAGGTGATTCGATGAACCCTCTGCCAGGCACGTACGTGTGATTTGCGGAGTATCCATGTAGATGTAGATCAATGCAGTGCGTGCAACACAATTAACAAGAAAACTGAAAAAAAAATCGCCTTTGAAGATTAGATGATTCTCGAGCGCTGCAAGTACGAAGTACGTGCTAATTATTAACGTAGTTGTCGGGAGCTTAATGCATACCCTAAAAGCTTTTAAACTGTAAAGTTTCTGCGTAAAACATCTCTAGTAATATCGTTATTTTCACTGTTATTGAAACCCCATATCTTACATAAATGTTAATTAACAACTATTGGATCTTAATTTGTATTAGAAAGTAACATTTTTCGTTACCAATAATATGAAAATGCCTGTATTTTCAATAAAATAAAATATGGTGGAAAAATTCGAAACGTCATATAGAAAATGATACTTTTTTCTAGATGTGGAATAACGTTGTTGATGTACATACGTTATTTTCATTTAACAATAAGGCATTTCGCATGCCTGTATTAAATTTTAATATATGTTTATACGACTAGTAATCACAAATAGAAAGATATTACTTTTGCTAAAATTATGATTCAGTATTTGATGTTTGTTAATAAATATAGAAAGTAAATTAAAGTAAACGATGTTGCTACTAGCGAGATTGAAACCTGCGACTAGTCAATATGAGACTGTTAACGCTACGCACTGACTTAGCGACCACTGTTATTATTGTAGAAACGCTTTGTAAGTAACAGCATTCGGAAATCTATAAATCGTCAAAGGCGGTTTTTTTTTTAAATAATTGTGTCACACTGCTTTAGGATGAAGAAAATTGACGAGAGCCGGACTTCCAGGTATTCTCGTGAGACTGTGCCACCGAATATTGTTAATCGCAAGGAGATACGACTGATTGATCACTTCTTGCGTAGAGGCTAAATATGCCTTCGAATCAGTTTTAGCACGAGGTTGATATGATATCCAGATTTGAATAGATGTTTCTGTTGGGTTATAGCTTCGTCTGGTTACTTATTTTTCAGATTTTATCTTAACATAAAGCTAAGTGAAAAGGATTTCTCTCACGTTTATTTTATAAGGTTTTACAGCATTCTACTCCAATAAACTTCTAATTAAATGTCATAGCAGCTGTCACCAATCATCAAGCGACTCTTGTTACAGTTGATTCGACACTAATATCGGCCTTTTTATTTATGCACACTTCGGTACGTAGAAGTGCTGTGTGCGATTTACTTACACAATAATATTTTTATATATTATTCTGTAGTTAATACAAAGTTGCGGTTAATTTTTCCGGACATTCTATTGCGTTGCTTCTACGTGGCAACCCTCCACGCCACTACGCTTAGTAAAGTTTGATAGCGGTGTCTCATCTTAACATCAATGGTTTTACACATAGCAAGCTATTTGCGTACCAGGTTCAGATGAAATTTTATCAAAGATTCCATCCCCACACTTACATCGATATGTATCAGAGGTGTCTTTATCTCCGCCACTAGTCCTTTTTTTCCCCAGATAGTAACATCTGTACCATGCTTCGTTAAAATTAATCGAGTTTACTGAACTGATTTCTCTTACAAATGGAAAAATTATTTATCAGGTAAAGTTAATTTACATTACTTCTAATATTTCTGGATGTTTTTGCCATTATCTTACTTCTGGGATTTCCACTTGAATCACTACGTCCAGCATTTGGTTCATTAACAATAGTTTATTTTATTTAACAACATTAGCATTTCAGCTGTTAGGTACATCTGTGATGCTGTTGTAGAAAGTACGCGAGAACTTACGAGAAAGTACGAGAGATGATGAGAGGGCAGTCACGTTTTGGCCATTTTGATAATTAAAATCATTGTTTTGTTAAGCTCCATAGAACTCATTGTTGCAGAAACTAAAATGATTCAAATTCACAAAGTGTTGGCGGTTCCTATTCGTAGTTACTCAGCAAAGCGACTTTTTTCGTTCTTTATTTTGCACATGTTTAGAGCCAATTTGTGTAATAACTTTGATTCCGCAAACAAAGATTCTAATGAAAAACTGACTTTAATACCCCTTCGAAAGTGCTCTAAAAGGCAAAACAAAAATCTCTAGCTGAAAGAGGAAAAACCTAGTGGAGGAGGCAGCGTGAACAGTGGATTGCCACGTACGGGTTAAATCAGCGTACGCTTTGTCTTTTGAATACTCTGAGTGTTTCTACGTAAATCTCTCGCATATTTCTCAGAAAATTACTGTAGTGTTCAGTATGTTGCATTGGTGATATTGCCCTTTTCCGAATAATCTGTCAAATTAACGTCTTTCTCATCAAAGAAGACCACTTAGGAGGCATGAAAACTGGTTTAAAGTATGGTTCGTGGTGTCATGGGCAGGGGATTTGTAAGTTACCCCACGATTTAGGCATGGTATTAGATATAAGATGGTGGACAAAAAAATGGAAACGCCGAAAACGCAACACATTACCAGGCTAATACGGTATAGGAAACCCATTGGCATTCAGAACACATTCAAGTCGTCTCGGAATGTGGTTTTCAAGCGAATATCACATCATTATTCCTGCAAAATAGAGGCAAGTTTAGGTAACGGTGATGGAGCTGATTAGCGATCATGCTCCTTTCTCTCCAAACTGGGCCACAAAGACTCAGTTATATTAATGGCTGGGTAATACTTAAATCCTGCGGAAAACTTAATCTTTTGTCTACATGCTCATTAAACAACGTCTGGCATTCCCAGTACAGATAATGTGAGCCTAGTTATTTTGGACGTAATTCGATGCTGGGCCAATTTCTGTGCCGTTGAACGAATATTATCACCCAAAACGATTTCACTGTTACCCAGGAACTTCCTAAAAATAAGTGTTAAAAGTGCAAACCATTATGTTCTACTGTTAGCGGAAAACCTTCTTGACTGTACATTTCACGTAATTTTCACCACACGCAAATCCGTCCTTAATTACGGGTACAGTCATATAATGACCTCTACAGATCACGTTGTTCGTTTCCATTAATTTGGCTTGCATTCCTTGTGTCTTATTTGTATTCATCTTGTTGAAGAGATATTAGCGATAAGGGCTATGCCATCCACGTTCTGTTTATGTACTTCCCGTTACGCGGTTTAAATTTAAACTGTATCCATGAAACACACATTAAGCTCAGTCATTTTCGCAGTTACGGTCTTTTTATGAGAGTTAACAAGCTTCTTTAATAGCTTTTTGTCTAGTTCAGTTATTTTGTCATATCTTTATAACAGACGAGGTTCTCTCATTAACTCATGACACTAAATGCATTTTTTTTATATGCACATAACGTCCGAATAAGGGGATCCGAAAAACACTCTTTTAGAGTGTGACAGCAAAATACAAACAGCAGAGACAAGATAATTGAGGAGAATGGAGAGTTGCACAAGAAGAGTTTTAGTAAAGAATGAAGATGGTCGAAATGAGTTGAATGTACTTGCTATTAATGAGGAAATCACAGTAGAGAGAGATGGGAATAACAAGTGAATAGAGTGAGAGATGGACGACTACCCAAGGTAACGGAGAACTACAATCCGAAAGGAAGGAGAGAGACAAGTGTGCGAAGGAAACGATCGTGGCTTAAATATGGCTTGTCAGTATGGAATCCGTACTAGATAGAATTGATAAAAAAATAGAGAAAATTCAAAGAAAAGCAGTACGTTTCATTAAGTTTCATGTAGTAAAAATGGAATCGTCAGAGAGATGACCAACGAATTCCAGTGGCAGACTCTGCAAAAGAGGTGTTCTGTATCACGATATCGTCTACTGTTACAGTTCAGAGAGCGTACTTTCCTAAAAGAGTCAACAATCATACTGAATCCTACTACGTACATCTGGCGAAAAGACCATGGAGATGAAATTAGAGAGATTCGAGCCCACACGGGGGCCACCAGCAATCGTTCTTCCCGCGAACCTTTCCCCACTGGAACAGAAGTGACAGTGGTACACAAAAAGGTGGCTTGTGGAGTATACAAATAGATGCAGATGTAGGCATAGATGTAAACTATGTGAAGACAGAAAAGGCAGATGCGTGATCCTTGTTTGACAGACGAAGATGACCAGGGCATATGTGGACGAACCTAATGCTACAACTCAAGAAGTACAAGAAGGCGTGGTCTCACAACAGCTGCCCACTAACATCGGCGAGTGTCTAATATCCTAATGTTCAAAGCGCTTAATGAGAATGTCATTTTCGTCTGTATGGCTGTCGTGTGACACATTCAGCTCATATGGAGACCTCACAGAGTCAATATACACACACAATTCTTCTTTGTCGCGGTGGTACTGCCACGTAGTTAGTTTCAGTGTTAGTCGAAATATAGTTTTATGAAGCCTTCCACTAATCTGTCACCAGTTTGCTATACTAAATTTTATCATACGCCGTTTTATACGAATTACATGAATTTAATGGTGGCGTCATGGAGCCTGTGTTCTTGAAAATGAAGATCAGTTAGATAATGAGGAAATATCACGGTATCAGATTGGTTAAAGTAGGCACGAATCTGACACGTCAAATTGAACCCATTTTAGTTATTTGCGAACTAAAAGAACGTCATCGGCGCCGTAAGTGTCACTGCAATACCTTCGTAGCTAAATTGACGTGTTTCAAACGTGAAGTCAGTATAAATAGCAAAGAGGCTACCTCAGAACAACGGACTGACCAGTTCTAGAAAGCAGATCTAAGTAAAATTGTCATTTGTGCTTCATGTCATTGGTATTCACTCGATTTCTACATCGGAACAATAGTGCGATTTGAAACACCGAGTTTAGGATCCCCAAGTAGTGGCATTTTGCAGTTCTTAATACTACACTGTGATGCTGGGTTAATACCAATGATTATCTCGCCGTTTTCGGTAGTTCGTCTGTCTTTTGGTACGAACACCTCCTTTTGCAAAATACGACTGTCATGTTCCGCTTGATGGCGTTTGGCAACCCTGTTCTACTGAGCATGTAAGGTTGAAGTCGGGGTTTCGCAGCCTCCCTGTAACCCACAGTCGCAAAATATAAATGTAACACAACTTATATGTTGTGTTTTGGAGAAACATATTCTCCCTTCCCCGAAAATGAAAAGCGAAAAAAAGCCACACACAAGCACATGCGCGCTCGCCACCCATGACTTCTGTTTAACAATTTCTAAGAAAATATTGGCAATAGA
This sequence comes from Schistocerca nitens, assembly GCF_023898315.1. NCBI lineage: Eukaryota > Metazoa > Arthropoda > Insecta > Orthoptera > Acrididae > Schistocerca > Schistocerca nitens. Next base: position 503,293,044 of record NC_064618.1, read on the forward strand.
CCGCAAACCACTGTGCCGCCGCCGTCAGGGGAGCAAGTCCCACAAACATCTGCCAAACTGTCTTAAACACATAACTCAAGTTCAGTTTGTGTGCTTGAAGCCCATCGGTCTGCGCTTTGGTGTTGTAGCAGACATACAGCTTGTCTGCTACTACTATGACTCTGCGAAACATTTATGAAAAACACTTATTAAAGATGCCATTACATGTTTCATCCTCAACCACACTGCTGTTTTGATCGTAACATGGTGTAAGTGTGACAATTTATATTGTGTTGTAACCTGACAGTACTTAAAGGGGCCAATTTAGCTAACTGCTAAATAATGAAATAAAATGTTTATTTGAAAATAAAAAGAACAGCATACTCTTCCTTTACGATACAAATCCAAAGGACCGGAGTTCAATTCTCGTTCGGTCCTAGGCTTTTTGCTTTCGCTTACAGCTTCATTAACCCGTGGTAATAATTTTCTAGTATGTATAATATGTCAGGCCACTTTGTCAATCGGAGTTCTAGTTAGTTTCCCTTATATCGACTGTCACAACAATAGCTTGTCTCCCACGCCAACTGTTGGTTTTATCATATTTGATTCCTTTCCGGCTGACGTGTGCAAAAACAGACGTGAAATTTATTAGGAATTATTTAAAATTTGCTCAAAAGATACCAAAGGAAGATCAGGGATCGTCATCTGGTCGGCGACGTAATCATCAGAGACGAAGCACAAACTCGGATTGGGGAATGATACGAAAGGAAATCGGCTGTGGCATTTCAAAGAAACCATCCTGGTGTTTAAGCAAAGTACGAAAATCGGGGAACAGTTAAACCGGCTGGCTGGAAGGATGTATGAAACGTCGTTCCCAAATATGAGTCCACTGTCTCACTACTGTATTTCATAGCTCTGTATAGATTACAGGCGTAGGGCAAAATATGGAAACAATGCGAGAAATCCATGCTTGAACATACAGTGGGGTGACAGAAGTCACGGGATAGCGATATACGCATATAGATTGGTTTAGTGTTGCGTAAACTATGTATAAATGGGCAGTTCATTGGCGGAGATAACAGTTGTACTCAGCTGATTCGCGTGTAAAAGTTTCCTACGTGATTAAGGCCGCACGGCGGGCATTAAGACTTTGAAAGCGGAATAGTAGTTAGAGCTAGACGCCTGGGACATTCTTTTTCGGAAATTGATAGATAATTAAATATTCCGAGATCCACAGTGACAAGAATATCAAATTCCAGGCATTACCTCTCACGGACAACGCAGTGGCCGACGGCCTTCACTTAACGACCGAAAGCAACGGCGTTTGCTTAGAGTTGTCTGTGCTAATAGACAAGCAACACTGCATGAAACGACCGCAGAAATCAATGGGACTTACGACGAACGTTTCAGTTAGCACAGTGCGGCGAAATCTGGCGTTAATGGGCTGTGGCAGCAGACGACCAACGCGTGTGCCTTTGCTAACACCACGACGTCGCCTGCAGCGCCTCTGCTGGGCTCGTGGCCCTAGAATACAGGAAAACCATGCCTGGTCATGAGAGTCCCTATTTCAGTTGGTAAGAGTTGCTAGTGGGGTTCGAGTGTGGTGCAGACCCCAGGAAGCGTTGGACCCAAGGTGTCAACAGTGCACTGTACAAGCTGGTGGTGGAATCATGATGATTTGGGCTGTATTTACATGGAGTGGACTGGGTCCTCTGGTCCAGCTGAACCGATTATTGACTGGAAATGGTTATGTTCGGCTACTTCGAGAGCGTTTGCAGCCATTCTTGGACTTCATATTCCCAAACAGCGATGGAATTTTTATGGATGACAATGCGCCATGTTACCGGGCGACAGTTGTTCACGATTGGCATGAAGAAAATTGTGGACAGTTACAGCGAACGGTTTGGCCAGCCAGGTCGCCCGACGAGAGTCTCGTCTAACATCTGTGAGATTTAATGGAGAGGTCAGCTCGTGCGCAAAATTCTCTACCGGCATCGCTTCCGCAATTCTGGACGACGAAAGAGGTAGATGGTTCAGTATTTCTTCAGTGTACTTCCAACGAATTTTTGAATTTATCCCACGTCGATTTGCTGCACTGCGCCGGACAAAAGGGGGTCCGACACAATATTAGGCGGTATTCCATGACTTCTGTCGCCTTACTGTACGCTAGTCATGTCGGTAGGTTGCGCTTTTGTATTTAACCACAAACGGCACCTGTGCAATGTTCTCAATACGTTACAAATATCAGACGTGATCAGGACAGTGTTCTGTACAGTCGTAGTTCTCAGTGCATTATGTCGGAGCTAGGTAAATTCGAACTTGGCAAATTGTTGGTGCTCGTATGGTGGGTACTTCCGTAACCAGGGTAACCGAACTCTTTGGTGTTTCAAGGGGCGTCGTATCGAACATTTTTACCGTATACATGACAAGCAGAGAAACGCAATTAATAAAATATTCATTCGACCACGGCGTAATGGCCCGGAATGTTTTGTGACATATACGGCCGTGAAATTTTACATTTTGCAAACAGAAAAACATCGTCCGCCAAGTAACAACTCGAACGAAAGTGAATATTGAGTGATCCTGTCGGACGATAATTGAAGAAGATGTGATAGCTACAGAACTGGATATCGCACTCGCTAACCTCGTCATCGCCGAAACTAAACGAAGGGAGATTCATAACCAAGAAATTGCAGTGCTATTTGGAATTCAAAGACCACCCATCAGTGATGCAAATGCCCGTAACAGAACAATGTGGTTCCGAAATCAGAAACCATGGAGCAATGGAAGAAGTTGTTTGGTTAGATCAATCTTGTTGCACAGTTTCCAACTTCTAGCCGTGTTTATGTCGCAAGAGTGTAACAAGGCGGGAGTTCGATTTGGGCAGCCATACCGTGATATTCAATGTGGCCCATGGCTACTCTGAGGTTGCATTACTGTCAAGGATTATTTAACTATTTTGGCTGGGCAGGTCCATCCCATGGTAAAATGTTTATTTCCCAGTGGTGATGCTGTGCTCCAAGGGGATGGGTTCCCTGTTAACACAGTTCGCATCGTCCAGGACTGGTTTCGTGGGCACGTGGATCCATTGTGGCATATCCTTTGGCCACTTCACCGCCCACGCTATCTGAGTGGTCAGCGCGGCGGAATGCCAGGCCCGGGAGCCCGGTTTCGATTCCCGGCTGGGTCAGGAGATTTTCTCCGCTCAGGGACTGGGTGCTGTGTTGTACTCATCATCATTTCATCCCTATCTCCGTCGCGCAAGTCGCCCAATGTGGCGTCGAATGCAATAAGTACTTGCTCTCGGCGACCAAACTGCCCCAAATGGGCCCAAAATGCCGTACGCTCATTTCATTTGGCCGCTACAGCCAAACATGTTTATATCTTTCCAAGAAGTCTTACCTGTTAAGATAAAGTAATTTCAGTTTGCTAAAATAGTGAAGACGAAAACTTTATGGGGTTGGGTTGTTTTTGTGGGAGGAGACCAGACAGTGAGGTCATCGGTCTTAATCGGATTAGTGAAGGAAGTCGATCGTGCACTTTCAAAGGAACCATCCCGGCATTTGCCTGTAGCGATTTAGCGAAATCACGTACAACCTAAATCAGGATGGCAGGAGGCGGGATTGAACCGTCGTCCTCCCGAACGCGAGTCCAATGTGCTAGGCACTGCGCCACCTCGCTCGGTCATTTATTTATGTCGTGGCACATATTAGATAATATAATTTCTTGATAAAGACGAATTTTTTATTGTTAAAGGCAATATCTTTCAATAACATAAATTCTGAGTATTACATAAGTTTTTGGAAAAATTAATATTGTTGGTTTATAGCTCATCATTTAGTAATGTATTACTAGTACTGTGCCATGAGTGAAAATTTCTAATTCTTGATAGAAGCCCATTTGGTGTCCCTTGCGTATTTCGTGTAGCATAAGAAGTCATTCACGATATCATGGAATGGGTGCAGTGTGTCCTTTATGTGGCCATCGCTGATTTATCATAGTTGAGTGGTAAAGCATTTATATATGTGTGGTATCTTCTCTGGAAGTCTCTCCCAATTTGCATGAATTACATACTATTTTACAAATGCCTCATTGTGTTCGCTTATCTGTATGTGCGTTTATGTTGTCTCCGTGTGTGTTGCAGTTTCTGTTGTAAAGGCAGTGTTAATGTTTAGCGGCCTCAAAATATGTGCTACGAGTTTTATAGGAGAGTTTGCCTGCGAATGCTATGCAAGCAGTGAGTTTTTTCGTTTTCTGGGCCGCAGTTGGTTTGTTGTTTTTTATTTTCTGTGGGAGATTGTCAATAAGTGTGCACAGTGTACGGTGAAATGTTACTAAACGATATGCTAGAAAGCAACGATATTAATTTCTTCAAAAACTTCAATGTGAAAAGCCCGTTTGTGCATTTTGTGAAATATACAGTTTTACTTTGCTGAACATTTAAAGCCTCTCCAGCTCTTCGGAATGCTATCACCATCTGATAGGATATATGTCGACCTTTCTTTCTTTTCGAATTTACTTACCTGACCTGCAAAAAGTCTAAGGTTACTGGTTGTATTTCCTGACAGGTTATTTGTTGTTGTTGTTGTTGTGATCTTCAGTCTTGAGACTGGTTTGATGCAGCTCTCCATGCTACTGTATCATGTGCAAGCTTCATCATCTCCCAGTAACTACTGCAACCTACATCCTTCTGAATCTGCTTTGTGTATTCATCTCTTGGTCTCTCTCTACGATTTTTACCTTCCACGCTGCCCTCCAGTACTAAATTGGTGATCCTTTGATGCTTCAGAACATGTCCTGCCAACCGATCCCTTCTTCTAGTCAAGTTGTGCCACAAGCTTCTCTTCTCCCCAATCCTATTCATAACCTCCCCATTAGTTACGTGATCTACCCATCTAATCTTCAGCATTCTTCTGTAGCACCACATTTCAAAAGCTTCTATTCTCTTCTTATCCAAACTGGTTATCGTCCAAGTTTCACTTCCATACATGGCTACACTCCACACAAATACTTTCAGAAACGACTTCCTGACACTTAAATCTATACATGATGTTAACAAATTTCTCTTCTTCAGAAACGCTTTCCTTGCCATTGCCAGTCTACATTTTATATCCTCTCTAATTCGACCATCATCAGTTATTTTGCTCCCCAAATAGCAAATCTTTACTACTTTAAGTGTCTCATTTTCCTAATCTAATTCCCTCAGCATCACCCGACTTAATTCGACTACATTCCATTATCCTCGTTTTGCTTTTGTTGATGTTCATCTTGTATCCTCCTTTCAAGACACTGTCCATTCCGTTCAGCTGCTCTTCCAGGTCCTTTGCCGTCTCTGACAGAATTACAATGTCATCGGCGAACCTCAAAGTTTTTATTTCTTCTCCATGGATTTTAATACCTACTCCAAATATTTCTTTTGTTTCCTTCACTGCTTGCTCAATATACAGATTGAATAACATCGGGGAGAGGCTACAACCCTGTCTCACTCCCTTTCCAACCACTGCTTCCCTTTCGCGTACCTCGACTCTTATAACTGCCATCTGATTTCTGTACAAATTGTAAATAGCCTTTCGCTTCCTGTATTTTACCCCTACCACCTTCAGAATTTGAAAGAGAGTATGCCAGTCAATGTTGTCAAAAGCTTTCTCTAAGTCTACAAAACCTAGAAACGTAGGTTTGCCTTTCCTTAACCTAGCTTCTAAGATAAGTCATAGGGTCAGTATTGCCTCACGTGTTCCAATATTTCTATTTGTATAAAATATGAAAGTACCATTTGAGAAAACCGAGAGTTAGCATAACAAAAGCTATGTTTTGGAGAACAGTCGTTGTGGCATTGAGGTGGTCATGGTGTTTGAGATACCTCTTCGTTTCACCTCAGAGAATAATATGAAATGAGGGAGTATCGTATAACAAAGTGAACGGTTCTGCCCAACGTCCGTGCGTGGTCCATAGTCGTACAGCCGACGTCGCACGAGGCGAGTGTTCCCAGGCCGAAGTGTGCTGGCGGGAAGACGGGGCGGCGGCCGTCAGCGCATGCGCCGTGCACGCCCCCCCCCCCCTCTCCCCCCACCTTGCGCTCCTCCTCCCTCTACAGTAGTGAGTCTGGCGCGCCGTGAACGGGCCGCGGGCGGCGTGGCGTGGCGCCGCGCCGCGCCGCGCCGCGAGTATCGGCGCTTCCTGGAGCTCTAGTCGGAGCGCGACTTGCTGCTATTGATCACGCACTGACCAGCCCGTCACGCGCACGTCGAACGCGCCGTCTTCCCGCGGCAGGCGCTAAGACCACCGTCAAGGAAGGCGACGGCTTGCCTTGTCTGCAATATCGAGAACTCTCGAGGAAATTGAATTTACATTTACACACCGTGTAATTCGCAATCAAGTGTTCGCCGGAGGATTCATTGAACCACTTTCAGGCTTTTTATCGACCCTTCCACTCTCAATTAGCACGTGAGAAAACGAAAACCTAAATCTTTCTCTGCCGGCCCTTATTCATTTCATTACAGTGATCATCTCGCTGTGGGGGTGGGAGTCAACAAAATATTTTAGCATTCGAAGGAGTAAGTTGCTGAAATTTACCATCGTGGAAAGGCCACGCAAAAGCGGAAAACGCCCTTCTCTTATTCTCCGCAACATTTTTATGTGACGGTTGTAATTGAAGTTTTTCGTTAATGTTAAACTTGAGTTGAATCATTAATCTTTCTTCGTGAGAAGGACCTCACACTTTCACTGAAAAAGTCAGGAAAATCTTAGCGAATTACAGAAATTTCTTAGTCACAGAAAAGCGGAGAACTGAATTGCTTATTGACGGAAAGAACTGTTCCGGCTCATTTTGTTACTCATAGCTCTGAGATTGTGTTCCCGAAACAATCGGTTGTGGAATGTCGTAAAGCCACTTTCACACGAACGACTTCTTTGTCTCAGTCGAGTGACTGTCAACATCTACGTGATTACTCTGCTATACATAATAAAGTGCCTGGCAGAGGGTTCAATGAACCACCTTCAAGATGTCTCTCTACCGTTCCACGCGGGAAAAACGAACACTTAAATTTTTCTTTGCGAGCCCTGATTTATCGTGATGATCATTTCTCGCTATGTAGGTGGGTGCCAACAGAATGTTTTCGCAATCGGAGGCGAAAATTGGTGATTGAAATTTCATGAGATGATCTCGACTTAACGAAAAACGCCTTTGTTTTAATGATTGCCACTCCAATTCACGTATCATGTCTGTGACACTATCTCCCCTATTTCGCGATAATACAAAACGAGCTGCCTTTCTTTTTACGTTTTCGATGTCATCCGTCAGTCCCACCTGATGCGGATCCCACACCGCACAGCAATACTCCAGAATAGGGCGGACCAGCGTGGTGTAAACAGTCTCTTTAGTAGACCTGTTGCACCTTATAAGTGTTCTGCCAGTGAATCGCAGTCTTTGGTTTGCTCTACCCATAATATTATCTATGTGATCGTTCCATTTTAGGTTATTTGTAATTGTAATCCCTAAGTATTTAGTTGAATTTACAGTATTCAGATTTGTGTGACTTATCGCGTAATCGAAATTTAGCTGATTTCTTTTAGTACTCATGTGAATAACTTCACACTTTTTCTTATTCAGGGTCAATTGCCACTTTTCGCACCACACAGATATCTTATCTAAATCATTTTGCAAGTCGTTTTGATCATCTAATGATTTTACAAGACGGTAAATGACAGCATCATCTGCAAACAATCTAAGTCGGCCACTCATATTGTTTTCTATGTCGTTATAGAGGGCCTATAACACTTCCTTGGGGAAGGCTGGATATTACTTCTGTTTTACTCGATGACTTTCCGTCTATTACTACGAACTGTGACCTTTTATGACAAGAAATCACGAATCCAGTCGCACAACGGAGACGATACTCTGTTCGTGGCAAGTGAGGCTATGGCAAGTGAATCTACTGCAACCCCCCTTGCATACAGTTCCTGTATCGAATCCGACCTGTCAGGAGTAGTTGTTGATGTTTACACCTCAACGCCAGAGTTGCGTGTGTCGTGAGATCTGTCAACTGTGCTTTTCATGAGGTTATGGAGGATCACGTTTCATACAAAAATTCGAAGTACAGCAACAGAATAAGGAACTGATCGTGTCAGTGGATTTTATTAATGGCAAAAGCAAAATTAACCGTTGGTGTTCTTGACAAAGATCGTATGTTACATTTTCCACACTGCTGAGAACTAAAAGAATAAGACAAGTGTCCTTTATATGTATCGAAACATGATCATTTCTTCACTCGAGAAACTATGTACACACAAAGATGTCAAACAGTGTTACGAAGGCAATACCTAGTACCTTCTTATGTTATTCATTGTGTGTTGTCTTCCTAACATAATTTTTTTTCTTTGTTTTGTACGTAGATGTCTTCTTCGTGATGAAACTATTTTCATTAAACAAGTTTTTCACCCGTTTAAGTTCTTATGTATGTGCAGTGTAGGTTATTTTTCTATGCCTACATACTGGAAAACCTAATTACGTTTTTGCATTTAGATATTTGCTATCCGTGATGGGAGAACTCTAGTAGGAAAAAATCAAGCCCATCTCCCAAAATCATCATTTACTATAACGTGAGTGGGCGGGGCTAGAATTGCTTAAGTTCCGATGTTAGCAGAGGACTCCACAGGGCACTGCGCATGCGCAGTCTTCAGCATTCTCAGGATTTTAGAGGTTTACATTCAGCACACTCAATTGGTCATTGAAGTCACTGAGCCAGTCGCGAAGCGGTTGGCGGCTGATTTACACATAGTCACGTGACGAAAACCCGCTACGAATAGCCCATTTTAAGAAGAAAGTCGCTCTTGTAAAATTGGCTTAAGGAAAGATGAAGAAGTGTGTTCAATTTTTGAATTATTTGTTGGTCTATCGCTGCTACGTCTGGCGTGTTCCGTTAGTGCTCGAAGGTTCTCGGGCTCAAAGACAGTTTCCCATTGCTTGATAGTAGTGCGACAGAGAGTAACGTGTACATGATTTGTCACGTAGTTGTGAATTCATATTCGCACAACAGCAAAGGAGTTACTCAAATGAAAAAAAAAAAAACATAGATCCAAATTAGAACACACTTTTTGTAGATCAGTATTTGAGTAATTTCCACGCAGAGTAGTACTTCACTGACTTTCTCAAAGTATCATGCTTCAAATTAGCAATGGCCATAGTTTGAGCAACGCTGGTGTAAAACAGGATGCGTTGTTCCATCACAGTATTTTGTCATTACATTCCAGACACAATATTTGGAAGATTGTTCTTACTAGGGCGTCTCATATCCATAGTTAAGATTATTGCACAGTGACTCGCATGGAATCGAATCGTGACTACTGGAACGAAGAAATTTCTAGAGGCGGCAGGAGCTTTAACTTAAAGAAGTCTACATCCTTGATGGACAAGTAGCTTCCGCTACCTCTACCTACTTTCATAACTGGCGCGCCAGTGGACAGTTGTGATCACTATTTGTTTAGTATAATGCATCAGTATCATTCCTAGTTCCACACTTTACAGTGGCCTGTTTCTAGTGGATCGGCAAAATATATCTCATATCGATTTCAGTGCTTCTTGATTTTCGTTATACATCCTGAAAAAAGGTGACCTCAGCGCGTGTCACGAGGTACCAAGCGACTCATGTATCAGTCTAGTGCCGCTCCAGTCTTTGCAATGTTGTAATCGCGCACTGTGTGTTTAACTTTAGGTGCATGGAAGAATGAGTATCCGTACGCCTGTGCATAATCTGTAATTTCATCAATTTTACCGTGCTAGTTACGCTATATGTGAGTCTTCTTTGAAGACTGTGATATCAGAATTTTTCCGTGATCAGAAAAGCTTTTCTTGTAGCGTGTCCGTCTGGAGTTTCTTAAGAACAATTTGTCAGTGAAGGAAACGAAACGAAGGAAGAGTAGTAGGGGCAGGGGAGTATTATGAAAAATTAAGTAGATCACAGAGAATGTGTAGTGTAAGTAGGAAAGGTGAGATGAAATGTGGAGGAAGGAATCAAATCAGTTGTAACACTGGATTATTCGCTTTTTTCCATTTTTTTCTGTAATTTAACCGTAGCAGTTACATTTACTCGAATTATTAGCTACCTGGCTTATGAAGGGGAGAAAAGTAAGAATTGCCAACGATTGTTTCCGCGATGTGTTGTAGTTATTACATAATTCGCGTGTGTGTGGGCCTCCTGCCATTTATTTGAAAAGTACTGTTTTGCCTTACAAAAACTTGACGCGTTGGTATTAAGTAGCGGCCGCAGTTGTCCAGCGTTTAGGCCTCTGCCGTCGATGTCGTCTCTACGTATTGTAAAGTCGCTTGACTTGCTCAATAATTACCGTCTATACTTCTTGTTCGTCAACAAGAGCGAATGGTATGTTGCGTTAGCATGCTGATGGTTCGTAATACCACGTTGTACAGGGTATTGCACAATATTTCGACGACTTCAAATTTCAATAACGCACGCTAAAAACAAGATCCAGCGACGGTGACACCGCCTGTTAGTAGTGCTTAGTGTCAAGTTTCATCCCACGTACAAGTCAGTAATCATGTACTCGTCGGGCCACCATCGTGCGTCCCCGGTGGAGTGCTATTTTCACTACGGCGAATCTCCCGCGTGCGTGCAACGTGCCCCTTGTAAGCATTTCAAGATTCAGCCGCGATCTCGATTTCCTGCTCGTGGAACAATATTGAATTGGTTAAGAAATTTCCGTGCAACTGCCAGTCTATCGAATCGCAAGTCAATCCGCCCTCGGCAAACCGTTCGAATTCCTGAGAACATCAATAGTGTGTGTAGAGGCTCAGAGGCAAGCCCTCGTCGTTCGTATCGAAAACGTGTCTAGAAGATTGCAATAGTTAAAATATCGAAATCACCATGAACTTTCCAGAATTCCTGCAGCATTTACGAAGTAGTGTTCAAAAACTGTGTGAAACATCTCTAGTATTGTGTAGCCGCGAATTGTCATTTGTCCGATGTAGTATTTCATAACTTGAATAAATATTGTACCTTGTGTAAAATGTTCAACTTTGTTTCTCCGTTTGTGTGTTGTTCAATTTTGAAATCATAAAGATATGGGGAAACACAACGTATAACAAGTCATGTCTTCCTTCACAGGGCTCAGTTCTCGTGTGCATTGTATCTGATTCATTGAGGCAATAGTTTCGTTGAAATGACTTCATAGTCAGAGAGTTAGTCATTACGCAAAGGCGTTGACTGTCCCACTAGCAGCAATTGTGTGAAAGATCAGGCAACACAATTCTTGTGACTTTTGGCCACCGGCAACGGGCAGTTCTCCAACTTTGTCTGCAGCGTACATTTAATAGATGGTCTCGGTATCCGGTTGGAGAGAGCAACACTATTTGCACCACCATTTGTACCACACTACAGTTTCCCGCCATTTAGATCCGCACCGAGCGACGTGATGTGGTAACACACTGGACTCGTATTCGGGACGGCGGTGGTTCTAATCCCCGTTCGACCATCCAAAATTTGGGTCTTCGCGATTTCCTTAAATCCAAGATGATTCCTTTGAAAGGGGAAGATTGTGCTCAATCGCTAATGACCATTTTCGATGTACAGTGTGTCATTTGAAGAGTGGAAATGTCAAAAGTTCTAGGTGCTTTTTTTTCACAAAATGCGTTTACAGTGCTGTCGATACTGAGTTGCGGGTCCGTTGACTTGATCCATGTACGAAACCGTGGAGAAAGTCTTTCAAACACGCGGTAACAGATGGCGCATGCTCTTTGTGCCAAACTGTGCTTCCGTCTGGAGTTTCAAAATTTAAAGATAAGGGAAGTGGTTTTTGCTGACTACGAACTACTACTTAAAAACCTAATTTTTTATAAATAAAACGTAATGCCTCAGTATTAATGGCAGCTGGAACAAAAATGTTTTTCCTTCTATTTTGTCGAATACTGATATTTTTGAGACAGTGGCTGTGTACAAAATAACGTTAAATCTTGTAAGGAAGAAAACACCAACCAGAGAAAAAAAGGAGACAACAACAAATGAAAACAACAGGTGTAATATAAACGGGAACAGCCATGTGGAGGGGAATTTGTCCGTCGGAAACCGTTACAAGCACTATGTGTGGAAATTAGCAGCGTTATTAACACTGTCTGCTTGCTGTTTCCTTTTTTACTAGACTCTTCGTGCAACAGCTTCCTTCTTAGCACTTAAAACAAATCACTTTCCCGGTATGCCTCCTACAACGTTCTTAAAGTATTTTCTAGTTTGTCTCGTTTTTGGATTCTGTGAGCAGCGTATTCCTTTGGTATAAGAACGCTTTCTCAATTTTTTGTTGTTGCAAACCAGTTGTATACAAACAGAGATACATTTTTTTATCATTCTTCTGACAAATGTCAGATTTGGCACTTAGGTATTCCATTTCCACTCTTCATTTGTTTTTGCTAAGTGATAACACCCCGATTTTTTAAAATTTCTCTCTCATATATATATATATAGTACTTTTGCAAAGTTTGCAGGTGTCTTTCAGTATTTATTCTAACTTCTTTCTTTCTTGTACCTGGACTGTAATTCATTTCTCTTAAACTTTCCGCAAAAGTTGAGCGTCTTGTGTAATAATTAGAGGCTGTGATACGTTCATTGTAGTATCGTGTGCCGAATGTTCTTTCTTACACCACCAGTCTTAAGTGCTAACTGGCGCAACAATTTTCTCGGCTAAAACCAGCTCGCCACTTGACGGTGCTCGATGAGCGCGTGGGAAGCGTAGGCCTTCCTTATGGATACTGGTTGCGCTCAACGCCGTAGACAGCGGTTGCTTCGTACGTGGACGACCATGTGGAACATTGCATTGCATGAGGAAAACTGTGAAAACCAACGATACGTATCACATGTAGATGTGCAGTGCATTTGAACACAACCATCATCGCGCTGCCTATCAACTATCTCATTTTAGACATGACTCAGTAAAGTTAAGGTCTTCTACAATGTGTAACTAGATTAAAGCTTCATGAGAGGAGGAAGACTGCAGGAGTCGCTTCTTGTTGTATTTGTTACTGATTAACCTGGACAGCCAAAATAATATGATCTTGACGAGACCCCCGTCTCGACATTTCGTTGAGCTGTACTTGCCTACAACTTTTTTTTTTTTTTTTACTATGCAACAGGACATGCCACATGAAATTCTTTTTTTGGGGGCCCTCACTCGGTAAGGCTGCCTTCTGATTTGACTGCCCCAGAGTTTTTTAGGTTTAGGGGTTCCCGAAAAAAAAAATGTATTTCGGGATATATCTGCAAAGTTCAGCACTAAAAAAAAAAGCCCTTTTTCAGTAACGTGTGAAAAGGTACGTCTTTAAGAGTAAGCAGTGTGTCTTACAATTTGTTACATTCCATACGCCTCTAAGTTTAGAAAAACACACTGCAATGCATTATTTCCTCGTTTGCTTTTTCGCCAATATCAACTTCAGACACAGAAATTGTCTCGACGCCATGTGGTGTAATGACGTGTACACAGTATCAAAAACATTTGTACAATACTATATTCTTCAATAGCAATATTATGTTAGTGAGTTATAATCTGCATTCACGTATTGAGCTGAAAGCAGGCTTATGTATTTCCTAATCGCTAATTAGAAAAAAAGTTGCTGCATTGACATCCCTTCACCTATGAATGCCCATAAATCGCCCACAGAAATTATGCACGAAATAAATTTCGTTATTTATATCTTGCATTGCATGTTCCGTAATACATTAACGTTTTTTATACTTGTTGCCTCATAATTCTCGAAATCTATTTCCCTCTATGGACGCGAAAGGCGAAGATATGCATAGCCGTTCTTATTCTCTGCGATACATGGATTAAAATAACTTACTACTGATCTTACATCGAGTCATGTGGCAATCCAGTCGCCACCCAGTCGTAATTCTTTCTCTAGCTCCAAGTGTTCTCTGTGCTGCATGTTTTGTTGGAACTGAAAGAAATTAATGCAGTGTGGCTGGCTGTACGCCTTAACCCACTGCCCCGCACGGCTTCCTCTGAACACTGTAGTCAGTTACTCGTACAATGCTACTTCATTTGAGCTGTATGCGTAATTTTACTGTCGCGCAAAGGAAATAAAAAAATCTTACAAGTGCTACAAACATATATGCTGGCCAGTTTTTTCTGCATGTCATCACCAGTCTTTAATCGCTTTTAACATTTATCGAATTCGCTCATTTTTATGCTCAAGGCTTCTTAAACATAGCTATATACCATTAAGTTAAACTACGAAATGAAACGCAAGCTCAGCCGATGGCAATGTGCGCCTGACAACGTGCCAAGCGGCAGCCCGCGTAGCACATGTGGTGGGCAGTTTGCAGGACCCGTCTGCGGCCGTGCAAACAAGTTCTGCCACATGTTGTGCGCCATTCGGGCTTCCGTTCACATTATTATAATAAGCGTTCATAAAATCTAGCTACATCTACTACTGACACGCGGTATTACGAGCCGGATGTGTAAACTTTTTCGGAAAGAATCATTCCATAGTCTTACTGCAAGCCTTCCGTCAGACAGTCACTTGGCGTGCTTTAGCAAGCACCTAAACCCAACTTAAACTGCTGCTAGAAAACACATTTAAGCAGTTTGGAATGACAGCTTCTACCGAAAAATGTTTACATGTCCGATACAGCTCTACAAAAACGATAAATTGGGATAGAGTACCCTCCGCCGTGATACCGCCTCAGATGTAGACTCAAATCGTATTAAGTCAAGGGAACAAAGTTGCCGCTCCGGATGCGAGATGTACTCTTATTGCGAGTACTGGACCATCTGGCCGTTATCATCGCTATCAGATGGAACTCAGGTCCCTAATGTATGTGCAGGCAGGTTCACTCCAGCAAGACACGTGTACTCTGCAAGCAATCTTACAATACATGACGTAAGGTATTTCATGCACCATTGTCACTTCCTCCGCTTTTCTGTTGTAATAGCTTATGATGCGCGGGAGAACAGCGGTTGATAAGCCTGATCCACAATGCCTCTCTTGTACCGCCTGCCGCCTGGGTTGGTTGAACATATCACTGGCGTTTTGGGGCTTCAAACGAACTCGTAGCGAAACGCGCTGCTCTTTTTTTGGATATTCCCTATTATCTGTATAAATAATACGCGGTATAGTTCGCAGATAGGAGCAGTGTTAATGTATAAGTCGAGCGAGAGAGACGTAAGCTACACATTGCGTGAGAGGGCCGTACTTCATGAATCGCAGTCCTCCCGAATTAAAGTGCAGTATCTTACCAATGCGCCACCTAGCTCAGTCTCTGAACAATACTTCGTCGGCCGAAAGAAGAGCCCTGACATCCCAGCAATGTTTTCAGTTTTCACCTGCGAGGCACAAACCGCTGCTGGTGAAAAATAGTCGTCCGCACAACTAGAATGTTTAGACAAGTCGGACAAAAAATTTGTATGATCTGGAACAGTGCACCAAAGACAAGAGAGGAAAAAGAATTTAAAGTATTCGTACGCCGATGTCCAACCGGCGAGTCTATTTTGTACGGCGAAAGAACAGCACACACAGTTGATGTGGGCTTAACATAGCTACATCGCGCGCTACTACAATCCCTCACGTAACGCGTTTTCATATACGTCCCAGTGGTAACGTCGCACTGTTGTATACTTCCGTATAAGACGGACTGACCATTTAAGTTGATTTGTAGTATCTGAGAGTCTGGAGACATAGCAGCAGGCTGTCGGAAAAGTATCTAAACATTTATTAACATAGAAAGGACAGATAAGTCAGAGGACTATCGAACAGTCATCTTAAAATCTCATGAATCAAAGTTGCTCACAAGAATAATATACAGATGAATGAAAAATGAAACATTCTGCCATTGCAATTGATAACAGAAGCAAGGCTTAAAAAAAAATCAAGATACGTTCATAGGCTTGATCGACCTAGAAAAAACGTTCGGCAGTGTAAATTAGTGTAAGATATTCGAAATTCTCAGAGCAGTAGGAGTATGCTGTAGGGAAAGTCGACTAATGTACAGTGTGTGTTATAACCAAGAGGGAACAATAAAAATGGAAGACAAAAGGACTAAGTGCTCGTATTGAATAGCGTGTAGGACAGGGATTCATTCTTTTCCCCTTACTATACAGTCAATACGTCGAAGAAGCAAAGACGCAAATAAAAGAAGCGTAAATAACGGGATTAAAATTCAGCGTAAAGCTTATCAATGATGAAATTCGCCGATGACATTGCTATCGTCAGTGAAGGTGAGGCTTTGTTAATTGGACAGAACAGTCCAATTAGTAAAGAATATGGCCTGAGCGCAACCGAATAAATACGAAAGTAATGAGATTGGCAGAATTGAGATTAGTGTTAAATTTTTACACGAGAGGAATTCGTGAGTGGGCCGCATCAGAACAGCGGAAGTCTTACGAAAGAAAGAAGGGGGGGGGGGGGGGGGAGAGACCTCAATTCCATATTTGTCTTGCCGTTTGGTCATGCCTGGCAAACGATAAATAAATACATTAATTAATTAGGTTGTAGAATAATTACGGCTGCCATTCACAATAGATGACTATTTAACACACGACACGTTTCGAGCTTGAACTTATCTTCAGATGGTTTACATTCGGGTATATATTTCCATACTCAGTGTTGATCACTGTTTAAATAAAAAACAAATGCGATGATGACTAAATAGACACAAATGAAACATTCGGAAATGAATAAGCAACATGTGTTGCAAAATATTACAGTACTTATATAAAGCGATGTATCCATATCGTTTTCACAGTAAATTTATTAAGTTTTTTGTTACATGTTAACTGTACATTAGTCACCATGCTAATTATTGGTGCTTCCATATTGTCTTTGATAAAGTAGTGGCGTTGTAGATGTTGGTAACTTCATACATGAACTCACGGCACCCAACATGAGGTTATCGTCAATGAGCTGAAACCAAATAATTACAGAGATATTACATACAGGGTGACAATTACTGAACTGTATTAAATAAAATCGTCATAACGTCTGAACAGTTTACATTAGGACGTTGAAATTGCACGGTTGGCCGAGGGGAATGATGGGAATTAGTAAGTGCATGCGTGGTTTAGTTTAGCGATGAAGGCCACTTTCATTTGGATGGGTTCGCCATTAAGCAAAATTCGCGCGTGTGGGGGACTGAGATTCCGCATTTCGCGATCGTGAAGTCTTTTTCACCCTCAACATGTGACTGTGTGGTGTGCAATGTCCAGTCACGGAATAATCAGTGCGATATTCCTTGTTGGCACAGTGACTACCGAACGGAACGTGAACACTTTGGAAGATGAGTATCCAAAGTAACCCTGATTTCGAAAAG
Source organism: Schistocerca nitens (assembly GCF_023898315.1). NCBI lineage: Eukaryota > Metazoa > Arthropoda > Insecta > Orthoptera > Acrididae > Schistocerca > Schistocerca nitens. Next base: position 503,310,329 of record NC_064618.1, read on the forward strand.
ATGTGGTTCATGCAAGACGGAGCTCGACCCCACCGAAGCAGGAGAGTGTTTGATGTCCTGGAGGAGCATTTTAGGGACAGCATTGTGGCTATGGGATACCCAGAGACCACTGGCATGGGCCTCGATTGGCCGCCATATTCTTCGCATCTGAACACGTGCGACTCCTTTTTGTGCGGCTACATTAAAGATAAGTTGTACACCAATAACCTCAAAACCATTGCTGAGCTGAAAACAACCATTCAGGAGGTCATCCACAGCATCGATGCTCCTACACTTCTCCGGGTCATGCAGAATTTCGCTGTTCGTCTGCGTAATATCATCACTCATGACGGCAGGCATATCGAACATGTCATAACTTAAATCCGAATACCTGTAGTGACGTTTACATGTTGAATATACTGTGTGCACGCCGTAGTTTGTAACTAATTTAAGTTTTTTCATATAGTTCAATAATTGTCACCCAGTATAGAGATACGTAACAAATTAAAAAGTATGAAGATGAAATTGTGACATGATTATGGAACCATGATTTATGATATCTCAAGTAGACCTTACAAACAAGTCATTTCTACACATCTATAATGAAATATTTAAAAGTCAAAAACTGTAACTCTTGGCCCTCTCACAACTAGCATTGTTCGAAAGGGGGGGGGGGGGAAGAGACTGTCTATTTAACGTTATGTAATTTACCAGCAACCATTCTAGATATTATAAATGACAGTTATGGTTCCACAATCGTGCAACAATTTTAGTGTCATAATTTGTAATATCCACTATGTATTTATAAGTGTAACAGCTCTGTGCTTCATCGACTTAAGTTCATTGACCATAACCTCTGTTTTTCAAATGTAAACTAGTTGGATGTTGTGAGTGCATGTGCGTCTGAAGTTGCCAACTTCTAAAGTGCCACTACTTAATCAAAGACATAATGTGAAAGCATCGATAATTAGATGCTGACTAATATACAGTTAACATGTAAAAACATTTTTGTACAAAAAGATAATAAATGTACTGTGAAATCAATATTGGTACACCAACTTTATGTAGGTACCATAATGGTTTCCAAAGCATGTCGCTTAACCACTTACAGATGTTTGTGTCTATTTAGTCATCAACAAATCATTTGTTTTTTATTTAAACTGTGATCTCCAACACTATGGAAACATGCACTTGAATGGAAACGACCTGAAGATGGGCAGAAGCCCGCAACCGATTCTGTGTTAAATACGATGAAGAGCCAAAGAAACTGGTACACATGCCTAATATCGTGTAGGGCCCCCGCAAGTACGCAGAAGTGCTGCAACACAACGTGGCATGGACTCGACTTATGTGTGAAGTAGTGCTGGAGGGAAATGACACCATTAATTCTGCAGGGCTGTCCATAATGCATAAGAGTGCGAGGGGGTGGAGATCTCTTCTGACCAGCAAACGTCACAAGGCATCCCATCTATGCTCAATAATGTTCATATCTGGGGAGTTCTGTGGTCAACGAAGTGTTTAAACTCAGAAGATTGTTCGTGGAGCAACTCTGTAGCAATTCCAGACGTGTGGCATGTCTCATTGTCCTGATGGAACTGCCCAAGTGCCTCGGAATACACAATGGACATGAACGGATCCAGGTGAACATACAGGATGGTTCCGTACGTATCACCTGTCAGAGTCGTATCTAGAAGTATCAGGGGTCCCATATCGCCCCTGCTGGACATGCCCCACACCATTACAGAGTCTCCACCAGTTTGAACAGTCCCGTGTTAACATGCAGGGTCCATGGGTTCATGAGGTTGTCTCCATCCGCTCGATACAATTTGAAATGGGATTCGTCCGACCAGGCAACATGTTGCCAGTCATCAACAGTCCAATGTCTGTGTTGACGGGGTCAGGCGAGGCGTAAAGTTTTGTATCGTGGAATCATCAACGGTACACGTGTGGGCCTTTGGCTCCGAAAGCCCACATTGATGATGTTTCGTTGAATGGTTCGCACGCTGACACTTGATGGCCCAGCTTTGAAATCAGCAACAATTTGCGGAACGGATGCACTTCTGTCGCGTTGAAAGATTATCCTCCGTCGTCGTTGAGTCCGTTCTTGCAGGATCTTGTTCCGGTCGCAGCGATGTCAGAGATTTGACGTTTTACCGGTTTCCCGATATTCACGGTACATTTGAGAAATGGTCGTACGGGAAAGTTGCCACTTCATCGCTACCTCGGAGATGCTGTGTCCCATCGCTCGTGCGCCGACTATAACACTACGTTCAAACCCAGTTAAATCTTGCCATTGTAGCAGCAGTAACCGTTCTAACAACTGCGCCAGACACTTGTCTTATATAGGCGTTGCCGACCGCAGCGCCGTTTTCTGCCTGTTTACATATCTCTGTATTTGAATACGCATACCTATACCAGTGCCTTTGGCGCTTCAGTGTAAAATCACCTTATATTGTGAACAGTGGCGGTTATTATTCTACACCCTGTAAAGGAACAGTCACGGAGACCAGCTGCATCCATTATAAATAAAATACAGTAATTAATGACGTGGGTGTGCGAGTTAATTTTGTTGTTCGGGCGAAGAGCCGCTCTGCCGGAGCGCCGGTTACGGGCAGCGCTCGGCGGCCAGGGCCTCGCGACCTTGCACGGCTCTCACCGCGGGCCATCCCTGTGGCCGCAGCCGCGTGCCAGCCCGTGACGACGCGCTGCTCGTACGCGGACATCCGCCTACGCCAAGGCTCTTCTGGCCCCCTCCTGCCCTCTAAAAAACAACCACCTGCCAGGCCGCCCCGCGGTCAGTCTGGACCGCTCCGAGAAGGATGGTTGACTGCCTGCCTGCGTGAAGTATTCAGCCCAGAACGCATAAAAAGATACACCGTGCGCATTTCGTATCACGGTACAAGTCACAGAAATATCTCTCTCGATCTTCATTTGCTGGCGAGAGCATCATTGCTCTTTGTCGTCACTCCGAACACTGCTTTCACGCAGCTTCCCATCGTACGTGTTCTGTGCAAGTCTCTTCATCTCTGCATATCTGCTGAAACCTACATTAATTTGTCGAACTTACTGCGCTTATGCCTTCGTCTCCCTCTAGAATTTTACAGCCCCCTCCTCTCTCTCTCTCTCTCTCTCTCTCTCTCTCTCTCTCTCTCTCTCTCTCCCCCCCCTTCCCTCCCTCCTACACACTCTCCCCTAAAAAATGAAGTTGACGATTCGATTACTTCTATACACAAATTTCGCAACCCACCGTAAGGTGACTGGCGGTGGGTATCTTGTACCACTAGTACTCATTTTCTGTACGTTACACGCGCAGATAGAGCGAAGGAAAATGACTGTCTGTATGCCTTCGTACGAGGCATCTCACTGATCTTATTTTCATGGTCCCTACACGTATTGTACATTGGCAACAGTATAGTGCCGATTCTCTGAATTTTCTCAATAGTATTCGTCGAAAAGAAAGTCGCTTTCACTTCAGAAATTTCCATTTTGTTCACGAAGCTTCTCCGTAATACTTGCGTGTTGTTCGAACTTACTGGTAACAAATCTAGCAGCCCACCTCTGAATTGTTTCAGTGTTTTCCTTTAATCCGATCTGGTGCAGATACCAAACACTCTTAACAGTTCTCAACAGTTGGTCGTACTAGTATCCTATATGCGGTCTCCTTTACAGTGGAACCACGCTTTCCTAAAATTCTCCCAATAAACGGAAATCGACCAATCGCCTTCTCTACTGAAATCCTGATATGCTCTCTCTATTTGGCGTGACTGTCAAGGAGTACACTGCTAATGCTATATTCGAACATTGTGGGTTTATTTTTCCTACTCATCTGTGTTAACATAGCGTTTCCTACATGTAGAGCTAGCTGCCATTTATCGCACAAACTAGAAATTTTTTTGTCATCTTGTATCATCCTAGTCACTTAACAAGACATTTGCCCGTACACCACAGCATGATCAGCAAACAGCCGCAGACCGTTGCTTACCCTGCCCGTCAGATTTTGTGTGTATAGAAAATAACAGCGGTCCTATCACATTCCTGTGGGACATTCTGAGAATACCCTAGTCTCTGATGAACAGTCGCCGTCGAGGAGAACATACTGTGTTCTGTTTCTTAAAAAGTCTTCAAGCCACCACATGTCTGGGATCGTATTCTGTGCGCTTCTACCTTCGTTAACAGTCGGCACTGTAGCACCGTGTCAAGTGCGTTACGGAGATCTGGGAGCCGCCTGTGGCCCTTCATCCATGGCTTGCAGGATCTCTTGTGAGAAAAGGGCAAGCTGAGTTTGCACGAGCATAAAACCGTACTGATGTATGAACATAAACTTTTCTCCCTCAAAAAAATTTATTTTATACGAAGTGAGAATATGTTCAAGGAATGTGAAGCAAAACGATGTTAAGGTTATTAGTCTGTAATTATGCGGGTCCGTTCTTTTACCCTCAGAATATGTCCTATCAACTTTTAATGCTAGGCTCGAAAGCATTTTTCTCTCCAGTTCGATACAGGACCTTCATTAGGTACTTTCCATAACCATATAATCTTCAGCATAAGATATAAGGGACGAATGAAATGTAAGAGGTCTTTGAGATATCGTCACGGAGTTACAATACTTTTTACTGATGATTTAAAACCGCCATAATAATAGTAATTGACGTATTTCCCCGACCTGTTAAAATTTCAATGTGCTGCTCTAAAGGCACCAGCTTCTTCATCTTGTACTTTCCTTTTCTTCGTGCTGTGACTACTGCTGCCTTACTGATTTGAAATACCTATTCGCACAGAAGAAATTACAAATTTTGGGAGTACCTCATTGCTATAATGTTGCTGTTTAATATCAAGAATTCATTCATTCACTAAACATTCTGAGAGGGCCGGCCGCGGTGGTCTAGCGGTTCTAGGCGCTCAGTCCGGAACCGCGCGACTGCTACGGTCGCAGGTTCGAATCCTGCCTCGGGCATGGATGTGTGTGGTGTCCTTAGGTTAGTTAGGTTTAAGTAGTTCTAAGTTCTAGGCCACTAATGACCACAGATGTTAAGTCCCATAGCGCTCAGAGCCATTCTGAGAGGTATGAAAGTTACCAGAGACAGTAAATAACAGAACACGCGAGAAGAATGTTTAGCGATGAAGTAAGTACGTGGAGGACCTCCGCTTAAGAAGATACCAGCAGAGCAGTCTATATTCAACTTAAAATCGCTAAAGGCAGTTCTTAACTTGAAATTTCGTTCACACACCGTTCCAGTATCGATATCGCTTTACGTGTACATCTTCTAGAAGTAAGTGAACGAAAGTGCGACTCCATTATGTCTGCAATCATTGGGGAGCAGTGCACAGATGATATACCAGTGTAGTAAGGAACCTCCCGTATTGCCTATTTCCCATCTTTTGGCCTTGGACTAAGCTTAATTTACCTTACCATTATTTTTTAACTTATTACTGTCAGTATTAAGATTGGTTTGATGCGGCCCACTACGAATCCCTCTGCTGCGCCAACCTCTTCATTTCAGAGTAGCGCTTGCACCCTGCCTCCTCAATTACTTGTTGGACGTGTTCCAAACTCTTGTCTTCCCCCACAGTTTTTACCCTCTGGTACCATGGAAGCTATTCCCTGATGTCTCAGCACATACCCCATCACCCTGTCCGTTCTCCATGTCAGTAGTTTCCGTATACGCCATTCTTAGCCTATTGTGCAGAGAACCTCTTAATTTATCTCATTAGTCCACCTAACATTCAACATATTTCTACAGCACAAAATCTCAAACGCTTCTATTCTCTTCTTTTCCAGGCCCTCACTGCTCCCGATGCAGATTATCAGAAAATTATTCCTCAGATTAAGGCCAATGTTTGATAATAATACACATCTTCCGGACAGAAATGTCCTCTTTGTCTCTGCTCTTGCTTGTTATATCCTTCCTTCGTCCGTCAGACGTTGGTTTGCTTCCAGGATAGCAGAACTCCTTCACTAAGTATACTTCGTGATCCCAACATCATATATGTTTAAATTCAGTACTATCCTTATTTCTGTTACTTTCCGTTACTTTTGTCTTTCCTCAGTTTACTGTTTCACTTAAGGAGTGAATGTGTCACACCACTATTTCAAAGTTTGCTGAAAAAAATATATGTTTTAAGTTCCACATGATTCCTATCCAAAACTATAATATTTCGATTTACTGATAATTTATTAAAATGCTACAGATCTCTTTAAATGAGTGTTGGTGAAAGTGTAACGAAATGGGAAACTGAAAAATTGTAATAAAGAATCCAAAAGTGATTGAATAATAAAGAATCCAAAAGTGATTGAAATCTGAATTTATTTTCAATAAATACTTCGTTTCCAATACTATGAGACATGATTAATGCATAAACACTTCTGAACTTGTCATTTATTTTTTTGAAATAAACTATGAAAATTTGTAACTTTTTGCGAATTTCAAAATTATGTTTTGAAAATATAGTCACAGGATGTCGTACTGCTGTCAGCTATGACATTAATGCATGAAATTCTTAAACTGCCAAAATATTTGTAAATAAAAATGAAAGAATTTTTTGATTATTTAGAAATTTTCTCCAAAACTCCATCCTAAATGTTCTAAAATTTTCACGGTACATTAGTGGGTCATTGTTCTTAGGGAATGTACAATCAGAGAGAGAGAGAGAGAGAGAGAGAGAGAGAGAGAGAGAGAGAGAGAGAGAGCAAAACTCGTCTGGACAAAGTATGAGAAAATTTTTAGGTAGACCTAGATCTACTCTCAAGGTCAATAAATCATGGACACTTAAATATTTAAATTGATCTCGATTTTAAATAAATGTCGTCCAAAACTGGTATTCCTGAATCAAAATAATTACTTTAAAACATTATTAGCGAGTGGGAAAAAATTCATAATTTTGCTCGACTACATTTTGTAACAAAAATGAGATATAGAGTGTTTATATCCATTTTTCTTTTTATGATATCGTTCACAAATTATCATTGTCTTCTGTCATGATTTTACTTCTTCATGACCTTCCACGAATTAAAACTGCCTACAATGTAACAGTCAACACTGCACTGTTGAAAAGAGTTCATTTGTTTTTTCATCTGCTTCTCATTGAACTTCTACAGCCGAGGTAAATTTGCAGACGGACAAGGATGATACAATAAGAGCAGTACTTGGGAAATGGGAACTGCACACCGATCTTTCGATGCTGGCCGTTGCTGGCCATTTGAAAGCATTGGGACAATGAGGTGTCATAGAGAAGACAATTATATCTTGCAGCTCATGAAAAACACTTACCTGTCCCACTTACCACTGACTGTCCTACACATAAGAAATGAAGTGGCTTACTACAAAGTCTTCTAATGTATACTGTGGTCTCTACTTTTCACACACGGTAACGGGCTGCATTTGGTGGATAACCGTTCTTGCAATGTACGTGACACTCCGGGATGCAACCTAGTAGTGACTTTATTGAATTCCTATCACAGGCTTCATAGCAGACCACTCTTCTCTTTTTTTAAACGGAATTACCTTAATGTACTTCCATTTAGAATTAAGAGTTTCATGTTTGTTACTAATGTTGATATGGTGTTTACAAATTCAGTAGCATCTCTTACAGCACCAAGTGCTTCATGCTGGAGATTAAATATTATTGCAAGATGTTCACAGAGACCTACCCCATCACATGCACTTTTTCCATGACCTGTTGCTGAAAATATCCATTGTTTGTCTTCTGCGTCGACCAAGCTCACAAAGCTGAAAGCGGTTTTTAAAATGGGATGCTGCACCATCAGTCACATGCGGATGTTTAAGACATGCATGGTCTCAAGATGCTCTGTTGTCAGTTATTATGCTGGCAGCGTAGCATGCATGTGTACCGTCATGAATGAGATCACTGAAAGTAGCAAAACGGTGTGATGTTACAAGTGAGCTACACATGTGAATATTGATGACTGTGATGCGTGCCAATGGTAACTTTGAACTTCATTCTGCAAAGCAACAGACCAGTTTCCAGCAAAGTCGAAATGAAGAAATAATGTGTCAGTATTATGGGATGCGGCTGATTTTACTTCTGCTGTGGCCTGTCTCTGAATCCACCGGATATGATGGTGAGCTATTAGTTTCACGACCCAGTGGTTAACCTCCGTAACAAACTTCTGTGGCTCTACTGTCTTCTTCACCAACTCTTCCCCCCCCCCCCCCTCCCCCCCGCAGTGCATAGGTTGCGTCATTGTCAGTATCCTGGAAGTGTGATGCTTCAACAGCCATCACTTCAGCACCAGGACACATTGCGCATTCCTGCAACCCATTTATCTTGCGGCTTTTGACGTGTGCACTTCTTTCCTGTGACACTGCTTATGGCGAAACAAACAAGTTTCAAGTTAGTGCAGTAAACCCATCTGTATACTTTCTTAACTGACTGGCATTTGACCAATTTTGGTCGTAATGAGTAGGATTTTGATAATTCAATTTTTAAATTTGGGTTCTCCTTTTTCATTAGGAGATGCTTCTCTTATTGATGTTGTTATATATTCTTTTCCCTTCTTAACTCTTTCACCTTTTTTACTAACATAGAAAACATCAGCCTAATTAGGACTTTGCCTGCTGCAATCTTTGTTATTACTAAGGTAATATTCCAGAGCAACAGCAAGCGTATTATCTTGCAACAGATGCCCACAGTAAGAATCTAGGCATGCCTAAATACCTTTGCTGTTCTTCATTTTTTCAAGCATTTGAAATCAAATAATTTGAGGAAGTGGGTGTGTATTTCTGTATCTGCTGCTTACAGTAGCTATCTGGTATCAGTGTCAGTACCTGTACCTTCTCAGTACAGGTGCCTGCTGAGATAGCAGTATTTAGGTTTCGAAACCACACACCACATTTCGTGCACATATTACTATCTTGAGGTTCTGCACCAAGTACATCTACATCATACACTTCATAAAGTTTTGAAGATGTTGCTTGTTTCAATTTCTTCTTATATTCTTTTTACATACTGTTTTCTTCTTTTGCTTCTTACCTTTCCAGGACGTTTAAGGGGGTTTAGTAGAGGCTACAGCAGAAATGCTAACATTCAACGTATCATCAGCTTCACACCCAGGAATATAAACATCTTTGCTGTCTTCTTCAGTTTCACAATCGAGTGACTGTGATCGCTCAGTTGGATTGTCGCTAAATTTCTTATTGTCGTGAGTGTAGCAGTTCCTGCACAATTGATGTGATGCTAATACTGTTACTTGAGGACCAGCATATTTCTGCAACACCTCTGACAAATTTCCAACAACTGTGGAGCTTTTTTTCACTTTTCTTAAACACTGCCTTCTTGTTTCTCTTTTCATAGTCCACACACCTCACTCTTTCACTACTGTATTTCCTCACTGACGTTATATGTACCAAAAGTTCAAACACAAAACTCGATGCAGGATGGCTTATGTGCAAGTTCTCACTCGTTTGTTATTACAAACAGAAGAGCGCTGGAAACAGGGTTGCCAACATGCATATTTTACACTAGAAATTCAGTGATGTGAAATATGCAGAATGTTGAAGAATTTTTAACACTTTACACAGAAATATATTGTCCACTGTGTTTCCACTGACTACTAACATATTAACCAATCAATATTTTGCGTAATTCTCAAAAGTTTTCGGATGGGGATTTTCGAGTAAATAATTCGTAAAAACTCATAAAAATGCAATTTTTTACATTTTTAGTAATAAATATTTACATAATACATACAGCTGGAGCAGAGAAGATACTGTTTATAATTACATCAGTAGTTCTGGCAGTCACAGAAAAAATTGTGTTCTGTGACTTTCCAAACTAGAAAAAAAAATTTTAAGCGGAAAAATTAACTCAAATTTCGTATTTTGTAAGTTTAAGGGAGCCCGTAAGTGTGCGGGTGTCAGCTAGATTTAAAGACACTAAGAGGGAGCTTCAACGCAAAACATCTGCCAGGTCTCTAGTATTTTTGGTTTATTGGTTATATTTTCTTGTTCTGTACTGTTTTAAGAGTCGTTTACAAAATACACATTTTTCAAAGGGCCATGCCATTTACAAAAATTAAGATGAAATGTAAGTAGTTTATTTCTTTACTTATGGTATAGAGGTCTAATATATATATATATCTCCATAGACATTCATGAGTATGAGTTGCCATGACCGGTATGATCTCAGATGAAATCACCCTTCCTCCCTTTCACCGAGCAAATCCATTAGGGAATCTTATCATTGACATCCTTTCACCCAGAATTTTAATCCCAGTCCTAAACATGCCTTAGTTGATTTTCCGATACATACATTCAACAGTAGTGGAGAGAGCCTACATACACTGTGCGATCAAAAGTATGCGGACACCCCCAAAAATCATACGTTTTTCATATTAGGTGCATTGTACTGTCGCCTACTGCCAGGTACTCCATATCAGCGACCTCAGTAGTCATTACACATCGTGAGAGAGATGAATGGGGTGCCTCGCGGAACTCATGCACTTTGAACGTGGTCACGTGATAGGGTGTCACTTGTGTCATACATGTGTACGCGAGGTTTCCACGCTCTTAAACATCGCTACGTCCACTGTTTCCTATGTGATAGTGAAGTGGAAACGTGAACGGACAGGGACAGCACAAAAGCGTACAGGCCGACCTCGTCTGTTGACTGACAGAGACCGCTGACAGTTGAAGAGGGTCGTAATGTGTAATAGGCAGAAATCTATCCAGACCATCACACAGGAATTCCAAACTGCGTCGTGATCCACTGCAAGTACTATGATAGTGAGAAAACTTGGATTTCATGGTCGAGCGGCTGCTCATAGCCTAAGCCATACATCACGACGGTAAATGCCAAACGACGCCTCGCTTGGTGTAAGGAGCGTAAACATTGGACGATTGAACAGTGGGATAACCTTGTGTGGAGTGACGAATCACGGTACGCAATGTGGCGATCCGACGGCAGGGTATGGGTATGGTGAATGCCCGGTGAACGTCATCTGCCAGCGTGTGTAGTGCGAACAGTATGATTCGGAGGCGATCATGTTATGGTGTTGTGTTTTTTATGGATGGGGCTTGCACCCGTTGTTGTTTTGCATGGCACTACCGCAGCATAGGCCTACATTGATGTTCTAAGCACCTTCTCCCTTCCCACTGTTGAAGAGCAATTCGGGGATGGCGATTGCATCTTTTCAACACGATCGAGCACCTGTTCATAATGCACGGCCTGTGGCGAAGTGGTTACAGGACAATAACGTCCCTGTAATGGACTGGCCTGCACGGAGTCGTGAGATCTTGGGATATTTTGGTACGCCGACTCCGTGCCAGACATCACCGACCGACATCGATACCTCTCCTCAGTGCAGCAGTCCGTGAAGAATGGGCTACCATTCCCCGAGAAACCTTCCAGCACCTGACTGAACGTATGCCTGCGTGAGTGGAAGATGTGATCAAGGCTAAGGGTTGGGCAACACCATATTGAATTCCAGCATTATCGATGGAGGGCGCCACTAACTTGTAAGTAATTTTCAACCAGGTGTCCGGATACTTTTGATCACATAGCGTACCTATCACACATCCTTTTTAATCCAAGCCCTTCGTTCTTGGTCTGTGCTTATTGTTCCCTCTAGTTCTTGTGGGTATTCTCTGCAGCATACTTAGAATTACGAACATCTTGCACCGTTTTACACTGTCATACTTAATTTCCAGGCTTTTCTATTTTTTCTGAATCTTGCTTCGATTATCAGTCGCAACCTTAGATCTGCCTCTTTGGTGCCCTTCCCTTTACAGAAGCCAAACTAATCGCCAACCAACAGACCCTCAGTTTTCTATTCTTTTGTATATTATTCTCGTCAGTAACTTGGATGCATGAGCTGTTGAGCTGATTATGGGATACTTGCCTACCATTGCTATATTCGGGGCCGTGTGCGTGATATTCATCGTATACCTGGCGTGTGTTATGATGGTCGAATATTAGATATATTGCAATTTGCTACCTGACGTTTGATTTATTAGGAATTTGCATTACAGATAAGTAACTACTGTGTACGTGCGATAAGAATCAAGCGGGACTGCAGTATTGTTATTGAGAAAGTGAGGAGTACATTCAGTAGGGTTCTTCCTTTCGCTTTCAGAGAGGATTGAAGAAAATAACACGTCCTATTGAAAAGATCTGAGGTAGGTGACCATTATGTTGCCTACCACTTGCATGTTGTTGTTGTGGTCTTCAGTCCTGAGACTGGTTTGATGCAGCTCTCCATGCTACTCTATCCTGTGCAAGCATAACACTCCCAAATTAAGCGTCTCAGTTGGAGAAGGGTGATATGTAAGATGTCAGCCGCGATCTTACTGACGGAATCTTTCTGGTATCCGCGTGCTGTTAGGGAGTCGGGTAAACCAGACGAGAATTTCAGCTCCAGACTTCCCCAACACGATTGCAGTCGCTCCCGCTGTGCTACCTCGTTCCGTTGGATGGTAGCATATAAAAGAGAGTAGAGGAGAACAAAAAATCGTGAAGAAAGAAAACGGCGAATTCAGGGGAAAAAAACGTAAGTCGATACATCAGAATTGTAATCTAAACCATCTTAGGACATACTTGGGAAACCTTGTATTTACGTACTACGGGTTAACTATCGCTTGCATTCTGTTATCTATCGGTAAACTCTCCACCTCGGATTCTTTAAGGAATCGAACTCACTTGTAGAAACCGGATTCCAATATATGACCACCTTATAAATTTATTAATGTGTTAAATATTTGACATTAAGCAATCAGAAAAAGTTTGAAAGTATTTTTAAACTTTGTTATTAGTCGATGAGTGCTCTTGTTCAGCACTGGGTGCGTATCGTGAAGGTAATTGGTCTCCAGTTACTGAGTGGCGCGAATGTAAATCTGAATAGGAGCGCTTCGGTTTAATGACAGCCTTACCGTGTGAACAAACACGGTTCCATTGCAGGGTAGACTTAACTGAGGCTCACGCTTCCTTTCATCTATACCAGTGGTTCTCTCTTTGACCATTACCCCGAGTGCAGCTTGTACCCCTGCCCTCCTACCGACTGTTGCCCCCACTCCCCTTCCCCACTTTAGCACTTAACTAAACTATAGAATGAAAGACTTTTATTTTTAAAATGATGAAATACGAATGATATTTAGTGTGTGTGTGTGTGTGGGGGGGGGGGGGGGGGGTTGTGAAAATGAATGGCGAAGGAATTAGTGGTGCATCGCAAATGCTACCCACAGCTTCTCTTCAAACAAGAAAGCTAACTATCCATAGTGAGTGTGGACACTTGTTAAAAACATACTTCTCCTGCATTACTTCTTTACGTTGCGGCACTTGCTTGTCCTCCACTGTACAACTCCATTTAAAATCAAACAAGTTAAAATGTGTGCATTATACTTACCGTTCGTAAATCACTTGATTGCTGCACTCCTTACTTCTGAACTGGCAGAAATTGGAAGACTTCAGAGTATGAATGCTTTGTGTCTAACCACTCTAACAATAATAATAACGCTATGTACAGCACCACAGTAGCCCTTATGTGGTTACTGCTGTATCGTGTTGTGAATTAATTTATTTACCTGTTTCGAAGCGGGTAAGGAAGCATTGTCTGGACGACTGCAGATACTATCTACAACTAGGACAAGAGATTTTCTTGAGATATATACCATTTGTCACGTATGTGTGTCATTTTTATCATCGATGTACGAGACAAAGCACGTGTAGTGGGTGGACTATGTGAGTAACCTGTAACATCCACCGTATAATGCTACTAATTGAGAAAAAGTAATTATTGATAACTTATATAATCTGTGTTAGAATCGTACAAAATTGTGATAATAGTAATGATCTTTTGAAAATAATTTAGCTTCGTGACTGAAACAGAATCGAATAGTTTAGTTTTTACCCCTCAGAAAATTGCACTTTACCTCTGAGGGGTAATTACCCCCAGGTGGGGAACCACTGATCTAAACGAACATAAGCGTAATAAAGACAGTGGCTACGAAGATGAAAGTCCTTGTCCCTTGTCGATTCATTTCGGGGAAGAATGTGCGTCTCATTGCATCCCAAATGGGTAAGAGCTGAATCAATGAAATGAGCGAGCAGCAGCAGCAGCGGTGTAGTGAGAAGAAGCTAGATTCACCTCTATGACACTCTATGACGTTACTATGACCTAACAGTTTCGACCGTCGGGCACGTCTATCGGCTGTCGAGGTCGTATCGAGTATGCGAGCGTCAGCGCGCTGAGCCCCCCCCCGTAACACAAAACTCGCATCTGACGTAACTTAATGATTCTTAGAAATCATGCGATTGGTTGCTGTTTTCAGTACCTTACCATTTCCAAGTGTGAAAGTGCTTAGAATGTGTTCATTTCAGAACCTCTGACTGGAAATGCGCAGTCATTGTGTGTGCCTCGTAAGGATTTATAAGCTGAAACGTATTTATAGATGGTGCACCAGTGGACGAATAACATCTTCCATCTTATTCGATTTGACCCAGTTATTGGCTTTGTTGTGATTGATCTGTTTATTCATATGAGGATCATATATATAATGTTTTGTCGACCAGTGACATATACAAAAAGGAAACGCGCTCTGCACACCAAAATAATAAATGTAGTAGTACCATACTACTCTAGAGAAACTGTAAAAAGATCGTAAATGCGGTATTTGGTTGTGACTGTGGTAGCCATTCTTCTAAAGCAGAAACTCATTATCTTCAATTGCATTGCAATTTTGGAAACTGTTGCTACCTTTCCTTTCTTTGAAAATGAGAACCTACCACCTTCATACTCGTTATTTTCATATGTACTGCGAGAAGTGCTTAGCAAACAGCTACCCACAAGGTAAAAATGTGCTGGCTGTGTGAAGTATGTTCAAATTTGAGCAAAAAATTATAATTCAATGCGAGAAAAATTAATTTCCTCCTTTGCACTTGAAAATAACTGAAACAACGAGGAAAAAGCAGCAGCAGTAGTAGTATTCCTGTACTGGTTGGTTGATTTGGGGTCATCGGTCCCATCGGATTAGGGAAGGATGGGGAAAGAAATCGGCCGTGCCCTTTCAAAGGAACCATCTCGGCATTTTCATGTGCTAATTCCAGAATATATTAAAGTCTGCATAAGTATATTAATTGAAGACATTCTTGTTTGGAAAAGAAGTCTCCTAAAATAACTACCTTGTATTTTTTTATATTCTTTAGACTGTGGAGACTAAGTTACCTTTGACTATTTTTCAAATGTTTTTTTATTCAGAGTGTTACCTAGTTTGTTTCACCAGATGATCAACGCGTTTCGAGCTTTTATTGGCATTTGCGTGTTTCGTGGTTAATGGGTGAATTATTGATAATAACTCACCCATGGGAGCAGCGCTCTTATTTGTACAAAACATCGAATATTACGGAACATACTTTTCTTAAATTAATAAGAAGGTTGCATTGATTGACAGTTCCGTCTGTTCTTGGTAGAGTATTTTATACGTTATGAATGAAAACAGAACGCTGATGCAAAATTGTACAATATCTATTATTTATGTCTCACACGGGTTTTCGGCTGTTAACGCCGTCATTATACACAAAGATAAGTATGTGGTGCAGTGAAGTTTTGTTGGGTCTGAGGTTTGAAACTAGTGCATCTATAGACTATCTTCATTTCCAGGCATGACAAATGTTAACGTTAGGTTTAGAAATAAAACAAAAGGGATTATTTTACTGTAAATGCGTTTAATCCTAACGTTAACAGTTTCTTATGTCCGGAAATGGAGATATTCTTTAGATGCACTAGTTTAAAATCTTGAATCTTACAAAATTTAACTGCATCACATACTTACCTTTGTACGTGATGGCGGCCTAACAATCGAAAACCGGTTTGTGAAATCAATACTAAATACTGTAGAATATTACACCGCTGTTGTGTTTTCTTTCATAATTAATAAGAAGGTCCCACGATCTTGTACCAAGGCGAAAAAAAATAAGCAGTAGCAGGATTCGAAATACGAACTAAGTGCACTCCACATTTCAACTCAACATCTCTACGTACTACGCCGTTGTGGACTTCAGCAGACTGTTTTTGTTCTTGAAAGACTGATATGTTATTACCGTACATTTAATTGTAACGTATATCAATAACGACGCGTTTTCGAAAGATTCTTCATATTTGAAGCAGGATATATTCATAGGATGTGTACGCCGTAATTTAAAACTTAAATACGAAATTCAATTAAGTGTCAAAATCCAGTGTGGCTTCTCCCACTTCTCAGAACTCGATGCGACCTCGAAAGTCGATTGACATCTACGAGAATCGAAACTGGGCGTATCACGTCATAAGGATGTCAGGGAGAAGTGTTGTGGAGGTGACTCCGGCTTCTCCCGATGCAGTGGCGTTGTAGAGGACAGCACGGCGGTTGGCCAGGCGGCAGATGTTTTTCGAATTGAGCGCGAGTGCGGGCACGTGGTGCGTTGTGGCCGGGCGGCGGTGGTGGGGGCGGGCAGGGCCTGTGGCCGCCACGGCCACAGCTGCGGCGCCCGCCAGTTCAGCGCCGACGGGCCCGGCGTCGCGCCGCGTAGCGCCGTGCTGCCATGAACCGCTGCGGCTGCTGCTGTTGCTGCTGGAGGCCGCACGGAGAACGCTCCGCGACCGCCGCCGCCGCCGGACGGAAAGTGACAGGCGCTCTCAGGCGTAAGCAATGGTGAATACGACGCTGCGACTGTGTCTACTTCCAGTCAGCCGGAGAAAGTGTAGTGTGGTTTTTTGCGTGTTCTCTGGATCACATTCGCGACAACTCGCCGCGATGTGGAACATGTCAGTTAGGTTTACAAATAGGACACAATTCCCTTTTGAAAACATGAGTACTTACTGATCAGTTACGTAACTGGACTTTCTATTTTATCCTAGTCCGTCACATCATTTGATAAGTGTACCCTTATTACATGTGAGGTGTGATCAGAAAGTAACGGGAATTTTTGTTCTTCTTAAAGTATCTTATTTATTCATCAGCAACAACTTCGTCCCCCTTCAAAGTAATCCTTCTCAGATATAATACATAATATAATAAATAACAGAAGATACCGAAAAAAATTCTGCCAGCACTTTCTGCACTTTTGGAAGCACTTCTGGAACTCGCTTTTCGTTACGTTGTTCAGCTCTTTCAGCGATTCTGTTTTTATCTCATCAATGATAGCAGAACGACGTCTTTTCACGAGTCTCTTCAACTTCGCAGGGAGCCATGTACGGCGAGTGCGGTGGCCAGCGGGAAAAAATAAATAAATAAATAAATAAAAAATAAAGCTTTGAGATGTGAGCGGGAGCATTATCGTGATGCAATTTCTAAGAGTAGTTTTGGCACAATCCTGGTCATATTCTTCGGATTGCTTCACACAAACGGTGCGTATTCTTATAGCTCGTGTTCCTTAATTGGCCGTACGACTATGAGGCAGGAACTCGTGACGCACTATCTTTTTTAATCGAAGAGAACAGTGAGAAGAATCTCTTAACAAGTGATCGAACTTATCTATTTTTTCCCCCAGTCTTCGCCCTTCAAGGTGTTTCCATTGGGACGATTGGGTCTTGGTTTCGACGTCTTACCCCGTGTACCCGTTTCGTCACCTGTTATAATCTTCTTTAGAAGTTCTGGACCATTTTCAGCTTCATTCAGCAATTCCTGAGCGATGGCTGCTTGACGTCGTTTTTGGTCGAAATTCAACAGTTCGGAACAAACTTTACTGCTGCATGTTTCGTGCCCAAAACACCCGAAAAAAATGCTAAGAATGAGCCAAAGGATATACCGACATCACCAACCTCTTTGATGGTGCTTTTCCAGAATTTTATTTATTTTTTCCACATTGTCGTCAGTAATTGATGGGTTAGGACGTCCATGGCGGTGATCGTATTCACCGTTTTCTCGACCCTCTTTGAAACGCTTATACCACTCGCAAACTCTTGTCTTACTCATTGTTGATTCGCCAAAAACCACAGTCAACATTTCCATATTATTCCATTTTTTTAAGCAAAATTTAATGCAAATTCTTTGATCCATCATTTTCGTAAGTAAAAATTCGACGAGCACTCGAAAGCAAGAAAAGCTTTTCGACTATCAACAATAAACTAAATATTCAAAACCATTGAAAATACAAAAGGGAACATGTTTGCCGAGAAAATAAAGAAGGTTTTGAAAATCGGATGTGCAAAGCCTGCGAATTTAAGAAATTCCTGTTACTTTTTGATCACCCCCTCGTACATACAGTCTGTTCATAGATACGTCTATAAGCATAATGAGTTGTCAAGTAGCAAGGTTTTCTATTTGTTTTCTAATCTTTCATCATCTCCCAGCACTGAAATTCCCAAGCGAGGTGATCAAGAATTATTTTGTAGATGCATACTTTCCTTCTTTCTGTCTATGAGCAAGGATAAATTGTGGATAATGGAGACTATCTTTGTTTCTAGTCTTGTATTTGTATGAGTGCTGTTGTTTTCAGTTTGTGCCTGAATCTTCATAACAGACTTCATAAGAGAGTGGATGTATTGGGATACTGTTGTCTATATACCTAATTTTTAATCAGTTGCCTGCGTGTAATTCGAGGGTGGACACCAGATATTATCCTTAGAGCAAGTATCTTTGATAAATCACTCCCACAGAATTCGTCAGTGAATGGAAGTATACAAAATAAGCTAATTATCGTATACTTTCATCATCAAAATCAGCAATGACACGTAAGTCAACATTGTAGGACAAGCCTTTGAGAGGATCCATCGTATATGACTTCCAATTCTGATTGTTATGCAGCCCAGGAATTTTGTACAATTAATTTTACATATTCCCATATGGTATTGTTATTGATGATGGTATACACGTTATTGATGATGGTATAACTGACGTGAATAAAGTTATGAGATATCTCCTAATACCGTGTCGGACTTACTTTTGCCTGGCGTAGTGCAGCAACTCGACGTGGCATCGACTCAAAAGGTCAGTGGAAGTCCTATGCAGAAATGTTGAGCCATGCTGCCTCTGTAGGCGTCCATAATTGCGAAAGTGTTGCCGGTGCAGGATTTTGCGCACGAAGTGACCTCTCGATGGGATTCATGTCGAGCGATCTGGGTGGCCAAATCATTCGCTCGAATTGTCAAGTATGTTCTTCAAACTAATCGCGAAAATTGAGGCTCGTGACATGACGTCGTTGTTTGAACATGAAATCCATGAATGGCTACAAATGGTCTCAAAGTAGCCGAACATGGCCATTTCCAGTCAGTGGTCGGTTCCGTTGGGCCAGAGAAACCATTCCATTCATTGTACACGCAGTCCACAACATTACGGAGCCACTGTCCACTTGCACTGTGCCTTATTGACAACCAGGGTCCATGGTTTCAAAGGTTTTGCGCCACACTCGAAGCCTACCGTCAGTTCTTACCATCTGAAGTCATGACTTATCTGACCGGGTATGGGGTTTCCAGTCATCCTGGATCCAACCTATATGGTCACGAGCCCAGGGCAGGCGCTGCAGGCGGTGTCGTGCTTTTAACATAGGCACTCGCGTCGGTCGTCTGCTGCCATAGCCCATTAACGCCAAATGCCGCACTGTCCTAAGGGATACGTTCGCCGTATGTGTCTCATTGATTTTTGCGGTTATTTCACGCAGTGTTGTTGATAGATTGAATAACTAATGAAGGGGTACAGAACCGAACTGGTGAAAAAAGAAATTACGACACAACTGGACTCAAAGGAGGCGAAAGGACACATACCGAGGCATCAAGGAATCGTCAGTTTGGAGTTGCAGGGAAGTGTGTTCGTTGGTTATGAGGGGGGGGGGGGGGCGGCATCAAACCGTAGACCAAAGCTTGAGTACTGTAAACAGGTTTAGATGGATCTAGGTTTCGCAAAGACAAAAGGTCTTTCACGGGATAGGCTGGTGCGCAGAACTGCTTTGACGTAGTCTTGAGGACTGAAAATCTTAACAACACAGTACGACATAATAGGAAGATATCTCCTTATTTACATTTACTGATAAATATTTCAGATACAGCGTTTGTGGAAGAAATGTTTACGTTGTCATTGTGCAGCTGTGTGGCTGCAACGCGCCTTATCGCCGCCTCCGCCGCTGAACATAGCGGCCTGCGAATTGACCCGGTTGCATCACGCGCCAGTGTTTCGACACATTGCACAGCGGGGTCGTGCGGAGAGCTGTCGTGCTGCTGCTGCTGCAGCGGCGGCCGTCGGGCAGCTCCCATTATGGAATTATCTCGGCACTGGTTCTCGTGTCGGCGAGCACCGATCCGATCCGCAGAGGTTCCGGCACCATGGCGGCCGGACAGTGACTGGCTGGCTGTGTTTCCCTTTAATCTTCTTACAGATTGTGGTATTCATTCCTCAGTGTCCGTCACAAGTTTTTGATGCCTTGCTTACGTTGCACTCTGAGACGATTACTTCACTCCGTTTAGAATTATTATTCTACAATGCCTTGAAAGATTTGCAATCCAGAATCCAACTCCTTTCGAGTGTTATACATTTCATCTCTTCTTGTCCTGTCCAACTCCAATACAAACCAATGTATTCTCCACAGAGAACTGAGAAAGGTTGGCTATTTCTGTTTGATCTCATTGTCATCTGTAATACTAAGGATTTGCATCCACCGATATGCATGACGTACTCCACAGCAGCATTGACAGTGTACACGCACCATTTTTCTTTTGTGTAAACTTTTCGCAATTTCTTGTGCATATAGCATTCACCTTCACAAAGATGACATTCGCAGTTTAATTGCGTAAAATAGGTTGTATTACTTGACCCATTCCGTCGTGTTCTGCCGCCTTCTGTGCAGTATTTGGCACACACTCGTCGCACAGTGCGAAACACTTCATCCCAAACGAGCAGCAGTTTCGTGTATGGATGCATCACATTCTCTCATGTCAATAATGAGCTCTCTTTCAAACAAACGTATTCACGGTAGGTTAGCGATTACGTCTGCGAGGCCTCGTGCACGTCTGCTGAAGTCGCACTGCTCCATTACCTTCGGTTTATAAGGACGAGAGGCGCAGGCGCGTTTTACCGGTAGGTGGTGTTGCGCCGCGATATCGAATTTGACCTTGAAGCAACAGGCCGACATGGTTCAAATGCTAATCATTTCTGCAAAACATACTAATGTACATGTCCTGTGAATATGAACGTCGTATCTTTAGTCGTTCAAGGTGGTGTGTTTTTTCTGAACGTGAGTGCACAGTATTCCATGAATTTGTGCATTTTCAAATGTTAAAGGACATTTGGTTCATCCCGGACTTTCCCAATCGCGTCAAGTGCCTGCAACGTACCATGCAGCATTCAGTCATCAGTGTATTTAAAACTTCTCAAAGCGCAATAATAGAGCAAAAATACTCGCAGTGACTGGAACCCAAGCGATATGATTCGGAATGATTTTGTCAATCGGATAATTTTCTAAGCAAAATTTGCTACACATTCGTGACGCCTTCACAATGTTGAATCTTGAAAGATTCAGTAACTATGGGGATTAATCAGAAGAAGCTGAGTTCAAATGTAATATCAATATCAAGATACAGGTATCGCTTGATTTGTCAGGCAAAGCATCAGCCGATTCTTTCCTCGATTCTACTCAAAGCAGATCTTTCAATCTATGTCTCGTCATATTGCTCTTGTCAGGACTCAACATTACTCTGAAGTACGTGGTTATTAGAGGGAGATACTCTAAAAACGTGTTGCTCCTTTCTGTGTCTAAGTGGGTGTGTCATTCAGACTCCGTGTACGCAAACGATAAAATAACTTTTGGTTGACGACTTCCATTTTTGTTTATTCTTCTTATTTATAATGCCGTTGACAATTTTTTGTGGCTTTTCGTCATCCACATAACATTTTTCTCACAACTGTTGACAGAAGATAAGCGCAACAGGTCGACCTTTAATTGTTACCCTCTTCCAGAACGTGCTACGATCCCAAAACCATGCAAAAGATGATATCTATTGTAATAGGCAATCTCTTCTTGCAACTTTAAGAACCAGCATTGGCTTTGTATAATGGTGCAGACATAAGAGGTATCGCTTTGTTGTGAGGGGATCCAACACGCTTTGGCGTGAGATACTACTGGGAGCGCACTATTCCAGTTTTGCCAGGCGCATCAAAATAGCTTTGGGTTCAGTTGCTAGAGCTCATTGCCCTGTGACGCACGGCTGCCTCAGGCCGCTGCCACTAGCCCGCGGCTGTCCCTGTCGTGATGCTTCCGACTCACCACCCTTCGTTGATACAGTTTTGAGGACGCTCTTCGGTTTGCAGCTACGTGACATACGCTATAGCTGGAAAACAAGCTAGATTTATTTTCTGGCAAGGGATGAACCCCACCTCGACCTGCTAAAACCACATGACAGACAGTTAGGAAAAACATATTCACAAAAGCTGGAATGAGGTGGTATTTGGCAAAATATTGAGCCTCTGCTCGAAGCAATATACAGTGTGGTCAGAAAGAGTCTGAAAAGGTTCTAAAGATGCTGCAGGGCAGGTTGTGGACAGAGATGATTTTTCAGAAAAAAGTTAGATACGTTGCGTCGTTTCCGAGTTACTGAACTTTGAAGGTACCCAGTCAGGTCATCGAGCACGCAAATTCAAACAAAATGCCAAAGACAGTGTCGTCAAACGCATTCTTCTTTTGATTTCCTCCAACCGGACAAACGTAGCTTTTGCTCACCAAGCATAATTTACCACTTCCGTAAAGGGGACATTTAAAGTGGTAACGAGTGTTCAAAAAAGTGGTAACCTACTGACGCACAGACATCAGTGCATTACCACATTTTAGCGCGTACAAGTGCTATAATCTGCGCGCACGACGACCTGATTGTCTAACTTCATAAATAACTTGGAAACGACGCAACGTATCTAACTTTTTTCGTGACAATTTCTCGGCGCAACCTCCCCTCTAAGACCCTCACAAATTTTTCAGACTGTCCCTCACCACCCTGTACATTACGACACGGTTAACCCGGTTCAAGACTGATGATGTACGGTTCCAGTTGCCGGTTGCCTACTAAAGGCTTGCAAAGAAAACAAAAATTTGATTTGCAATATTTAATATTATTATTATTGGTCAGTTTAAAAAAATTAAAATCTTGTCATAATCCACTCATTACCAAGTTTAGTCTTACATTAAAGTTTTAATACAGTAATACAAGTAAATACAATAATACAAGTATTGCAGTGACAAACTGTGCATAGGTCTTGCAGCAGCGTTACTCATGGCGTGTAAATTACCCAGACACTATTCACTCATTATTTGAGAATGTGAGCACTTAGCGATTTTCAACAAACTTAGGACATAATTCCAAACCCTTTTTAAACTCCTCGCAGAAAACTCCCCACAAAATGATGGAAGGAAAAAGTTTATCGCCAACACATTTTTCCTGCTCGTGCAGTCAAACTTGAGCTCAGGCAGTACGCTGTATTATACTACTTGTCTACAGCCAATTTCATTCGCAGTACATTTTGCAGACAGAGTCCGCATACACCACTGAATGTACACGTAAAATTACATTGTACGACACAAAGTTAAGGAGCTATGACCTCATAAATTTTGAGATGTGTGAAAAGCCAGCTTCTATTTAAAACGTATATTAATGTGACCATTTAGCGACTTCCAAAAAATTTTCGTTAATGTGAGCATTTAACGACTCCCAACAAGTATTAAACGTAATTTCAAAGCGTTTCTAAACTTTTTATGGCTTACATGTTTAACGTCAAATATTTGACTGATTCGGACATGCAAATATCGGGATAGTGTGATCACTGTGACCTTTAATGTTCGAATGTTGCAGTGCGGATGTACCGCTTGAAGACTTCTTAAGTAAGGGAACCCATTATGTTGTGCTCGACGGCGAGTGTTCATCAGAGACAAAGGAATCGTCAGGTGTGCTACAGGAAAGCGTGATAGGACCATTATTATTTTCTATAAACATAAGTAATTTGGCGGGTAGGGCAACAATCTGCGATTGTTTGCTGATGATGTTGTGGTGTGCGGCAAGGTGTGAAAATGTGTGACTGTAGGATACTCCAGGATGTTTCCAGAATGAGATTTTCACTCTGCAGCGGAGTGTGCGCTGGTGTGAAAATTTCTGGCAGATTAAAACTGTGTGCCGGTAGGAGACGAGTTACTGGCAGAAGTAAAGCTGTGAGGACGGGGCGTGAGCAGTTGCTAGAGCACTTGCCCGCGAAACGCAAAGGTCCCGATTTCGAGTCTCGGTCCGGCACACAGTTTTATCTGCCAGGAAGTTTCATACTCCAGGATTATACAAGATCCCGTATACAAAATTTCTAGTTGGTGTGGTGAGTGGTAGTTGGCTCTAAATGTAAGTTAGGGCGTATCAATGGGAAAAACAGACTCGTAATGTTCGGATACAGCACTAAGTAGTACCCTGCTTGTCATAGACACGTCGTTTAAATATCTGGGCGTAACACTGCAAAGCTATATGAAGTGGAACAGCCACATGAGGACTGTGGCAGGAGAAGCGAGTAGTCGACTTCGGTTTATTGGGATGATTCATCTGTAAAGGAGATCGAGGACGCTACTGCGACCTATTCTTGAGTGCTGCTACAGTGTTTGGGATACACACGGGGTCGCCGGATCGGATTAAAGGAAGTCGTCGAAGCAATTCAGAGGCGGGCTGCTAGATTTGTCACCGGTAGGTTCGAACAACACGCAAGCATTACGGAGATGCTTCGGAAACGCAAATGGTAACCACTGGTGGGAAGGCAAAGCTCCCGAGTGCGCTATTGAGAACATTTGTTGAACCGGCAGTTGAGACCGACTGTAGAACCAGTCTACTGCTGTCAACGTATATTTCGTGTAAGGACCATGAAGATCACTTCAGAGTGACTGGGAGTCGTAGGGAGGCATAAAGATGGCCGTTTTTCCTCTGTTTGCGAGTTAAACAGGAGAGGAAATGACTAGTTGTGGTACAGGGTACATTCCGCCACGCACCGTATAGTGGTTTGCGGAGTATGGATGTCGATATGCCGAAAATGACGTAGCTTGTCTACATGTTTCTTATTCATCTTTTATGACTCTAGTGAAGCTGCTGCTCATAAAATTGTCGGTAACACTGCATTATTCCTTTAGTAATCGCCCTCTCTAGCCTCTTATATTCGTTAACCTCGTAACGTGGATTATTACTTGTGCAGAAGTTTACGGTAAGTGACATCGGTTGGTGATAGAACGCACACTGGCGAGGATCTGGCGCCAGTAGCGAGCGAAGCGTGTTGTCGCGGGGGGCCAGTTGTGCAGTCGCGCGGAGCCTTGTGTGTGTGGACCGCCGGTCGCTTTTTATAGCCCGCGGAGCCGCCTGCAAGCGTGAATGGCGAGGGGCTGGGACAGCTTCCAGGAATCCGCCGCGCGCCGCAGGCTCACTTCCTCACGTAACAAGTCTCGCCGCGCGCTTTGGGCCTGGTCGCTCGGATAGTGTCGCCACTCTGGATGCCGACTAACACACTCCCTATAGGCCTATACGGCTAGTGCTTGCAGGTGCCACTGTGGGGGAATTCCGATCAAGGACAACGATGAACTGCCGTCCTTGGCGATTTCTTGAGCGTCCGTCCGGTCGCCCGGAATAGAACCGTGGGCCGCTACATATCACTGAAAACAACCTTCTTGCTGCGCCGTGTGCGATGTTCTCCAAATCCAAAAGGCAAGCTATTGCGTTAGCCTAAATTACGTCTATATCAAGATTACAAAATGATACTGTTTGTTCTTTACGGGACAGCTTTAGTTGTTTACAGGACAGCTGCGATAGCAACAACCACTCAGAGAACGAGCCTGGACATGTTGCTGTTCTGACCACAGTTGTCATAACGTACGGCTACCTCACTTGCCAAGTGACGCAGGTAATTGCAGACAACGTTGGTTTCGTTGTTTGCGTGGTTTGTCTTCGCGGCGTTTTTATTTTGCGCGACAGAACATCCTAAACTAGTAAGGAAGTGCATAGAATAATGGTAAGATTGTCACCATCCTGTTGATCAAACCAATACGTCACGTAATCCGACAGCGTATGAATGTATTCAAATTGAAACGCCCAGATGTTGCTGGCGCAGCTATATGGTGTACGCAGACAAAACCTTACCGACAACATTGGCCTCTACTATGCTCGCCTGTCAGTCACTTAGTTATTTTGATCGAGGTACACGTTAACACATTTCTTAAATACATCCAACAAAAAAGCCGATTAAAAGGAGATTGCATTCCTCAACGAACGGACTGGACTGCTCTCTATTGTAGTATACCACCATTGTTGGCACCCACTGTGCTGCCACCTAACGGCGCCCAAAACATTGTGGCACCCTGCTAACAAGTCAGAAGCTGTTCCGAATGGGAAAATGTCTCCCGTTTTAAGAAAAACCGTAATTAGTCATAATTATGTATAAAGACAGAATTTTGACGCGCGTGCACTAAAGATCTAAAACATACGTGAGTTGCGGATAATTACCTGTTTTCTTGTAGGACTGAGAGACTTCTTACGAATCGGTTAAGCAGTGAAGGAAACCAACGAGAAATTTAGGAAATTAATTAAAGTTTAGGGAGAAAAAATAAAAATTTACTTTTGAGATTCTACAGAGACAGCTAAGAACTTCGAACAGCAGGTGAACAGAATGGAATGTAATCGAATTAAATATTTGAGGTATTAGATTAGGAAATGGACACTAACTGTAGTAGAGTTCTACAGTTAGGGCTGAAAAATAACTGATTTTTGTCGACATAAAGAAGATATTGATGGAGACTGACTCTAAGAAGAAAAGCAAGTGTGAAAACGAGAAATATGTTCTATCCACCGTAAAGATAATAAATAAGAACTCATTTCTGAATATACTGATATGGAGTGTAGCTTGAACGTACGTGAAAGCAATTCATAGAAGAGAATACAGTTTTGGAAATAACATGCCACAGAAGAATGCCGAAGATAAGATGGGTAGATAGGCTAATTAACGAGTAGGTACTGAATCACATTGGGAAAAGAAGAAATTTATGTCTCAGTTTGACCAAAAGAAGGGATCGATTGAGAGGGCGCAACCTGAAGCATCAAGGAATCTTTAATTTGGTATTAGAGGGAAATATGTTTACGTGTGGATGTGAGTGTTGGTGTGCGTAAAATTTTGAAGGGAGGCCAATGCAAGTTTACAGCAAGCAGTTTGACTGATCCATATTGCAATAGTTACGCAGAATGAAGACACTTGCACACCATAGACTAGCGAGTAGAGTTGCATCAAGCCAGTCTTAGGACTGAAGACCAAAACAACGAGTCAGTTATTAACGTAAAACATGGATTTTTCAAAACTTCTACATTCCAAAACGCAATGCAGTATGCAACTTTGGGAAGATTGGACGCCAAAAAAGGTAGTTTGCTAATCAAAGAAAAGAAAAAACGCATTTCAGTGAGTTCAATAGTTTTAGAGATACGATGGAAGTTTGATGCTGATTCTTTGGCGGGAATTTTTCACCCGTTTCAGAAAATTTAACGTAACTCCGGCCTTAATTAAAATATAGTGAACTTTTTTACATTTTTAGAGAGCCCGTATCATGTGAGTAGTTTTAATCGTGATTATTGTGGATAATTGAAACTTTAAAATGATTTCTATACCCATGGAGAGCGCATCAAATGGCTCTGAGCACTATGGGACTTAACTTCTGAGTCATCAGTCTCCTAGAACTAACTACTTAAACCTAACTAACCTAAGGACATCACACACATCCATGCCCGAGGCAGGATTCGAACCTGCGACCGTAGCGGTCGCGCGGTTCCAGACTGTAGCGCCTAGAACCGCTCGGCCACTCCGGAGAGCGTATCGATGCTTTGGCTGCCTGGAGACAGTACAGGACAATAACTTAGAATCTCCAACGCCAGATGGACTACTCTAACTTAGACCAGACATAACTTAAATTTGACGTCTTAGCCGTCATTACGATCTAACCGAAAAAGTGAAACACTTGAACTTTTATAAATTCCCACGCAATTGACGCGTCAAGAGATTTCAGAATTTATATACGAGAAGACCTCTAACTGTAAGTTCGCAACGTTCTACCAGTCGTTCAAGTCCTCCGCGACAGAAATCCGCTACTTGGGCACGGATCCACTCGAGAACCGTGTGTGAAGGTCCTTATCGTTGGAACATGTTTTTCTCCGAGCTGTTCTTCCTTGATTGCCAGGGCATTGTCCTCGCTACCGACAACATTCCATCCCTATCAGCGTCAACGAAGTTTGTGCGACCTTGATCAAATTGTTTGCACCATGTTGCAACGGCTAGATGCGACGTTGTATTTGGTCATTGTATAACACCAAAATTTCGCAGCAAATCTTTTTGCAAATGTAAACGTTTTGCTCACAGTAATCGTCTATTCCGCGCACTTCCACTATGGAGTACATTTCCCGTTGCCGCACCATATCAGTCGCATACTGAGATGTACCTGTAATACGTAACGCAGCAAAACTGCCTCTGCAGTAAATCCGGAACATGTACTGTCTTTACTTTCTGAAGACCCTCGTAGTATTGACTCCCTCAACACTGGCTCTAGTGAGGTGAAGCAGTGGTTGAATCACGGATCGTTTCGGGAAGGAGCTAAGTTGAAATATCCTAAACTCGATCATTATTAAAATTTCTGTTGTTTGGCTCAGTCACCCCTACCCCGCGCGGCCCGGTTTCCACACCAATCGCCGCAACTGCAGATGCCTACATCCCACTCCACTCAAAACATCAGAACAGGCTTTTGCTCTGCCTCTGTTGACTTTCCTTATGGCAGGACCTCGAAGTATACTTCCAGAAATCGTTGGACCTCCATTACAGAGTACAGTCCAATTGAGTTACTCAGAGCGTGTTCTCTGTCACCTGCTGTCAACGACTGTCTTCTTGTCACATATTCGGCAAGACATTGCAGGCATTTAGCTGAGGAATATTGACAGGCGAGCAGTAGTATTATCCAAATAATGCCATTTCGTGAATTTAGTCGAAACACAGTTTAAAAGTCAGAGAACTCAAGAATTCTTTCATTTATTCTTCTATTTAAAGAAGTGCCGCACGCCGTTTGTGAAAATTTTTGCATTAGATGATGCTCCTTCGGAACGCATCGTGTACTAAATTCTCAGTGTGTCGAAGTACGCTCGCAAGTGCCACACCGCTGTTAGTCCAAAAAGCATAGGGACTAGGGTAACAACAAAACAAAAAAAAAAAAAAGACTCGCGCGTCACACATACCTTGAAAGGCGATTATGTCGTCAAAGCATTGACCCTTCATGTGAACTAATTAAATTTTGTGCATTTTGTCGTTACGTGTTGATAATAACACGTCTCGTCACCTGCGATATTTTCAGAAAAGAATTGTCCGCGTTTTTTATTTCAATCAAGTCGCGGCATGCGACCACACTTTTTTTTCCGGGAGCCAAAGTCTGCGGAGAATACTTTGCACACACATTTCTCTTCTTCAGAACGTTCTGGAGAATATCCTGAATACCTTACTTAAAGATTTTGCACTATTGCGATTTGTGACACAACGTTGCCATGCTAAGGCCGCACGTCCACTATTAACACAGCCTGCTCACAGATGACTGCTCGACTGCACATCGGCCGGCCGGAGTGGCCGAGCGGTTAAAGGCGCTACAGTCTGGAACCGCACGACCGCTACGGACGCAGGTTCGAATCCTGCCTCGGGCATGGATGTGTGTGATGTCCTTAGGTTAGTTAGGTTTAAGTAGTTCTAAGTTCTAGGGGACTTATGACCACAGCAGTTGAGTCCCATAGTGCTCAGAGCCATTTGAACCATTTGAATCGACTGCACATCAGTTGTTTACAGATGTTAGTTCAGGCTGTATTCGTAGTTACTGCGCTGACATCACTTATACGGCAGGAATAAAATAAGTCTCCGAACTTTTTGACATACTGTGTGTATTGTTGGACGGCAGCGGTCTATTATAGTCATTAACTTAAAAAACAAAACGCAGGATGCCTGGCACTGCTCAGGCCCTCCTATGTCGCCTCAATAACAGGTTTGTGGAGGATCTGACGAGATCAACTACTTACTGTCTTGTAAAGCTGAATGGTTTTGTCCAGTTACAAATTCATTTAAGAAACTGTGTTTACGAATTCCCATTGCTGTAACTAAAGAATTTAGCCTATCTCCATAGATCGCTGGTACATAAATAATGCATATATAGTTATATTTACGGTTCTAAGAACAACGAGGTGTTACCGATTTCCGCAATTTGAATTAAGATTTGATGACTTAACACGATTTCGTTTCGCGTCAATGATCGCAAAAACTGAGTAGTATTTTTGTGGTCGTTTATGTACAGCACCGATGAAACAGTTGTTCATGGGATGACGTCTATGTGACGTGCTCTGGAAGTCGCTTCGCGAGCCATGTGTTGGCTCCATTGAGCGGAAGCCAGCGCACGTGCTAAAAGCGCTAAGCGGAGCAGACAGCTAAGTAACAGGCGTTAACTAAACAGCACGCCGCAGGCGGCATTGGAAGTCAGCCTCAGCCTGGTCTAAGTGATGAAAGAACAGCAACCACACTGTCGGCGTGAACTATTATTTGAAACTAGCTGAAAAGGACACGCTTCGTATGGTCTCTCTCTCTCTCTCTCTTTTTTTGTCTTCTGAGTTGGAGACAGTATGAACTTTATCATCTCATTTTTATAGCACCTTCCTCAAAGTATATTACAATAAATCACACTTTGTGTTTTGCTTTTGCGTGCCAAGACGAATACGTTTTCAGATAACAACACACAAACATACTACATTCGAGAAACACGATTCTTTAAAATTAATTCCACAATATTGAAACATTTATCCTTGAGTTTTATTGATAGTCATGCAGTACCGAATCTTACCGGAAATTGGAGCCTTTTAAAACTGAATGGTAAGTCACTTGAAATGAGTTGAATTCGTGATACGAATATTTACTTGCCTTTTTATTTTGCACTTAATATTTTCACTTGTGTGATGTTGTTGGGGAGATTTTTGCGTGGGCATTACCGGGAGCATTGAGCGAATTTAGGAATATTGTTAGGAAGTTGACTGTTTTCTCATGGTTTATGATTGTATCAATTTATTTACATATTTTTTTCTTCCCCAATTATCATATTCTGTATTAGCTGATTTGTTCGTTGTACTGCGTCATTTTTTGTCACAAAAATTGTTCACTCACACCACAGTTCTTTGTTTACGTAATTTCTCTCTACAAGAGTACACAATTTCGATGAGTTGTTCCTCTGTACTGCGTTGCTCAACTCCTCGTCTCCTCTGTGATAAAATCGTGTAATAATTTTGCCGCAGAGCCCTTAAATTCCAATCTATTTTTTTCTTTTTTTTATCTATCACTCTGGTCGATTATTTTTCTCCATAATGTACAGATTCGTATGAATTCATGAATCTACCATAAAAATTTACTATAAGGAGTGAATTGTCGAGGCACCGTTGAAAACGTTTGAGACTTTTACATTCGCTCTCGGCTGTTTTGGAAGTGTAGAAAACCATCGTCGAAAAGTGCTCTCCTTCCGGCTCCACACAGACAGTGACTGTCGAGCGGACACCAGTGAGAGCCCTCCCACCAGCACTGATAAAACGAGTGAGCTGAAATTTGTGCCGCCAAATCACAAAAGACGCCGCTGGTCGACCGTATTTCCTGGAAACGAAGGGACGGACCGTACCCATTTCCAAACAAAGCTCACTTGATTGTAGCATGAATCTCTCGATCTGTTACTGCTGCTATTTTTATTCGTGTGAACTAAGACGTGAACAAGATATTCTGTTCTTAACTTGATGTTAAATGGCAAAACTAACAGCAGTAATGGACTTTCTGTTGCAGTGTTCAGTCCGAAGACAGGTGTAATGCATTTCTCCATGCTGGTCTGTCCTGTCAAAGTCTCGTCATATTTGCCTA
Organism: Schistocerca nitens; assembly: GCF_023898315.1. NCBI lineage: Eukaryota > Metazoa > Arthropoda > Insecta > Orthoptera > Acrididae > Schistocerca > Schistocerca nitens. The sequence continues at coordinate 503,342,167 of NC_064618.1, forward strand.
ATTACCGATTCTCACATTCGACCTCTTTATTATAGTCAAGCCTTGGCCTTCCTGTTAAATTTTTACTCCGTACTTCCCCCAGTTATCAAATCAACTGTTCCATGTTGCCTCATATTGTGTCTTGTCAACGTACCCCAAGTTGTGACGTGAAGCTATTTTCTGTTTAGTTAGATTCAGTGCCAATTTATTAGTTATCCAGTCTATCCATAAATCATCCGCATTTTCTGTAACACCGCGTTTCAAAAATCCACTTACAGCGGATGCGGAGATAGTTCCATTGAAAGCACACGGCCTTTTCCAGTACGAGCTTGTTCTCCGTCTGTATTGACCTCATCGTAGTATATTTAACAGTTGGCCAACGCTCCTCAAGCTGTCCTCTAAACATTTATTGAGAGAGAGAGACAGTGAACGAGTCATTGTATGTTGTGACAACCTTTCCGGCGGCGTATACTCAAAACTTTTATTATGGAAAGTGATTCTCCAATGCGTACACAGATACTGAACTAAACTGTTTTGCTTCTAAATTAAAGTTTAGAGAAAGGTTGCCGAGTTGGAACCAATGTAAGCAAACGCCGTGTAAAGTAATAGAACAATGTACTTCATTATATTATTAACAACGAGGATCGTTCCGAAAGTAATGCCTCCTATTTTTATTCATGGAAACTACAGGAGATGGATAAATCACAATAGCACAGCTAAATAGAGCAATATTTCAGCTACAAACCGTTATTTTTCCAAGTAATCACCACCATTCGTTATGCGCTTTTCCCAACGATGAACTGGAGCCTGCATGTCGCAGTTGTAAAAGTCAGAACCAGTTGAATCTAACCACTTCCTTACAGCTTTAATAACAGCATCAGAGTCTTAAAAATGTTCGCCACATAGTCCAACTTTCAGAGGCCCAAAGAGATGGAAGTCTGTAGGCGCTACATCGGGACTGTACGGAAGATGTGGTAAGAACTTCAGCCAAATTTTGCAGTGAGTTGCTTGGTCACAAAACTGGTGTGAGGACTGGCGTTATCATGCTGGTCGTCTTCTCCGGTCTTACCGTGGAAATTCGGGCTTTCAGCGTAGTCAATATCGTCTTGCAGCTTGCTGAATTGACAGTTTCTCCAGGCTCCAGGACATCCAAAAGAATCACACTTGGCTATCCCAGAAGACTGTGCACATCACTTCGCGTGCAGGCGGCTGTGTCTTGAATATCTTCTTTGACGAAGAATTCGAATTCGCCATTCCGTGGACTGTCTTTCGAATTCCGGCTCGTAGTGGTGGCACCATGTCGCATCCCCGGTGACGATGCTATTCAGAAAATTGTTACTTTCAGCTTCATATTGGTCCAGCGGGTCCCGACAAATTTCCATTCGACGAGTTTTTTATTCTTCAGTAACTAACCGCGGGGTCCATCTCGGACAGACTTTGCGGTAACCAAGATGTTCCAACATAGTTTCCAAGGCGTTGCAGTCGACATTCAGCTTTGCACACAATTCTCTGGTAGTTATCCGCCGATCAGCACGGATGAGTTGACACAGACGCTCCTCATTGCGAGGGATGACAGCTGCACAGGGCCGATCGGGTCGTGACTTGTCATGCACATCCTTCTCACCGCCTTGAAAATGGCGTACCCATCGCCTCATATTGCTCATGTCTATTGTATCGTTCCCACACAGCTTTAGCCAGCGTCGATGAATTTCAATCGACGCAGTTCTTCAGCAGTGAGCAATTCGATCACACATCGCTGTATTATACAAGCGTACGTATCAGACTCCATTTTGGAACACATGTCTGCTGGCGCCAACTACCGCAGAACTACGGAACCGCCTGGAAATGAAAGAGGTTCAGGCATTAGCAGTACACCAAGGACATCTGGAGTGGACATGGCCGGCCGCGGTGGCCGTGCGGTTCTAGGCGCTTCAGACCGGAACCGCGAGACTGCTACGGTCGCAGGTTCGAATCCTGCCTCGGGCATGGCTGTGTGTGATGTCCATAGGTTAGTTAGGTTTAAGTAGTTCTAAGTTCTAGGGGACTGATGACCTCAGATGTTAAGCCCCATAGTGCTCAGAGCCATTTGAACCATTTTTTGGAGTGGACATCCAGTATCACCACAAAAAACTAGGAATGACCCTCGTAAATCACTTAAGTACCATCTCCAAATTACTGAGTCATTTTTCTCTGAAGCTCCCGTACATATATCTAGTCTCGGAAGCTTCGGATTTTTGGCCATGGTTTCTTTCGGGTGCTCTGGAAGACGTACTTTTAGTAACGTGACAGAACATCTGTTTTATTCTTCATAGAAGGCGTTTATATTTTGCAGCGCATGTTGGTGAATTTGTGCATTTGCACTCAGGACAACAACGTAATAAGAGTGTGCCAGATTTCTTGACTTGTATTGTTTCGGTTGGACATGACCGCAAGCCAGTATTTCTACCATGCTCGTACCTCATCAGATGAACAGCTGCGGCGTGGTCGCTATAAGGGTCGTGCCAAGTTTGTCATCGCAACCGTATTCGCTCGTTACGCCAGTGATACCATCAGTTGGCGACTTGTTAGTCATGTGAAGCAGAACAAGGGGCTCAGTAGACATGCAAAATTCGCCTTCCGTTTCAACAAGGAGTCGATGGTCAAATGTGTGTGCTAAAGAAAGATGTGTTCAGGGCATATGGCCGTCACTAATTGCAGAATGCATGCAGTGGTAGAGCCGTGGTTTCCAGTAGTGTAGGATAGCAGATGAAACGTTTACGTGGAATAGGAACGAACTATTGACGATGAGAGGGGCGTCTTTTAGATATTGAGAGTGTACTATTGCGATCTTTTACTACAATAACGACGGTACGGACATTTTCAGCAAGATTTGCACAAATGTGTCAGGTGTGATGACAGGCAGCAAAGGCTGTAAAATCTCATGGCCTCCGAGATAGCCCGCTGCCCCTCCGTGTAATTTTTTTACTTCAATAATTTCTACACACTCAAAGACCTACAACAGAAAAAATGAGCTTCCCCGCCGATTGATAAATCGCGCACAGCGCTGCATTGGTCATTTCAGCAGTTTTCTGTTCATGTCGTAGGGAACGTCAGTTCCTGTCAGTCCTATTAAAATGTCGAACTTAAATTTCTGGACCACTACTACTACTACTACTACTACTAGTAGTAGTAGTAGTAGTAGTAGTAGTAGTAGAAGAGCGGTTGTTCTTGTGGTTGGTGGTGGTGTGTTTCATTACATAATGATTACAAGATAATTTGTTTCATAACATTTCATAAGAGTACGGTGTAGCCTCGTCCTTTCAGACCACGTGTCTCGGTCGTTCCCATCGCACTATACAGTTCAGTTTTCCACTAAGTGAACAGTGGTGTGCCACTTACGACTTTGTAATGCCTTTCCGGTGCTAAAGGTTACACATTGCGCTTGCTTTCCACGTTTTTTTCTCTAATCACATACAGAAAATTCACGTAGTATTTGCGCTGTGATATACTTACAGTTCCAGCTCTTAACCATGGGATTCTCAGTGCAATGTAGATTACATTACGAGATAAATGAAAGAGCGATGAAACGATGAATCACAATCGAGAGAAATCTGTTCTCATTGAAGTTTCCTGCTAATTCCCGAGAGTGACTTCAGCTGAATGACAGAGCGGTTCGTTGTCCAAGGCCACAGTCGTTCTACACGATTCTTGTCAAGGCTAAGCGAGCGCTGCGTTCGTGAGGATGAAGAGGTTGATTGTTCCCAAAATACCATTATTAGTTTCACTCGCTATCTTAATACAACTACAAAAACCTCGCTCTTAGTTGGGCGTAAATGACGAATCTACACAACAGGAATTTTGGAAAGTTATTCGAATCAAGAATTCATCTACGCTCGACGGAATATGTATGTACCTTAGAATCTTCAGTGTTCATTAAAGTTAATACAGGAAATTCGATCAACTTTTAAAAATTTTATTGCATTCTTTGTAATATTTTAGGGGTACCATTTTCCGGAGGTTGGTACTAACAACTTAGCGTAGTAACTGCCAATCGTTGACGTACTAAGCTATACAGGTTCTTTATTTTACTTTTACACTCCACAGTAGGAAAAGAGAGAGAAGGAAACATAGTAGGTGAATATGGATTGGGGGGAAGGAATGAAAGAGGAAGCCGCCTTGTAGAATTTTGCACAGAGCATAACTTAATCATAGCTAACACTTGGTTCAAGAATCATGAAAGGAGGCTGTATACATGGAAGAAGCCAGGAGATACTGACAGGTTTCAGATAGATTATATAATGGTAAGACAGAGATTTAGGAACCAGGTTTTAAATTGTAAGACATTTCCTGGGGCAGATGTGGATTCTGACCACAATCTATTGGTTATGAACTGCACATTGAAACTGAAGAAACTGCAAAAAGGTGGGAATTTAAGGAGATGGGACCTGGATAAACTGAAAGAACCAGAGGTTGTAGAGAGTTTCAGGGAGAGCATAAGGGAACAATTGACAGGAATGGGGGAAAGAAATACAGTAGAAGAAGAATGGGTAGCTCTGAGGGATGAAGTGGTGAAGGCAGCATACGATCAAGTAGGTAAAAAGACGAGGGCTAATAGAAATCCTTGGGTAACAGAAGAAATATTGAATTTAATTGATGAAAGGAGAAAATATAAAAATGCAGTAAATGAAGCAGGCAAAAAGGAATACAAACGTCTCAAAAATGAGATCGACAGGAAGTGCAAAATGGCTAAGCAGGGATGGCTAGAGGACAAATGTAAGGATGTAGAGGCTTGTCTCACTAGGGGTAAGATAAGATACTGCCTACAGGAAAATTAAAGAGACCTTTGGAGAGAAGAGAACCACTTGTATGAATATCAAGAGCTCAGATGGAAACCCAGTTCTAAGCAAAGAAGGGAAGGTAGAAAGGTGGAAGGAGTATATAGAGGGTTTATACAAGGGAGATGTACTTGAGGGCAATATTATGGAAATGGAAGAGGATGTAGATGAAGACGAAATGGGAGATAAGATACTGCGTGAAGAGTTTGACAGAGCGCTGAAAGACCTGAGTCGAAACAAGGCCCCGGGAGTAGACAACATTCCACTAGAACTACTGATGGCCTCGGGAGAGCCAGTCATGACAAAACTCTACCATCTGGTGAGCACGATGTATGAGACAGGCGAAATACCCTCTGACTTCAAGAAGAATATAATAATTCCAATCCCAAAGAAAGCAGGTGTTGACAAATGTGAAAATTACCGAACTATCAGTTTAATAAGTCACAGCTGCAAAATACTAACGCGAATTCTTTACAGACGAATGGAAAAACTGGTAGAAGCTGACCTCGGGGAAGATCAGTTTGGATTAAGGCAAACCTACGTTTCTAGCATTTGTAGACTTAGAGAAAGCTTTTGACAATGTTGACTGGAATACTTTCTTTCAAATTCTGAAGGTGGCAGGGGTAAAATACAGGGAGCGAAAGGCTATTTACAATTTGTACAGAAACCAGATGGCAGTTATAAGAGTCGAGGGGCATGAAAGGGAAGCAGTGGTTGGGAAAGGAGTGAGACAGGGTTGTAGCCTCTCCCCGATGTTATTCAATCTGTATATTGAGCAAGCAGTAAAGGAAACAAAAGAAAAATTCGGAGTAGGTATTAAAATTCATGGAGAAGAAGTAAAAACTTTGAGGTTCGCCGATGACATTGTAATTCTGTCAGAGACAGCAAAGGACTTGGAAGAGCAGTTGAACGGAATGGACAGTGTCTTGAAAGGAGGATATAAGATGAACATCAACAAAAGCAAAACGAGGATAATGGAATGTAGTCAAATTAAGTCGGGTGATGCTGAGGGAATTAGATTAGGAAATGAGACACTTAAAGTAGTAAAGGAGTTTTGCTATTTAGGGAGTAAAATAACCGATGATGGTCGAAGTAGAGAGGATATAAAATGTAGACTGGCAATGGCAAGGAAAGCGTTTCTCAAGAAGAGAAATTTGTTAACATCGAGTATAGATTTAGGTGTCAGGAAGTCGTTTCTGAAAGTATTTGTATGGAGTGTAGCCATGTATGGAAGTGAGACATGGACGATAACTAGTTTGGACAAGAAGAGAATAGAAGCTTTCGAAATGTGGTGCTACAGAAGAATGCTGAAGATAAGGTGGGTAGATCACGTAACTAATGAGGAGGTATTGAATAGGATTGGGGAGAAGAGAAGTTTGTGGCACAACTTGACTAGAAGAAGGGATCGGTTGGTAGGACATGTTTTGAGGCATCAAGGGATCACAAATTTAGCATTGGAGGGCAGCGTGGAGGGTAAAAATCGTAGAGGGAGACCAAGAGATCAATACACTAAGCAGATTCAGAAGGATGTAGGTTGCAGTAGGTACTGGGAGATGAAGAAGCTTGCACAGGATAGAGTAGCATGGAGAGCTGCATCAAACCAGTCTCAGGACTGAAGACCACAACAACAACAACAACAACTCCACATATGGAATATTTCATCAGGGTGCTTTGTTCGGCTAAATAATTTGTTTTGAAATATCCATATCACACTGCTGGACTACATCCAGTTATGAGCTGTCATACTGGTATACCTGGGTCATGATATTCCACCAACAAACTTTTCAGTTCCTGGGAATTCATTTACTTGTGAAGCTGTTTTCTCACGTATGCCATGGTCACAAACATTACAACTATTGATACTTGAAAAACGATAATGTATCACGGTTTACCCAGTGAAAAATCCGAACTGGAAACAGAATGGATAGTTCAATTGATTGTTATCCAAACGGTTAACGGTTGTCTGAAGAAACTGTTCACTTTGTGTGTGTGTGTGTGTGTGTGTGTGTGTGTGTGTGTGTGTGTGTGCGCGCGCGCGCCCGTGTTGTGTGTGTGTGTGTGTGTGTGTGTGTGTGTGTGTGTGTGTGTGTGTGTGCGTGCGTGCCGCCTTTCGAAGAGGCAAGTGAATAAAGATCTATTTTAATAATCTATAAAAGTGTCGGTTACTCAAAAATCAACCTAATCGAAGAGACATTTAGCACGTACTGGTCAGATCATTCTAGAATTACCTAAGAAGTCCAGTAGCGTAATTCTATTTGCGAATAGTAGCGCATACGCCGAAGAGGCTGTCACAGATGGGCAACTAAATGAATAATTTGCTGTGGTGTGTGTTCTCGGTGGCTCCAATAAATTGTATGATGCTGCAGCACGTAACTCTTAATCGTTTGTTTGCCAGTGATTGTCGTGAGAACCAAATTCCTTTTAAATAGACTACATAGTTCACCTGTGGCCACATCCAGTACTCAATTTTGGCATAGCGCATATTTCTCGCCTTTTTTAGCTTTGAGATTACCGCTGAAGCTCATCCTTCTTCTGTGCTCCGCTATCTGTAAGTTGTCTTTTGTATGTGTTCATAAATTTAAAAAAGATTCAATTTTTTCTGTACCCAGTGGCAAATATGGATCTAGTCATGTCGTCTTCTGAGTCGTGGATTCGTGGAATCTGTGTTGCTGACCTGCCCAGTCACATGCGTTAGCAGACATTGAATGAATTACTAAGTGACTAGAAAGCAGTGACATTCGACAGCGACAACGAAAGTAAAATGGCGACGCCGATTAATGTTTTATTCTCTTGATGTGGCTGTGATTACGCCAGCCAGTGTAATTTTCAGCGAAATTAATGCAGAGAGAATTACTTACCGTTATTAGGTGTTAGTAAGGGCATCAACGTGTTGGCCAACAAGAGCAATTAAAACACTACTCACAAACTATTACAAAACACACGTTCCACAATCTAAACGGTAAATGAAGCTGAATACATGCCTTCAGAAGGGACATCTTGAAGTTTTGAAGTGTGTAGCACAGCGAGACACTCCGCAGTCGTACCAAATCGATGTGTCAGGCACGTCACATTGGACTGTGCACGAGTTACAATAATTGTTGCGTCATAAAAAATTAACAGTTCCTGGTTTGCCAGCGATTTCGCTGTGAAAAACTTACAACAAAAGCCGTGTAAAACACTTCTTTCTGATTATATTTGTTCTCATGTTAATTTGACATATTCTTGATTGTATCTATGTTAAGAAAATAATAGTGACACAGAAGATTTTATTACTGGTAAAACAACGTAGACTTGAGAGGATGGCTGTACAGAAAATAGAGCGAGGGAATTTTAAGCCCCCTCACTTCAGTGGCGAAGGACAAAATGTAACGCGCGATTCGAATTGCTGGAGGCGTTTCTCGCGCTGTTTTTATTTGGCCTTTCGCTTAACACCCGCACACAACGGTCAAGGCCGCGCGGTAGCGTGGCGAGCTCTGCGGTGGTGCGTGAGGAGAGAAAATGAAGGTCTGGAGGCGGGGCAGTCGTGACACGGGCGGCTGCAGGAATTTCACGGAGTAAGCAGATGCAAGGCTCCCGCGCCGGCTGACATTTGACGATACCTGCGCTTCCTTGGAATGTAGAAAGGAATGCCGGTGCACGGAGTCGGTGCTTCGCGGTGGTTGACCCGCAGCGGAGAGAGCTGCGTCTTGTTTAGCCCCAGGCTCCCTTCATTCTTAGAGAGCGGTGCTCCGTTTTCTCTGATGAAACCCACAGCACTTGCTAAAGTCACAGAAACGGATGTGCGGGCAACAAGAACTGTTCGCTCGAGTGCTTGTATAGCGCTTTGCAAAAAGACGAGCAAGTGCAGACGTAAATGATCGAAGTTTCCCGAGACGACGTCCTTACATGAAACATTCTCGGTCTTCTTGTCGCTTCAGGTAAAATCTAGAGATTTCGACTAAAAAAAATCGTCCCTCTTCGTCGTCGTCAGCAGCAAATGACTGTCGTGGCTCTCTGCACTGGCTTTCCTCAGTTACGCTCTGCAGTATTGCCATTATGTCTAGTACTGCCAGCGTATAAGTTACTCAGTAGGCGCGGCCAACGTGTGGAATTCAGTCTCTGCGCTCGCACAGTATACCTTATCTGACCGAAAGTATGCCGACACCCATTAGTGGACATTAATGTGGATGATGATGATGATGATGATGATGGTGGTGGTGATGGTGATGATTGGTTTTTGGGGCGCTCAGCTGCGCGGTTATTAGCGCCCTATACATTACCGATCTGTACACAGTCCAATCTAGCCACTTTCATGAATGATGACAGAATGATGAGGACAACACAAACACTCAGTCCCCGGGCAGAGAAAATCCCCAACCCGGCCGGGAGTCGAACCCGGGATCCTGTGATCCAGAGGTAGCAATGCTAGCCAGTAGACCACGAGCTGCGGACCATAAATATGGAGTCCACTCTTCGTCTTTTGACGACTTCAGTTCTGCAGCGAACACTTGCAATAGGTATAAGAAGGTCTTTGCAGGAACGGCAGCCCACTCTTTCTGAACAGCCGAAGCCAGAGAATTTAGTGATGTTGGACGCTGGAATTTGAAGGGAAGACGACATTGTGACTCAAAAGTACGATATTGCAATGCCTTTGTTATTCTGATTACGATGCATGTCCAAAGGAACTTTGCGTTGTAATCAGAATAACACAGGCTCTGCAATATCGTATGTCTCTGCCGATACCGGGCAAGCGACTTTCAAGTACAAAGTTTGACCTGTACGGGAATATACATAATGGATGTACGAGTCCAGCTCGTAGGCGCATGGTTGACGACATGTGAATGTTTGGATCTGGCCATGAGTCGTGCACGGATAACCAAATGGTAAGGCGAACACTCGCGATAAGGGGGGAAATCCGGGTTCCAGTCCCGGCGCGTCACAAATTTTCATTGTCGTCATTTCATTCTATAGCTGATGGTCGTCATTCGCAATTGCGAATACATTTAACGCAACCCAAAAGTGTTCCGTTGGATTCAGGTCGGCACTCTGACAAGGCGAGTCTATTTCATGACTGTTTCGTCCACAAACCATTGCCTCACAGATGCCTTTTTACAGCAGGGTGCATTGTCGTGCTGATACAGTCAGTCGTCGTTTCCGAGCTGTTCCTCTGCTGTACGCTTTGCAGAACGCTGTTAAATGTGTTCATATTCTTCCGCATTTAATTTTTCTTAAGCGCAATATGGGGACCTCACCCTAACCACGGAAAGCACCCAGATACCCTAAAACAACCTCCACCGTACTTCACTTTTGACACTACACGTGATGGCAGGTAACGTTCTCCAGGTATTTGCCGAATCCAAAACCTTCCATCGGATTGTCACCGCTATAGCGTGTTTCATCACTTCCTTCAATAGCGTCTGTCTTTACACAACTTCGAGTGTCGTTTAGCATGGACTACGGAAACGTGTGGCTTAGAAGGAACTCCTCGTCCATTGTACTTCATTCTTTTTAGCTCCCTAGGCAGAGTAATTGTGTTAACTGGACTGCTGGAAGCAGTTTGGAACACATCTTCTGATTTTATGCGATTTTTTACAACCACTTTCCACAGTGCTCGATGGTCCTGACCCGTCAGTACGTGAGGTCTGCTTGGTCTTGGTTTAGCTTGGTGGTTCTTACATCACGTTTCCACTTCACAATCACAACAGCCTATTTGGGTAGCTTCAGAAGAGTTGAAATGCCCTCTGATGGATATGTAGCTCAGTTGACATTGCATTGACTACTAGTCCACGTTCGAAGTAACTGAGCGCCCCTGACGGACTAATTCTGTTGTTACTGCTTCCTTGCACGCAACAGAAATGCCCCACCTTATTTTATACTGGCGGGTCCATCTCTCGTCACATCTACTGATCAATTGTGTCTTACATAGGGGTGTCCAGATACTTTCGATCAGAAAGTTTTGGGTAAGGCAGAGGACACGGTTTTGAAGACGCTACAGACGGTCAATAGACAGTCGATGTACGTGTCTGCCGCACTGCCCCCGACAACCGCCAGGGAGTCGAAGATTGGGCTGACGAGCCTATCTTAGAGTGCAATTTGCATTTGAGGTGGAAGCGTGGTCACACGATTCAGAACGAATATAGATTCCGCTTCTTCCCGAAGTCGCGTGTAAGAGGCCCTCGATATATTGCTTCTAGATTAGCACGCGATCGGTGGTAATGCCTAGGTATTGACTTTGCTGCCCCAGGACACAGCCGTTTCCTGGACAGTGATCAATGGTAGTGCTGCCGGTAACTGGCCAAGGAGCAACCACAATGCTTCGCGTCTTTTCTCTATTGAGTTTCAGACGCCATTTGGTGGCCCATTGTGTCAAGTCCTCAACGGCTTATTGTAAGCGTTGCCGAATGTGCATGCGACTGTAGAGCGCTGTAAGGACGGTCTTTTGATGACTGTCATGTTTGCTGTTGTGGTGATCATTTATGTTCCATAGACGGCTTATGATTAGTCAGCATACGTCATGAGTACGCCATACTGTAGGAGATGCGTCCTCATAGGGACGTCAGAAATTAAACTTATTTTCTCTTTGTCCACAGCGTCGTGAGTTCACTTTCACGTACCACTAAGATGGTAAGCTTTCTCGGATAAAGTTGTTCTCGCAGATCTTAATTTTTGCTGATGCTTTACCAAGGACCCAGTATTTAGGAGCACTGGACAAAATTTTAAGTCTGTCACACATTATTCTGTCTTTCTTTGAGAGACTCAGTTCCGCAATTGCTGCTTTTTTTAAATGTGCCTGCGGTGTTCGCCACAGCGGTCGGTAATGTACACTTAGAATGACCGACGTAGTTGCTTCCGCACTCATACAGAATCTTTTAAATTTCAGATGCCATGAGACCGAGCCTGTCCGAAACCGGGCGCAGCATCTCATTTATCTTTCTGGGTGGTTTTAAAGAATAAGAAACGATGCCTCATGTATTACGTATTATTTAGAACGAAAATTTTAGATTATAATATAAATTTCCTAGTTTTGAAGGCGTAGATAACGAAAACATTCGTGGGTTATTGAATAGCGATGGCTAGCTAGCTAACATGGTTATTGTGAACAAAGTGTGTTCGGTAGAGGAAGAGAGCGAAGACGAGGTGAGGTGATCGAGGAACCCGATATCATTCACACAGAGGAAGTGAAATGCAGAACAAAATTCCTTTGACTGATTATGGTTTTACTCCCCGGAACATGAAAACGTTCGTAAGAAAAAAGTGCATGTAAAAGATAAGATTTAGTTCTTTTTTAATTTTCCGCAGATACTCCGGCATGACAACCTTCTAATCAACCGAATGCTAAACTTGATCGCGATTTTTCTCCCCCTAAAGCTCTTCGAACTCATTGGTGTCTTCTTCTAGCTCATCCTGTCTTGCGATTATTTTCCCATTCCTACGAAATTACGTATTTATATCTTTGCATGCTCTCTGCACTTTTTCCTTTCTGTTGTGTCTTCCAGTTTCAAGATAAATATGTTTGAATTTCATTGCACATTTTTTTTTTTTTTTCGTAGAATTCTTTCCTCAGCACTTCTTTCCAACTCGTCTTCTTTTAATTTTCAATGTCTGAAACAGACATTGCATTTAGATTCTTCTTCGTATTCTTCTTCGATTTTCCCATGATGGCGCCTTTGTTTTAGATAAATGTTAATTTAGCAGTTGTAAGCCGTCCTTTTTGAGGCACCGATCTCCGTGATTGAGGCACTGAAGCAGCTCTTGTGCGGTCACCGTCCAGTCCCCGAGCAGCCATGTACTTGTAAGGCAACTGTCAAGATGGTCTCTCTTAAAGTTACACGGCCGATTTCCTTTCCCCGTCATTCTCCAACCTGTGGTTGTGCTCCATTTCAAATGACCTCGCCGTCTACTGGAAGTTAAACCCAGCCATCCTTTTGTTGGCTTGTGCGAACCTTAGTGCCAGTATCTGTTCATGATTGGAAAGAATGTTATTCACTAAGATCTCTCTCTCTCTCTCCCTCCCTCTCTCTCTCTCTCTCTCTCTCTCTCTCTCTCTCTCTCTCTCTCTCTCTCTCTCTCTCTGTGTGTGTGTGTGTGTGTGTGTGTGTGTGTGTGTGTGTGTGTGTGTGTGTGTGTGTGTGTGTGTGTCCAGCACCTTCATCTTTAAACAGCATGCCCATTAAATATGATCATTGAGGGAACGGGGGCGTTTGTATACATTTTCCAAGTTGGAACGAGGTTTCTTGGCACGCAGAACCGGATTGGCAGCGGCGGCTCACCTAGCGGTTTGCGGGACCCTGCAGGCTCGTCTTGCTTCAACGTGCTTAGAGAGCCTTGCCTCACAGAGGCTATGCTACACAGGTACCTCTCGTGGTTCCAACCGCTTTTCCGTACTCTCTCAGCCTCATTTCAGAAAGTACACGTCCCGATCGTCTGTTATGTTGCCAGACACTTCTGGTGCGATCTTCTTCATGTGGTAGTGTCCACGTTGTTACCATACAGTGACATCTTTGCCCTACGTTGGGCGTCTTATGGCACTACTCATAACTGTTTGGTTTTCGGCTAAAAGTTAGACTGTAAATTAACAATAATTGTCGGTGTCGTGGATAAAGAGACGTATACCAGATGGATGATATCTTCAAAGGACACGAGACAGATTTAAATATAATTAAGAAATTCGTTTTTCTTAGTTATTGTAGGGACTCGACATCTAAATCCGTACTCTGCAATCCATCTTTCGGTATGTGGCGGAGGGCATTTGGCATACCTGTGTCACTTCACCCTATCGTGTTAAAGTCACGAATGGTGCAAGAACGAGCGATTCTTGATAAGCTGTGTGTGAACTCGAATCTAACTAATCTTACCTTCATGGTCTTTTCGCGACATATATATGTAGTAGGAAACAATATGTCGCTTGAGTTTTGTAGGAAGATGCAGTAAACTGCACTGTGAGGCACAACGCCTCTCTTGTCTCGTCCGTCACTGAAGTTGGCTGAGCATTTCCGTGCCGCTTTCGCGCTTACAAACATAAATGCATATTCACCGTTGAAATTTACTTAAGAAAAAATAGAACGCGCGTCTTTTCCATTATGCAGCAAGTGCATTGACTTTTTCCTTCCTTCCTTTCTTTTTTTTCCCAGAAAGTATTTCCAATTTTGTTTTTGTGGTATACGGATTGAGTCCTCCCGAACAAACTAGCTGCATGGGGGTAATTCGAAGTGTGGCGCGGCATATATCACACTTATCAGTGCTGAGAAAGTTTTGCCGGCCGGAGTGGCCGAGCGGTTCTAGGCGCTTCAGTCTGGAACCGCGCGACCGCTACGGTCGCAGGTTCGAATCCTGCCTCGGGCATGAATGTGTGTGATGTCCTTAGGTTAGTTGGATTTAAGTAGTTCTAAGTTCTTGGCGACTGATGACCTTAGAAGTTAAGTCCCATAGTGCTCAGAGCCATTTGAACCATTTTTTGAGAGAGTATTATTCGTCTTATGTCCCGTTAGCGCTAATACTTTAATCACTGAACTGCTCCATTCAGTTTCTGTGTTGCTGGCAAATTGGAGACGTGCAGCTTTATGTGCGGCAGTTAGCCTTGGTCTTTCGAGAGATATCCGACTCTTAATGTCCTTTGCATCCAGTTCCATTAGCAATTTTCGCCCGGTGAGATAGACCTCTGGCTAGGATCGTTTAATGACAACTGCTTTTACGCCTTGTTACATGTGTGTGAACGGTACACTATTCGTTGTAGACAGTAAAAGACTGTTCGCGTCGCTACATCAACAAATCGGGCGATTTCACCGTTTGGTCACTGGCACATACGACCAGGATAGCTCATTTCTACCATTCTGGCACGTATCCACGTTGACCCATCTTCCTACGCTGCCATATGTACTCACCACTCCATTTCCATGACTTATACCAGCAGTGCAGGATCGCAACACCGACTGGTACCAACTAGGACAGTTTATATTTCTAAAAATTTATTTCTAAAAATTTCGGGAATCCGATACATCGATATTTAAGAAGTATCGTTACCTGCTCTCGGTGTATAGATGGAAGAAGAAATATCGACGTGCATTCCTATAAAAAATATCAGCTGCACATTGTAAATATACTGCCAGTTTTAGAGCTGTATTCTTTAAGTACTGATTCATTAGTAGATATTCTGTACGTCAACAAGTTAACAGCCTGCCTATCCCCGTTAGTGCAAGAATTGGAAGGAAAACGATGCATTTTCACTCTTGGCTACAACCATTTTGCTGACAATGCTAACTGCATGTAAGTGGCACAGTAAAAGGAATCCGATGGGTCAGTCGTTCGGTTTCGTCACATATCTGATTTGTCCGGAGCACCTCATGTCGACTTCCCTGTTTTCCATTTCTGCCAACGCCGGCGTCGTAGCAGTTGTAGTGTCAGAATTGCGTGATGAAGCTAAACGTTGCAGTTTCTGTTGGTAGCACGGAGTACCGATACGCCTGCGCCCACCGCAAAGACCAATCTTGTCATTTTGATGTTTGTGCATCATTTTCAACAACTTTTTTGGAAGGATGCCGATGTGAAGAAAAAGCACACTAGTTGTGTTAAAACGCATCTGGTATGGGAGGAAATTGTAAATAGGTTCTGCTGCCACAAACTGGACATAATGTGTAAATACCACTGGGACACGATTATAGGAATGAAGAAGCTCTTGGGAAGCGTAACAGCTGTCATCTTTCATTCGCTCGAATCGCGACTGAAGCGCGCATGCTGTGCTTTCCGGAGTTGACTAGTAAACATTAGATTCTTTAACTAATCGAACTCGCATTTATAAAAAGCTTCAAATGCCTGATTGCAAATGAGTTAATATGTTAAATATTTGACATTAAACATGTAAAAAGTTTAGAAATTGTTTGAAATTACGCCTAAAGTTTGTTGGGAGTCGCTAAGTGCTCTAATTATGTAACACTGGATACAAATAGTGTGGATAATTTGCGCTCCATTTCAATCTGGAGCTAGTTTCTCACAGATCTCAAAGTTTGACAGATTCCCTGAACTATGTGACGTAGAGTGATACAACTTTTTTAGGTACGTTCAGTGGTAGATGTGGGTACCGTTTGCAGAAGGTTATTGACGGAATTTAAAAATTAATAGTGCTGTCATTATGTACTTACTAAGAGCTACATCTAGGTCCGCAAGCCACCGAAGTGTGACTGAGAGCACGTATGTACCAGTGTCACTTCGTCCTTTTCCTGTTCCAGCTGCGTATGGTCCACGGGTATTAAGCCTGCGTATGGGCCCGAATATCTCTAATTGTATATTGATGATCTTTTCGCGAGCTATAGGTAGGAGGAAGCAATATGTTCCTTCTCTTGTAGGAACGTAGGCCCGCGGAACTTAAACAATGGACCTTACAAACAACTCCTTCAGGTGGCGGAACAAGTGAAAATCATTCGGTACCAATTGTGGACTGTACGGCGGGTGGCACGTCCTTCCTCATCCAAAAGACTTGGTCAGATTTTGGATGTGAATGGCAGAATGGAGTTCGGCATTGTCATGCAGCAACAAAAGTGCAGGGGCGCAGTTTGGTCTGGCAGGTAGCAGGTTCCATAAAAAAAATATAAAAAAAAAACTCCGCCCGAACAGGCCATGAAGGCCCAACGGTAGCGACTGGCCGCCGTGTCATTCTCAGACCACAGGCATCACCGGATGCGGATGTAGAGGGGCATGTGGTCAGCACACCGCTCTCCCGGCTGTGCGTCAGTTTACGAGCCGGGATCTTCTACTTCTCAGTCAAAGAGCTCCTCAGTTTGCCTCGCAAGGTGTGAGTGCACCTCGCTTGCCAACAGCGCTCGGCAGACCGGATGGTCAACCACAGCAGTACCCATACCTCCCGATAAATTACCGGCAGTTAATAGCCCCGAGTTCTCCGTGCCTCCTCGCAGAGATAGTTTGTGGGCTCAGATTTCTGTCTATAGCAGATCACTTCATAGTGAGCACGACCTCTGACGCTTTTTCAATGACTGAGAGTAGGAAGGGGAACGAAATGCTACTTCAGGAAGGTTACGCTTTCTGATTTTAAAAATAGTTACAAGTGGTGTAGCACTATGTACGTTAACATTAAAAATAGCAAAAGACAATCACAAGCACGCAGAAATAGATGGTGATAAAATTCTGACAGAAAATATTTTATGATCTGTAGAGGAAAGCTACAGAATAATTATGAGAGACCATCAGAACTCATATATAATCAACTGAAAGGAGAACAAACGAATGAGAACCATTAAAGCTGTAGACAGATGTCGTAAATCCATTTAAAAAGATAGACGGAAAATTCTACCTAAATTACCTACAGTTACTCAGGAGGTTGATGTTCTGTACAGATTAGTGTGAAAAATACAGATGGGGTGGGTTTGTTGTTACATAATGATGCTGACGCGGACATTGTAATACTTAGTCAGTGTGTGACAATATATGTTGATGGAATTTTCGAGTAATGCCCAAAGCTTTTTGGCAGCTGTTTACGATCCATGAGCTTGCTATTGGACATTATATTCCAATAGCTTATTCATCATTGAACGATAAGAAAATTTCACCTTATCCGCATGTACTTTCAACTGTTGTTGAGAAATGATAATCTGTGTCTGAAATCATTTCAGTCAACAATGTTTTCAGATTTTGAAGCAAAGATAATGAAAGCTGGATATGAAGAGTGGACGATTGTAAGATTCCAAGAATGTAAATTTCATCTAACACAGACGTGGTAGCGAAGGGTACATACAGACTTTGGGATCTACGCATGACTACTATTCCAGAAACGAAATCTGGAAGTTTCTGTCTTATATATCTGAGTTTCCAATGCTGGATCGTGATATGGTCGGTGACTGTTGAGGACTTAATGTCGGCGATGCCTGTGTGTGAACTACAAACATTCTGCGGCTGCGTAGTAGATACTTAAAATAGACGAAAAACGCGGTCTTTCCTCCATCTATGTGGATAGAACCAAGCTGCAAAGCGACAGAAACAACCAATGCCTGCGAAAGTTTCCACAGGAAGTACAACATTCCTACTCCTGCAGCCCAGATATATACAGATTTCTTGAAGTTATGAAGAGCTAATTCAACTCGACACCAAATTTGTCATCAATTTCTCAAAAAACAAAAAGGAGGAAAGGTCTTGTCTGGATTTAAAATTCGTAAAGCAACAGATGACATTCTCCAAAGATGGAAAAATTAGTAATGCAATATGTGAGATTGGTTTCCTATGAAGTAAAAATTGAAACAGTTCGCCTCTTCCTTGTGCAACCGGGGTAACACTCAACGAACTGGTACAAGAACCTTTAATTCGTTTTTAAGCAATAGCAGGGTAATCGGAGCCTTTTTTCTTATTAGTTACAATAGAAAAACGTTTTGCATCCTCGATTAGAAGTACGTAATGTCTATTATAAGCTGCTTTGAACGGGAGGACTGGGTTTCTTGCCTGACTGCAGGAGGCTTGGGTCATGTGCCCAAGGCGGATCATTGAGGGTAAGTAGCATGGTATACCAACGTACGCACAGTTGGCGAAATTGCAACTTTTCAGAGACAATTTCTTGAAAGTTCTTCGACTCATATTCGGAAATTCGAAGGCAAAGGGTGAAATTGTGAATTGCCCGTCTTCTCGAAACTTTTGTCTATGACTTTGATCAAATCTTCTGTGCTCACTGATGGTCGAACTGGTCACGTTTCGTCACGGAGATTTCCCCCTCAGTCCTTGAAAGCTGTCATCCACTTAGCACTCTTCACTCATCGCATTGGGGCCATACATCTTACTTACCTGACGATGAATTTCCGCTACTGCAACGTTCCTTGCTGTCAGAAGCCGAATAAGTGACCGTCGCTCATAATCTGCGGCCTGATCGGTTGTGTTAAACGTTTTGAACCGACACTGTAAACAGCACACTGCGAAAATATCAACGCAGACGTCGTCAGTGACGAGCAAGGCGTGTCTTGAGTCGGTGCGCAGGTGTGTTTCAACGTTCGCTCGACATTAGTTTTGCTACGTCGATTCGGACTTTACTTTCGAAATAACTCTCGTATTTTGTGTAAGTAATTACTTTTACTGATTGTTTCACAATTTGGTAATAGTACAGTAAAGGGTCTTCCTGTCTGTGTATTCTAAATACGTACTGCTCCTCGATCCTATCCAAGTCTTCCTGCATTTCGCTAAAAATTTGTAGCATCACGATTTCTCTGTAGACAACAGCATCGTCCGCGAGAAGTCTCAGGAAACTTTCGACGTTATATACTTACCCATTTATATATACTGTGGAAAGTAATGGTCCTCTTAAACTCCTCTGCGGCACGCGCTAAGTTACTTTTACCTCTGAAGACTTATCTCCGTTGAGAATGACACGCTTCATTCTGTTCGCTAGGTCTTCTGTCCAATCACACAGTTGGCTTGATATTCCATATTCTCCTATTTTGTTCATTGGGCGACCGTGCGGAACAGTATCGAATGCGTTTCGGAAGTCGAGGAACACGGTATCTCATTGGTTGCTTGTTATCTACAGCTTTCTGGGCCTAGTGGAGGAAAAGAGCGGTCTAGGTTTCTTACGTCTAAAAGTTTAACCCAATAAGGCAGGTACTTCAGTTAGAAGCTGTGTGTTCGTCTTAAGTCAGTGCCGGGCGGGCTTAGCCGAGCGGTCTAAGGCGCTGCAGTCATGGACTGTGCGGCTGGTCCCGGCGGAGGTTAGAGTCCTCCCTCGTGTGTGTGTGTGTGTGTGTGTGTGTGTGTGTGTGTGTGTGTTTGCCCTTAGGATAATTTAGGTTAAGTAGTGTGTACGCTTAGGGACTGATGACCTTAGCAGTCAAGTCCCATAAGATTTCACACACATTTGAACATTTCTTAAGTCAGTGTGATAGACGGCGCGCAAATAGCTGGGCTTCATTCATCCAGTATTTGAGAATGAGAGTACTTAGCAACTTACAACAAACTTTACATATAATTTCGAACCTGCTCGAAACCTCGCTGACACATCCGCAGAATGATTAAAGGGGGAAAAAAAATCTTACCGTTTAACAAATTTTCACTGTTCATGCCTTAAAACTGCCGCATCATACATGACGTTTTGATTTATTACTTCTTTGCTACCAGCTGTGTTCGCAACAAAGTTTTGGGGAAAGTATTCACATATACCAATGAATGTTCCTGCAAAATTATATCATTGTACGACATACATTTCGGGAAACATTTTTTATACAGGGGAATTCGATTCTTTAAACGGCCGCGGGTGGTACGGTTGTAAACGTGTAGCTGCGAGTAGGGAAGGAGTTGGCTCACGAGCTGCGGAGCTGATGCTGGTGGCGGTCGGTGACTGGGCGGTCGATTAGGCGTGCGGGCGGGGCCGAGTGCAAATGCCGGCCGGTTTATTCACACCGGAGAAAGGGGGGCGCGGTGAGGCTACGGGCACCTGTAGCACCGGCAGCGGCACCAGCACACCGCGCCCTGCCTGTCGCCGCGCGCACTCGCCGCCTTCACAGCCGCCTTGTTCTTGCGATTTATTGCCCGCATACACGTCTCCCCACTTGCCGTCGCTCCTGCAATTGTGCTGCTCTGCTTCCAGGCGGTACTGTCACGTAGTCGGACACAACGGTGGGGCATAAAGCGTCTCGTGTAGTCTTTGAATCTGTACCTTCGTAACGGCGAGTACTACATAAAGCGTCGCCTTATTTAAAGCTATGTTTTGCAAGTCCTGCCCCTCTGCCGTTCTACAGGTTATCCTTTCCCCATAACGTGATCGCCGAGACTAAACTACACTACTGGCCATTAAAATTGCTACACCATGAAGATCACGTGCTACAAACGCGAAATTTGACCGACGGGAAGAAGATGCAGTGATATGCAAATGATTAGCTTTTCAGAGCATTCACACAAGGTTGGCGCCGGTGACGACACCTACAACGTGCTGACATGAGGAAAGTTTCCAACCGATTTCTCATACACAAACAGCAGTTGACCGGCGTTGCCTGGTGTAACGTTGTTGTGATGCCTCGTGTAAGGAGAAATGCGGACCATCACGTTTCCGACTTTGATAAAGGTCGGATTGTAGCCTGTCGCGATTGCGGTTTATCGTATCGCTACATTACTGCTCGCGTTGGTCGAGATCCAATGACTGTTTGCAGAACATGGAATCGGTGGGTTCAGGAGGGTAATACGGAACGCCGTGCTGGAGCACAACGGCCTCGTTCACTAGCAGTCGAGATGACAGGCATCTTATCCTCATGGCTGTAACGGATCGTGCAGCCACGTCTCGATCCCTGAGTCAACAGATGGGGTCGTTTGCAAGGCAACAACCATCTGCACGAAAAGTTCGACGGCGTTTGCAGCAGCATGGACTATCAGCTCGGAGACCCCTGACGCTGCATCACAGGAGCGCCTGCGATGGTGTACTGAAAGACGAACCTGGGCGCACGAATGGCAAAAGGTCATTTTTTCGGATGAATCCAGGTTCTGTTTACAGCATCATGATCGTCGCATCCGTGTTTGGCGACATCGCGGTGAACGCACATTGGAACCGTGTAAGCGTGTATTCGTCATTGCCATACTGGCGTATCACCCGGCGTGATAGAATGGGGTGCCATTGGTTACACGTCTCGGTCATCTCTTGTTCGCATTGACGGCACTTTGAACAGTGGACGTTACATTTCAGATGTGTTACGACCCGTGGCTCTACCCTTCATTCGATCCCTGCGAAACCCTACATTTCAGCAGGATAATGCACGACCACATGTTGCAGGTCCCGTACGGGCCTTTCTCGATACAGAAAATGTTCGCCTGCTGCCCTGGCCAGCACGTTCTCCAGATCTCTCACCAATTGAAAACGTCTGGTCAATGGTGGCCGAGCAACTGGCTCGTCACAATACGCCAGTCACTACTCTTGATGAACTGTGGTATCGTGTTGACGCTGCATGGGCAGATGTACATGAACACGCCATCCAAGCTCTGTTTGACTCAATGCCCAGGCGTATCAAGGCCGTTATTACGGCCAGAGGTGGTTGTGCTGGGTACTGACTTCTCAGGATCTATGCACCCAAATTGCATAAAAATGTAATCACGTATCAGTTCTAGTATAATATATTTGTGCAATGAATACCCGTTTATCATCTGCATTTCTTCTTGGTGTAGCAATTTTAATGGCCAGTAGTGTACATCTTGGAAGTCAGCTATCGACTTGAAATAACCTGTCACTTCCAACGGCAGTCATGAAGTTTTAATTATCATTTCGTCACGACTCAAGTTGCGACCAAGAAACTGGTCCTTCTCTACACCTTCATCGTTAAATACTACACACATTTCCCACCTTTGGATGACTTGGTATCCTTGGAGCTTACTTGTAGAAGACTTAGTTTTGGGTTCTGAGAAAACGTTCCACCTACAGAATCACCTATTCATTCTGGAAATGCGTGCCACGCAATGGTTTCTTCGTTTGAAGAAAGAGAAAGAAGTCCGTGAGTGCTGTGTCAGGAGAGTGCGAGAGGTGAGGCAACCGAAGGAGCAGCATTTGTGACTCTGTCCTGTGCAGCAAGAGCGGGAGCAAAAACATCCCCTTTTTCGGTTCCCTTAACCTAGCCAAAAGATTTCGACAGTATGTTCCTGTGACGGTTTGCCCCGTACGGGCATAATTGTTTGCACTACTCCCTGGAAATCCCAAAAAACATTACCATCTTTTCCGATGATAGTTAGATGCACTAGGTGACCGAAAGTAAATCAGGACACCTTGCTGAAAATGACTTGAAACTTCTTGGCGCCCTCTATCGGTAATGCTAGAATTCAATATGGTGTTGGCCCACCCTTAGCCTTGATGACAGCTTCCACTCTCGCAGGCATACGTTCAATCAGGTGTTGGAAGGTTTCTTGGGGGATGGCAACCCATTCTTCGCGGAGTGCTGCACTGAAGAGAGGTATCGATGTCGGTCGGTGAGGCCTGGCACGAAGCATCCCAGTGGTGTTCTGTAGGAGTCAGGACTCTGTGCAGGCCAGTCCATTACAAGGATGTTATAGTTGTGTAACCACTCCGCCACAGGCCATGCGTTATGAACAGGTGCTCGATCATGTTGAAACATGCAATCACCATCCCTGAATTGCTCTTCAAGAGTCGGAAGCAAGAAGGTGCTTAAAACATCAATATAGGCCTGTGCTGTGATAGTGCCACGCAAAACAACAAGGGGTGCAAGCCCCCTCCATGAAAAACACCACCACACCGTAACACCACCGTCTCCGAATTTTACTGTTCGCACTACACACGCTGGCAGATGTCGTTCATCAGGCATTCGCCATACCCATACCCTGCCATCGGATCGCCACATTATGCACCATAATTTGTCACTCCACACAACGTTTTTCCACTGTTCAACCGTCCAACGTTTACGCGCCTTACACCGAGCAAGGTATCGTGTCCCTTCACGTTTCCACTTCACTATCACTTCGGAAACAGTGGACCTAGGGATGTTTAGCAGAGTGGAAATCTCGCGTACAGACGTATGACACAAGTGACACCCAATCGCGTAAGCACGTTCGAAGTCCGTGAGTTCCGCGGAGCGCCCCATTCTGCCCTCTCACGATGTGTAATGACTACTGAGGTCGCTGATATGGACTACCTGGCAGTAGGTGGCAGCACGATGCACCTAATATGAAAAACGTATGTTTTTGGGTGTGTCCGGATACTTTTGATCACATAGTGAATTAACGTTTTTCGGCAGTTGTGAATCCGCCAAGTTCCCACTGGTTGGTTTGCCCCTTTGTCTTGGGGTCACAGTGACTCCTCTAGTTCTGACATCAGAGTTTACTATATTCGTTAACGAGATGTTCTTGGCGGTAGTTTATCACATCGAACACAGTTCTAAAGTGTCAGAAGATGAAGTCGTAATAGCTTCGAAATAGAAAGCAAAGAAATTTAAACAATTAAATAAACTGAGTGGAATAAAAGTAATAAGAGAATAACCTATATAGAGAGGCAGTGAAGTATTTAGATCTTGATCTAGTCTTACCTTACGTATGCGGCAGAGATTTCTTGCTGCAATGGAATAGACATTATCGTGCAGAAATATCCAATAGTTGTGATAACCATCATGTGAGGGTATATGTAATGTGTATCAAGATGTGTCTGTAGTACCTCCCATGCGTTAGTTATCCAACAGAACGCAACTTAAACGCTCGCCAGACCTTACGTCCACTACTACAGTTTTTCCGACACTTCGCTCCTCGATATTTGCCACCAGACATGTCGCCTCCATTTCATCCTGTGGAGTCAAGAACGTGATTAATCGGAGAAAGCTCTCAAACACCCATAACCAGCAGTCCAGTTCCATATACTGTCGAACAAATTCAAACCTAATACATTATTTTCTCCATTTTGGTTGAAGAACGTCGCAGCTGTTTTCGTAAATTACACTGTAGGAAATACTGCAACTAGCCCCAAGTTTTCTTGAAATGATTTTATTATGCCATTGCTGGTTTCGGGCGTGAGACCATCGTCAGATGATAGCGTTGACTTCTTGCTTGTTCTAAAAAAAAGGAATGCATAGATTACAAAAGATTTTAAATTTGCCCTTAAATTTTAACTAAGTTTCTGTGATTACATAGTTTTACAATTACATATGCTCTGTACATTGTGCAATGTATAGAGTACATATGTGTAAAACTATGTAATCGCAGAAACTTTGTTAAAATTTAACACGCAAATGTAAAATAAAAAATCTTTTGTAATCTGTGCATCACAAAAATTTAGTTATTTTTTAGGATACAAATGTAAAACTTGCAATAAGTCGACTCTACCATCTGGCGATGGGCTCAGGCCGGAAACTAATAATGGTGTAAGAAAATCATTTCAAGAAAATTTGTGGCTGGTTTGGGTTTTTCTTACAGTATAGCAAACCTATTACGCCGATGTATCTTTTACGATTGCAACCACATGCTTCTGCAACGGGGACCGCTACTCAATAGCGCTCGCTTATAATAGAACGAATCAGATCACCTCTTCTTTTCTCTCTCTCTTTTTTTAAATTTTTTTTTTTATTTTTAATAAGGGGGCTGTTTCGATTGAATATGTTATTCTGGCTCCATGTGCCGCTGTAGCCAACTTTCTCCTCGAACATCGATGGCCACGTCCACTGTAGACTTTCCTCCACCGTACTGACAGCGTCATCGTATGTACCCATCCATTGCATATGACGTAAGACACGAGCTACACACTGCATCACGGGGATTCGCTGACCACAGGCTGTGAGAATTGAGAATTGAAGTACACCTTCGAACTCTTGGGTGTACGTTTCTCTAACACAGGCAGTAATTCACCCGCCAAATTTCGGTTGATCGTAATATAATTCATCTCAGAGGCAACAGTTTCAGCAGTCTGTTTACTGCAAACGTCTTGACGTGAACATAAAGAACCAAGGGTCTGCTGTGTTTTGTGCATCTCCCGGAGTGCGAAGCTAAATTATGTACTGTCTTGCTGATAGTGTATCCCGTATTTACAAAGTAACCAGTCTTTAGTAGTATACATAGATATAATTTACTGCCGTGTCTGTTGTGGACGGCTACGAAAAATATACGGTAATATATTTGAGTTCATGCGACGCGAAGAATATTTTGGTTAGCTTAATTTACTCTGAGAAACTGTGTAGAAAAATACATTCGTGCACACCGTTGCGGCAGTTTAGTGTCAACGCGAGACCGTATATCCAGAAGTAGGCAGGTTTATCGTGCATTGTGATAACCTGCTTACTCAGAACAGCTGTGGGCGTTTAATGGCACAGAGTCCCCTCCTTCGCCCTGACTTTGCGCTCCTGGTTGTTGCTGATCTACTTTGCGTGATAATGTTATCCAGAAAGCGTTTATCATTGGTTGTGCTACTCCCATTGGACAACGAGCGAAACCAGAGAAGTAGGTAACCATTCCTGTTAAGCTATCCCCTTCTGAAATCAGTCGTTCTGTTTATAATTCTTCGAGAGTGACTTAGTCATCACCGTCAGTAGATACAGTTTGCGTAAACTAAGATAATTAATATTCACAGTAAGACGGCAAACCTTAGTCCGGTTTTTGTCTATTTATTTAATTCACCTGCTTCACAAGTCGTGAAGGAACGACGATCACCTTGTCCCACCCATCGTTGCGCCGCACTGATGCCACTATATAATGTGGTTTATGTGGGTTACTTACCCCCACTTCACCACCTATATCGATCGCCCTTGAGGACACAACAAAGATAGTGACATAGTTCCGCGGTATTATTTTTAAGAAAGAACCATTTTAACACCCCACGATGTAATCTTCGATAACGAGTTATTTGCTTGTCTCTTCCAGTAGTCTTGAATTTGGCCTTGTCTAGCGAGAGTATTTTTTCGTTATTATCGATGTGTGAATAACTTGGTAATGATTTCATTATCGGGCAGAAATCATGAGCCGGAAGAGGCACAAGTTAATCGACGGAGCGCATGGGACGGTATTCTGTGCTTCCATTTGCAGATTGCTGTCATTCATACCTCTCTCAACAAATTCAGTGTGTCACCACTTTTATTTTCAGTTTTAGTTAAACTAATGCAGTATTTTACTTGGAGTGTTGAATTTTCGCTGTTTCATGATGGCAGCATTCAAAAAATGCCGGCGCCCCGATGTTTATTATATATAATGAATCACTTCCAAGGGTAGTCACGATAAATCGTGTCCCTCTTGTCATTCTATCATTCTCCAATGCTTTGATTTTAGCTTGAACTAGTTTTACGAGACAGTGAATCAGCCCTTTTCGGTTTTTTTCCCATAAAAATACACGGGCCAGTCACATTAATGTGGCAACCGCCTATGTTCGGCGTCAACGTCCAATAACCAGTTGCAGATGGCAGGCACCACTAACATTGGAGGGTATAGAAAGCGTGTTGCGGGAACGCGGAAAACAATGCAGATGTTCTCGTAATGCGGAAAATGAGCGCTTTATCTGACGTCCAAAATGGCATGATCATTTGCTTTCGTGACAAATGTGGAAGCATTTCCGAAACGGCTGAGTTTGTAAACTGTTATCTGTAGTCGTGGTTACAGTACACCATGCATGGCGAAATAGAGCTTTCCAAAACCGGTGCCGAGGTAACAGTGGTGAGAGTGAGATGACTCATTATGGCTCGTTATGATCCCACATGAGGATAGAAAGATGAACTTCACACTTGTGAAAAGCACATCGGATAAAAATCACGTAGAGCTACCAAACTGTGGGGCGTTGATTACTTTGTTTCACCCGTCTTTCCAAATAGTCCCTGAAATTTTCTATGGATGAAGATCGTATTATTTAGCGAGCCAGTCAAGCTGCGATATAGTGGCTGATTGTCACGGCGGTGGAGATACGTACATGCGGTTAGACGTGCAACTGTTGAGCAACGGACTGCCCTGATGAACCAAGGGGTTACCAACAGTGTCTCCTTGGCGAACGATGCTGCGTATCGATCTACTTAACAGGCGCCTTGTTCTTGTGCTCGTGGTGACAGTTACTCATTGGCAACGAAGGCTGGAATTTGCACGTCAATACCGCAACTGAACGTACGCTGAATGGCGACAGATGGCCTTTCCAATTAATCACGCTTTTGTGCTCCATCGGACAGATGGCCGTTGGCGTGTACGGCGTGAAAGCCAATACCCTTCATCAGTCGCCGTAAGGGTCCAGTCAGGGGGGCAGTCCCTGGGTGATCTCGTGATTCTGGAAGATACATTGGATAAACACAAGTACGCATCTATTCTTGGAGACTTATGTCCTCTCCTAGACGCACTTTGTTCTTCCTCAGTTCGATAGCATCTACCGGCAGGACAATACGACGCGTCATGCAGCTCGCAGTGTACATGCGTGGTTCGAAGAGCACCATGATGAATTTACCGTCCTCCCACGGCCATCAAATTCACCGAATTAAAACGCAATCGAGAATCTGTGGACCACCTCGATGGGACCCTTTACTCCATGGATCCTCAGCCGAGAAACCTAGCGCAGCTGACCACGGCACTGGATTCGGCGTGGCTACACGTCACTGTTGGTACTTTCCAGAATCTCACTGACCCTCTTTCTGCACGTCTCGCAGCGGACTGAACTGCAAATATGGTTATTTGCGCATTTGGCAGATGGTCACATTAATGTGACTGGACACTGCAGCACAGTACGTTGCTATGAATGTCCCCCGTGATCAACGTCACCACTACCTCTTCAAAGTGTTGTTCCCCATGGAAATTTGTGTTACTTAACTTGCATATAGTTTTACTGCTCGTCTGAGATTACGTAAACACCTGCAATTTTATACGCCGTTCTTTATCGGCACTGTTGCAGAACTAGACTGTGTTCTTGGTGCACAATCTCTGTCGTAATTTCCGCTCTTCACCAGTCTTCACATACTCGTAACTTGATTCAGCATCCACACGCTTCGTCGGTGATTACTGTTGGATACGTTACTTTAAAGTAATGCAATTGACATTTTTCTGAACATACGTGTACATTAACTTAGTTATCATTGTATAATTATCTACGATCTAGTTATACGTCATGAAATCAGCACCTCTACGTTTACTTAAACTGCTGTTCATCTGAGGATCCGTTGGAATGGTTCGGCTGCTTGTAAGATATTTGTTTCGACAGGATACCAAAGTTCAAAAAACTAGAATAAAAGAACGATGTCTGATACAAGCCATAAAAGCTTTTTTTCTCCGAGTTTATTCTCCTCGTGATTGTGCCACGAAAATATTTCTTTTATTAGAGCACTCACGAACTGGCGTGGTTAGACTAGTAGCAATTCAGCTGAATCCCGGCAGATTCCAATAGCTCACCGGTAGCTAAATCGTGTAAGTAATATGTATAGTGTTATTGTATGAGGATAGTGTTAGTTTTTTGGGAAATTGTGAGAAGAGACCTTCTATTTTACAAATCGATTTATCGTTTCTCGAGCCTGCGGTTCTAGGCGCTAGTCTGGAGCCGAGCGACCGCTCTGGTCGCAGGTTCGAATCCTGCCTCGGGCACGGATGTGTGTGATGTCCTTAGGTTAGTTAGGTTTAATTAGTTCTAAGTTCTAGGCGACTGATGACCTCAGAAGTTAAGTCGCATAGTGCTCAGAGCCATTTTTTATCGTTTCTCGAAATATTCGCCATTAAAATTTATACACTTTTAGATACATTCAAACCAATTCGGAAACACTTTTTTCCTCTGTTAGGTTAATACCTTAAAAACATAGTTTTGGAGGTATTCAAAAGCTTGTTGAGGTGATGGAAATTTCCTTCTATGCATTTTTTGTTTGATACGAAGGAAGAAAAAGATGGGTTAGCGATAAATCAGGTGAATACGAACAGCGGGGCAGTAATTCCACGTTTCCGTCAAATAATCAATTGTTTGACGTACTGTATGACAGTTGGCATTGACTTGATGAAGAATGACGCAAGGTTTTTGGTTGTTTTTCGTGATTTCATCGATGGCTTGTAACAAGCAAATTATTTCCCGTTCAGTGTCACCGTTCTTCTAAACAAGCAACGGTCGCGGCATGGCCAGTGTAATAAAGGAAACAAGCAATTAACTTTTTCGAGACGCTGTGCTATTAGATCACTTTCATTGATTTCGGATAATCTTGCGTCGCCCAAATTGTTGATTGCTGCTTAGTTTCCGGCTCGTACAAAATTTACTTTCGGGGTAAGTAGCAAATAGTGTTGCATACTGTAATGCAGTATTATTTTTATTTTCCTTTTTGTAGAGAGTACATTTGTTTTCTTCGAGTACCACAGTATTGCCCAGCTTAAATTATTCTTGGCCTTACCTAAAAATAAAAATATATCTAGTTGCTACCTCTATCCTGTTTCTAAGATATTGAAGCAAAACACTCATCAACTTCACGCCTTGGCCGCTCAGTACTGTAAATATCGCAAGTAAATGGTTGCGAAAAGTGGTGGATACTCGAAACAGCCTATCCTTTAAGTGTTAAATAATGGTGTTACTTGCTTCCTGTAGTTACACCAGAGTGTCTACTTGCATAGCACGCATCAATAAGCAGACTGTTCCTATTTGGGGTCCTGCATCATCTCGAACTAATCTGGATGGCATTAATACTAGCATCATTTACACAATCCAAATACCACCGAGTCTATTATAGCTCGGAATAACCTTCGACAACAACACCAAAAGAGCAAAAAATTCATCATTCTCAGTAGACACATTGCTGCCTATAGATTAACTGTGAACTGTGAATAACGATCGATGCAATTACCGATCCAACAACTTTACATTAAGTATATCTATGAAATACTGTTTTTCCCAACACAGTACTGAGTTGTCTGGAATAAATATTAATGTTGCATGTCACGGTTTCGTCACTTCTTTGCGAAACTTGGAGATACTAAAAAAAGGAAAAGATTTCAATTGAAACACAGCTACTGAAAACAGCAAGTGTATCCAAGATAAATATCTTTCGGATAAATTGGATACACTTGCTGTTTTCAGTAGCTTTTATCTGTTAGCTGTTAGATTACGATACACAGCCGACACGTTTACCCAGTCGACTCAAGCCCCTAAATTCAGCTGTTTTAAAAAGAATCATTCTGATCATGAGTAGAAATTAAACGAAAGCAAGGGAACATGGCTGTTATCACGTTCTGAACAATTATCGATTGTATGTTACGGCCGACAATTGGTTCTGCAGCCGCCCAGTTTTGATGACGTGGTCATTTTGTTGCGTCCATGACGCGTAATCCAACATTTCATAGTTCAGACGATTTGGTAGCTCCTTCCTCCCCGGTAAACGTCTATAAAAATGTAATGAAATTTACAAAAAAAAAATGGTTCAAATGGCTCTGAGCACTATGGGACTTAACATCTGAGGTCATCAGTCCCCTAGAACTTAGAACTACTTAAACCTAACTAACCTAAGGACATCACACACATCCATGCCCGAGGCAGGATTCGAACCTGCGACCGTAGCGGTAGCGCGGTTCCAGACTGTAGCGCCTTTAACCGGTCGGCCAGTCCTGCCGGCTGAAATTTACACATCAATTCACAATAAATGAAAAAACCACAATTTACATAATTTACACGAATTTTCATTATTATCCAGCATAACGTTTCTCTGTGTATAAGATTGCGCGCATACTCTTGTTTCGTGACGCTTCTTTTTATTTTTTATTTATTTTTTCCGTTTTAAACTACCATGACCATGGAGACGTCACCCTAATATCGTGTAACACGTATTAGATCCCTAAGAGCTACCAGAATGCAAGGATGTTGAATGCTACGTTTCAACCCTCTTTCCAAATGGGCCTAGACATTTTCTATGGATAAAGATTGGGTTATTTAGCGGGCCAGTCGAGGTGCGATGGAGTGCTTGATTGTTTGTGAAACTAGAAACCTATGCCTGCAGATCGGTGAACGCAGCTGTTGTCATTTTGGACGATGGGGATTTCCACAACATAATCATCGTGAATATGTAGAAGGAAAGACAATCTTAATCGCTGAGAATGTTACAATGAACGTCCTGGTTCAGGTTCACAGTAGCCCAACTAATTGGACCCACGTATTGTTACGAAACAGATTCAG
The DNA here is from genome assembly GCF_023898315.1 of Schistocerca nitens. Taxonomy (NCBI): domain Eukaryota; kingdom Metazoa; phylum Arthropoda; class Insecta; order Orthoptera; family Acrididae; genus Schistocerca; species Schistocerca nitens. The sequence continues at coordinate 503,373,472 of NC_064618.1, forward strand.
AAGACATCACGGAACCCCCTAAAGACTCAACGATACAGATCAAGCACTGCATGGGCGATGCATCATTTGAAAAGAGGCAAAATCGCAACTCGTCGGAGCGCTGTACACACGCTTCTAGTTAGCTGCTGTCCAGTTTCTGTTTCGTTTGGCCCATTGAACACGTGCTGCTGAGCCATGGCCTTTTACGAGGTACTCGACTTCAACTGTCCATGGCAAAAACATCCTTAGAAATGTTTGCTCGGAATCTGGTTTAAGACTGACCTGTATTCCCTGGCGGCAGCAATTCCAGGCAAGTTTGTAGCAGAGTGTAATTGACAAGACTCGACTCTCGTCTCCAGGTTCGCAGCTCGTGGTCTAGTGGCTAGCGTTGCTGCCCCTGGATCACGGTGTCCCGGATTCGATTCCCGGCAGGGTTGGGGATTTACTCTGCCCAGGGATTGGGTGTTTGTGTTGTTATCATCATCGACAGTCGCTAGTTTGGAGTGAGTAAAGATTGGTGTGTGTGTGTGTGTGTGTGTGTGTGTGTGTGTGTGTGTGTGTGTGTGTGTGTGTGAGTAGATTGGCTGGTGTGTGTAAAAATTGGGACTTTGTACGGACGCTGATGACCGCTGTCGATTACATCGCTTTTCATTCACCGTGTTTACTTGGCTGGGTGTAGTTCACTATTCGGTATAGAGACGTAGGACATTCCGCCATGATGAACAAATCTGGCAGCTTTATTGACGCTTTGGTTACAGGCATGTCGAAACACTGTAGCTCATATCTGTTCTTCTATCGCTGTCTTCGTTTCTGATACCACGTAATCAAGTGTTCCATACACACCATTTCACTGCCATGACTTAGGTCAATGGTTGAGGGTCGCATGACTGCCTAGTACAGTGGACGTCAATTTATTTGTTCAAGAGCCAGTACTGAGATAGTGGAAGGACACCTTGCGCCGCAAGTGTACCGATCTTATTACTAATTTGTAACCTGAATGAGTTACTATTTTGCAAGCAACCAATAGACCATCTATATTAAGGGCGCGATAACTTGACCGCTGGCCTCCAGGCACCCACTTTTAAGGCGGCACAATTCTAAACACCTCTTTTTATTGCTGTCACCCTCAACAACCCCACTGTAATACTACTGTAACTACCGAAGCGGTGTCAGGTTGCCTGTTTCAGGGAATGATTAATTGATTAGTAACAGCAGTTGTATTTATTTCTTAATGTATTATGCAAGATGAGACACGATCTCACAGATGTACTAAATGTGTTGAGTGCTATTTTTCTTCTACTCATTGTGCTGTAACAGGCTTAATTTGATTTCATGTTCTTTGTTACAAATATCCGCATTTGAAGATGACCGTGTCTTGGGGGTTGTTTTGGGGAAGGAGACCAGACAGCGAGGTCATCGGTCTCATTGGATTAGGAAAGGACGGGGAAGGAAGTCGGCCGTGCCCTTTCAAAGGAACCATCCCGGCATTTGCCTGGAGTGATTTAGGGAAATCACGGAAAACCTAAATCAGGATGGCCGGACGCGGGATTGAACCTTCGTCCTCCCGAATGCGAGTCCAGTGTCTAACCACTGCGCCACCTCGCTCGGTGACCGTGTCTATAAGCGCATTAACGAATCCATACATGTTACTTAGGTTTGAAATCTACGCGATAGCAGCTACTCAGCATAAATTGCGCACACCCATGAATAGTCAGCAGAAAAACAACGAAGCATCCCTCCCCTCACATCATCTAACCCGGAGTGACCGCATTAGTTATCTCTTTGTCCGTAACTTAAGTGGCCAACTTATCTCGCGGCCGCAATGTTAATTACGACTAAGCACATCTCATAATATTTCTCTGTATTTTTGTTACTGAACAGCAAAACAACAGTGTTAAGAAGCTCTTAATGTTAATTGCCATTTTTGGATTCGGCTCTTAGTCGCTAGATGCGTATTACTGTAAAATATGGTTGCGAACCACGGGCCGCACGAATACATGGTTCGGGTCGCATGCGGCCTGCGGCCCACAGTTTGACGACGACTGGCCTAGTTGTCTACCGTGTACAGGGCTCCAAATCGATCAGTGTTCTTTTTTAAGGAAGTGACTAATATTTTGTCCGATGGGCTTGCAAACATCGTTACCCTCTAGACTTAAGGTTGCAAAAGTGAAATTATCCAAGTATGCAAGTTCCAGTATTTCCCAAGTTCATATCCAAAAAAAATTGATCTTTAATCGCTATAGAATTTGGGCGTACTGGTAATCGGTCTTCATGACGCAGGACTCGATAGACACACGTGTCTCAGCGCGGAATGGTGTACGGTGGTACGGTGAAGTGCCTCCTGGTAGAGAGGTGCGCTGTTCGGTGAGTCACAGCTGTGGAAGCAGCGCGGTAGTGACATGAGGCGAGATCGACGAGACGTTCGCAGCCGGCCGTTAACGCCTCCGCATGAGTGGGCTCAGCGCAGAAATGGCTGTCCACGCGTGGCGGGCGAAAGCTAACGCTCCCCGCGCTCTAAATATACATGCCATTTGCGGTTGCGCCTGTCGCTAGTGAAGGCCACTCGTCGACAGCGCTCTGCGCGTCGCGTCTGTACGTGTGCGATGGAGACACGTGTGTCAGCGCGGAATGATGTTCTCGTTATTAGGATTTAGCCATCTAGAGCATAGATGGAGCTGCGTGGTTTACCTAGACCCCAGAGAGATGAGAGCGGATGAAATAATTATCGTCCAGTTGTCTCACGGACGTCTTCGTCTAATATATTTGAAATAGTAATGTACTCAAGCATAGGCGTTTGCAGAAATTTCTCCAGAATGGGAAAGATTCCAGAAGTTCTATTTTTGATACAACTCATTAGTTGAATTTCAGATTGTGCCATGCCCGAAGAAATAAATTTGACATGAAGTGCACAAAGCTAATTATGTCTTAAACGTTTAATAGTTACACAGTAAATTTTTTAGGTAGGTAGATTCATTTTTCTTATATTATTATGGATCTACGAAACCTTCGAATACAACCACCAAATTCGTCGGTAGAACACACTCTTAACAGCCTAGGACTCAGCCAATATGGCCTTCGTCCTCTTGGTTTGTCACGTTATTGTGTAGCACGGCAGAGTGGATTACAGAACTCGTAACTCTGTAACTGGATGTTGCGCTAGGTTGCACCCCATATAATTTAACAACTATATAGTTTAAGAAGGTCCAAACACCCCATGTAATTTAACAGCCATATAGCTGAAGAAGGTCCAAACACCGTTTCGACCTTAATATTTAACCATTTCTTCATTTCGTTAAGAGCAGAAATTTTTATTTTTTTCTGTATTTACGCTCACAGATGAAGTATAGGTGAATGTACATACAGTATAGAATAACCGTGTTCTTCACACTCTACTACAATCGCTCAGTTGTGTATTCTGAAAGTAGTCTCTGCAAGCCCTGATGAGTCAGTAGCAAACTTACGGTTGAGATTAAGATGTGCGCAAGCGAATTGGGTTTCCTCGTGGAAATTGGGGACAAGTGTTGGGCAGATAATAATGCAGCCATGTTTATACTGTGCTAGATGCTAGAACACACTCTTTGTGTTGCCCATTAAGGGCTGCACGGGGAAGCGCCAAGAGAAGATTTGTTCTCTATTTCGGTAATTTTCTGTAGAGATTCACGTTCCCTTAGATTGAAAAACAACTCTGGAACCGCTGCTACGCCAAGAGAACCGTATAATTGCCTGTGAACGACCAAACAATGTAGTTTTTACTGTAGCCACTGTGTTACTCCCTGCATACAGTTGAGTAGAATGAGAGAATCATTTCTATAAATATTCTCAAATTAAGAAAGTTCACTACATACTCCAGGAGGGAGCAGATGCTCCCTCTTGCCCCCCTTGCAGAATCCTATGTATTCAAGAGTAGTCTCACATTGGAGCAAAAACAATTACTTAGCACATCGCAGTTTGGGTTAAAGAAGGTTGTTCGACTGAGAAAGCAGTTTATGCATCACACTCCAAGTAAAACAAGCCTTACATAGTAAAATGCCAGTTCTTATTCTTTGGTTTTTCCAGTGGGTTTGATTGTGTATATCATGTTCCTCTTTCAGAAGTTTTTATGGAGCTGTTGGCTTCACAAACAACTATTTTATATAATACTTACCAAACAGAATGAACAAGAATTTTAGTGACTAGGGAGAGATCACGAAGGAAATCACACAGGGTTTGTTTTGTGTTTATGACCTCCCACTTAACATTAAGCAGGCAGAATTCGTGCTTTCTGCATACAATACTAGTGTTACAAGAAATCAGATTAGAGGGGAAGCAGCAGAAGAAAATGTCAATGGTGTTTTTCAAAGAATTTACTTGTTCTCTGAAAATGGAATCTCCTTTCATTTTGAGAAAACATTCTGTATTTAGTTCTCCGCAGTAAACAGTCGTATCCAAACTTGATGTGGCACATGCATAGGAGGCAGTAAACAAAATAGAATGTTCCAGGTTTTTCAATATACGTATTGATGGAAACTTGATCTGGAAAAACTTATTGCAGAAGTACTCAAAGAATTAAGTTCAGTTACTTTGGCACTTCAAATACGAGGGTTGTCCAGAAAGTAAGTTCCGATCGGTCGCGAAATGGACACTACAGTGAAAACCCGATGAAGCTTTGCACAGATGTGTCAGGTAGTGTCTCCAGTGTGACCGTCGATCGCATCAAGACGCTCTTTTCAGTTGTGAGCGAGTAAAGGTGTCTAGAACAACGATGTCTCCCGCCAAGTAGGAGGGCCCGCTGAGACGCTTCGCCTTAGTGAATGCAGCCCACTTAACACAACTGCCACGCACTTCCTTCTTCAATTCTCAGCTGCACTCTGCAGGGGCAGTGAAAACGCTCCTGCAGCCTTTTCGATGGGAAATGTTCGATCACCCACAGCACAGCCTTAATTGGCTCGTCCAGAGTATCATCTCCATCCACATGAAACGCTGGATACGAAGACAACACTTGGGCACAGGCTACGCGCTATAGCCCGGCGTAGAGAATTATGGGAAAACACAGGCGGCTGCCTTCTATGACAATGGTGTTGGAAATTTGGTATAATGCTCTGACAAATGTCTAAGTCGTAGTGGCGACTATGTAGAGAAGTATCTGGAAAATGTAGCTAACTCTTGCAAATAAAATGTTTCTGATTTTCTCTTGGTTTCCATTTAGTGACCGATCGGAACTTACTTTCTGGACAACCCTCGTAATTGCTAGTCTTGAAAACAATCCATTCGGTAGTGTTATGAAACAATTTTGAGCGACAACTTGTAGTGCCTTACGAAAAAACGCTTGATACATTCGCGTCGGCTGTGTAGTGCAGGGCTTAACAACTGGCCGGTTTTGAGCGCGAGTACTCGCGTCTGCTCAGGCACGTGCTCGCGAGCAGCTGCAAGGTCGCGGAGTAGGGTGGGAGGGAGGGGAAATGCGCGCGCACGTATGAATAGGACCGCAGCGTGCCTATTGAATTCGCGCCGAGTGTGTAACGCTTAAAGTACTACGATCAGCTCTAACAGTCACTTCGCTGGTTAAGAATCATGTCAAGTCGCCGTTGTGTAACCTCAACCATGCTTTCGCAGTTCAACCCCCACTGGGAGGAATTGTATCTGTTTACAGAAAAAGATCGTGTTGCAAAATGTTTAGTATGTCACAAAACGCTGAGTTCTTTTAGGAAATTTAATTTGCAGCGACATTATATGTCGTACCACGCGAAAGACTACGGAAGTGGAAAATGTGATGGACCAGATCGTGCACAGGAAGTTATTAAACTTAAAAGGAAGCTATCCGAAGAAGATCTGGATGACGAAGAAAAATCAACTGAGGCAGCTCTCAGAGTGAGCTACAAAATTGCTTTGTTTTTAGCAAAATCCCTGCGCCCCTTCACTGATGGCGATTTAATAAAAGATGTTTGATAGTTGCAGCGGAACATTTGTGTCCATCTCAAGTTGAACAGTTTCGGTGCCGGGATGGTTCCTTTGAAACGGCACGGCCGATTTCCTTCCCAATCCTTCCCTAACCCGAGCTTGCGCTCCGTCTCTAATGACCACGTTGTCGACGGGACGTTAAACACTAACCACCCCTTGAACAGTTTCGGATTGTGCCATTATCTGACATGACCATTATGCATCGCATACAGGACATGGCAGACAACGTCCAGAGCCAGCTTGCAAATATCTATAAAGATTTTATGGCGTATTCACTAGCTCTGGACGAAAGTGTTGATATCACTGGAACAGCGCAGCTTTCCATATTTATTAGAGGTGTTAATAGAGATCTTCAGGTGAGGAAGGAGCTCCTCGATGTAGTAGCCATGAAGAACACTACAACCGGAGGTGATATTTTAAGTAGTGTTGAAGAAAGTGTTGAAAATATAGGATTGTCGTGGAATTCTTTAGTTTCAGTGTCTATAGACCGTGCACCAAGGATGGCAGGGAAAAAATTAGGTTTCGTTGCGCTGTTGAAGGAGACAATGCAAAAACTGACCGTGCCGAATGAAATAAGGGGCGTTCACTGTGTGATCCACCAGGAAACCTTATGTGCAAAGAGTATCACTCTAAAAAATGTGATGAGTGTTGCTGTTCGTACAACCAATTATATAAGGAAGCATGGGCTACAACACAGGCAATTTAAAAACTTTCTTGAGGGTGTAGAAAGCCAGTATGGTAGCCTGCCTTATTACAGCGAGGTTCGCTGGCTTAGTCGTGGCGAATTATTAAATCGAATTTTTGCCTATTAGATGAGATAAATATGTTCATGGAAATAAATAACATGTGTGTTCCTGAATTGAATGAGCCTTCATGGAAATGTGATCTCGCGTTCTTAGCAGATTTAACTAGCCATCTGAATGCTTTGAATATTTAACTACAAGGTAAATATCTGCTAATTACTCACTTCATAGATCGAATACGAGCTTTTAAAATGAAACTGACACTTTGGGTGAGTCAGCTGGAAACAGGAAATCTAGCTCATTTTCCTAAATTATCATCCATGCAAGATGTTCACAAAGACTGTGAACGTTATTCATATAGTTTAGTTGCCCTTAAGGAAGAATTTGATCAAAGCTTTCAAGATCTGACAGCACTAGACAGTGATTCTGATCTGGTCTCCTCTCCATATTCAGCGAATATTGAAGAGATTCGTCCTGAGCTGCAACTAGAAATTATTGACCTGCAGTGTGACAGAGAATACAGAGACAAATTTCAGAACAAGAAAAACATTTTGGAGTTTTACAGTCACTTCCCTCAGGATAGATTTCCTCATTTGCACAAACTGGCGGCTACAATAATATCAATGTTCGGTTCCATGTATGTTTGTGAATAACTGTTCTCTGCAATGAAATGTAACAAGACGCGCCTGAGAAACGCATTGTCTGATCGAAATTTAAACTGCACGCTGCACCTACGGTGCACAAGAACAGTTACTCCGAACATAGACGCAATTGTAAAGGGCAAAAAGTACAAGATAACAGAGAATCCCACACTTCAGTGACACCTTTTATTGTGTAACAGTTAACAAATTAATACGAATGTAGAGGCATACACTAAGCTAATAAAATTATGTGGCACGTGTACATTCTCCTTTATTTATTTCATTTGTCACAGTAATAATTCGTGAGTGATATCCCTGCAGGTGGCCGCGGATTTGCATTGACTGGCGGCAGCTGTTGTGTGCCCCACGTGACTCTCCCCACTCTCCGCTCTGGTCCGGTAGTGGGGTAGCGTGCTCTCGCTGCTCCGTGCTTGCGCCTTGCTGCTCACAGCTTGCTCCGCGAGCACGTATGTTGTGAAGCCCTGGTGTAGTGTGTCCTAGCGCCTCAATTTACTTCTGGAGGAAGTCAATCAGAACAGCACATACGCTATGTTAGATCACTTTATTAAAACTTTAACAATGTTGAAGACTTAACTTTCAGACAATCCATGACAACAATATGACAAAATGTATTTATTACTGTCGGTGTACTATGTAACTAATCATCTGAAACAATTCAGAATGATAGCCACATCTCGGTGTACAATTGAGTACGAACTTCGATACAGTTCAGTCTTAAATACAACTCGCACTGTTGGATCCGTGCCGGCAGGAGTGGCCGTGCGATTCTGGGCGCTACAGTCTGGAACCGAGCGACCGCTACGGTCGCAGGTTCGAATCCTGCCTCGGGCATAGATGTGTGTGATGTCCTTAGGTTAGTTAGGTTTAATTAGTTCTAAGTTCTAGGCGACTAAAGACCTCAGAAGTTGAGTCGCATAGTGCTCAGAGCCATTTGAACCATTTTTTGTTGGATCCGTGATAAGACGGTGTTGTCATAAGCGATGATTGCAGAATGGGGTGAGCGGCGCTGCTCTCTGACGTAAGTAATCTTCCTGCAGCGGCGGCGTGTGGAACCGCTTGAGGGCGTGTCTACGTCGGCGTCTCTCATTCGTTGCTGCGTGGTTCCATCATGAGATACCAGCTTTGCCATAGGACCTCGTGCTTCGTACGACACCGCAGGACGCATCACTTATAAATAAAGTATTGATCACTAAAAACGAACACATCTGTAGTCGTCTTGTAGGCGTCAGCAAGACAAGTGAGACGAGTAACTCACTCAGCAGCACAATTGTGCCATATTACGGAAGTCGTAGAGTGCAAGTGGACTTTTTGATTCAAGTCTGCCCGTGTTGTTTGCAGAGAGGGCTTTTCTGGAAGAGAATAGGTGGAGAATTGAGAATAGGAGAATAGGTTGGACTACCTTCTCAGCACATTTTAAAAGTGTCTACAAATGTACAAATGTCGAAGGCAACTGTTCGCTCTTATACGGTGTAATCCTAACATAGGTAAGCAGGCACGGTTTTAGGATATAGTTCTTGGGGAAGAGGGGGGAGGGTTTCCCTGCCAATCTTTGAACGTGCCATAGATGCTTATAATTACTTTGTTTACATCAGTGCTTAGTTCGTCGCCGTAGCTTAACCACAAATTCCGTAATTCTGATAAAAATATCATTTGAAAAGTTTCATCCGAAAATTTGAGAAGTACATATGGCACTCAATTTATTTAAAAACAATAGTAATTTTGTCAGCCTCATAATTTATGCGATCGAAATATGCACTCACCATTGCTGATGTTTCACTAAACACGACTAAGAAATTCTTTTTGCAGCTTATGAGTATATGATCATGTTAACTGTGGGAATGCTGTCTTTTCTCATAGGTTCGGGAATGTAGGTCTGTCTGTTATTTTTTCTTTCGTGGAAGGTATTTTTGTCTTGTTCTGCCTCGCCCAACTCACTCCGTCTATGAACCACGTGTGGTTTATGCTAGTGTGGGCAGCCTTTGAATGTGCGCCTTTACCTGGCTAGAATGTTACCAGTCAGGCCGCGAGCCTATCCACAAGGGCAAGCCATCGGGGTACAGTCGACAGGTGCACTAGATTTTACAAAAGGTCAGAATTTTATGAACTGTTGTTATGTTATGGTGTAGAATCCAAGCTTTCAGTTTCGATAACCGTGTGTTAACTTAGGGGGAACCGAAAAAGTGCGAAGTTTTCTTAATTTTTCAGTTTTTTCTCTTATTTTTTACTCTTACGTCGTATAATAATCACTCAGGCCTTTCGTTCAGAACGTAAAATTTTCTCTATTTCCTCTGGTCAAACTTACTTTCATATCATATACTAATCAAGATAGGGAGCTTCAAAGGAACGTAATCAAACTCAGATACTTAAAAAATATAATTTCTCATTTACTTGTAGAACTTTTGAAAAAGATAATTGTACCTGCCTCTAACGGTCAACGCCTAACAGTGAGAATCCCCTTTCGCCCCATCCTCCAGTGGGATGCTCATTTATGCCTACGGCTGCGTAAAAATGGCAAAAAAATACGTCCTCCCTATATAATATTAAACATCCGGTATGAACGTAGGAGATGCGGTATTGCTGGAGGTTAAGCTGTGAGGGCGGGTCTTGAGTCGTGTTTGGATACCTCAGTCGGTAGACAATTTGCCCGCGAAAGGCATAGGTCCCAGGTTCGAGTCCCGGTTCGGCACATAGTTTTAACGTGCCAGGAAGCTCCAGTGCAAAGCTTCTCAGGATTGATAATTGACTGCTGAAGGTACATGCCATTATGCGTTTAAAAGTGTTATAAAATTAAAATTATGATGGTAACAACTGCATTTATTTTTTGAGATATTGGACGTGCCTTTGTAGCTCTGTATTTTGGTGGGCATTTGGTGTCAGGACAGACATTTAATCATTGCAAATTATAGGAAATATAATGCTACATGTAAAAGGTCTAAGTGGTTTTTTTTTTATCGTGGAACGCAAGGGGGAAAAATTTGGAGCAGACGTCGAAAAAGTGCCAAAATTTCGCGGAATTTTCTTCGCTCCGTCCCCTCCCTCCGCCCCTTCCCCACGTCCCCCCCTCCCCCCCAAAATAGCTCAGGGTCCTCGAGGTCGAAAACATGAATTCTGTGCTGCAGACCACCTGTATACAACATACTGAAAGTCCATAAAATTTGGACGTTTTGTTACGTACCAACCCCTCCCCGCCCCCACCTTTTGAGCTTCTGCCGACTGGACTGCTCACGCAAGCTACTGAAAGTATGCGGTGTTAAACATAGCGTGTAATGTTCCAGAATTCCTTGTTATTTTAGATACTTTGATTTCATACTCCTGTATTCTCATGAAAGTTAGCCCAGAAACTTTAGATTGGAACACGGGAAGATTTAAACATGCTAGTAAAATATTCTTTGGAGAGGTATCATATAGGGATGACTGTCATCGCTGAATGAATCTGTTTTCGATTATATCGCTATTTTCCATGCCAGTTTAAGCTGACTGTTAGAACCGCTCGATATAACCGGTTTCCGAAATTTTCTGTTTTTTTTTTTTTTTTTTTTTTATTCCTATTACTTCCTGTAATAAACTTAAAAATCGAAGAAAGATTGAAAAATGTGGACTGTTTCAGTTTCAAAATATTAAAGTAAATAGACAAATAAAAGAAAACTTAGTCCGTCCGCCATTCGCTGCTTTTCTCGAAAAGTGATAAGTGGTTGAATAGTTTAAAAAAAAAAAATCCCCAGTATTCTACCATTGATTCTAATTTTTAGAAACTTCGCACAAAATTTGTGTTGTAGCCGGGGATTATATCACTATTTTGGCATTACGCATAGTTAATTCTAAAGGGTGAAAACTGCTGGTAAAGAACTCTGCTTTTCGTATTGATTTGCTCATTTTCAAGGGCTACAAGCAGACTAAGGTATATTATGTAGACACAGGCAGCAGATCAGGTACTTTTATTGTATACTATGAATGTATTCTTAAGCTTTTCGTGTATTACTGTTTCTGTAACGTTCTTTCTTTTTTGTTATTCCACAAAAATGGCAGACAGTTATTTAATCTTTTGGAGCAAAAGAAAATTTATACTTGGTCGCTATGCACTTCGTAAAAATATTTCCAGACTAGGTTTGATATCATTCTGCAATACTACGGATGTCCGGAGGTGAGGTCTCGCACATTGCACGTACACACATAGCTTAAGCCACGACACACGGTAAAAGGGACATTATTGTCTCAGCAATGCTATGCCATTTCTTATGCCATGTGGTTATTGCTCGTTTCTGTCAGCATTGATATTAAAATAGCACTGACAGCTTTTCCCTTTCTTTACATAATGCAATATTTCAAACCAATATGAATTTAACGAATGAAAGTTACTCCTTTTTTAAAAAAATAAGTTTGTTTAAAAATGAAAAATTTTGGCCCTGCGGCTATGGCAAATAGATATACCAGTATTTTACCTGGTTATTAGTAAAAAATTTAAAAAATCTGTTACAACTTGAGACCAAACAGATACCGAAAAATGCCGGTTATTCAGAACTAAAATACCGGTTTCTGTTTTAACTGGTCAGTTTTGCCCACCGCTTGGATGATACCCACTATGATTACCCCCCCCCCTCCCTCCCCCACCGTTCCTCCCAAATTCCCTCTAACAATTGGACTTAAAAGCAGAAAGTTTTGCCGAATAGTTGGAGGCCACAGGGTGGCCAGCAATGGAGTTGAGGGGGGGGGGGGAGGAGGAGGAGGAGAGGAAGGCGGGCGCCCCCGTGCCGGCGCCGTGGCGTCTGCCGCCCGGCTGAGTCACGGCCTGCCGTGTTGAGTCGATGCCAGACCCTCCGCGGCACCCCTGCCCACGTCTCGTGGCGGGGCGATTGCCTGAGCCAAATACAGCGCACAGCGGCGTAGCTCCGGTCGCTGCACGCCACGCTCCGCATGAAAAAGGTCGCGAGCCGAGTCCGTGTACCAAGCGATACTGTAGTAGACGTTGATGCAGTGCTCTCATGGACAGGATACATTTACTGAGGTACTCCGGATTAACGTGACCCGAGACTGCGCGGATATCCGAAAATCACGGATATTACAAAATACACCTTTTTGTCCCGGGAGTCTTCTGTATTTACGAAATGTATTTTATGTCACGACTGAAAACTGTTACTTATACGCATTACTCGCCGAAAACTGAGAAATTACGTTCAAAGTTACACCTAAACACGCTGTAGTGTATTAAAACTGCTTTCAGTTCACTTTCGGGAAGCAATCGTACAATTATTTTCTGTTCATCTCTTTCATCCACTCTTTTCCCATACGACGTAATCGTTTTCCGGAGAGGCAATGCATCAGTTCACATATAGTGAAACGAATATTGTCCAACGTACTATAATGATAGATCAAAGCATTTCAGTGCCTCGGTTGTGCGTGATACCGGGGTCCTCGATTACCTTGTCCCCATTCTCTTTCTGTACTGAACACACTTTATTCACTACAACCACGTCATCTAGGCACGCAAATTCCCTTTCATATGCGTCACTGTTAAACAGTGTGATGTTTTCGTCACCTATGGCTCCATGACTAGCAGTTGATATTCTGAACGAAAATATTCGTTCCGATTTAACAAATCACTTCTGACTTCTTTTTTTATTTTTTCAAAAATTGCCGAACTATGCATGGATAATTCGCTAGCCAGATAATCAGCTCCCAAATTATCGGTAATTTACTGAACTTGAAACTCGGCAACCCATCTAAGGGTGTGTGTTGAAGTGTTCCTAGAAAAACCAATGACGTCGTTTTCGTCCCCACTTTCCTGTTCCATCCGCGAAAATGACGTGGAAAACATGACTGTAATACGGACTGACCTCAGATATCTGGTTTGCCCGTCATGGTCATTTCGCATCATGCATCCATACAGGGTGTCCCAGGAGGAATGCTCTGTGTTCAGGGATATGACAGGAAAGCTCATTTGAGGCAACAACAAAAAACTGTTATTGACATATGCCCTATTCCGAATAGTTACCGCGAGAGCACACATTTAAAATACATTTGTTTTTGGACTAGTGGCGCACTTAAGCTTATCTCTGGATTGGTGCTGGTAGTCCACTAAGATTGCCAAACCTTACGCCATTAGATTTTGTTTCGGAGCTAGATGAAGTCTGTGGCGTGCAAACGATAGGTGTTTACCCCAGATAAACTGCTTGGTCGCGTCATGGACACTGTCGCCCTCAGTAGGGAATGTGAAGAGAAGGAAGTAATATTCTTACCAGACAAAGTGTTAGTCACTCCCTCAAAAGATCCATTTGTCGCTTCGGGTTGCTGTTGGCGCTCTAGTACTGGTACCAGGGGGTAGTTGCAGTGAAGTGGTATGTGTATGCCAATCGATTGTAAGGAGTTGGTGCATTATGATGGGCCGACGGAAGTGAGAGAATGGCAGTTACGGAGCTGTTCTCAATGTGCCCGTAACCACACTGTGAATCGAAACTTCCTGGCAGATTAAAACTGTGTGCCCGACCGAGACTCGAACTCGGGACCTTTGCCTTTCGCGGGCAAGTGCTCTAGTGGTAGAGCACTTGCCCGCGAAAGGCAAAGGTCCCGAGTTCGAGTCTCGGTCGGGCACACAGTTTTAATCTGCCAGGAAGTTTCATATCAGCGCACACTCCGCTGCAGAGTGAAAATCTCATTCTACACTGTGAATCAGGTTGCGTGATTCGTTGGTGTAGTATTGTGGACTGTCCAACGCGTTGACGGCGAATGGCGTACCACTAACAGCCATGTAATGCGGCGTAAGCGTCACGCCTTGTCAATGACGATCCGTTTCAAACCAAGAATTGCTGTTGTCACAGAATGTAGGTCCATATCAACCATATCCAGCCGAAAATTGTGAAGGGAACTGGACGCAACGGACTTTCGTCTATGGGTACATCGCAAGAGACCATTGCTCAACGCGATACAAGAAGCTGAAAGTCTTCGGTGGGCCGAACAACACAAAACTTAATAGTTGATTCAAGGCATATAGTGTGACCCGACGAGTCGCGATTTTGCCACCTTTCAAATGACTCAAGGCTTTGAGCATACCGACGCACAAATGAGGTGCTTAACCGGCAATGTGTTGAAGGTTTAGCTGATGCCTAAGTTGGTTCTGTAAAGTTCTGCAGGAACTTTTGGCACCATGATTTCGGTCCACTCATGCAGGTTAGGATGAACCAGGATGTTTATTTCAACATTATCGGTAAGTGTGGTCGACAGCCGCTTGGGGGTATAGGGGTTGGAGAAAAATGTGGAAACAGAGATGCATACGGTGCTGTATTTGACACGAACGACACCTGTGCGGTGCCCTTAATACGTTGCAAGTGTCTGTCGTGGTCAGATCACTATTTTGTTCTAGTTGTGAGTGCATTATGTCGGAGCTAAGGGAATTCTGACATGGGCAAATTGTTGGTGCTTGCATGGTGGGTGCTTACGTAATCAAGGTGGCCGAAATGTTTGGGGTTTCATGAGATACCATGTCGAAGATTTATACCGCATACAGCGAAAGCGGAAAAACGTCATCCGCTAAGTCACAAAGCGGACAAAGGTGTGTGTTGAGTGATCATTGCGGACGGTCGTTGAAAAGGATTGTGATGAAATACAAGGGAACGACAGCTGCAAGAGCCACAGGAGGACTGAATGTCGCATTCGCGGTCCTTGTTAGCACCAAAACAACACAGGGGACATAAGTTGGGAATTGCCGGACAAGCTGGAATCCTGAAACGTAACATCAGTGATGCAAATGCCCGTAACAGGATAAAGTGGTGGCAGTCATAAAACCTGGACTATGGTGCAAGAAGTGGAATAAAGTAATTTGGTCGGATGTTTACTTCCCAAGAGCGAAACATGGCGCCGGTTTGGTGATGATTTGGGCAGCCATATCGTGGTATTTCACGGGCCCCCTAGTTTCTATGCAAGGTCACGCTACTGCCAACGATTATGTGACCCCTTGGTTCACCTGGACAGTCATTTGCTCAAAAGTTGCTTGTCTGTTCGCCGGTACACATTTCCGCAGCCCGTGGTGCACCACAGTGGTTCAAAATGGTTCAAATGGCTCTGAGCCCTATGGGACTTAACATCTGAGGTCATCAGTCCCCTAAAACTTAGAACTACATAAAACCTAACTAACCTAAGGACATCACACACATCCATGGCCGAGGCAGGATTCGACCCTGCGACCGTAGCAGTCGCGCGGTTCCGGACTGAAGCGCCTAGAACCGCTCGGCCACCGCGGCCGGCGCACCACAGTGGCCTGGCCCCGGATTTGGATAGCGCCATTTTGACATGCACCGTATATTTCAACCAAGGCAGCACGCGAGCAGTTTAGAAACTTAGCCGCTTCTGAAATGCTTCAAACCTTGGTCCGAACGCCGATGATAATGCCCTTTTGGACATCAGATACTTAGCTACATTTCCACAGTACGACTGCAGAGCTTTCCGCGTCCCCCAGCACGCTTTGTATACTGAGGTGACAAAAGTCATGGAATACCTCCTAATATCGTGTCGAACCTTCCTTTGCCTGGCGTAGTGCAGCAACTCGACGTGGCATGGACTCAAAAGGTCAGCGGAAGTCCCCTGCAGAAATATTGAGAATGCTCAGTTGCAAAAGTGTTGGCCGGTGCATTATTTTGCGCACGAATTGACCTCTGGATTATGTTCTATGGGATTCATGTCGGGCGATCTGGGCGGCCAGATCATTCGCTCTAATTATCTAGAGTGTTCTTCAAACAAATTGCTAACAGTTGTGGCGCGGTGACACGACACATTGTCATCCATAAAAATTCCGCCGATGTTATGGAACATGAAGTCCACGAATAAATGCATTATTTCCAGTAACGATCGGTTCACTTCGACCAGAGCACCCAGTCTGTTAGTTCTGACAACTCCACGTAAACGCCGCTGATCTCGGTCGTTATGTGAAGGTCGTCGGCCACTGCGTTGGCTGTGGTCAGAGTTAACGCCTGAACTTGGTATTCTCGGCTCACTCTTAACACTGTGGGTGTCTGAATATTGAATTCCTTAACGATTTCCAAAGTGGAATGTCACATCCATCTAGATTCAACTACCTGCCATTCCGCGTTCAAGGTCTGCTCATTCTCGTCGTGGTCAGAAACTTTTCACATGAATCACCTGAGTACAATGCATTGCCCTTTCGTACCTTGTGTACGCCGCACTGCCGCCATCTATATATGTGCACATTACTGTCGCAGGACTTTGGTCACCTCAGTGTAATTTCTGTCTATATTTTCCCTCAACTTCTAAACACTTGCTCCATCTCTTGAGAAGCTCCGTAATTTCGTGCTGGAACAAGGTTTGTAGCATCGTGCCCATTAATTATCGCTGCACCCCATAACCTCGTCACCAGACAAAAACTTGGAATTAGCCAGGTGTGCCCTCATCGGACCAAGAAGTTAAAAAATCACTTGGAGTTACGACAGGACA
Organism: Schistocerca nitens; assembly: GCF_023898315.1. Classification (NCBI taxonomy): domain Eukaryota; kingdom Metazoa; phylum Arthropoda; class Insecta; order Orthoptera; family Acrididae; genus Schistocerca; species Schistocerca nitens. The sequence goes on from NC_064618.1 coordinate 503,390,231, forward strand.
GCAGCCGAAAGAGATTGTTTTGAATACTCAGGTTGTTTTCTGAGCTGTATGAGGTCGGGAATTATCATGAATCAGAATTAAACCTGTTGAAAACTTTCGTCACATCTTCGTTTTGATTTTGAGTTGTAGTTCTCCCCATAGCTCTTAGTAGCTGTCACTATTCACCTTTTGATTGTTAGGGGTGTAATAATCAGCAGTGGACTTTTCATGTTACATAACATTATCATCAACTTTCCTGCAGAAGCTTGGCGTTTGAATTTTTTTTATTGTAAGCGAATAATGATGCTTGTCCCTCCCCTCTCATTCCCCCTCTCGCATGCCCACACATCTCCCCAATTTTATGCTGCTTGCTTTGTGTTTCGTTGTGATGGATAGGCTTCTCGTCAACGGTTATTATGAGATTGAGAAAGTCCTCCCCCCTTCTACAGGACGCGTTAAATGGGAATTGACATTTCCAAACGACACAGAACTTGTGATATTTCAGATATTCATATACGATTGCAAATCGTGAATCGTGCCTAACATTCCATTTATGCGCAATATCATAAGTTCTGATGTGACGCTCAGCTGTCTCGATGTTACTGCTTATTTACGAAGTAGATGGCAGTCACGAACGCTCTTCGGGGGCAGAACATTACCACTTTTAAAGCCATTTATCAATTCGTAAATTTTTCGCTCGCTGAGTTGGCAATCGCCAGACTGTAACTGCATTGTGCGAGCAAATTCCGAGGCTTTAGCCCCTTGAGAGTACAGAAAACGAATCACTGTCCACATTTCTTCGTCGGTGCTTACAGACAACGGAGCGCTTATAATACGAGGCGTGAAGTACCGTTTATAAATTTAAAAAAAAAAATGCGTGCTAAGATATCTCAAAAATTTTATTTTTACATGAAAGCTTGTACCTTAATCTACTTTTCTACATAATTTCCGTCAATATTGAGGCACTTGTCATAACGTTGTACCAGTTTTTGAATACCCTCCTCATAGAAGTCTGCCGCCTGACTTGTTAACCACTGCATCACCACTGTTTTGACTTCGTCATCGTCTTGAAGACGCTGACCGCCCAGGCGTTTCTTAAAGTGTAGGAGCAGATGGTAGTCACTGGGCGCAAGATCGGGCCTGTACGGAGGATGATCCAGAGTTTCCCATCGAAAAGATGTGATGAGATCTTTGGTATGATTCGCCACATGCGGACGGGCATTGTCTTGCAGCAAAACGTTGCCCATGCTCAACTTCCATGGACTGTTGCTTTGATTCTGGTGTGAAGTAGGCCACCCTTGTTTCATCGCCCGTAACAGTTTGGCTTAAGAAATCATCACCGTCGTTGTGGTACCGCTCAAGGAAAGTCAATGCACTTTCTAAACGTTTGGTTTTGTGCACATCCGTCAACATTTTCGGTACCCAACGTGCGCACAATTTTCGGTAATTTAAGTGCTCGGTCACAATGCCATACAAAACACTACGAGCAACATCAGGAAAGTCATCCTGCAAGGAGGAAATCGTAAAGCGTCTGTTTTCTCTCGGCTTATTGTCCACTTCCTGCACCAAACAACCGAAGGACGCCCACTCCGTTGTTCATCATACACATTTGTGAGGCCATCTTTAAATGCTATTACCCACTTTCTTACCATTCCATCACTCATAATGTTTTCTCCGTGAACTGCACAGATCTCACGATGAATATCGATCGCTTTTAGGCCTTTAGCACTAAGAAATGACAGCTCGTACTTCACAGTCGGCGGGACTCAACGATTATCGGAGGCATCTTAAACACTCAGTACACAACGTAAACAAGGAATAATCAGACAGTAATGGCGTCAGTGCGTAGATTAAGGTACAGGCTTTCATATAAAAATAAAATTGAGATATCTTAGGACATCTTTTTTTAATTTCAAAACGGTACTTACTTAAAAAAAACACGCCTCGTAAAAGGCTCACCCACAAGAACAACCGAAAAGTTAAGGCATGACAATGTTGAATTCGTTCTTTCAACCCAAAGAGCAGAAAAAAACTTTATTTACTTACCATCGTGTAATGCATGAATGAAATATTTGTATCGTTGTTTTCATTTTCTTTTTATTCATGAATAGAGCTCGGAAAAAATGGCGTTATGTGTACCTGCACCACAGTGCTACTGACATCATCGCTGAATCGTTTGCTCCGGCATCACGCCCGTAGCGTACAGGCCGCATATTGATTTTTTTACTACTCGTGCCACACGACCATTCATGCCAGCAAGCCCCTCCCTCCCAACTTCTTTCATCTAGATTTGTAATGAATGTTTGTCCTTTGTCGCGCAAGATCATAGAAAACGCGTATGTACTCGGCGCAAGCTGCTTGCTTCGCCGTATTGCAGAGCATGAGCTTTTATGACGCTTTTAGTCACTGGCAAATGGCCTTCCAGCAGTAAATGGGAAGAAATTGAGCCGCGCACGGTACGGCTGTGATGCACTGCGATCTTACAGCAGTCACGGGAGACTTGGGCAGCACGCACGTGTTCACGGATGAAATCGCCTTGGATGTAGAAATGCTTACTGAAGAGGTGAGGAAATGCCCTGAAATATGGGACACATCTCACAAGGAGTACCATTATAATAGTGAAAAGAGCGGCATGGTTTCAAGTAGGCCAATGTGAAAAGTATTGAGAGTTTTGCTGCGAAACTGCGTCAGGAGAAAAATGATCTGATCAGTTGTTGTTGCTGTTCAGCTATTTTGCTTTTGTGTTCTAGTAGTGTTTTTTGCGCTTGAAAGTGGCCATTCAGAAGTTGAATTAGCTCGACACAGCACTCTGACGAGAGCTCTTTCATCAGAATGTACAACTCTTCAGTCAGTAACAACAGTTTAAAATATGTTATTTTCATAGTAATCAATGGTTTAATGCGTAACAGGCACGCTGTCTTCTTCTTCTGCCCATACAGGTTGCATTCCAATCTGGCGCGATTATAGCTGCAATGTCGAATCTTCCCCTTCCGCGAAAAGTGTCCAGTATATTGTTCGAGTCCGAGAGTGAAAATAAGAGCAAAAATTTTTATTCTTTATACAAAACAAGTAGGCAGCATCATCTTAATTAACATAATTTGCCACTTTGTCTCCATTCTTTGGACAAATTCTTCCCCTTGTTCTGGAAATTTGAAAACAACCACTGACAGCCTTACAATAGAACTCCTTTCCAGCTTCCTGAAGATACTGACGAACTGCTTCCCAAATATCCTCGGACGTCTCCTAATGCAAACCTTGCATATTTTCCTTAACAAAACCGAAATAATGGCAGTCACAGGATACCAAATCAGGACTAAAGAGATCATGTGAAAGTGTTTCCCATCCCAATGTCGTAAAGTTCTTCACAATGACACGAGTAGTGTGAGGACGCGTGTTATCCTCTCGCAGGATGATAATTGTCTGGATATAGCGGGCAGCATGTATGGTTTGTCTAGGTGCAAGAAAACCAGACTGCAACTTTGTGCATCCTAGAAGACAGTGCCAGTAACTTTTGCAGCAGATGGCACTGTCTTCACTTCCTCCTTCGAGGCGAATCCATGTACTGCCATTCCATACTCAGGCATATTGTTTCTGGCTCGTAATCATGGAACCAGCTTTCATCGCCTGTAGCAATACTATAAAAAATAATCACCTTCATTTTGAAATCTCTGAAGGTTTTGGATGATTGTTAATTTCCGAGGTTTTTGTTTTCAATCAATAAAACATGGCACCCAACGGGCACAAACTTTTCTATAACCTAAGCTTTGATTCATTACTTGCACTATATTGTGTTCTACTGCAAGTTTTGTAGCGATTTCATTCACTGTATCACGCCTGGCTTCTCTAATTATGTCATTAAATATTTTTTCAATGGAGACAGAGGGCGATAGCTACGAGACTCATTTTGAATACTCGTGTTTCCACCTTTGAAATGTTTTACTCATCTCATAATACGACTGGCACCAAAGCAGACATCTCCATAAGCACGTTGAAATCTGAAGTGAATTTCTGCCGTAGAATTTCACTCTTTAACGAAGAATTCAATGACAGCACGCTATCGAAACGAAGTACTGCCTGTGGTCACGTGAGACTGATGACGTCACAATATACTAGCATGGGATGATGTTTGTAGATAACATTCCTGCAGTCGTTGTTTGCTGTTATTGGTGGTTGTTGTCTTCAGTGCGTAGACTAGTTTGATACAACTCTCCATGTTACTCTGTCCCGTGCAAGCCTCTTCATCGCCGAGTAACTACTGCAACCTACATCTGTTTGAATGTGCTCACAGTATTTATGTCTTAATCTTCCTCTACAATACCATCCCTCCCTCACCCTCGTCCCTCCAGTACTAAACTGATGACCACTTGATATTTCAGAACGTGTTCTATCAACTGATCCCTTCTTTTACTCAAGTTGTGCCACAAGTTTCTTTCCTTCCCTATTCTATCCAGTACCTCATTACTTACATGAACTACCCATCAAATCTTCAGCGTTATTCTGTAGCACCACATTTCAAAAGTTTCTATTCTCTTCTCGTGTGAACTATTTATCGTCCGCGTTTCAATGCCATTCAAGGCTACACTCCAAACAAATACCTTCAGAAAAGAGTTTCTAAAATTTAAATCTATATTCGACGTTAAGAAATTTCTCTTCTTCCGAAACACACTACTCGCCATTGCCAGTCTACATTTTATATCCTCTCTTCTTCGGCCTTCAGTTGTTTTCCTGCCCAAATAGCAAAACTAATACATTCTTTGTAGTGTCTCAGTTCCTAATCTAATTCCTTCAGTATCAAATACAACTACGAGTGTCGTTCAATAAGTAATGTCCCACATTTTTTAAAAGATCCATTAATATACACAGATCAAAGTCTTGTTGGTGCTTCACATTTGGTGTCTGTTCTGTGCACCGGTGAAGTTTCGAACCGTTCTGGCAGATGGCAGAGCCGTAGTACAGTGTCAAAATGACGTCTACATTTGACCCACGTTACGAGCAGCGTGCTGTTATTGAAGTCTTGTGTGCACAAAAAAGAACCGTGGTGAACATCCATAAACGTTTTTGTGCAGTGGATGGCGATGCTGCAGTTGATAGTACAGTTGGGCAATAGGTAAAGAAAGTTACAGCCTCAGGAACTGCAGAGACGGAGCTCTATGATCAGCCACGCTCGGTACGTCCTGTCACAGCCAGTTCTCCAGACATCATTGCCTCATCCACCTTCGGTCCAGACTGGCACTCTCAAACTTTCATCTCTGTGGGCCGCTTAAAGATTCTCTTCGGGGAACACACTTTGAAGATAACGAGTGTGTCAGTCGTGCAATGAAAACATGGCTGCGCCTACAGGACAAGAGCTTTTAGGAACGGGGAATACAGGCTGTTCTACAACGGTGGCGTACGGCCATAGAACGTGATGGAGACAACGTAGAAAAATAGGGTATGGACAAGACATGTTGATGTATGTTGTCACCAAATTCTGATTCTTAACAATGAATATTTTCAGAGTTAAAAAATGTTGGGCATTACTTATTGAATGACCCTCGTATATTGTTCCAGAGACCTTTCGGAGTCTCAGGCATCTGTAATGTATACATGCAGACAAAAGTGACGAATGAAAATTGTACCGAGTCCGGGATTCGAACCTGGGTCTCCTGCTCAGTAGGCAGATGCGCTAAGCACTACGCCACCTTTTGCTTTGCACAACTGCACGGACTACCCTAGCACGTCTCCCTCCTCAATCCAAATTTCCATTCACGCCTCAGCCCACTTGGCATTCCCTGTAAACTCGAACAGCATTGTAGAGGCTCTCCAACTATATTGGTAGGTAATCCTGCCACAAACACCACTGACATTCCAATTCACTGTACTTTCATTTGGTTAATGTCAGTAGGCATTGTGCCATTTAAAAAGTGAATATTTGCACACAAAAATAAAGTTTATAAATATTATCACAATTATTAGCTAACAATACGAGCTCCTGATTTCCAATCCATTCTGTGAAACCCGCACATCAATAGCACTTTCCATTTTCACAATATTTGCTGTGAAAGTTTTAGGTGATTTACCCTGTGTGCATCCCTCGGCATCGCATGATGTAATTCGACTACATTCCGTTACTATTGTTTTTCTTTTATTATTGTTTATCTTATACTCACTTTGAAGACACTGTCCATTCTGTTGCTCTTCCAAGTCCTTCGCTGTTTCTGACCGAATTACAATGTCGCAGTATTCCCTCGCAGTTCTCCTGAATCCAAACTGCTTCTCCCTGTGGCCGATATCTAGCACTTCTCTGCATCTACACACAAACCTGCAAGCTACCGTACGATCCGTGCCAGAGGGTACCCTGTACCACTACTAGTCGTTTCCTTTCCTATTCCACTCGCAAATAAAACGAGCGAAAATCGGCTATCTATTTGCCACCGTTTGAGCCGTAAGTTCTCGTATTTAACTTAGTGATCTTTATGCGAAATGTAATTTGGCAGTAGAAGATGTCAGTTTCCTGAATTTTCTCAATAGTGTTCCTCGAAAAGAACGTCGCCATCCCTCCAGGGATCCCCATTTGAGACACCCCCCCCTCCCCACCAGTCATCTCTGTAACGCGTGGCGTATTGTTCAAATCTATGGGTAACAGATCTCGCAGCCAGCCTCGGAACTGCGTCGATGTTTTTCTTTAATCCGATCTGGTAAGTATCCCAAACACTCCAGCAGTACTCAAGAATAGGTCGCGCTAGCGTCCTGTTCGCAGTCTCCTTTACAGGTGGACAATTTCCCAAAATTGTCCCAATAAATCGAAGTCGACCATGACCACAATTATTCTGTAAATAATCCATGACAATATTTTGCAACCATGACGTTTTAAACTTACAGTTCGCTATCGTTTTGTTGCATTGTTGGAACTGGAACAATTTTAACAGTGGATTGCTCACGACTTTCGATACCGTAAACCGGGTATACTTGGTCCGATTTTCGGATTGAGATGTGATTGTCTAGACTGTTTTTTATCTTGTGTGGTATTTGTGATAGGAACATAAGGGATTGTATGAAAGCGTTAAAATGCAAAGGAAATTATGGAACCGATTGCAGGTGGTCAAAAGAAGAGGAGATTTGGGGATACATTGACCGGAGAACACTTTCACCACAACAGTCAACTACCAGTCAATTTTGTGGTCAGTATTTGAAAAACACAACGAAACATTGACCACTCAGAAATAAATACACTGATCTGAAGTTTTTTAAGCGCTTTATTAAACCTCATAAAAGAAAAGTATAGCCTAGTGCAGCACATAAGTCAGTGTGATCGATCATCAAAATTATAAATATAATGAAAGGTACTGCTGGGATGGAGTACCACGCACATAGCTCCAAATTTAGTTGAGTATAATACTTCCAATTTCTTCTATTTTAAACCTAAATCCTCCCGTCAGAACATCCGGTGCAGTTAGAACTAAGATTATCTGTTATCCGTTTATCAAGTCAGTAGCTGGCATTTGTGGCCAAACAAACTCCATTCCTTGTTTATGCAGATTCTTGACATCATATCTTATACCTGAATCACTGTCTGAACCACAGTAGCTCGCAATTGAGCAGTACATGACTGACATTTGTTTTTCTTATTTGTGGATATATTACCAGTTAGAAATGAGCCTTCCTCTATACGCCGAACGTTATTGTTTGTGTTCCTTAGTTCCACACTGTCATTGCATCAACACCAATAAACTGTGTGTGTGTGTGTGTGTGTGTGTGTGTGTGTGTGTGTGTGTGTGTGATCCTGAGGTAACAATGACCAGTGCTTAAAGAAACTCCAAAATAGAGAAATCGTGCACGTGACCTCAGTAATCGTAATATAGTGGCAGATATATAAATGTGATCAAAAAACTAATCAGTGATCTGTTTTGAGAATTTATCGAGCAACAGAATGAAATGTTCACTCTGTAGCGGAGAGTGCGCTGATACGAAACTTCCTGGTAGATTAAAATTGTGCGCTGGACCGAAACTTCCTGGTAGATTAAAATTGTGCGCTGGACCGAGCCTCGAGCTCGGAACCTTTGCCTGCCGCAAGCAAGTGCTCTACCAGCTGAGCTACTCAAACACGACTTACGACCCTTCCTCACGGCTTTAGTTTCGCCACTACCTCGTCTCCTACCTTCCAAACTTCACAGAAGTTCTGCGAAACTGGCGGGAATAGCACTTCTGGAGGAAAGGATATTGCAGAGATGGCTTAGCCATAGCCTTGGCGATGTTTCCAGAATGAAATTTTAGTTCTGCGGCGGAGTGTGCCCTGATACGGAACTTTGGCTGAATCTTGAGTCGTGACTGGGTAGCTCAGTTGGTACAGCACTTGCCCTCGAAAGGCAAAGTTCCCGAGTTCGAGTCTAAGTCCTTCTCATAGTTTAGTCTGACGGGAAGCTTCATACATGACATAGGTGAAAAGGCCAAGCCATTTGTAGTTAAATAATACTGGTGGAACTTCCTGGCAGATTAAAACTGTGTGCCGGACCGAGACCCGAACTCGGGACCTTTGCCTTTCGCGGGCAAGTGCTCTACCAACTGAGTTACCCAAGCACGACTCACGCCCCGCCCTCACAGCCTCACTTCTGCCAGTATCTCGTCTCCTACCTTCCAGGCCGGCCGAAGTGGCCGTGCGATTCTAGGCGCTGCAGTCTGAAACCGCGAGACCGCTACGGTCGCAGGTTCGAATCCTGCCTCGGGCATGGATGTGTGTGATGTCCTTAGGTTAGTTAGGTTTAACTAGTTCTAAGTTCTAGGGGACTAATGACATCAGAAGTTGAGTCCCTTAGTGCTCAGAGCCATTTAAACCATTTTGAACCTACCTTCCAAACTTCACAGAAGTTCTCCTGCGAACCTTGCAGAACTAGCACTCCTGAAAGAAAGGATATTGCGGAGACATGGCTTAGCCACAGCCTTGGGGATGCTTCCAGAATGAGATTTTCACTCTGCAGCGGAGTGTGCGCTGATATGAAACTTCCTGGCTATGAGGCTGTGAGGGCGGGGCGTGAGTCGTGCTTGGGTAGCCCAGTTGGTAGAGCACTTACCCGCGAAAGGCAAAGGTCCCGAGTTCGAGTCTCGGCCCAGCACACAGCTTTAATCTGTCAGGAAGTTTCATATCAGCGCGCACTCCGCTGCAGAGTGAAAATCTCATTCTGAATACTGGTGGATTTTGCACAACCAGATTTTAATACAACTATTCGTAAAATATTATAAGTCGCAACAGTTTCGCCACCTGCTGCACAAGAAAAATGGCGTCACGAAAACACTAAACAGGCAACTGAGAGCCAACAGAGAACTGTAAAAGTTTTGGCGTATGAGTGGCCAACGTAGCCACTGGCGGACCATGTATACCCGGTGAACGGTATGGGCCTCGTACGTATATTAGTCGATCGAGACAAGAAAGTCGTTCATTTTTAGGGATGGGCTTGTAGAGTGTAAATGTGTTGTCGCTGCCTGGCCCCCGTGCTGACGGAGCACGCTTTGTGTTGCACGCAGGCTCGCCGCTAGAATGGCAGTGGGTGAGCGACGGTGCGCGTGTTGCAGAGGCGTTGCTGCAGAGCCGGCCCCTGCCGCACATCCCGGACGTGCCCGACGGCGAGACACTGGGCCAGGTGGGCTCCGTGTCGGGGGCCGGGGCGGGGGCGGCCACGGGGGCCGGCTGCGTGCCGGCCGTGGGCGGCGGCGGCGGCTCCGGCGGCGGCGGGGGCGGGTCGGCCACCGCCGGCTCGGGCTCCGGCTCGCTGGACGCCGCCGCCCGCTGGACCTCCAAGGAGAACCTGCTGCAGGCGCAGGAGGACGACGACCCGCAGCTCTTCGTCGCTCTCTACGACTTCACGGCCGGGGGCGAGAACCAGCTCAGCCTCAAGAAGGGTGAGCACCTCGCCACGCGGGCTGCTTTCCACTTAGTTCTCATCCAGTTTGTGCAAATTTCCACACCGATATGCGACGTCTATCATAATAGAATGTAATTACAGCTAAACGTGCACTTCTGGTGTCGGCGGCTTTGCTGTTGTGTACTGCTGTTGGTAAATTGGCGCGATGAATCGTGGGAAGTCAACACGACGAATCGTGAATCAGCTGTATATTGAGGTGACAAACCGAGCGAGGTGGTGCAGTTGTTAGCACACTGGGCTCTCATTCGGGAGGACGACGGTTCAAATCCGCGTACGGCCATCCTGATTTAGGTTTTCCGTGATTTCCCTAAATCGCTTCAGGTAAATGCCGAGATGTTTCCTCAGGCAAAGAGCACGGCCGATTTCCTTCCCCATCATTCCCTAAATCAGAACTTGTACTGCGTGTCTAATAACCTCGTTGTGGACGGGACTTAAACTCTGATCCCCCCTGAGATGACAAGTCATGGGATAGCGATATGCACAGTTACAGATGGCTGTAGTATTTATTGCCTGCACAAAGTATAAATGGCAGTCACTGGCGGAGCTGTCATTTGTGCTCAGGTGATTAATATGAAGGATTACGACGTGATTGTGTCCAACGGTGGGAAGCAACAGACTTCGTACCTAGAACGGTAGTTGGAGCCAGTTGCACTAGACACATAGGACATTCCATTTCGGAAATCATTAGGAAATTCAGTATTCCGAGATCCACAGTCTCAACAATATGCCGAGAAAACCAGATTTCAGGCATTACCTCTCAATAGTGGCCGACGGTCTTCGCTTAACGACAGAGAACAGTGGCGTTTGCGTAGATCTGTCATTGCTAACATTCAAGCAACACTGCGTGAAGTAACCGCAGAAATAAATGTGGGGCATACGATGAATGTATTCGTTAGGATTGTGCGGCGAGATTTGGCGTTAATAGGTAATGCCTCTGCTAATGGCGTGACGTCGCTTTCAGCACCTGTCCTGGACTCGTGACCATAGGGGTTGGACGCTAGACGACTGGAAAACAGTAGCTTGGTCCGATGATTCCCGATTTCAGTTACTAAGAGCTGATTGTAGGGCTCGAGTGTGGCGTAGGCCCCACGAAGCCGTGGACCCAAGTTGTCAACAAGGCACTGCGCAAGCTGGCAGTGGCTTCATAATGGTATGGGCTGTGTTTACATGGAATTTACTGGGTCCTCTGATCAAACTGAACCGATCATTGACTGGGGCCATTTGTAGACATTATAGAGTTCATGATTCCAAACAACGATGGAATTTTATGGGTGACCATGTGTCATGTCACTGGGCCACAATTGTTCACAAGTGATTTGAAGAACATTCTGGACAATGCGAATGAATTATTTGGCAGGAGACTTTCAGCGACTTATCGAGTCCGTGCCATCTGGAGTTGCTGCACTGCAGAAGGTCAACGCGGGTCCACACGGTTTTAGGAGGTATCTCACGACTTTTGCCACAACAGTGTAGGCAGCCAATGAGATTCTCGAGCGTAATTTTCTATGGTTCGTAAATAAAGCTAGCTGGTATTTTGTTATATTAGTTTGGGATTTTAACTACGTTCCCAGAATTTTCGGCAAAATCGGAAATAAGACATAAAAGTAGGTTATTGCAATGGCGATTGTATGAGGTGTGTCAGAAAATTAATGAGAATGATTTTTTATCTAACAAAGTTTCTATTTTTTTCAGACAGCATTGACCCCTACAAAGTAAGAGTAGTTCCCTTCGGTAGCTGTACACCAGTGGAGCTATTGGTCCCAGGCTTGGTAGCAGTGCTGAAAGTTTCAACTGGTAGGGCCTTCGACATGTCAGGTACATTCTTTTGAATGTTCTCCAGAGTTCACAGATGAATTAGAGGGGCTGTGAAATAATGGGAATGCCTTTTGAGGTGAAAAATTCCATAATGGAGGTGGCCCTGTGACAGTGGTGTTGTCATGGTGCAGCATCACCTTGTCTGCATGTTTTGTCTCACTCGATTCGCCATTTTCATGAGCCTTTCAACGATATCTTTGTACAACACTTGTTGACAGTCTATCCTAGAGGAAGAATCTCATAAGAGCACACATATGTTCCACATTTTCGTCAGGTTTTAAAGTTGAAGGTCACCCCGAGAGGTCCATCTTCAATGTGTTCTCGGACTACCAAAAATTATTTGTGCTGGCGAATATCTTGTGCTCTAGATAATCAGTGTTCCCCACAGGACTGTTTCAACTTTTGTGAGAGATCACACTCGCGGATTCCCCAAGTTAAACTCAAAACTTGATGGTGTAATGTTGACAGTTCCATTTTCGTAACTCGCAACAAAAAAAACAGTTTCACTGGTGGCGCATCTCAAAAATCAAGTAATAGCTGCACAGAGTTAAAACTTTGATAGTGTGTCTCGAAGAGATGAACGCACCAGTCTACACAAACAAAACAATACAACGTTGCCAGATCGCTCACAGAGGTGTCAGTCTCATTACTTTTTGTGCTGAGATTCATAGGCTTCGCCAACTCGCAATAAAATTATATCATTCGAACGTAACCTAGGCCTTGAGCTATGCTGCTGGTCAGACTGTCAGCGCTCTAGTTTTTTCCTGTCACCAAAGAATTACGAAAATCAGAAAGCAACATTAAAACTTACAATAACCAGATCTGTAAAAGTTGCTATGGGTCTCTCCACATCGAAAACAAATCTAATGATTTCATATTGTCTGCCTAAAGAAGTCATTACATTCAGCAATTCTTGTTGGCTACTTCATGCTATCACCCAGTTGGCAACATCCGCACACAGTGCAAGAGCCACTGACACTGTAAGTGGACTTCAGCCAAAGTATGCGACAGTAGAGCAAATACGTTCCAGTAAACGTGGACGTGTAAACAAACTGTTCCCGAGGTAATTGCAGATTGTGGTTACAAGCTGCCACAGACTTCAGTATGAAATATAGTCGTAGTTTGTATGAATATATTTAAAATGTGAACTTCATTATTAAGTCTCAATCTAATTGGATGCAAGTTTCACCTATGGCCCACGGTTGGGGAATGTGATTCATGCATGATGGGAGACCATCACATTTTAGGTTGGCAACCTCATTTGAGAGCCTGGAATTCCCAGGAAAATCTCAGGGGATAGTGACTGGCTCTAGAGGAAGTTGAACTGTTTATTAATGGAAATGTTCAGTCATTTGTTACATTCACTCTGATGTACTGCTTTGGAAACCTTTGGTTGTGTTTTCGCATAAAAAAAGGTGAAGAAGTGCAGTGAACTGTTAAGTTTGTTGCACGATCATGGCTGCATCTGGTGCATTCATCACCCTTTGGGAAGCTTGGGTTCTTGGCCTCCAAGTCTGTTCCACTTTGCGCAGTTTCGAGTGTGACTCAGTATAATGCATACATGATAATATGTCATTGTCAGAAATCAAAGGTGCTTTTTTAATTTTATAACGGTATAAATGTGGATCCATATTTGGACACAAATATTTAATAGATTAGCATTAATATTACACTGTTTGATTTTACTAATTCAGTGCAGAGTAGTGGCCTGCAGACATTCTTGCAGTGTTATGCTTAGCATTAGCAGTGTCTGTAGTGTGCATAGCATCCAGCTTGGATGCATCGATGCTATGGAAGTGTATTGACATTATATTCCAATGACAACAGTTTGAAACATGCTCAAATGAGAATTTCTCATGTACTTGAGGTTATAATACAATGGCATGCCAGAGCACGGGATAAGATGGTAACACTAAATCATAGCAAAACTTGGAACACTCTGTAACAAGTGGGTACTGATGTAGCACCTAAAAAAAAATTCATTTGCAGCCATAGTAGCCAGCAAAGTAAATTTCGTCTCACATACAACAAAAATTGGTACGGGGAAATTTGGTATTTCAACGTGGACAAACGTTGAAATCTTGGAAGTCTTCTGATGAAACGAAGTTGCTACCGCGATTTCAGTGCTGAAGTAAGACATAATGCATGGTGCAAGATGCATAGGTAGAGTGGGGTGTGTAACTGATCCTCTGAATTTTGCTGTTTTTGGTCACCACTGAAGTGAAGTGTGCAACACTCCCTTTGATATGGTTGACAGATTGGAGCAGCGTCTTCCCAAGATTTGAGAGATGATCCGAGGGTGTTTGAAAGAGTTTGCATCTCACTGCAAAGGTGAGTGCAGTACTACATCCAAATGCAGGAGCAATGGATGGAACATCTCCTTTAATAGGTTACTGTGTCCATTAAATTATGATATGTACTGTGCTGAAATAGCATTGTACACATCCCAGTCTGGGGCACGGTTTTAATATGCCAGGAATTTTCGAATAGCTGATGGACCATCTCAGACACATTCAGTGTATGACATATTGGGGAAATGTCCTGCTCAGGAAATCAAATGCCTTGTGTCATTGTTTAACTGGGTTTGCAAATTTCTTGCTAAGTGTAGCTGCTGAAGTATGACATGTCCAGTTGCCTGAAGGAGTGTCAAAACTCCTTATGTAGCAGTAGCTGTTCAGAATGCTTGCAATATGTATGAGTGAAGACTGCGCCGGAAATCCTCCCACTTGGTGTTTGTTCACTATGATGCGTAACAGTGTGGGCTTAAAGATTGCAGTCATGCTGATAGGGTGTAACACTTCTGCAGCTATGACTGTAGGGAGATTAGAATCGGATGTGTCTGAAGGTTTGCATTTTTGGTTTCTAGGAAAAAAAAGTTGGAGCAGTGGCACACTTGGCACTGGTCCAGTGTACATTTGGTGAATTTTTAAATTCCCCTTAATCTTGACTTATTACTAACTGTGAGACTTCTGATAAGTAGTGTTTTCATCAACCTTTGACACAGTACCATAGTGCAGAGGGGCATTGCTCACAGCCATAATTTAACCCTGTACCCTATTTCACTTTCCAAGTAGAGAATTTTATGCAATAACAAAAAGTGAAACAGTACTTGATCCAGTGTAGTAACCACAGTCATGAGTCTTTCTACAGAAAATTTGTTTGATACATGTGGCTGACAATATTAACTTAATATGCTGCAAATACAGAGAACAAAACCCATTTCCAACTTCTGCTGTTGGTTGTATGCATGAGACAAGTGAAGCTAACCACATCCAGTCCATTAATTTTGGGTTTTAGAGAAGGTTACACTCTTTAATGAAGAGTTATGATGATTTGAGAGTTTCAGTGCTTCATGTTTACAGATTGATTGTACTTTAGTTCATTTATAAAAGTTTTAAATATTTCATTTTTATGTTCTTGCTTATTACTACTGCTGTTCTTGTCCTGACTTTTTGTCTAGATTTCTTAACAGTGTAGTCCCTAGCTCATGCTGGATATTCACCTACTTTCCACAGAATATTGTTATACATAAATATTAAAGCATTTACGCGGTTTAGGCATACTACCTTATCATCTTTTAAACAAAGTTCTTCTGTTGTATTTTTCAGCCTTTCCTGGTTCATATAGTCATACTTTGACGTATTACTGTCTAATATACTCCAGTCATCTGACAAAGATGAGCTGCTAAGCCAAAACTGCATACCACTTGTGTGACTGAAGGCTGAAAAATTCCATAAAACAATTTCATTAAGGTATATGTTGAGTGTTTCCACATTGTGATATGGTCCTTGTTAGCTGGTGTGATTTACAAAGTGATTCCCTTTCTCACTAAGTCCATTCAGAAAAAAATCTTTGGAGTGGGAGAAGATACAAGCATAAATTATATCAAATCTCTCTGTTATTTAGTCAATCATTAACATGAACAGATATGGAGGTGAAGCACTCCGTTACTGGAACACCTTATTTTTAAGCCAGTCATAACTGCCATTTGCTAAGTACACACACCTGCAAAGTATCTCACTTGAAGGTATTAAATTCATAAAGAGACAGATGGGCTGGCAGATACTAATCTTCATGAAACTCTACTTTCAATCCCATATCCCCCCCCCCCCCACACACACACCAGTGGTATTTCTCTATCTTTCAGAAATATCTTCAGAGCTCATATCTAATTTCAATCAGCTATAAAACTCAGCTAAAATACACATTCAAAACCATATGATAGTTTCCACTCCTTCGAATTACTGAGTGGTCTAAGCTGTTGAAGAACTTACTGGATTAGTTATTACTCATTTTGATAGTGGAGTAGAATAACTGCTTCTGAAATTAGCTTGTAATTGGCCACATCATATTTATGTATCCTGTTATGTATCTGAATTTGTTGTTATATATTGAATGATTAAGAAAATGTTAATCTCCTGCTTGAAAATTGCCTGCTTTCCTATACCAAAGCCCTGACAATCAATCTGATGTACTTTATTCTGTTATTCTATCAATTTTGGTTCATCAGTATTAGTTCAATGTTATACCTGAAGATATAATTTCCAAACAGAACTTTCATTTTTTATGATTTCGTGTTAACTGCATGGTCTGTTAATTTGACTAGCATCAAATTTGGTAACAGATTTGTACTTGTGTATGCATGAAACTAATGAGTGACGAGATCACTGCATCAAGTTTTGTACAGCACAGGCCTTGTGAACTTTTAAAAAATGAAAAAAGTTTCTGTACCTCTAGAGGTAGGGCCTCTTGCATTCAGTGGTAAAAGTTTCCTGGAAAAAATAATTCATTTGGTTACCAATGCACAATGTAGGTGAACCAGAGGAAAATGGATTACATTTTATTTTGAACTGTTGACCGTAATGCAAGGAGTTAACCTGACACTAGTGTATAACCAATTGATCACATTTGACACACTATTTTGCCTTAGTATTCATGGCAACAACTTATATTATGAGACTATCTTTCTCTCCATGTAGCTCTCAGATGGGCAGTATCTTTGGTATTTTTCAGTTGTCTTCAGCAACCAATTTATAGTGGCTCTTCTTTTTCATTCTTTGCAGTTTTCAATAGTACCTCAGGTTGTCAGTCTTCTTGCTATTGCAGTTACTCTAATATAACAACATTACTATACCTCATTTTCAATAGCTACAGTACATCAATACACTTAGCTTCATGTGAGATATACCACATAGAATCACTCATACAATACCACATTTGCATTTAACAGGGATATTTTTTCCAAGAGTTAACTGCTTTCCTGTTGCATTGTGAACTTATCTTAGATGGTATCAGTTTTCATAGCCTGTAGTTATATAACAACTATAGTTTGCGTACTGGTCTTCCAGGGACAATTTTGTGCTTGATTTGGACGTGAGTTCATATCTACCATCATGTACTCTGCTGAAAATAATTTTCTACTACAGTGTTCATGAATCGAAATCTGTTTGCAGGCAAAGGGTACTTAAAGTAATTAGCCTGTGGCCTTATTGCTGTGACAGTTGACAGTCTGTATATTGGCAATTCATACCACCGTATTTATCATATTTTCTTTTGATGCTTACATCTCTCAAATAAACTTAAAGTCAGCACTATTATAATTAATCATATCATCTTTGCAGGTGAGCAGGTTCGTATCCTGAGCTACAATAAGTCGGGTGAGTGGTGTGAAGCCCACTCAGCCTCCGGCCAGGTTGGCTGGGTGCCTTCTAATTATGTGACACCTGTCAACTCACTGGAGAAACACTCCTGGTACCATGGGCCAATCTCGCGAAATGCTGCCGAGTACTTGCTTAGCTCAGGAATCAATGGGAGCTTCCTTGTGCGTGAATCAGAAAGCTCACCCGGTCAGAGATCCATCTCACTGCGCTACGAGGGTCGTGTGTACCATTATCGAATCTCTGAGGATAGTGAGGGGAAGGTAAGAATTTTATTTAGTTTGTGTATTTGAAGTTGTTTAATACTTTTTGTTTTGCTATTGTCAACATTTAATTACGACCTACCGAGAATAATATCTGTCAACAACGAATGATTTACCTGTACCCTGTAACAACATGCAAGAAAGGAGAGGTGCTATACTGAATAAAGGGTCTCAAATTTCATAAATAATATGCAGAGGCTGGTTTTTCTGCGGTAACGGAGAGAGTGAAACAATTACTCTCTTTTGTTTGCTGACATAGTGTGAGTTGGTTGAGAAAAGGCTGAATTCAACATTTATGAATTGCGCACATATGTTCCAGATAACATACGTCATAAACCTCTAGGCATAAAAAAAAAAAATCTCGTGTTTCCCTACACTTCCTCAATATAACATTATAAAAAATACATTGAATTTGAAACAAACCTTTCATCTGTTCTCGGATCTTCTATGGCATCACACAAAATTACACTCACGGATGCAGAAGAATCCTCTGACTCCTAGTGTTGTGCAGTTTGCCAGACAAATTATGCAACATATTTCTGCACACATCTATTTGAAAATGCTAATTGACAGACTTGGATATATCACCTGTGCTGCTACAATGTTAAATCGTTCTAAATAAGGATAACCAGACTTGCTTTCATTCACAAGACGGGGTTAAAATAGTCACAACTCCAAAGTCAATAGTTAAAGCCCTGTAGTTATCTTAATCGTCAAAGTCTGACCAGCTTGATACAGATCCTCCAGCTGATTCCTGGCAACTTCTACCAACTATCTCCTTAACAGGAATACACTCCATAGTTAGTTGAGATACAATACACAAAATCACACTTGAAGTTTCAATGAAAATCAATTGAATTTATTGGCTTTAATTGAAGCTGTCCAAGTTGGTCAGGCTTATCCAACGCCACCTCCAGCAACCTACGGCTTTTGCAATCTGATAAGAGACCTCTACCTACCAAGCATGTGCTCACTCGCTAAATCACTCCCACATTTGACAAGGGCTGCCAGCTGACTTCTTTTTGATTTTGCGAGCTTCAAACTGCTCCACAAAACTATTTATTAACATCTAGCCCTTTCAGCCAATCAGGACCAGGAACAGACTCAGGTATTTACTGCAGCCATTTCCTGCCCTTGCGAAAGCTCTCTTTGATGAAGAGCTGCTTCTTGGCCAAGCTTCCCAAAGCTTAATTCCAATTGGCCGTTTTCCTTGGGAGGCTAAATTTCACCGTTTATGACCTGCAGCACCTCTGCTACAGTTGATTATGCATGCTGATTTAGCTTGGTGAATTCTGTGGTCAGAAATAAATATTCTGTTGTTCTAGGCTGAGTTGTGGATTTGTAGAGAAATCAATGAATTCTCATTTTCTGTAGACATGCTAGAAAACAAACTCTATAGCTCTAAACTTGATCCTTTAATATTGTTTAGTATAGTCATTAAGCATATGGACATGCTGTGTCTCCTGAAATTGAGATTACCTGTTACAATTTAACCTGCTTGGTGTTAAAATAGTATCATAAAAATAAGTGGCAGTTACATTTGACATTTCTGTTTGCCCTCACCATTTATTGAATGAATGCCCACTGGATGGATAAATTGTAATAGCCATTTTTATGATAGAAGCCATAATTGTCACCTGCCGCCCCTCACCCTTTTTGCTCCCCCCCCCCCCCCCCCCCGCCCCCATTTACGCACCCTCTCGTATTCTGTTTTCCACCATTTTGTCAAATATTCTTTCCCTGTTACCCACTCAAACTTAAAAGTGCATGCCAGAAGATCCAAAAAGGACTTATTGTCTGTAGACACCTGCCTAAGTTATTATGTATGGCATTTTGTTTGTCCTGTTGTAATTTTGTTTTATGAAATTCATTATTTTCTACAGCTTTTCAGTTTTTCATGTCAATCAGGAATTTGTTTCCAGTGTTGAGGTTTGGATTCCGTAAGACAAATTAATGAATCAATAAATGGAAAAAGATGGAAGTGACAAAACTGTCCATTATTCATTTCATTTACATCAATAAAACCTGTTCGTGTAGTTCCAAGATTATGGAACAAATTCTCCTATCCTTCACACAGTTGTACAAAGTAGTATTTACTTGCTATTAACACCATACTTTCAATGCAAAGGAAAACTTAATTGAGAAATTTATTACAATTGTATGGAGACAGATCACGTCAGTGGTGTTTGTAGACTCGACACTATCTAATTGGTACCTTTCACTCACTCGTCACAATTATTTTTTGCAGTCGGTAGAGCACTTGCCTGTGAAAAGCAAAGGTTCTGAGTTCAAGTCACAGTTCAGTGCATAGTTTTAATCTGTCAGGAAGTTTCACAATTAGAGGTTGTCTCAAAAGGTACAGTACAAATTTAACATGTTACAGCATCCAAATTAATTGAGATATTCACACCACATTTGGATTGGGTGACACGCTATCTCTCCAGCTTTTTATGTCATTCAATCAGTTTCAATATGTGCACTTTGGTGACAAGTGCAACATACAGTCCTGCCTCAGTTATAAAACGCTGAAGTTATAGTGTACTTTTTGAGGCACCCTGTATTTTTCACTCTCTTTGTTAACCTCTCATAGAAGGGCAATTTGCTACTGTAGTCTCATGTGGAAGATTCCCCACCCTCATAATTGGCCATTTTTCATTATGTTTCAATATCCTGCCACCTTTTTAGGTGGTTTTCCACATCTCACTAGGTGAATACCGGGCCAGTCCCCATGTCCTGCCTCAGTTACATGACTTGCAGACATTTGAAAATGTTCCCACTATTTCATGGTTTACACTAGTCACAGACAGCTGGAGTACACTAATTACATCCTGGGGGGTATGGGGTGGCAACAGGTAGGGCATCTGCCACCCTCTGACACTAACATCACCAAATCCATAGTAACAAGGCCGACCCTGCATTGAAGTGGGACAAAGGCCCAAAGGAAATGATGATGATCCTGCCTCCACGATTTACAGAGCTATGAATGTAACATACAAAATAATTTCAGAATAAAAATACAGGAGCATTGTGAAATTTTATTCAGTACTTAGAAAATTTCATAGTAGCAGCAGAGTTGAAAATATCTCTCTCATGCATGCTGCCAGATGTATCCTTTTTTCTACTATATGCTCTGTGATTATTAATTGCTTACCAGATATAAGTGTTGATCTATTTAGTAAGTTTAATTTGTATTTCTTTGCAATTGCTTGCAGGTATATGTGACAACAGAGAGCAAGTTCAACACACTTGCAGAACTGGTTCATCATCATTCGATGCATGCAGATGGCCTTATTACGCAGCTTTTATACCCAGCTCCCAAACACAACAAACCGACTGTGTTTGCCCTTAGCCCAGGTGGGGGTTCCCTTCACATACCACTTGTATCAAGTTAGTGCCAAAATATTTTTTTCAGAATGAGCTTCTGCAACTAATGGCATGAAAAATGGTGCACATGGAAACTAACCAGGCTGGTCCTTAACATGTTTTATTTTAATTTTGTTACTAATTTTAAAAAGTCCATTTAATGTAATCTTTTTGTTTCTGTGCATTTCAGTATGTTGTGCTCATGCTGTGAGAGATGGCAGGAAATATATTTCTGAGAAATTTGTTGTAGAATATCTGTCACAACCAGTTTTAATATGTTATTACAGACTGATACATTCTTTTCCTTTGTAGTAGTATACTAGTAATATGGGTCTGCTTTTATGAACAAGTTTAGTCTCACATGATAGTGAAATTAACGTGACAGTATGAAAGTGTTGGGCATACAACAGAATTTTGGTGAAAACTGCAGCTTACCCATTATGTTAATCTAACAAATTATCATGCAGGACATGAAAGCAACTAAAAGTTGACCAGTTCCTTGTGTATTCTCTAAAAGTGTATTTGATTATTTAATTGCATCAAAAGGAAAGCTGACTTGCAAAACTTGACAATGGTTGACTAGTACCTACCTCAGAATGGAAACCTCCAGCATTTCTGATTGACACCCTTAAAAATAGAGAAAAGCAATTCTGATTTTGAATATGTTTCTTACTTCCTCAGTTTTTAATTGTGTTATTAATTTCACTTCTCATTTCTCTTCCTCTATCTGTATTTCTTACTCTGTCCTTAAACTATCTGTTGACTGCAGCTTCTAGCACTGTGCTTATTAATATACTATCTTTGTTGCTCTCCCTCTTCCTCTCCTCATTCCTCATCTTTTTTCTCCTTTTTCTCTCAGTGGGTGGCCCCTCCGATCATGGGATCAGAATATCCTGCCCCTACTTTCTAATCTGCACTGGTCTGTCTCTCCCCCCTCCCTGAGAAGGAATTAGTTTTAAAAACAACTAGTTTTCACCTTTAAAGTGTGTGTATTGGCAGTACTGTACTTCTGCCTGATAAAGCTGAGTACTGATCAACCATTTTACTTCTTTGTAATTTTTATTTACTATGATACTGGTATGTGATTAAACTGTTGCTTCAAGTTCTGCATTATATAATAAAACCACCAATGAAATAATTTCAAAAATCGAGACCAATGAACAGTCTAGGCATTGTATTAGCTCTAAGTGACAGATTTTGTATGTGTCATTTTATTGTATATGAATTAAAGGGTCAGCCATCACCTTAGCTTTTTTAAATTCCCATGTAGCTACTAGCTGCTTGGTTTCGGCACTACTTTTAATACGGTGATGTTGGACAGCATTTCTTTCATGCAGCTGTTAAGGCATGCATTTCTAAATCATCATCACAGTAAGACAAAGTGTCATTTTCATTTATAGCAAAAAAAATTTACAGAAGAGGTATTTATCTTAAGATTGAATTTGATATCCTATTTGAGTGGAAAAAGGCAAGGAAAAACTTTTGGAATGTTGAAAGTAACTTATTTCAAGTGCAATATTGGTAGAAATAATATCAGTGCTGTTTTATGTTTTTGAACCACGGTGGGTACGAATGACAACTCAAGAAGTTTTTATACAGATAACATATTTAATACTAGTGGTGAAACTGCACCGGCAAAGTAAGTTATATTAGCTAAGGGCTTCTGGTAACTTACTGTCAAGGAACTTATTTTCAGCTTCATGCTGCTTTGTGTACAGTTCTTTCTCTATATCTCATTTCCATTTATTCCCACCCCTCCCAACTTCCTCTCTACTTCCTCTTCCTTTCTCACGTCCTCTCCCCCCCCCCCCCTCCTCCTCCCACGTGATCACATCCTTCCTCCTCTTCATCTTTTTCTGTCTGTCTCAAACTATGGATATGTATTATCGCTGTTGTACTGGGGGAGAGTGTATGACACTTGTAAAATATTAAATACAGATTATTGTGGTGTCAGGAGGAGTGGGTGGGGAGCTGATAACATTTTTGTTTGTTTGAATTACTAGATATGGTTTTTAAATTGCATACCTAAGATTTCCACCAGTATTTGAATGCTCAGTCTCTCATTACAAATTGTGCAGTTTTATTACCACTGTCCTTGACCGAAATTCAGCACTGTAGAACAGAAACTCTATTAATGATTCAAATGATCATTTCCTAACACAGATTTTAGTTAAGTGTTGAATATTGGTTAAAGTTTTGACAAATCATGTATTTAATACTGGTTATTGCAAATTGTAAGTCTCAGTGAAACATGTGTGTTCACCAGTATATTATCCAATTCAAATAAGTCATAAATATGTTGTTAGAATATTCAGTTCCAGAGATAATTCTTTTTTTTCTCCTGCATTTCACAAAATTATTAAAGAGTTTTGGCTTTGTAGGCTGACATCAGCTAATAATTGACTCTCTGTATGTAGATACTGTTGTTCTGCAGATATATATTTAACATACGGGAGAAAATTTGGAGGTATGAGTTTGATTTTCCTTACCCCTGTCATCCCCCATACCCCACCCCTCTGCCTGCCTTCCTGTTCCCTCTGCCCATCTTCCTTCCTTACCTCTGCACCCAACTACCTCCTCTCTTATCTCACCTTCGCCCTGCTTCTGTATAATTTCTAACTGATGACAGCCTCATAACCTCTAACCAATCCTTACTCGGGTCAAGCAGTCTGAACATTTTGATCTCTTTGTCTAATCTATGACAGTTAATATACTCATGAGACAAACAAGACAGGTGCCGCTGCTGTTACAAAGCAAAAATTATATCAAATACTGTGGCAGTGTGTCGATATTAAGAGTCTTCAAAGCATCATATGGAATCAAAATATGTAGACAGCTTTTCCTTGATATATTCTTGCTAACTTTCCTTGAAAGTTGTTCATAATTTGCAGGCAGCAGTTTGACATACTG
This sequence comes from Schistocerca nitens, assembly GCF_023898315.1. NCBI lineage: Eukaryota > Metazoa > Arthropoda > Insecta > Orthoptera > Acrididae > Schistocerca > Schistocerca nitens. The sequence continues at coordinate 503,414,114 of NC_064618.1, forward strand.
AGGAGTGAACATCAAAGTGACCTGGGTCCCCCCACGTGCTCTCATTTGTATTGGCACGTGGGTGCCATAATTTAGGTTGAATATAGAACCATACTTTGTCAAACATTTAGAATTTATCTTTAAGAGAATGAAAGAATGTGCCAGTTCTTTGCATTGTTACTTTTTAAAATAATTTGCATTTAGAATTTTATCTTCAGACCAGCTTTTACCCATTTCTGCTTGTTTTAAATGTAGTGATTCTACCCCTTTCAGATATGTTTTCCAAGATGTGAATCGAAAATTTGATATTCTGGTTGTAACTTAGTTCTTTTTTATGTTTTAGTTAATCTGTATGTCCTCCATATTCCTCAAAGCCTGTTTAAAATTATGATGTAGCCCTTTTCTACACAAATTCTAGAATCCTTATGCTTTGAATCACTTGCACTTCTATGCCATGGATATGCTTCTCATGATTTTATATGTAGCACCCAGGCATATGAATGCAAAATAGAATGATTTTGTTCCTGCTCAGTTATCATTTTGCTACTGCCATTATTATTTTTGCACAGTTAAATTTGACAAGGGAAATAATTTTGGATGCATTGATTTTCTAATGTAAATAAATTCGATCGAGAATATAAGCTATTGCTCATTGTCTGCATATATTTGAAATTGGTACCTTCATGCAATCTTGCTTGGATCCCAGCAGATTATTTGGACAGATTCCATGTGATACAACATGTTGAGGTTTCTTGGCAATAGGATTTCTTAAAAGTTGTCACTCCAAAAGCTACAGATGTCAATGGTCTCTATATTACTTCCCACCAGTCTTTATGATCAAAGTATTACATGTTCCAGAACCCGATGAATGGGAGATCAACCGCACAGACATCGTCATGCGACATAAATTGGGCGGAGGACAGTATGGTGATGTGTATGAGGCAGTTTGGAAACGTTACAATGTAACTGTTGCAGTCAAGACACTCAAGGTGAGTGTATGTGCCTTGTGGACATACAGTGCCACAAATTACTGTTCTCCACCCATCACATACATAGTTATTACAGCATACTTTAAAAATACTGTTTACTTTGTAATGAGATTGACATCTGAGATAACACTAACACAATTTTACAGTATTATTTTAATCAGCTCTAATGAGATGTAGATTGTACTCAGAATTAAACAATGCAGAATTGTGTTGAAGCAGCTTGCCTTATGCCATAAATTATTTTTATTATTCAGCCATTATTTTTTTTGCTATGGAAATGCTAATATTGTTCTAGTATGCTGTAAGTTGGTGCATTCTGTTGCTGTGGTGGTTAAGAACATTTTATTTAATTATGTTTCAGCTTAGTGTGGGTAAAATCATACATACTACAATCAATGCTTTGTTAAGTTAAGCTGATTCATTAAACATACATTCTCTGTCCTTGATTAAATGTACATTTAAGTTTGAACAGCTAACTAAAATATAAAATTAATACTGATATTTTGTGTTACGATATACATAGCTTAGGGAAATGGTTTCTGTTTGTTTGGAGTAAATGTAATGCATAGGTAGAAAATGGAGATCTACTTAGTTCTGTCTGTGTGTGGGTGTGGGTATGGGTGTGTGGTCTGCTGTTCCAGATCACTCCCTGGTTGAGTGTGGATTTTCAGGAATCCATTTTTATCAGAACTGTGTGGAGACAAATGAACAGCATAGGCTTCAGCAGTTGCTGTTTGCCTCATGTCTATTTAATGACACCTCAACACAGAGCTCAATGACTGCTAGGGTGTGTGACTATAGTCACTGAACCACACAATAGTATGTAGCATGGTCTGATGAAGCCCAGTTTCAGTTGTCCCAAGGTGGTGAGTGTGTGGCACAAACTCCCTGCAGCTATGGATCTCATGTGTCAACAATGTTGACTTCAGGCAGGCAGTGGAACAATTACGGCATGGGCTGTGTTCACATGCTCACGATTAGGTCCCATTGTCAGATTGTGAGGACCAATGATATGTGCACATTATATGAACTTTCTTGCACACCATCTGCATCCTGCTATGGCTCAAAATAAAAAAACAGTTCTTTTGAAGCAAACCAATCAGTGAGCCATTTTCGTGCATTTTCATATGAATTGAAGCATTGTTCAGCGAGAGCGTGTCCCAGTGATGCAAGTAGATAATAATCAGATGAAGCCAAGTCTGAAGAATAAGCCACATGCCCTAGATTTCCTAACTGAACGCCTCAATCGTTTACCTGACCCGTTTTTCTGTGTATGATTGAGCGTTATCATGGAGCAATGTGGCTTTGTGTTGCCTTTTTACATATTCCGGTCATTTTTCATGTAATGCTTAATTTAAATCAATCATTTGCTGTTGGTAGCGATCAGTGTTAATGGTTTCACCAGATTTTAGCAGCTCATGATAGATGACACCCTTCTGATCCCACCAAACACAGAGCGTTGTCCTCTTTCCAAAGCGATTTGGTCTTGCAGTGGATGTCGATGGTTTGCCTGGATTCATCCATGATTTCTCAATATATATCCATTTTTATTCGCCTGTCACTATTCGATGGAGAAATGACTTTCTTTTGTACCTGGCGAGCAGCATGTCATCAGTGGTCTTTCAGTTTACTTGCTGTCTTTCATTCTGTTCATATGGAACCCGTTTTCCCACTTTCTGCACCTTTCCCCATAGCATTCAACCAAAGAGAAACGGCTTTCTGTGTCACATTCAATTGTTCCACGAGTTCCTGTTGAGTTTGAATATCATCTTCAACCAAGAAGGTCTGCACTTTGTTGTCTTCAAACTTTTTCAGTGGTTTCCCACGCTCGTTCTTTCTCATGTCAAAATCACCACTTTTGAATGTTTTGAACCACTCAAAACACGGTATGTTCCCAAGAACATGTTTGCCGAAAGCTTTAAGAAGCATTTGAAGCGATTCTGCAGCAGTTTTCTTCATATGGTTACAGGAAACGAATGCCGTCTGCAAATTGTGTTCATAGGCACAAAACTCGACATGTTTACGGTTTTGAAACAGATACCAATGTATGGAAGCTGGGTTACTGTTTGTTGACATTCGTCATCAGCCATTACAGAAAGCAGATGGCGCTGCAGACATGGTCTTACAGGCCCTACACTGACGTCTAGCATCATCTGTAGGAAAATTCTGGTTTCATACTTCTGCAACTGGTATGCTTAGTGTCTCACTATTGGCATCACAACCAGTACCTTCCCATGACTTTTGGCTACTCAGTTTAACAAGAAAGGGTGTAGAAATGACGTTGTAACCTTACTGTACTGCGTGAATGCTTAAGAAATTGTAGGTACATTTGAGGCTCGTGTCAGTTGATGGTTAACTTGATACATTAAAAAAGGGGAAAATTAGTGTTTTCTGTTAGTGATTAATATTAGTAATTAATATCACACTGACAATTAAGGCATGTGTTGAACACAGTCTCAGTTACTGTCACAAATAAAATGAGATATTGGCAATATTGAAGGAAGCATTCTCCCACTGTTCTGAAGTACTTTAGGGAATCCACAGAAAACCAGATTCTGAAGTTAGTTTGGGGTTTGAGAGACCTGAATATGAGTGTAAATCTATTGCCATTACACCTTACACATACAGGATGAACCTGAACTCTATTGACAAAATTTCGAAGGTTGTCCAGTAAGATTTTGTGAGTATTTTGATATAAGTGAACCGAGCAATACCAATGCAGTCATAAAGTCAAAGAGTAAAGAGGGATTTAGTGTTGTCAACAAGTAAAATGAGTGAATGTAACAAGTGTTTCGAAACAAGACACACAGTGCATACTGTCGACATTTGCAGTGTTATACAAGCATTTTCAGTGCAGTGCAGATGTAAAGACAAATAAGGGCAGAGTTTTGGTTCACACTATACGTATGTGTGCAGCCCTGTGAAGATGGCTGTGTCATCTTGGAAGAAAGGAATGCCCACAGCATATTCACAATGAAAATATAGAAGACAGCATAAGTGGTGACTAAGAATGGTCGCGTAAACAGTAACCTCAATGGGTGGGTCCAAGTCATGGTACAGAAAGTGTCTCCAGAACATCACAGAAATCTTCAGCCTAAACTATGGCACTCCACAGGTTAAGTGCCTCATTATGTCATCACTCTCGTCGGTGTCTTGAATGTGTTCAAGACCAGTTCAACAACATTTTGTCGTAAGTGACATCATTCGGCACCTGTCCCATTTTGTTTTCACAAGCCCAGTAGTCAAGACTCCATGGTATTTTTCATTCATTAAATACCACATTGCTTTTATTTCATTCATTAAAAACCTACTTGCTGATTGTAATAATAAAGAATTGTACTAATAAAATACTGTTATCCATATAAAACTTGTTATTTGCGGAAATAGGAAACCAAGTTTTGTAACAAGTAAAAAAAGTGATCCGTTACCACACCAACAATGGTTCAAGTATTCAAGTGACATTTTTAGCTGTAGGTATGTCACCACCCAAGCGCACAGTATTTACGTTTGGAGAAATTAGGGATTCAAAGCAAAGGTAGACGAAGTCCATATTTCACTGTTCCAAGAAAAACTGATGTAATGTTAAAGTAATATAGTTAACTACAGGTGAAGAATTAATCATTCATTTTTTTACAGTCACAATGAACAAATACAAGCTAATTTCCAATACAATGTACACAGACACTTTCATTAAAATAAAAGTTCTTTTTCTTTTATTTCATTGCGCATGGTTCACTAATGCCCTGAAAAATGTTGACATTTGACTTCAGATACAACGAAATGTGCATTCATTTGTTTATTTCCCTATTGTAATGTGTCCTCTTAAATTATGTTTTCTTCTAATTAATTATCCAAACTGCAAGTCTACAAGCAAGTTCACTTAACATTGCTTCTTCACACAAACACTATTTGATCACCACTGTTGCATCTAGACCATACAGCCTAGACACAATGCTGTAGCCGATAGGGCACGCAATGCTAACGCAGACGGGCGTGAAGTCTGGAACATGAGACTTATAAATGAATAAGAAGAAAAGTACGTAGATGCTTGTTACTTAACTTTTAATTAGTCCTTGGAATACATCTCTCTTGAATATTAGTAAGCTATAGGCACTGATACAAATGGCGCCTTGCTAGGTGGTCGCCAGTTAACTTAGCAGAGGGCTATTCTACTGTCTATCTCTCGGCAAATGAGAGCAAGGCTTAGCACGTCCAATCGCTAGCTATGTTGTCCGTACAACTGGGACGAGGTCTCCTCAGTCTCTCGAGACCTGCCATGTGGTGGCGCTAGGTTTGCGATCACACAGTGGCGACACGCGGGTCCGACATGTACTACAGGACCGCGGCCGATTTAAGTTACCACCTAGTAAGTGTGGTGTCTAGCGGTGACACCACAACCACATAATGAATCATCGTGTTCATGAAAATCTTACTGTTTGTTTTGTGATCTTCGTGTTGTAACAATCTCTGCAGTTAAAATATTCTTCTAGTAATGTGTGGTGTAGTGGTGGAATGAAAGTACTTTTAAAAACATCATGCATATCAGATGGGCATCTGCTGTACATGGTGGCATTACAGCCCAAATGATGCAGCTTATTGTTGACCCACAGCTGCCCACTGTAATAGATATCTACAACCACTCCTTAACCACAGGTGTTTACCCTGAGGCCTGAAAATGGGGACCTGTTAAGCTACTGCCTAGAAAGGATGTCACAGTGCTCTCTGGTTACTAACATATTTGCATTCTTCCTGCACTGTTCAAGGGCTTAGGATATGTAGTCCATGACAACTTAACAAACTACCTAACCACAAACAACCTACTAGACGAATACCAATCAGGTTTCTATAAATATCGCAGCACATCATCTGCCTTAATAAAGGTAACATATGATCTGAAACTTTCCATGGATGCACAAGAGGCAAAAATGTTGACATCTGACTTCAGATACAACGAAATGTGCCTTCATTTGTTTATTTCCCTATTGTAATGTGTTCTCTTAAATTATGTTTTCTTCTAATTAATTATCCAAACTGCAAGTCTACAAGCAAGTTCACTTAACATTGCTTCTTCACACAAACACCATTTGATCACCACATAATATGCTTCTAAAACTCCAGCAAAGCATTTGACAATGTTGACTTTTGACATTTTGTTTGCAAAATTCAGCAGCCTAAATTTCTCGGCAAGTGCAGTTCAGTGGTTTCACTCATACCTGATGTATTGCCAGCGATTCATTGTCAAGCACCAGAAAGTCACAGTGGAAGCAGGTAGTCTCAGGGGTCTCTTCAGGATTCGATATTAGGTCCTGTACTCTTTTCATTGTGCATAAATGATGTTCATCAGTTCTGTCGTACTGCAAATACTACAAGTACGCTGTCAATCTACAATTGTATCTAAGTGAAAAAACCAACAAACCTCAAGGCAGCTATCAAGAATCTAAATACTGGCCCATTTGCACTAAAGTGGTTGCAGGATATAGGGTTAAAGTCTAAATTGGACTAAGCATGACACTACAGTGTCCAAGAAGCCATCAGCTTTGCTCCGTGCCCTACAAATTGTTAAAAGCTATTCCCTCATGACCTGAAAAAGAAACTTATACAAACACTTATAGTTCTGATTATTGATTGAAACGTTGTTATCCTGAAAGAACTTTCTTAGGAAAGTGTGTGGCACCCTCAAATAATATCTTTACATGATTTCCCAACATATTTTCAATAGTTAATTAGGTTTTACAAAAACATTAAAAATGCAGAACAACTTCACAAGAGTGCTGTCCCCTTAGCCAGAACATTACACTATATTGTACCCTGTGTGACACAGGATGGCACTTCTGTGCATACATGCAGAGTGACAGAGAAGCTTGGAGCAGATGAGATCTGTGCAAGCGTGGCAGCACAGCTGAGAGCGAGCAAATAAATTCCATGTAGCTGAACTGTGTTGCAGTGGACAACAATCAGGTTCATTTGCATATGATACATTGTATTACACATTCAAATCTGTGAGGGGAATAATAAATTTTAAAACTGATTTTAATCAATCATCTTCAGACAAATCTTACTTCATGTCTTGATGACATTGCGTCCACTTCTGCACAGCTTCAGTCCGCGGGATTGCTGGAAGGTGAGAACAGCCAACACAGCTTTGTGAAGACATCGAGTACAACTTTTCTCAAAAGTACAACTGTATATTGATAAGGTCACTGAATCTGCTTGCAATAATTGTCATTTATTGTGACTTGGACAGTATTACAAGTAAAAATATAATACACTACAAAATAAACTTCAAGCAGAAACCAGAATAATTATATTTGCTTGACAACTGCTTCTACTCCATGGAATTTTTAAATATGTGCATAAGGCATGTGTGTGGGTGTCTGGATGTAGTTAAGTGTAAACACTGCATTAAAAAAAGCATTAATGGTAGAAAAGAGTAATCTAAAAAAAACTGTTGTAAAACTGGTCAGTATGTTGTCATATTTTTCCCTGTCAATGGGCGTTATGAGTGCAAACTAACTTGTTCAGCATTACTGTGGGAGACAGCATTTATAATGCATTGAACAAGCAAACAATTAACCATCTTGTGCAGATAACCTGAGGGCGTGCTGACTGATAACATCGAAAACCATTGATATCTTGGCAGGTAACCCCTGTCATTTTAAGGCATTTCCAGTTCTTGCCTTGAAAATGATTGGGGTTTATGTCTGGAAATACTGGAGTTTTTGACAAATATATTCAGCCATCTTCTTGCGAGTTATAAGAGCATACAATGCACTGGGAAAAGCTTTACTTCTCCTTGGATGGTATGTTGAGTGTTATAGCCTGTGTACTTCCTAGGACACAAATTCCTAATCAGTAAAGGCTAGGAACTTCTCAAATACTATGTAAACCACTGATATGTTGACAAACACATTTTTTAAATAATGAGTCTCCAAAACTAAGAAATATTATTACTTTTCTTTGTTTCGAAGCCTACATCGTAATATCATAGTCACTGCTATATGAGTCTTTGTCTGAACCATCTGATTTTAAATTACGATGATAGGTAAAGGCTTATGTCCGTCTTCATCTTGCTATCAAAGTATTCTTCTGGAAGCTTTTCAGCATGCCACACAGATTGTGGCCACGCCGAAGGGGAATTTATTTATTTCTTTTTTTTCCCCACATAGCTTTTAACCTTTGCCCAAATTAATTCTATGGTACTACACTGGTGGTGACATGTGGGGAAATGCAAAACTGTGTGACCATATTGATGTGCAAGGAAATCAGATCTGTACCTTCTGTTGCGTGACTGACATAAATTAACACACTGCTGGAGTTCAGCATGAGTCTAGTGTACGCTGTGTGAAATATTTTTATATTTAACTCAGGGCAAAATATCCGCTCCCTTGATGTCTTTTACGTGCTGTTTTATTGGTAACAGTTGTATAGCAACTAGCCTGGTACACGACAGTGATAGACTTTGGACAAAGATATGGCAAGAATAGTTCAGTTAACCACTTCACAAAACTGGCAGCATTTGTTTCTGAATAACAGTCACTGGTGTTTTTTCTTATAGCTGAATAAAAGTTCACTCTCAGGAACAAAACTAGAAGAAGAGTCAGCATGCAGAATAATCATCCGAGAGCCTACTCCTATGAGAGCTTTAAAACTGCCAGTACCCTCACTCATTTTCCAGCAGGCCTCCCTGGAATGATTGTGATTCACCCACATATCATAAAGATAATACACTGTTGAACTGCCTCCTTCTTTTGATCTCTTTTAGAGGGATGTAGTTAGTGTTGCACCTATGTCACTTCTTGCAACTAAAAACTCTTCTTAACATATTTGAAAACAATGTGTTCCAAAATTATTTATATTGATGGACCACTACCTGTGAAGCCAATTTTCTCATACATAATTGTAACAAGTTTTTGTGATCTACCTGTGTTACAGGTTTGTTGTGATTATGGTGCTTGCCAGGCGACACAAAACCATTGTGTCCTAAGGTTCCTACATCTCTTACGCTTTCATTTACAATTCTGTTTACAGTTCTTTTGCCGACACCATAAGCTTCTGCAGTTCATTAATGTAGTTTCAGTTGTCAACAGTATGAGTCTCACTTACAAATTCACATTCACATTTGAAAAAAGTATAAATGCAGTAAATAATCCCCCTCGCCTACTTGTGAAGCAATTCATGTTTATTGCTGTCACCTGACACTTTCTTGATCGCAATAAAATATTTACGGATAAACATTCACAGCTATATTGCTACAAGAAAAAAAATCATAGATAATTGGATGAGTAATCTGACAGTCATGAAGTTTGGCAGCAATGCAACATGCAGAAGATAGAAAGAGAATGAACCTTATTGACTGCTAGTGGTTAATGGAAGGGATGTGCAGAATGGCTGAAAACTGGGCTGCCTTCCTACATGACACAGATCTTAGAAGGGGGAGGGTGGCACTCTAGGAGACCAATTGAACACTATGCTGCAGGCTATTGAACACTACGCTGTGGGCTAAAATAAAATGTTGCAACTCATTGCTTGGATGTCGTTGTTGTTTCTGCTGTAGGGAAGGAGTGGAGGGAAGTGCTGCAATTGGCTAGGGTGCATTATTTTGTGTCCGTAAATAGTTTGTCCGTCATCACTTAGTCAGTGAAGCACTCAATATCTTGCTGTGAAGAACAGTTGAATTTACTAGTGAAAATTCTCTGGTGTTAGTAATATGCAATAGGAAGAATTCTACTCGTGTGGCAAATTTGATAATCCCCCTCCTTAGTTCACTGGTAGCGATAACACTTTTTGTGAAGTGGACCGGGCAGCATCCACTCTGACACACCTCACACTAAAATGGCACTGTATGAAAGTATTGGCACCAAGCTATGAGCCACATGAGATTTATTATTTATTTATCTAGAAACATAATAATAAAATCTGTTGTTTTATATACAGTTGGATCACAATTAACAGCAGCATACAATAACATAGTCATACTGAAGTTAGTGTGTTAATCATAATCCCACACTCATAACTATCTCACAAGTGGAATGTGACAATATTATGAGAAGGAAAGTTGCTACTCACCATATAGCGGAGGCGCTGAGTCGCAGATAGGCACAACAAAAAGACTCTCACAATTAAAGCTTTTGGTCATTCGCCTTCATCAGCAATAGGCACACACATGTGCGCACACGCAAATGCAAATGCAACTCACACACACAACTGCAGTCTCAGGCAGTGTATGCGAACAGCAGCACCAATGTATGATGGGAGTGGCGACTGGGGGTGGGGGTAAGGAGGAGGCTGGGGTGAGGAGTGGGAGGGATAGTATGGTGGGGGTGGTGGACAGTGAAGTGCTGCAGGTTAGACGGAGGACAGGGGAGAGGTGGGGATGAGGTGGGGGGGGGGGGGGGAGTAGTGGAAAAGGAGAGAAATAAAAAGACTAGGTGTGGTGCTGGAATGACAGCTGTGTAGTGCTGGAATGGGAACAGGGAAGAGGCTTCTCATGATATTGTTACATTCCATCCTGGATTTTCCATTATCTCACAAGTGGCTCATTTAGGGGCCCATGCACACATTTTATGATCTAGAGGAGATGTGTATATTTCAGGGAAAATAGAAGATCCTTTTACTTGTTAGTACTAGTACCTATTTGTACTGTTAAATGAATACCTGTTGTAGTTTTTGAGTTGTTGGACTATTGAGTCAGCGGTAAATTCCCAACAATTCTCTTCTTATGAAGAATTTATTGCTGCTGCTACAGGAAGAAAATTAATACACTTACAATGAAAAAGCTCTTTTAGAATGATGGATCCCCAGGCATAAGTAACTATGCAGATCAGTCCTTGCCTCCTATTCAAATACAGTAGCTGTCCATCAGTGTTTCTTATGGTACTTCAGATCTTTAAAATGTACTACTACTACTTCTGGGAAGGTATTATATAGCTTTGAAGTTTTCAGTATTGCTGTGGTGAGTTGCAACCTTGTAAAAGTGTTGGCCTTGCTTTTCATACATTTTCTCAACAGCAGCTTTTCCGTTTGATTCAAGCTACTACTGAAGAAAAAGTGGAAATTGGAGATGTAATGTAGCTTCTGATACAGTATAATAGTAACTGTGTATTTAAGCTTTAAATACACATTCCTTATTTATGTATTACAGTAACACCCATTATACTCAGTTTAACAATGAAGACAACTATTGTGAATGTGAAGTGGATTTATTTTTAGAGGAAAGTTAACAATACCCACTGCTACATTTTTCTAATTTGGTCATTTGCTGGAGATACATAAGCTCACTTAGTGAACCATGAGAGTTGATGCCGAGTTTGACACAGGATTATCATTTGTGGGGGACCTAACAGCCGTGTACCGCAAGTCTCTAGAGGAACGGAGGGTACCAAATGATTGGAAAAGAGCACAGGTAGTCCCAGTCTTCAAGAAGGGTCATCGAGCAGACGCGCAAAACTATAGACCTATACCTCTGACGTCGATCTGTTGTAGAATTTTAGAACATGTTTTTTGCTCGAGTATCATGTCGTTTTTGGAAACCCAGAATCTACTATGTAGGAATCAACATGGATTCCGGAAACAGCGATCGTGTGAGACCCAACTCGATTTATTTGTTCATGAGACCCAGAAAATATTAGATACAGGCTCCCAGGTAGATGCTATTTTTCTTGACTTCCGGAAGGTGTTCTACACTGTCGCCTGATAAACAAAGTAAGAGCCTACGGAATATCAGACCAGCTGTGTGGCTGGATTGAAGAGTTTTTAGCAAACAGAACACAGCATGTTGTTATCAATGGAGAGACGTCTACAGACGTTAAAGTAACCTCTGGCGTGCCACAGGGGAGTGTTATGGGACCATTGCTTTTCACAATATATATAAATGACCTAGTAGATAGTGTCGGAAGTTCCATGTGGCTTTTCGCGGATGATGCTGTAGTATACAGAGAAGTTGCAGCATTAGAAAATTGCAGCGAAATGCAGGAAGATCTGCAGCGGATAGGCACTTGGTGCAGGGAGTGGCAACTGTCCCTTAACATAGACAAATGTAATATATTGCGAATACATAGAAAGAAGGATCCTTTATTGTATGATTATATGATAGCGGAACAAACACTGGTAGCAGTTACTTCTGTAAAATATCTGGGAGTATGCGTGCGGAACGATTTGAAGTGGAATGATCATATAAAATTAATTGTTGGTAAGGCGGGTACCAGGTTGAGATTCATTGGGAGAGTGCTTAGAAAATGTAGTCCATCAACAAAGGAGGTGGCTTACAAAACACTCGTTCGACCTATACTTGAGTAATGCTCATCAGTGACGGAGGAGATAGAGAAGATCCAAAGAAGAGCGGCGCGTTTTGTCACAGGGGTATTTGGTAACCGTGATAGCGTTACGGAGATGTTTAATAAACTCAAGTGGCAGACTCTGCAAGAGAGGCGCTCTGCATCGCGGTGTAGCTTGCTCGCCAGGTTTCGAGAGGGTGCGTTTCTGGATGAGGTATCGAATATATTGCTTCCCCCTACTGATACCTCCCGAGGAGATCACGAATGTAAAATTAGAGCGCGCACGGAGGCTTTCAGACAGTCGTTCTTCCCGCGAACCATACACGACAGGAACAGGAAAGGGAGGTAATGACAGTGGCACGTAAAGTGCCCTCCGCCACACACCGTTGGGTGGCTTGCGGAGTATAAATGTAGATTTAGATTCAGTTTTCAGTTCAGAGTCCAGGCATCGATTTGATTTTCCCGTGGTTTTCCTGAATTGAGTGGAATGAATGCGAGGATGGTTCCTTCAGAAGGAACGTGGCAGGTTGCCTTTTTCATCCATCTCAAATCTGAACTGAGCCCCAAACACTAATCATGTCTTTTATTTGACAAAAATTTAGTCACTTTCAGTCTTGACAGCAAACACCACTTCTATGAGTGTACATGACAGCTACAGTTAATTACGAAATGAACTCTTAAGCGTGTCGGTGTAGGTGGCAACCATTTATGCCACAAGAAGATGTGGTCTTTGACCAGCTTGTGTGGGTGCTATTCTTAACAGTTGGAGTATTGTTAAAGGTGATTAGAGACATTATCAGTGGGATTAAAATCTGAGGTTAATATGACCCCACATCTGCTGTACAGTTTTTACCATCATGCCCAGCAGTTGCAGCGTTAGCCCAGAGTTTGTGAGAACTGTTAATTTGGAAGACAGGGCTAGTATCAGTTGGACTCCATTAACATTGAGTGACAAATCGCCCATGTCTAGCAACTCTGTGTAAGTGTTAAGATTAGACACATCTCAATTAAAGAAAAAAACTTTCCATAGTTAAGACATTCACAGAAAATTGTAGAATTACTGACAGCTTTGTCCATGCCTTGCATGTTTTACATCCAGAAATATATTCTGGGAACTGTTATAATTGCTACACTCAGTCCTCCACGTACTGTCAGAAATAGGATTTGTATGAACAGATAATGTGTTTCCAATTCTCGATGGTCTGCTGTTGCTGTTTATTTGTAAGTTGTCTGCTTCTGGAATAGGAGATTCTGTGCAACTCTGCTTCAGAGTTTTCATTTGGAAATGGGAAGATCAGCATTAAAGTCCTGTAACAATGTTTGTCTTGTAGCAGAGCAATTAGAACATAATATGAGAGACATGCCAATACAAATAATCTGTCATGATTTTCTTTTGGTTGTTATTGTTACCCGAATGCTTGTTTCACTAGTTCTCGGTTCTGGCAGGCATCCCAATCTGTATGTAGGGCAATATGTTAGGGTGCACTTGCAAAATCCACCAACTCCTATATAGGCCTTATTAAAAACTAAAACTGATGCTTTGTGACAGAAAAATATTTTTATAGTAAGTGTGTGAATCGAGATGGGCACAAGCTTTGACCACCATCTTTTTTGAAGATTCATTTTCTCATTTATAGTGGTTGCAGTTTTGGCTTATTGTTTACTGCTGTATGGCATGGTGGCTGTTATATTTGAAGTTTGATTTCTTTTCTTTGTGCAATCTCCTAGTTTGGTTCCATTACAAAAAAAAATGGGGTCAATTCAATTTGGGTTTTGCGGAAAAAGGGAAACCTCCACATTTGGAAAACAAAGTGAAAATCATATAAATATCTCATTTACTGTGTGTATCATAAATTATTATACTGAAGTAGCTGTTCAATCAATTACTTTCAACCTACTTCTAGAATTTGTTGAATTAACGTCAATGAAGCAAAGTATAACATATCTTCATACAATGTTTGTGAGGCAAATATGAGGTGTGATCAGAAAGTATTGGATTTTTTTCTCTTAAAGAAGTTTTATTTATTCATCAAAATTCACTTCGTCCCATTCAGAGTAATCCCCCTCAGATATAATATACTTGTGCCAATACTTTTCCTTATATTGGAAGCGCTTCTGGAACTCAGTTTTCGTTATAATGTTTGACTCCTTCAGCAATTCTGTTTTTATCTCTTCAGTGGGGGCGAAATGACGTCCTATCACAGTTCTCTTCATCCTCAGGAATATAAAAAAGTCGCAGGGAGCCATGTCTGGATAATACGGTGGCTGAGGCAATATAATGGTTTTGTTTTTCGTCAAAAATTCGTGAACGATCATTGATGTGTGAGGGGGAGCATTATCATGATGTGAATTCTGTGAGTCTCTTGCTGCAACCCTGGTAATTTTCTTTGGGTTTCTTCACACAAAAGGTGCATAATTTCCGGGTAGTATTCCTTATTGATTGTATGACATAGGGCAGGAACTCATGACACACTGCCCCATTATAATCAAAGAAAACTATGAGAAGAACCTTGACATGTGATCAGAATTGTTGAATTTTTTTTTTATCTTCACTCCTCAAGCAGTTTCCATTGGGATGACTAGGCCTTGGTTTCTAGGTCATACCTGTATACCCATGTTTTGTCATCTTTTACAACCTTCTTTGGAAGGTCTGGATCATTGTCAACTTCATTCGGCAATTCCTGAGCAGTTTCTACATGACATTGTTTTCGGTCGAAATTCAGCAATTCAGCAATTTCAGAACAAAATGTGCATGCTGCATATTTCAAGCCCAACACATCTGTAAATTTGCTCGGCATGAGCCAAAGCATATGCCATCATCATCATCAGCAACATCTCTGTTAGTGATCCAGCAATTTTCCAGAACAAGTTTTTTATTTCTTCCGCATTGTTGTGCTAGGGTGTCCATGGCAGTTGTCATCTTCAATGTCTTCTTGACTCTTTTTGAAATATTTATACCAATCGTAAACTCTTGTCTTCACCATATTAGATGTTTCAAAATCCACAGTCAACATTTTGAATGTGGTGCTGCACTTTACTCCATTTTTCAAGCCAAGCTCTTGAAAACACATACAACCTTTTCAACTGTCAAACTAAATACTCAAAACAGCTGAAAATGTAAACGTACATTAGGAACATGTGGTGTTGTTGTTGTTGTTGTTGTTGTTGTTGTGGTCTTCAGTCCTGAGACTGGATTGATGCAGCTCTTACATGCTACTCTATCCTGTGCAAGCTTCATCATCTCTGCTGCAACCTACATCCTTCTGAAAGGAACATGTGTACCAACATTTGATTTTCACATCATACAAGATTTGACTGAAAAGTAACAGGATTTTTTTTTAATTTTGTGGGCTTTATATATCCAATTCTCAATTTTTTATGTTTTTTTAGGAACATGTGTACCAACATAAAAAATTGATAATTGAATATATAAAGCCCACAAAATTAAAAAAAAAAATACTGTTACTTTTCAATCACATCTTGTATGATGTGAAAATCAAATAATGTTGTAGAAGTCTTTATCCTTGGATAAAGTGTACTTTTTTTTTGGGGGGGGGGGGGGGGGGGGGGCTGAAAACTTTTCGGCGATAATCCGATACAACTTAGAAGCACATACTGCTTCTGATAATCATTTTTTGTATATAATTTGCTTAGTCCTGTGTGTGTGTGTGTGTGTGTGTGTGTGTGTGTGTGTGTGTGTGTGTGTGTGTGTGTGGCACCTCATGAACTAGGTTTAGAGCGTTGATGACATCTTCATTTTCATGCCACTGATAAAGTAGCCTCTGCCCCCCCTCACCCGCCCCCCCCCCCCCCCCCACCTCCTCCGCCCGTCGCCAAAATAAACAACTAAATAAATAAATTTAAAGAAGTGCCATTAATAAAAGCCACCATACCATAATATAGGTATATGTGTTTTGCATGTGCAGGCTGTTAAAATCACCGTATAAAGACTGCACTAAGATGTTTTAACAAAGTCTGTGATCTGAAAGTTTTAAGCAGTATGGCTTTTATCAGTAGCCCGCAAAGAGAGGTCAGGTAACAGTATACAAATCAACCAAATTAGTGTAACAGTAAATGCTGGCTTTCGGGTCAGGTGTATTTCTTTGTTGAAAATGTGTAGTCACCCTGATTTATATTTATCTAGATTACAGAACCTGCCTCAACAAAAAGGAAATAAAATGTTACGGAATTAATGATTTGGACTATCATATTTCATTTTGCAGAATGCTTTATCTATATAAGATAGTTTAGGTTGCATATACCACACCCTAAGTCGCAAAACATTTTCGTAACGATTAAGTGTACCGCAGGGAAATTTTTTACGGTAGCTTATAACACAGTAATAAAAGTCAGTCATTAGCCCTAAATGCAGAAATACAGAACAACATTAGTAGTACTGTTAGTCTATTTGGTAAATAACCTGTCACTGTGAGTGATTATTATTTGATGAAACTGACATTTGTTAATAAGTAATATCATGAGAAAAAACTTGTACTGATATCCAGTGTCAATTTTTAAATGTTGTGGTGATAAATCTGCTTGGGACTGAGCAAAATTGCATGATAATTGTCAGCTCTGTAACCTAGTAAAATGTTTCATGTTTGATTTTGTGTGTGTATTTATGTCACTAGTTACAGAATAAAATTTCCTTGTTTGCTTCACAGATTTAAAGTGAATGTTTTAAAATTGGATTTCAGAACATCTGTCTAGTATTTATATTTGAATGGCACCATACATGTTTAGTATTTCTGCTTTTTCTCTTTTTTGTATGCTACAATTCTTGAGCTATTTTAATGTGTTTCTTTAGACAGCTTGAGCCATTAAAATTTTGATGGGGTAGAGAAAGTAAAAGCTGGGGAAGGTGGGCAGGGGGTGATGTGGCCAGTGAGCACGGTAGTCAGTTACATGACTCCTCAATATTAGTTTAATTAAGTTGTTACTGTATTATAATTGTAAACAGTCTTAGAGTGATAATTATTACAAGTCTATCAGAATGGGACTGCAACTGTGTTCACCTGGAAATTACCCTGTGGGATCTTCTGTTGCAGCTGTGTTCTTTGACAGAATATACTGTAATATATCTGAATAAAATAGATATTCATTGAAATTTTTTATTGGAGTTTGTTAAATTTTCTTGTGCAATGTGTTTTATGGTGGAAACCAGAATGAGGTATTGTTGTTTAACTTAATAACTCTTTACCAAATTGTGGTTGCTTCACTTCCCTGTATTACAGGAAGACACCATGGCATTAAAAGACTTCCTAGAAGAGGCTGCCATCATGAAAGAGATGAAACATCCTAATTTGGTTCAATTATTAGGTGAGTTTCTTAAGGATTATCAGATTTATGAAATTTATTTGTGTATATTTAATATTAAATGCTTGCTTCTTGTTGTTACTCCCTTCAATATTACAATTTATCCAATTTGCTATTTCAGGGAAACACAAGATTTTATATTGGCTCACCTTGTACTACACAAAACCAGTGACTCAAATTCTTCGTAAAATAGTGCATTCTGCATAAAATAGTGCATTTCATTCCCATCAAATGTAAAATTCTCAAGACCTGTTTTAAATATTTCAACTTAGATCTTGTTACTACTGACAATTAATTATATGAGGACATGTTGAAAAATAATGCTCCAAATTTATTATTCTGTTCTCGTTATTAGTTGAGACATCACACGCTGTGCATATTAGTCAGTCATATTTCCCACTTAACTGACACATGTTGCAATCCTCTATTGCTAAAGGGCTCTGAACTGTAGCATGTAACAAAGTGGTGTGTAATGCAACTATGTTGGTGCATGAGAAGGGCCATGCTGTAATCAAGTTTGAAATTCGAAGAGTTTGTCCACACATGGAGTATCTTCTCATTCAGCATGACAATAACAGACCAGACCAGAGCATTGCAACATCTGCAACAATTCGACACCTTGGATCACTGTCGTCGATCATCCTCCATACAGTCCCGACTTGGCCCCATCTGATTTTCATCTGTTTCCTAAGCTTGACCACCACCCCAGAGCACATGGCTTTGATGTTGATGAGGCTGTGCAAGCAGAAGTGAAGTTTGCCACTGTCAACAAAACCAGACATTCTACAGTGACAGTATCAACAAAGTGATTGCTCGTTTGGAGAAATGTTCTTGTTGCCAATGTGACTCATGTTTAGAAATAAATATGTAAACATGAAGATAAAGATGCAAGATGTTAACAAAGTTTATTTTACTTATAAAGCTTAAAGAGTTTTCACATAAAAAATGCAGAGGTATTAATTTTTTTCAGCATTCCCTCATGCATTCAGATTTCCGAAGCTAGGGTAAATGAATTTTGATGATGTGCTACCTTTGTGCATCATTGATGAAGGAGTTTTTAAATCCGTTAATTTCATCAGTCATTTCACTACTGTACAGCTGTTGGTGAACGGTACAGAGAACAAGTGCTTGTGCGCACACACTTAAATTTAGCAAACCGTTCTTTTAAATGAAGGAAATAATCACACATCAAGTCTAGGTTTGTTTTTAGTTGATAATTTATTTCTTATAATGGATTTGTTTCATCTTGACACATCATAATACTGATTCCTTTCTTGGGGGACATACAGTAACGTTAGTAGAAGTCGTCTCGTATCTGTTTGAAAACTTGATAGAGGTGCCAGTGAGCTATGATAAAATAAGTGATAAATTATTTAATCATTTTTGTTTATTGAGTCCACATGGCATTAATAGTATAAGATAGAATGTGATGGAGAACAAGTAGCAATTACAAAGGTGTATATACAGTTCATCTAAACAGTTACGAGATTTGTTTTATTCGTGGTGTGTATGTAACATCAGCATAGTAACAATGGTGACAGCTTGAACTAACAACTGTAAACAACACAATGTGCATTCAGCTAGTCATTTGTGAGCAGGCAGTGTTGAGTAGTGGATGTTCAACCACAGTCTGTCAATATTGTTGTGTCACACATAGCAATGGAGCAACATCTCTAAATCAGATGTTGAAGGCATTCTCCAAAACAGTTTGAAGAAGAGAGTATGGAAAGTTTGTCCTACATACCTTGACTCACAAACTAAAATTACAAAAGTGTATGTATGCTGTAACTTGATTGAAATGAAAAACGCAGACAATTTTTTTCTGTGAAAAAATCGTCACAGGTGACGAGACTTAGTGTTACCAATATGATCTAACCACAGAAAGACAAAAAATGCAGAAATTCACATCATGGCTTAAAGCTCTGACAATGTAATAGACATTCGAGCCATTGCGACTCGTGAGTTGAACAGCATTCCAAAGAAGGACTTTCCTGACAGTTTGACATGGTCGATTGAAAAACCTGTGCACTGTACTGAAGTGGGGATGGGGGGACTACATAGAACACTTGGAGCGTTAAAACCACCATCTTAACTTTTATCTGTTTTTTACCACCCCAATCTCAAAAACTTTTAACTGACAGGGTATGGTACATAAATAAGAAAAGCAGAGCAGTAATAGACATGATTTTATGTGAAGTGGTGCACAAAGCACAGCTAGAAGAGAAACATTAACTGCCAGAAAAACATTGAGTAATGCGTGCAAGCAGCTGGAGACCAGGCATAGAACTTCTCAATTTCTAGGTGATTCACAGATACATGTTTATGCCTAACAGACTCCTTCATCACAGCCTAACACCATACAGAAGTGCGCACTAGGTTGATTTTCTCTGCCAATAGTTAGCAGTAATTTATCAGTTATTATTATCTTCCCATATATAAACAGAGTTTTGTTTGTTTCACATTTGATACACTTTTTCTTTTTTTACTGAAACGTGATGTCAATATTGTTTTTACTCCATTTTCCAGTTGTGATGTGAACTCGTCATCTTGCACATTGCTTATTTATGGTGTTATTAAATATTTTATGATGAACTGTGTTAGAGACCTTAGGAACATAAGAATTTCAGTCATTTTGTTCCCCTTGCTGAGTACTTCAATACAGAAAGAGCAAGAGGAAGGGAGAATGAAGGGAAGGCAGAAAGAAAAGAAAGTAAATGCTAACCCATTTTGCCAGTGTATACCTTTTGTATTCAGTAGTTTTCTCGTGGAGGAGGAGAATTCCTGTTGGTCAAAGATCTCATTCACTGTGGTTCGTTGAGCACATTATTCAGTGTAACAACAAAAACAATCAATCATTGATGAAATAATTTAATTGAATAGATAAAAAATTACTCACAAAGCAGCGGCAGAACACATACATAAAAGAAAGTTATAACTGGCAATCTTTCGGAGCCAGTGGCTCCTTCTTCAGGCAGGAGGATTGTCATTAAATGTTACAGACTACTGAAAACACCTTTATGTGGAGATAACACAAGCATATCTATGGAACACTTAATAAAAGACAGAAGCTTATTACATCCAGCTTTGTGTGCACTATTGGTTTATTACTATCTCAATTTGAGAAATTCAGTGTTCATGAATTTCAGACTTTTGGATCCCATCAAATTTTATGTATAATAAGTAAATAGTTATGAAGTGCATAAGAAAGTAATGGTTCATAGTTTTTAAACACTTTAGTTCATGCTAAATATTGGTTATTCCTGCTCCTCAAATTAATATACTGCAGTTTTCAAAATAGGTGAGGAAGCACAATTTTCCCATCAGATCATATTAAGCTTAAATGAACAAACATGTCACATAATATATTTTGAAGAGGAAAGATTTACGAATAAAGAGAGTGTGATAAGGGGAAAATTTGAATAAGATTCCTGTGTTACTTGCATGCTGTGGTGATCTTAATAATGCTTGGCACAGAAAGATAGGTGAAAATATAAATTTGTGTCAGCAACATTGAAATTATAGATGAATATATACTAGCAAGCCAAGTGTATCAGTGTCGTTATTGCTATAAAAATGCAGAAGTCATAAGAAGATGAGAGTCAAAATCCTGAGACAATTGTCCTGAATGTTAGTTCTCTGAGTATGCTAAACCAGATATAGACAGGGAGATGCAGACATTTGGAATAACTCTTCAGGTAGAAACTGTCACAACATTGCATTAAATATCTTTTCCAGAAATTATTATTGGCAGTTAGTCTGACAACCCATTCAGAAAGGAATATCTTAGATGTAATTGCAACAAAAAAGTCTGAGTTCTTTGATTCAGTAAATGTAGAGATAGAAATTAGAAATCCCAAAGCTAGTACATTATCATTGTTCACTTGTGCTGAATGGAAATGTAAGAAAATAATGGACGATTTCTGTAAGTGACTCAAAAATATAAATACAAAAGTTGCTGTTACAATCGGCCACTGAAAGTGATTGTAACCATCAAATAGGTTGTAACAATAATATGGAAAGGATAAATTGCTACTCACCATGTTGCTAATCACCACATTGAATTGCAGACAGCTGCAATGAAAAAGAGAAGGTAGTCAAAACTGTGGCATCTCTCATCATGCTGTAAAAGGAGAAATATCCTCCCCACTATCTCCCCACCCCTCACACAGTGTCTGCCGCCCATGCAATCTACGCAATATCCTTGTCCATCTTTACTGCACTCCTGTTGCCATCCCCTTGCCTTGTGGCTAATACCCCTGCAGTAGACCTAGATGCAAGATCTGTCCCATTCTCCCACTGTCACCTAATCCATTTCTGTCACAGGTATCTCCTATTCCATAAAGGCAGTGCAACCTGTGAAAACAACCAGACTTAGCAGCAAGCACTGTGTCACAATCTGTGTGGCCATGACAACTAACAAGCCCTCTGTTTGATTATTGACCAGCACCAAGCTGTAGCGAGGAGACAGCAGGACCGTCGAGCTGCTTAACATGCTGGCCACTACAATGTGCTTACTTTAATGACTGCTTGACAACGTGTCCCATCTGGATTCTTCCCATCAGTGCCAGCTTTTAAACTTCCTGGCGGATTAAAGTAGTGTGCTGAACAGAGACTTGAACTGGAGACATTAGCCGTATGCGGGCAAGCGCTCTAGAGCTATGGAGCAATTGCCCGTGAAAGGTGAAGGTCCCAGTTTAGGGTCTCAGTCCAAGACACAGTTTTAATCAGTCAGGAAGTTTCACATCAGTGCACACACTGCTGAAGAGTGAAAATTTCATTCTGGAATACCAGCTTTTCTGAACTGTGCAGATGGAAACTCTACCTGATATATTGTTCCAGTAACATCTCTGGCTTCAATCTTTGCTAGTATCTGTCCTCTACCAGCCTGTCCACAACCCTGCTCCTATTCCAATATCTCACATGCCTCTATCCCATTGATGCACCTACATAACACTTCCCTTGCTGTACTTATCTCCTCTCTTTCCTCCTCCCCCCTCCTGTATAGCCTCCCAATGCTGCATGTAGGAAACTTATCTTGTCCCCACTCCCTCCCCCTATGTCCCTGCACCCTCCCACAAGCAACACTAGCATATTTCCCCACCATTACCCTGCAACACCTCCCTGTCCCCATGTCACACTTTTTCTTTCCCCAACTACCCACTCAGTTTGGCCTTAGTGCCAGAGATGGCAGTGATGTGTGTGTGTGTGTGTGTGTGTGTGTGTGTGTGTGTGTGTGTGGGTGGGTGGTGGTGGTGGTGGTGGTGGTGGGGGGTCTCTTTTCTTTCTTGGTGGGCTTCTTTTTCTCGGGGGGAGGGGGGGCATTGGGCTTTACTTTTTTTTCTCTACTTCTGGAGGAGGACTTTGTTGAAAACCTGAAATATTTTTAGCATTCTTTTTCTTCTTTTTCATTGTGTCTCTCTATGACTCAGTGCCTTCTCTATGCAGTCACTAGCAGTCTATCCTTTCCACATTACTGTTATTCCATCCTGGACTTTCCATTGTTCATATATGGTGTGTAATCTAAGCAAAGTGGTAAAGAAATCTATCATTGGTTCATTCGTTTGATGTTGAAAATTGACAGGCATCAGTCAGTACCAAGTTGACAGTGATAAAAATAACAGTTCCCTTTCACCTTCTTTTTGCTGCCGAGCTGCAAAAGAATTTATAATTATTAGAATTGGGCAAAACAATAGTTTTAAATAGCTGAGAGTGACAATGGCGAAGTTGTCTTTCCTCCCAGGTTTAAAGTTGTCATATTGGTCTCCTTTAAGTTATCTCCATTCATTTATTGTATTTTTATTGAAACTGTTATTTTGTAACTTCAGTTCTTTTTCATACCATGATGATATTTAAAAATATTCTTGTTTGTTTTTGACAGGTGTTTGTACCCGTGAACCTCCATTTTATATAATAACAGAGTTCATGAGCAAGGGTAATTTACTGGACTATCTGCGCACTGGAAGTAAGGAGCATATAACAGCTGTTGTTTTGATGTATATGGCCACCCAGATTGCTAGTGGTATGAGCTATCTTGAAAGCCGCAGCTTTATACACAGGTGAGTTTTCATGATCTACCAGTTTTTTTTTTTTTTTTTTTTTTTTTTTTTTTTTTTTTTTAAGGAAAAGTCAAGAATTTGAAATAAATAAAGGTGGTGGAATATTCTGCTCTCTATGATAGCTTTGCATGAATTGTTTTAGCTGTGTGTGTGTGTGTGTGTGTGTGTGTGTGTGTGTGTGTGTGTGTGTTTCTTTGAGGAAAATACATAAACTCTAAATACATCAGATTAGATTAGATTTACTTTAATTCCAATTGATCCGTAGTGAGGAGGTCGTCCAGGATGTAGAACATGTCATAAAAACAACAATACATGACAAATATTTACAACTCAAACAAATAAGCTAATGTACCATTCCACAGGTCTCAAGTGGAATGATCGTCATTTTTTAATTAACACTATATGAAAGGATCATTTTACAAATACTAATGCACTGAATTTAAAATAAAAAAGTTTATTTATTTATTTATAAGGTAGTAAATGTGTAATACAACTACTACAATACTTATTTACAATGAACACATTACTGCACTGAAATGGTGCAGAAGTTAGATTGTACTTAAACACACACACACACACACACACACACACACACACAAAATCAGTTGGTTCTACTGAGAAATTCATCAATGGAGTAGAAGGAGTTGGCCACCAATAAATCCTTTAGGCTTCTCTTAAACACTGAATTTCATTGGTTGTTAAGCTTTTTATGCCTGCTGGCAAGTTATTGAATATGAGTGTTCCTGAATAGTGCACAGTTTTTTGTACAAGACTAAGTGACTCTAAATCCTTGTGAAGATTGTTCTTATTTCTAGTATTGATTCCATGAATTGAGCTGTTGGTTTGAAATTGTGATATATTTTTAATGACAAATTCCATTAAAGAATAAATATATTGGGAAGCAGTAGTTAGTATTCCTAGTTCCCTAAACAGGCTTTTGCAGGAAGTTCTTGAGTTCACACCACATATAACTCTTATTGCACATTTTTGTGCCCAGAAAACTTTAGCTTGGCTTGATGAATTTCCCCCAAAAATAATCCCATATGATATTATGGAATAAAAGTAAGCATAGCATGCCAGCTTTTTCATTTTTATATCCCCTATGTCTGACACAATTTGCATTGCAAATAGAGATTTGTTAAGTCGCTTCAGCAGATCTGTGGTGTGCATTTCCCAGTTGAACTTATTATCAAGCTGTAATCCCAAGAATTTAACACTGTCCACTTCTTCTATGTTAGGCACATACTCGTGGTGCACCCCGGACGAGTTCTGAACTGTTTAGTGACAAAGAATAGGCTAGGATCCATTGATTAATGTCCACAAATAGCTGATCTTTCTAAGACTACACTTGATTTGCACATTCCAATCCCGGGAGTGGAAAGACTTACCTTAGGGGGAAAAAAGGACAGGTATACACTCGCGCGCGCACACACACCCATCCACACATATATATATATTTGTGGATGGATATGTGTGTGTGTGTGTGTGCGAGTGTATACCTGTCCTTTTTTCCCCCTAAGGTAAGTCTTTCCGCTCCCGGGATTGGAATGACTCCTTACCCTCTCCCTTAAAACCCACATCCTTTTGTCTTTCCCTCTCCTTCCCTCTTTCCTGATGAGGCAACAGTTTGTTGCGAAAGCTTGAATTTTGTGTGTATGTTTGTGTTTGTTTGTGTGTCTGTCGACCTGCCAGGACTTTCATTTGGTAAGTCACATCATCTCCAGCCGATGCACCATTTCATGGAATCCTCCCCACTCCACCAAGAGTGTCTTTCCGCCGTCCACCTAACCTTCGTAACCTCTTAGTTCATCCCTATGAAATCCCCAAACCACCTTCCCTACCCTCTGGCTCCTAGCCTTGTAACCGCCCCCGGTGTAAAACCTGTCCCATGCACCTTCCCACCACCACCACCACCTACTCCAGTCCTGTAACCCGGAAGGTGTACACGATCAAAGGCAGAGCCACGTGTGAAAGCACCCACGTGATTTACCAACTGACCTGCCTACACTGTGAAGCTTTCTATGTGGGAATGACCAGCAACAAACTGTCCATTCGCATGAATGGACACAGGCAGACAGTGTTTGTTGGTAATGAGGATCACCCTGTGGCTAAACATGCCTTGGTGCACGGTCAGCGCATCTTGGCACAGTGTTACACCGTCCGGGTTATCTGGATACTTCCCACTAACACCAACCTGTCAGAACTCTGGAGATGGGAACTTGCCCTTCAGTATATCCTCTCTTTTCATTATCCGCCAGGCCTCCATCTCCGCTAATTTCAATTTGCCGCCGCTCATACCTCACCTGTCTTTCAACAACATCTTTGCCTCTACTTCCGCCCCGACTGACATCTCTGCCCAAACTCTTTGCCTTTACAAATGTCTGCTTGTGTCTGTGTATGTGCGGATGGATATGTGTGTGTGTGCGAGTGTATACCCGTCCTTTTCCCCCCCCAAGGTAAGTCTTACCGCTCCCGGGATTGGAATGACTCCTTACCCTCTCCCTTAAAACCCACATCCTTTCGTCTTTCCCTCTCCTTCCCTCTTTCCTGATGAAGCAACAGTTTGTTGCGAAAGCTTGAATTTCGTGTGTATGTTTGCGCATGTTTGTGTGTCTATCGACCTGCCAGCACTTTCGTTTGGTAAGTCCCATCATCTTTCCTGATGAGGCGGCGGTTTGTTGCAGGAGCTTGAATTTCGTGTGTGTGTTTGTGTAGCCTTCATTTATTACCAGCTGTGGAATTAATTCACCAATGTTTGTGTGTGATGATTTTCTACAAATTTCAAAGATCTCAAAATAAATAAGTTTCTTCAGTGATTATATTTTGCATTTGAGTAATTATTTTCTTTATATTGTACTCCTTTTATTTAATGAATTTGTATGGGTGAAAGTCTTTGAAAGATTTAAAATCTATCTTTATGCCCTAAAACTGGTGCTTAGATTGTACATCATAAATTCTGTGGAGTATTTTAAATGTGTAAAATAATTTGCGAAAGGATATTTTGTATATACATGTACATCTTGAGAACAGATTTAGTGCCAAATTAGTCTTGTGCAATTAATTAAGCATGTAATACGTGCTCATAAATTCTGTGATTAAATTATAGTTGTAGGATACTACTGGTGGTTGTCTGTCCCTGTAAAATGATTTACTTTAGCACAGAATTTTTCCATATTTGTTGTAAGCTACAAAATATTTCTATCACACATGTGAAGCATTTAAGTAACTTGTATGACCACCACATTTTGTTTTCTTTCACAAAGATTCAATTACAGCTGTTAATGGATGTTGAGCAGCTTTATACTGGGTGATTCTCTGATGATGATACAAAGTTTCATGGATGATAGAGAAGAGTAAATGTATCAATTTGAGGTAAGGGTCCCTGGTCTGGAAATGACTGAGTCAAAAGTTATAAGCAAAAATCTTTCTGATACCTCTGATAGTGCAGTACAAGTGCTAGTATTGTTGTTGCTGAGATTTTAGGGTAAGCAACTTTCAGAGGTGGCAGTATGGACCAAAACAAGACAGTATGAACCAAAACAAGACAAAAATATGTAGTAAAATGAGCTCTGAACTGCATAACTTAAGAGCTATGAGCATTTGTCCATCATCTGCATATCTCTTCTACTGAAAGGAAACTGAACTTACTGAAAAGGGGATTCTGAAATACTCTGGGAATTCTGAGAGAGTCAAGGAAGAGCTGAACTGCTTGTTGATTAAAAGTATTCTACTGAGTGATTTTGTTGCCACTAATTCTCTGATTTTGTCCAGAAACAGTTGGTTGTGTGGTGACACAAGGAAAGGGTGAAGAGGTGTACTGAAACTGTTGTAATGTTTGTTACTCAATTGTAATTAACTTCGGCATGCTTGCCAATTATGGAATGTTCGTTATTGTCTGTGAGTTCACACGCTCCAGGTCCAGTTCCCATTGCATAATCTTGAGATGAGTCAATGCGATATTTTGTCACATAGCTGTAAATTCATTTTTTTTTTTTTTTTTGCAGAGTTTATTGCAAAGTAGTATTTTGTTGGCTTTGCAAAGTGTCATACTTAAAGTTAACAATGACCAGAGTGTGAAGAGCATCGAATATAAAACATGATGGGTTATTGTTATCAAAGTATAATAATACTACATTCCGTTGACAATGGTTCAGAATGTGTTCCTGCAAGGATTTCTCAAATACTTCATGTTATTGCACAGAATGGTGATGGGTGAAGGTAACAGCATTTTTCAGGGAGGGTTATAACTCACAGAATAATTGATAAAACTGTAAATTGTAGCGTCTTGAAATAATCACTAATAAGTGACATGGCAACTCAAAATATTTCATTTATGTTCATAAAAGATAGTAAAATATAACTTCCACTCACAACAATAATTGGTTCTGTGAAATTTGAAATTTCAACATGGATGAACTGTAAGTCTCAGGGAAATCTTTTGATGAAACAGTTGCCATCTTGTGTTATAAGTTTCACTTCTTGAAGGAAATGTGTTACAGGGATTTGGCTGCTCGGAACTGTCTTGTTGGAGAGGATCACTTGGTCAAAGTGGCCGATTTTGGACTTGCACGCCTAATGAGGGATGACACATATACAGCTCATGCTGGGGCTAAATTTCCTATTAAGTGGACTGCACCAGAAGGTCTGGCATACAACAAGTTTTCAACAAAGGTCTGTAGTAAAAAGTTCAAAAATTGTGGAACCAACAAATTTGTAATTCAAAGTGGCAGAGTGTGAGATTGTGTTAATCCTGTACTTGTGTAGAGTCAAAGTTAATTATACTAGCAGAAGCCCACATAAAAGAAAAACTAATTCCTTCTTAAATAAGGTATGTGAAAGGATACTATATTTGTTTCAGATGAAAATGAAATGAATAGTAGTTTAAAAAGAAAAAGAAAATGTGTAACATTCATGGTCTCGGGTGAAGTTACACGCATCATTAGTTGCACTCTGATCATTATTTAAAAATCAAATTTTGAATGTTTCTTGTATCTCAAGTGTGTTTGTGACCATTGATTATTACAAAAGTATTTCACCATATTTGCACATGTTTGGTGTTTCCAGTTTATTCATTTTTTTAGGTTTTGTTGTGTAATCAGATTTGTATTTCTATTGGTGTGTTCTTTATACACATGATACAGGAGCATAAAGACTATTATGATGAAAAAATGCAGGCACTGGCTTTTAGAGTAGGAGATCTGTTGATCTGGAAAAAAGGTGCAGTTGGTGGTAAAAGGGCTTCTCAAGGATAAACAGGAAAATACAGCATTCCAGAAAAAGAAAAACAGCAGGACAGAACTGGATGAAAATCACTAATTAAATGTAAAAAAAATGGATAGCACTTCAAAAGAGTAAGAAATGGAAGAGAGAGCACTTTGGACCCATAAGATTCCATCTTCAGTTGCAGAATGGTACAGTGAAAAGACCATTAAGCACATAGCTTTTGGCCAAAGCCTCCTTCAGAAAAGCAAAGATACACAAATTGTTTCACACGAGCAAGCACACCTCTCTCTCTCTCTCTCTCTCTCTCTCTCTCTCTCTGTCTCTGTCTCTCTCTCTCTCTCTCTGTGTGTGTGTGTGTGTGTGTGTGTGTTTCCCCCCCCCCCCCCCCCCCCCTCAGAAAAGGCTTTGGCCAATAGGTAAATGTGTAACAATCTTTTCGTAGTGCCTGTATGCAACTCAATGTGTCTTCTTTATGGTGAGTTAACAAGTGTGTGTGTGTGTGTGTGTGTGTGTGTGTGTGTGTGTGTGTGTGTGTGCAACTTTGCTTCCGCCATTTGCCGATAGGTGGCGACAATGGTAAGTAGCTGTCGAAAGAAGCAGATCGCAGCATCAGGCAGTTAGCTTGGACCTCGGTCAACATAACCTCATTCAAACATTAGTCGATTTTTGTCTGCATCATGAAGTTGTTCTTGATTAAAAATGTCAGTTTACGAGCCTAATTCTCGTCATTTGCGGGAGGTGTTACTGTTTTGTTTCAATGTGAAGAAAACAGCAGCTGAGTCTCATTGAATTGCTCTCAGGTACGTATGGTAAGGACACTAGTAGTGAAAGAATGTGTTGTGAGTGGTTTCAACACTTCAGGAATGGTGATTTTTAATGTCGTAGACTGGCATAGTGGTGGAAGAGAGAATGTTTTCAAAGATGCAGAATTGGAGACATTGCTGAGTGAAGACTCAGGTCAAACTCAAGAAGAATTGGCATGATTAGTGGGAGTGATACAGCAAGCCATTTCAAAATGTCGCAAGGCTATGGGCATGATTCTGAAAGAAGGAACTTGGGTCCCATGTGAGCTGAAGCCAAGAGACAAAAACGGAAGGGATTTCTGCATGGCATATGATGGGGGTTGAAAAATGTGTTCATTACGATAACCCTAAATGCAAAAAATCATGGGGAGATGCCGGCTATGCTTACACATCGATGACCAAACCGAATATTCACGGCTCCAAGATCATGCTCTGCATTTGGTGGGACCAGCTTGGCACCATGTAATATGAGGTGTTACAACCAAGTGAAACAATCACAGGTGCTTGTTATCGAACACAATTGATGCGTTTGAGCAGAGCATTAAAAGACAAACGGCCGCAATACAGCGAGAGGCGCAATTAAGTGATTTTGCAGCACAACAATTCTCGACTCCACGTTGCAAAAGAGGTCAACAAGTACTTGGAAACGTTAAAATGGGAAGTCCTACCCCCATCCACCATATTCTTCAGACATTGCTCCTTCTATCAATCATCTGTTTGGATCAGTGGTGCATGGCCTGGATGACCTGTGAAGAAGTCACAGATTGGATCGATTCGTGGATCGCTTCAAAAGATGAACAATTTTTTCGACACATTATTCGTACACTGCCCGAAAGATGGAAGAAAGTAGTGGCCAGTGATAGAAAAATACTTTGAATGATACTTGTGTAACCAATTTGTTTCATTAAAGCCTCAAATGTTGGGGAGAAAATGGCAGAAGCAAAGTTGTACACCTTGTAATAATAATAATAATAATAATAATAATAATAATTATTATTATTATTATTATTATTATTATTATTACAAAACATAAAATGTCCCAAGGATTCAGCTTGTACCAGGATCACCAACAGGATTTGGAAGTAGTGGACCCACCTTCATTCTACCTGCACCAGAAATTCTGCATATTTTGATGAGTATACTTGCAAGACTGGGGTGATCTGCTACACATTGAATATATGTGGAGGCTTTCTTGATTTTCTGGTTTCTTGAAAGGGTTTTATCTTGTGGGATCTTGTTTACTCAGAGCATCTTCAACAGGCACCTAGAAATGGAAACTTAAGATTACAAAATTGGGTGCAGTATACTTTTAACGTGGAAATAAATGACACATCTAAAAGGACAATATATGTGAAATCATAATTAAATTACAACTGAAACCCCCCCCCCTCCCTCCTCCCACCCCCTCGCCCTGCTTTCTTACTCCATTAGTGGTGAAATCAACACAAATCAAACAAATCAGTTAAGTGTTGGAGTAGGCTGTTATGTCACAGAGGATGTGCTGTTGAAAGAGTTCTTGCAGTCGATTGAAATACTATGTCGAGCAAGATCCAAAATTGAGTCTGACTTTGATGTTACCTGGACATGAATATAACTGCCCTTGGTGAATTCATGTCAATCATTGGATATTTTTACTGGCCATCTGACTCCACTGTAACCATTGTAGAATCATTCAAACAAAGTCTGTGCTCAGGAGTGCGGGAGTTCCCCGGTCGTCTAGTGTTACTTGGAGGTGACTTGAACCTGTGTAGTATAGCCTGAGACATTGATGGATTTATTGCAGGTGGTGTGGACAGTCAGTCCAATGAAGCAGTTTTGGATACATTTTCTGAAACCTGTCAGCTAGTTTGACAGCCTAAAGGCACTGGAAATATTTTAGATCCTGTAGCTACAAGCAGGCCTAACCTTATTGACAATATATTGTAGAAACAAGGTTAGTGCTTATGTTGGTTACTAAAGTTAATAAATCCATCACAAAGGCTAGGAGAATTTTTATGCTGGAAAGAGCATGTAAGCAGCTTCTAGTATCGTACTTAGACTACAAGTAGACGTCATTTAGTTCCATTATAATTGATGTAGAGGAATTGTGGCCAAAGTTGAAACTGACTGTAAAGTTTGCTCTGGAGAATTATGTGCCGAGTAAGTTGATTAAGAAACGAAATCATCGAAAGTGGTTTAAAAACATAATTTTGAAAAATGGCGGGGAAACATAGATTTTTGTACCCTCAGTTCAAAAAAGAACACTGAAATATTCACATGCAAAAGTTAGTACAGATTCGTGTGGCTATAAAAATGACGAACCATGAAGCATACAATTACACCATTATTACACTGGCAAAAGATCTTGCTGAGAATCGACAATAATTCTGGTCCTATGTAAAAATTGGTAAGTGTGTGGGCGGCTTCTATTCAGATACTCGTTGACCAACATGGTGTTGCAATAGAAGACAGCAAAAGGAAAACTGAAGTTCTAAGTTCTGTATTTGAAAAGTAATTCTTGCAGGAAGATCGTATAGATGTATCATTAACTGACCATCGCACAGAATCCCCTACTGAGGAAATGGACATCCTTGGTATTGAGAAGCAACTGAATGAGTTGAAAACAAATAAGTTGCCAGGTCCAGATGGAATACCAATACAGTTTTACAGTACTCTTTGGCATTGGACCCTTACTTAGCTTTTATTTGTCATAAATCTCTAGCCCAGTGCAAAGTCCCAAGCAACTGGGAAAGATTGCAGGTGGCACAATTATATAAGAACATTCAAAAGACAGACCTGCAAAATTACAGACCAATACCTGTAGTATTGGTTTACTGCAGAATTCTTGAGCATATTTTAATTTCGAATATAATAATTTTCCTTGAGTCAGAAAACCTTCTGTCCACATATCAGCACGGATTTAGAAAGCATTTCTTGTGCAAAACTCATCTTGCTTTTTTCTCAAACTGTACTCTGTGAACCATGGACGAAGGGCAGCAGGTAGATTGGATTCCATGTCCCTAGATCTCCATAAATCATTTGATACTGTGCACCACTGCAGACTGTTAAGGGAGGTCCGACCATACACAATAGGTTCTTGAATATGGGTTCAGCGGCCTTTCGAATAATAGAACTCAGCGTGTAGTCCTGGATGGCAAGTGTTCATTGCAGATCAGGATGTCATCAGAATTGCCCCAGGCAAGTGTGCCAGAATTGGTCTGTACAAATGATCAGAGAGAGTGGGCGGCAGCAATGTGTGACAGTTTGCTGATGTTGTGTAGTGTACAGCAAAGGTCATTGTTGAGTGACTGTCAGAGGATATAGGATGTCTTAAACTAAATTTCTGTTCAGTGGCAGCTTGCTCCAAATGTGGAAAAATTGTAAGCTAATGCAGATGAATAGGAAAAATAAATTGTAATGTTAGAGTACAGTATTAGTGGTGTGCTGCATGACACAGTCATGTCGATTAAATAACTAGACACAACATTGCAAAGTGATACGAAATGGAATGAGGACATTACATTGGTTATAGGGAGGCCAAATGGTGGACTTTCGTTTATTGGAAGAATTCTAGGAAATGTTGCTGATCTTTAAAGGTGACTATTTATAGAATACTTGTGTGACCCATTCTTGAGTACTGGTCAAGTGTTGCTATCCTCACCAGATTGGATTCAAGGTAGACATCGAAGCAGTTCAGAGATCTGCTGCTATATTTGTTACCGGTATGTTCAACGAAGTTTTGATTATTATGTAGACACTCCGAGAACTCAAATGGGAATCCCTGGAGGGAAGACAACATTCCTTAGCAAAATACAGTTGAGAAAATTTAGAGGCCTGGTTTTTCAAGCTGACTGCAAGTAGTTCTGCTGCCATCAACATGAATTTTGCACAAAGAGAAATTAGGGCCCATACAGTGGCTTATAGACAGGATTATTCCCTTGCTCCATTTAAAAGTGGTACAGGAAAGGGAATGACCACTGTTGGGGCAAGGGGCCCTATGCCATGCATTGTAAGGTAGCTCATGGAGTATGTACGTAGGTGGAAATGAAAGTATGTTGTACGTTACCACTTCAGACTATACACATGGGTGTTCATCCATACTGGTTGCTGACTGTTTATCATAGAAAAATGAATAGTGATTGCACAGTAAGTGTTACGTAAAGTGTATAACATTATGCAGAGTCTCCATGGGGCCACAGTGTGATGAAGCACAGAACACGTTTTGTGTTGGGGATGATGGTGTAAACCAGCTGTCAACAAACAACTTGGAGAGCATATTTGGAAGGTTGGAGAAGGTTAGTGAGCAACATAGGTTTCATTTTGCACCATGATTTTTTTTTTTTTTTTAAGGAAAAAACCTACTTGCAGCAGAGAAATGTGTTCAAGCGTTTTAGGTTAGGATAAATTATATAATGAGAGGCATACACTTGTTTGTAGTTTTTGAGATGAGTTATCAGTTTTGAAATATTTTGACTATATATTTTGACTAGAATATGAAACCTGTGTGTGAACCAGCCTATTTGATCGACAGCAAGAGCTTCAAGATATGAGACTCAGCTGTTGAACTGATTAATTTAGCACAGATTTATCAAGAAATTTGCTAATGAGAAAACTGGAGGTCAGTGTTATGGGAACCATATAAATCATATGAATGTAGGTGCATAGTAAAATCATCTCAGAACATGATCCAGATCATATAGAAAATATGCTACCTTAGCTTCACTAGGTTATCAAGCAGTGGAACTGCAATGATTATTTGAACTTTTGGTATTCCGCTCCATAGCGACCGGAAAACAATGTATTTTGAACACACTGAAAATCTTGCATAACATGCGAATTGTGTTATTTTTGGTTCTACTTCTATGCTAAGTAGCTTGACAGTTCTGTTAGTACCATTGTCAAGTGTGGGTCACATGTCTTTGAATTCCCACGAAATACGGAAATCAATATTCTGCAGATTTTTATTTACCGAATTGGTTGGGAGAAGAAAAATAATGCCAAGATCTGCACCCTGTTCAAAGACACGAAACTGCTGCTGCACCTCAACAGAAACAATTGTTAATTGAAAGCATAAGTAGGCAAAGAAGAAAATAAAAAAAGACCACTTCAGAAAAAAATAGTTGAAGCATTTGCAACAGCAAACGTCTAGTCAAAAAGCTCTAGAGTCACCACTTGTTTGTAACAGTCAGTTTGAAAGCAGTAAGTCTTTGTCTTCAGGCAAAATCTGTCACAAACTGTCATTTGTATGCCTAAAAAAATAATTGTGAATTTTGTCAAAAATAAATGAAAAATTTTCATGACCCTTCTCATTACTGTGGAGGGGGAGAACACTTGTTTTGAAGTATTTTGAACCCTCTCCCCCTGTACCCTCCCTCTCCTCCTCTCGCTGTCATGCCTCTACCCTGCCTTCATAATTCCCCCTCCACTCCCATGAATATGCATATACATGCCATTTTCATTTACTGTTGCCCATGTTTGCACGAAACACATTCAGTTATAGAAAATTTACACTTGTGGAAGATTTATTACAGAAGTTATAAGATACTGTAACTCAATAAAGTAAAGGCAAGGCTAGAATGATGTGTGAGAAGGAGTAAAAACATTTGCTAATTATTTGCCGAATTGAGCTGGAAATTAACTGTCTAAGCACTGTCATAGGATACTTCAGGTGGCAGTTTGGAAAGAATCGTCGTACAGACATTCTTGGGTAAATAGGAATGCTATTTTCCAGTTAAGTGCTTGTTTTCTTCCTGTTCAGTTCCCAAAATTTTATGTTGTGACAAGAAATATAATTCTGTTTCAGTCTGATGTGTGGGCATTTGGAATCCTCTTATGGGAAATAGCAACTTACGGTATGTCACCATATCCAGGGGTGGACCTTACTGATGTGTATCACATGCTAGAAAAAGGATACAGGTATAAATTTCTTGCAAATCATTACTTCTTGTGGAAGTATTAATTTTAAAATTACCATTAGGATTAATGTAAAATTTTGGTTCTTGTTCTTCTTTTCATTGTGAATTAAATCAGTTTCACAGTATATAATTAATCATAAATGTGACTGGTTTATTTGTTGAAAGAAGTGAGTATCTCTTTAAAAAGAGGCATTAGTATTAACTATCACAAAAATATGAAAAGCAAAACTGTATCTTGTATGTGAAACATGAATTTCTCTCAGCATATAGAATGTTAAAGTAATAGGAATACAGCCATGTGGCATCTTCAACAACCACTGATATTTCAGTAGGTCCCCATTGTATCATCTTGTAATTAAACTGGAAGGCAAAACCTTTAATGTTTTATTTTAGACATGTTTCTCAAGTCATGTCATACTGGAAAATTGTGGACGGAATGCAATTAGTGGAATGAGTGATGATAAAAACAACCATTGCGTATCAGAGGCATTGGTTAATAAATGGGTTCAGGAATGATAGCTGAAAGCTGGTAGCTCTGGTTGGGAATTTTCATTTTTGTCACATGCATGTGGGCAGGGCGTTTGTGTAAAGAAAAACTGAAGTTTGCAAACTGATCTACCATGTTTCTGTTCTTGCTTTATGCTCAAATCTTCCTTTATACAGTAAGTGGTTGGCTTTACTAACGTCATTGTTTGGCCTGTAATAGTTGTGCACCACTCTCAGGGCCCAAGGACATTGATTTATTGATTAAATAAATTTTACTCGGATGCTCGTTCCAGTCTATTTTTTATTCATTACTTGTTTACAAAAAATTATGTCAGAACAATTCACAGAGCAGTTAGTTGTATTAAGTATAATTTTTTCCTTGTATAATGTCAATGCAAGATTGTAGTAATTGTTGAAAATGGTCAGTTTGAGCTTTGTCAGTTATACATATGTATCTGTTCCCGTTAACTTTTTCCACTCTAGAAGTGGCTGTCTCTGTTAGGTCTGACTGTAGAGATAACTTAAAGCAAAATAAACAAAGTTTGTTGTTTCAGTGACTATTTACTTGTTAAATTGGCTTGATGAATTTCAGTACTGTTTTCATTCCCGAGTGTCTTACTAATTATGAAGTTGTTTTGGCATGTATGGCCAGCAGTTTGAACAAGATTTTTGTTAGAAGGGTGCATTAGATCTTTACATTGAACAAGCAGTTCACAGATCTCATAGATTCTTCAAAACACAGAGCATTCTTGATCAACTGTTGAGAAAAATTAAAACTATTCTAGGGGATGAAGTTCCTATGGTGTAAAAAGAGTCATTGAAGCTCTTAAATATAAGCACAAGATGTTAGAAGTAGCTGTAACTTGACGAGTGGTGTCAGGTGTTAGCAAAGAAGATTTTTATTGAATTTTACTGTTGGTGACAAGAAGTGCTTGTTGAAATAAATAAATGCATCAAGAAATTCTGTGTGTTACTCTATAGAACAAATGCATCAGGTCTCCCATTGCTTGGGGCACAGACCACTATTTCAAACAGTTGCAGTTTTCCCTCAAAGTGCACTTCATGGTGACAGTAAATTAATTACATGATCAAACACTGAAACACTCAGGTTGTTCACTTGAGGCAGGACTACATTTCCCATGGTCAGCTTTATGCTATGTGCACACATACACCTAAATTGTTTTCCTTTCACTCTTGAAAATAGTTGGAGAAGACATGTTATAGAAAGCCTGACATACAAAGAGGCGTTAATAACATTTTGATATAACTGTGAAATGTCCTGGATGGAATGTAAATAATGGAAGGATTAAAGTTAACAATTTGCTACATAGTTCAAGCATTGAGTGGTCAATACACACACAAAACAAGATTCTCTCTCTCTCTCTCTCTCTCTCTCTCTCTCTCTCTCTCTCTCTCTGTCCTTGGTCCTATTAGATATAAAGAACCTTGTCTGATGTCTGAAAATTTACCAAATTTTTTTTCAAACAGGTCCAAGTACCTCTCATTTGTTTAATGTCTCAACTATAGTGTGATTAGTTAACTTTACTCCTTCCATTACTTATTCGTATCATTTGGATACAGGCCATAAGTATTCCAAGACAGTTCTATAATTTTTGTACTTGCAATTAAAAAATGTACGCTATGTGATCAAAGTATCTGGACACCCCCAAAAACATAAGTTTTTCATATTAGGTGCATTGTGCTGCCACCTATGCCAGGTAATCCATATCATCGCGACCTCAGTAGTCATTAGGCTTTGTGAAAGAGCAGAGTGGGGTGCTCTGCAGAACTCAAGGACTTCGAACGTGGTCATGTGATTAGGTGTCACTTGTGTCATACGTTTGTACGCGAGATTTCCCCACTCCTAATCCTTCCTAGGTCTGATGTGATAGTGAAGTGGAAACATGAAGGGACACGTACAGCACAAAAATGTACTGGCTGACCTCATCTGTTGACTGACAAGAGACTGCCAGCAGTTGAAGAGGGTCGTAATGTGTAATAGGCAGACATATATCCAGACCATCACACAAGGTTTCCAAACTGCATCAGCATCCACTGCAAGTACTGTGACAGTTAGGCGGGAGGTGAGAAAACTAGGATTACATGGTTGAGTGGCTGCTCATAAGCGACACATCACGCCGGTAAATGCCAAACGATGCCCTGCCTGGTGTAAGGAGCATAAACATTGGGCAACTGAACAGTGGAAAAACGTTGTTTGGAGTGACTAATCACGGTACACAATGTGGCGATCCGATGGCAGTGTGTGGGTGTGGCGAATGCATGGTGAACGGCATCTGCTAGCGAGTGTAATGCCAACAGTAAAATTGGGAGGTGATGGTGTTATGGTGTGGTCGCGTTTTTCATATAGGGGGCTAGCACCCTACACCTACGTCTACATCCATACTCAGCAAGCCACCTGATGGTGTGTGGCGGAGGGTACCTGGAGTACCTCTATCAGTTCTCCCTTCTGTTCCAGTCTCGTATTGTTCGTGGAAAGAATGATTGTCAATATGCCTCTGTGTGGGCTCTAATCTCTCTGATTTTATCCTCATGGTGTCTTCGCGAGATATACGTAGGGGGGAGCAATATACTGCTTGACTCTTCAGTGAAGGTATGTTCTCGAAACTTCAATAGAAGCCCGTACCGAGCTACTGAGCGTGTCTCTTGCAGAGTCTTCCACTGGAGTTTATCTATCATCTCTTTCCTGTAATGAAGCGCGCTGCTCTAAGTTGGATGTTCTCTATCTCCTCTATCAACCCTATCTGGTATGGATCCCACACCGGTGAGCAATATTCAAGCAGTGGGCAAACAAGTGTACTGTAACATACTTCCTTTGTTTTCGGATTGCATTTCCTTAGGACTCTTCCAATGAATCTCAGTCTGGCATCTGCTTTACCGACGATCAACTTTATATGATCATTCCATTTTAAATCACTCCTAATGCCTACTCCTAGATAATTTATGGAATTAACTGCTTCTAGTTGCTGACCTGCTATATTGTAGGTGAATGATAAGGGATCTTTCTTTCCATGTATTCGCAGCACATTACACTTGTCTACATTGAGATTCAATTGCCATTCCCTGCACCGTGCGTCAATTCGTTGCAGATCCTCCTGCATTTCAGTAAAAGTTTCCGTTGTTACAACCTCTCGATATACTACAGCATCATCTGCAAGAAGCCTCAGTGAACTTCTGATGTTATCCACAAGGTCATTTATGTATATTGTGAATAGCAACAGTCCTATGGCACTCCTCTGCGGCACACCTGAAATCACTCTTACTTCGGAAGACTTCTCTCCACAATTGGTCTGATAGTCCATATGCTCTTATTTTGTTCATTAAAGTACTGTGGGGAACTGTATCAAACGCCTTGCGAAAGTCAAGAAACACGGCATCTACTTGGGAACCCGTGTCTATGGCCCTCTGAGTCTCGTGGACGAATAGCGCGAGCTGGGTTTCACACGATCGTCTTTTTTGAAACCCATGCTGATTCCTACAGAGTAGATTTCTAGTCTCCAGAAAAGTCATTATACATGAACATAATGCGTGTTCCAAAATTCTACAACTGATCGACATTAGAGATATAGGTCTATAGTTTTGCACATCTGTTCGACATCCTGACATCTCTTCATGGAAACGGGGATGACCTGTGCCCTTTTCCAATCTTTTGGAACACTACGCTCTTGTAGAGACCTACGGTACACCACTGCAAGAAGGGGGGCAAGTTCCTTTGCGTAATCTGTGTGAAATTGCACTGGTATCCCATCAGGTCCAGCGGCCTTTCCTCTTTTGAGTGATTTTAATTGTTTTTCTATCTGTTTCAACTATTTCAAAATCTGCCATTTTGTCATCTGTGTGACAATCTAGAGAAGGAACTACAGTGCAGATTTCCTCTGTGAAACAGCTTTGGAAAAAGACATTTAGTATTTCATCCTTTAGTCTGTCATCCTCTGTTTCAGTACCATTTTGGTCACAGAGTGTATGGATATTTTGTCTTGATCCACCTACCACTTTGACATAAGACCAAAATTTCTTAGGGTTTTCTGCCAAGTCAGTACATAGAACTTTACTTTTGAACTCTCACACTACATTTCGCTTTGCTCGGTTGTTGTACCAAGGTGGCTCTTTTCCATCTCTTACGATCTTGCTTGGCACATCTAATGCATATTGTACGATGTTTTTGAACTTTGTCCACTGATCCTCAACACTATCTGTACTTGAAATAAAACTTTTGTGTTGAGTCATCAAGTACTCTGAAATCTGCTTTTTATCACTTTTGCTAAACAGAAAAATCTTCCTACCTTTTTTAATATTTCTATTTATGGCTGAAATCACCGATGCAGTAACCGCTTTATGATCGCTAATTCCCTGTTCTACGTTAACTGTTTCAAATAGTTCGGGTCTGTTTGTCACCAGAAGGTCTAGTATGTAATTTTCAGATAATGCACTTAAAAAAATTTCACTGGATTCTTTGTCCCTGCCACCGGTTATAAATGTTTGAGTCTCCCAGTCTATATCTGGTAAATTAAAATCTCCACCCAGAACTGTAACATGGTCGGGAAATATACTCGAAATATTTTCCAAAATTTCCTACAGGTGCTCTGCCACAACAGCTGCTGAGCAAGGGGGGCCTATGGAGACATCCAATTACCATGTTTGAGCCTGCTTTAACTGTGACCTTCACCCAAATTATTTCACATTTCAGATCTCCGTCAATTTCCTTAGATATTATTGCACTTTTTATCACTATAAACACGCCTCCCCCTTCACTGGCCAGCCTGTCTCTGCAGTATACATTCCAATCTGAGTTTAGAATTTCATTACTGTTTACATCTGGTTTCAGCCAACTTTCCGTCCCTAGTACTATGTGGGCATTGTGACCGTTTATTAATGAGAGCAGTTCTGGGACCTTTCTATAGACGCTCCTGCAGTTTACTATTACCACATTAATATTCTCATTCCCTGTTGCGTTTTGCCTACTGCTACCTTGTCGCGTCTCAGGAGGCGACTTGTCGGACCTAGGGAGGGAATTCTCTAACCTAAAAAACCCACATGTGCACTTCACACGTACTCCTCTACCCTTGTAGCCGCTTCCTGCATGTAGTGCACGCCTGATATATTCAGGGGCACCCTACATTTCTCCACCTGTTAGCGGAGGTCGAGAAATTTGCACTCCATATCTCTGCAGAATCATCTGAGCCTCTGGTTTAAGCCTTGTACTCGGCTCCAAACCTGAGGACCACGATCGGTTCTGGTATCGACACTACAAATAGTTAGCTCAGATTCCACGCTGCGAGTGAGGCTCTCTGCCTTCACCAACTCCACCAACCACCCGTATGAATGGAGGATGACCTCTGAACCCAGACGGCAGGAGTCATTGGTGCCGACATAAGCAACAATTTGCAGTCGGGTGCACCCAGTGATCTCTATCGCCGCCGGCAGGGCCTCCTCCACATTTCGGATGAGACCCCCTGGCAAGCAGAACAGAGTGAACACTGGCCTTCTTCCCCGACCTTTCCGCTATTTCCCTAAGGGGCTCAATCAGCCACCCAACATTGGAGCTCCCAATCATTAATAAACCCCTCCCCCCGTGTGCCTGCTTGGATTTTGTTGTTTTGCATGGCACTATCACGGCACAGGCCAACATTGATGTTTTAAGCACCTTCTTGCTTCCCACTGTTGAAAAGCAATTCGGGGATAGCGATTGCATCTTTCAACACGATCGAGCGTCTGTTCATAATGCACGGCCTGTGGCCGAGTGGTTACACGACAATAACATCCCTATAATGGACTGGCCTGCATGGAGTTCTGACCTGAATCCTATAGAACACCTTTGGGATGTTTTGGAACTTAGACTTCGTGCAAGGCCTCACTGACCAACATCAATACCTCTCCTCAGTGCAGCACTGCATGAAGAATGGACTGCTATTTCCAAAGAAACCTTCCAGTACCTGGTTGAACGTATGCCTGTGAGAGTGAAAGCTGTCATTAAGGCTAAGTGTGAGCTAACACCATATTGAATTCCAGCATTATCGATGGAGGGCACCACAAACTTTTGATCACATAGTGTATACTCTGTTATGCAGCGCATTCAAAATAACTCCAGCAGCTAACTCTATGAAAATGTTTAGGAAACTCAGTCTGCTGTCACTGGGTAATGGTGTAAAGCTTTGGCTATAGGCGAAGGCTGTACTGCAAACATGTTACTTAAGTGACAGTGTGTTCTTGTCTAAATTCTGTTAGGGGTGCATATTTTGCTGGTTGGATATAATAGTGAGTATGAAGTCTAGGGTCAGCTGTTAAGGGTTGTTAAGCTCAGAAATATGGATGCAGTGCTCAGCCTGTGTTTACACGGTAATGTCAACAGTTTCATAGCCAAATAGCCCTAGTTTCTCATACCATTATTGGTTTCTCTTGTGTGTCATTGAGTTAAAAGAGACTATGAAAGTAAACAATCCCCCACCATGTTTATCGGCCTTCAGTAATGGATGATGGGAATAGATGCAATTAAGAAAAAGTTTTGTTAATGTTCAAGAAAAGAAACTCATTTACTTGTGTAGCTTTTTCGAGCATGCGAATGAAAAAGCATTGAAAAATTATTCCTTCAGAACCAGGCAATGTGTTAATAGTGTTTCCACACAGCAAAATTGTTAAAATGTCACACCAAACTGCGAATGAGGGCCTGAGTTATTAGAAACCATCTGTCACCAAAGGTGTTGACAAATGCCCACAAAAGAGTCACAAAGACATCTATGCAGATGTACATTTTAGGACTGATACCAACTGAATGGAGAAGCATATTATTTCACAACTGGTGCATAAACTTTGATTTATTATGTCAGTGTTAAGTTTAAACTGAAGAGTGTGTTGTGGTGTCATTAAAATTTACCAAACTGAAAATATCAGACAAACACAGTGAGGGCCTTTAATCACTGGTTTGATATTAATAAGACCAGGAGTTTATTTTCAAACATTTCCTTAACTTAGATTTGTTATTAAGAACTACCATTATGAAAATCTTAAATCTGGAACTGTCTTTATCAATGATAAGGAATTTTGGAACTTTGCATAGGACCTTGAGCATTCATTCCATTTTACTTACTTCCATATGTTACAAGGAATTGAAATCTGCAGTTCTAGACTGGATTATATCCTAGATGTTAAAGAGTTTCAAAAGCTTCATCAACAGTGTACAAATGGGTGGATAGTAACACTAAATGTGTGTGAAATGATACAGTGCATTAAGAGAATCATAATAAATTGTAAGTTAAGGTGGAAAATAAAACTCACTAGCGTGTTTTCTTTTTTGTGGCATAGTGGTTGAAATTTGTTAAATTTTCGAATTTGCTTAGTTAGTATGTGTAAAGAGTATAAATGACCACTAATTGAGTGGAAGAGTTGTTGAACAGTGGAGAAGCACATAGAAATGATGATAAACTGCCAGTATGTATTTCATCAAGCCAAAAAAGCATCTGATAGTTTTAGCAAATTTGTTTTCCCTCTTATCCTC
This sequence comes from Schistocerca nitens, assembly GCF_023898315.1. NCBI lineage: Eukaryota > Metazoa > Arthropoda > Insecta > Orthoptera > Acrididae > Schistocerca > Schistocerca nitens. The sequence goes on from NC_064618.1 coordinate 503,457,643, forward strand.
CCATTTTTGGCACTCGAAACCAACAGATTTGTGCTGTTGTGTTTGAATATATGTAAATATGTTTTTCTTTAATGTTGTAGGATGGAATGTCCTCCAGGCTGTCCACCAAAGATTTATGAGCTGATGCGCCAGTGTTGGCAGTGGAATGCCAGTGACCGGCCGTCCTTCCAAGAAATTCATCATGCACTGGAAAACATGTTTCAAGAGTCTAGCATTACTGAAGGTAATCTTGCTAAAGGTCATTTTAATAGTTGTCTACCACACAACATTCAACAGAATGTAACTGGGTAGATATAAAATTACTCACCAAGTGGCAGCAGTATGTTATCTATTCAGTTACACTACATTTTTAAAAATTTATTATTTTTCTTGACACAACCTTAAACAGTAGCACATGCATCCACATTGATTATGTTAACTATATAATTAATATCAGCACTGCAGTACAAGAATATTTAATAATCTTTGGCCATTTGATTGTAACATGTTTAAATAAAATGTGTATTGCTGACTTCTTTCATATATCAGAGACCTTACCCCAGGGATTCCATGGAATATGACTAATTTAAAGTAACTGAGTCATTTCAAACTTCTGAAGCTGCCGTAAATACTAAAAATATTGGTTACTCTAAATGTCAACAATTATACACAATGTGACTGGAGGTGTAGTCTGTGCGCACATTTAAATATTGAAACATAATGATAATGTTCAACAATGACTTCTTATATTGAGCCACATTTAACAATCATACACTCCTGGGAATGGAAAAAAGAACACATTGACACCGGTGTGTCAGAACCACCATACTTGCTCCGGACGCTGCGAGAGGGCTGTACAAGCAATGATCACACGCACGGCACAGCGGACACACCAGGAACTGCGGTGTTGGCCGTCGAATGGCGCTAGCTGCGCAGCATTTGTGCACCGCCGCCGTCAGTGTCAGCCAGTTTGCCGTGGCATACGGAGCTCCATCGCAGTCTTTAACACTGGTAGCATGCCACGACAGCGTGGACGTGAACCGTATGTGCAGTTGACGGACTATGAGCGAGGACGTATAGTGGGCATGCGGGAGGCCGGGTGGACATACCGCCGAATTGCTCAACACGTGGGGCGTGAGGTCTCCACAGTACATTGATGTTGTCGCCAGTGGTCGGCGGAAGGTGCACGTGCCCGTCGACCTGGGACCGGACCGCAGCGACGCACGGATGCACGCCAAGACCGTAGGATCCTACGCAGTGCCGTAGGGGACCGCACCGCCACTTCCCAGCAAATTAGGGACACTGTTGCTCCTGGGGTATCGGCGAGGACCATTCGCAACCGTCTCCATGAAGCTGGGCTACGGTCCCGCACACCGTTAGGCCGTCTTCCGCTCACGCCCCAACATCGTGCAGCCCGCCTCCAGTGGTGTCGTGACAGGCGTGAATGGAGGGACGAATGGAGACGTGTCGTCTTCAGCGATGAGAGTCGCTTCTGCCTTGGTGGCAATGATGGTCGTATGCATGTTTGGCGCCGTGCAGGTGAGCACCACAATCAGGACTGCATACGACCGAGGCACACAGGGCCAACACCCGGCATCATGGTGTGGGGAGCGATCTCCTACACTGGCTGTACACCACTGGTGATCGTCGAGGGGACACTGAATAGTGCACGGTACATCCAAACCGTCATCGAACCCATCGTTCTACCATTCCTAGACCGGCAAGGGAACTTGCTGTTCCAACAGGACAATGCACGTCCGCATGTATCCCGTGCCACCCAACGTGCCCTAGAAGGTGTAAGTCAACTACCCTGGCCAGCAAGATCTCCGGATCTGTCCCCCATTGAGCATGTTTGGGACTGGATGAAGCGTCGTCTCACGCGGTCTGCACGTCCAGCACAATCGCTGGTCCAACTGAGGCGTCAGGTGGAAATGTCATGGCAAGCCGTTCCACAGGACTACATCCAGCATCTGTACGATCGTCTCCATGGGAGAATAGCAGCCTGCATTGCTGCAAAAGGTGGATATACACTGTACTAGTGCCGACATTGTGCATGCTCTGTTGCCTGTGTCTATGTGCCTGTGGTTCTGTCAGTGTGATCATGTGATGTATCTGACCCCAGGAATGTGTCAATAAAGTTTCCCCTTCCTGGGACAATGAATTCACGGTGTTCTTATTTCAATTTCCAGGAGTGTATATTTAAAAAAATCTTTATTGTATTTGAAAACTGTTGCTTGTACCCAGTAATATTCAGTTTCTATGTTATACCTTGGAAAATATCGTTTTGTGAAATAGCTCATGGAAAAAAAGTACGAACTTCATCTCTAAATGTTATCATGGAAATGAAAATGTAACACTGTCTTGCAAGTGTTGTCCAACACATTCACAATACAACATCTTTCTGCAATGAAATCCCTCTTCAACAATTATTGTGTTAGCCTTTATGTACCATTGTAGAACAATGAACACATTGGACATTGATGGATGTGGAACTCTGTAGTTTGCATGACTGTTGTTGACAATGGGGTCATTGACGCAGTTCACAGATTTCACTATTTCTGAAATATTGCCCTTTTAACTGAAAAGACAATGATCAATCTTTTGGGTAATTCTCTATTTACGTTCTTTACCCACAGCAGGAGTTAACAAAATGCCCACAAACAGGTTTCAAAGTCTTGTATAACAAATTTAGTATTGCACATCATGTGTAAGCTATAGATGTCACCTGTAAGAATTTGTCATACAAATTGGGCACGACTGTCCAAAGACACCACTATCCAAACCCCCCCCCCCCCCCCAAAAAAAAAAAAAAAAAAAAAAAAAAAAGAAGAAGAAGAAAAAGAAAAAAAAAATATTACACACATACACACACACACACACTCACACACACAAAATGTGTATGGGTCATATTAATTATATTTATAATGTTATAGATTTTTGTTGTGACTAGTTTGCATTACCTTAATGTTGAGAATTTTAGTAATTGTTGCATAGCAGAAACATTATCTCTAACTAGCAGAAAGCCATACACACATACAATTATCTTGAAATATTCGTTCTTTCCTAATGACCCTAATTCCTTATTTCCCAGACAAAATACATGCATTACTGATACGTTTTTTTCCCTTGATCAAACAGAAGTTGAAAAACAACTTCAAGGTGGAGGAACACATCAGCTCTCATACAAGAAACCCCATGCTGGAAGTACAGGCAACATCCATGGACTTGTTGTAATGTCAGAACAGATGGCATCAGCTGGTGTTGTAACAGGTAAGGCCCCAGAGGAAAGAAAAGATGATGGAATAATTAAAATTAGTAAATTATAAATATATGGCAATGGCCTTGCCACAGTGGTTACACCGGTTCCCGTGAGATCACCGAAGTTAAGTGCTGTCGGGCTTGGTTGGCACTTGGATGGATGACCATCCAGGTCGCCATGCGCTGTTGCCATTTTTCGGGGTGCACTCAGCCTTGTGATGCCAATTGAGGAGCTACTTGACCGAACAGTAGCGGCTTTGGTCAAGAATACCATCGTATTTTTTCTGAACAACTTCCTTCATTTAAAGAACTGGTGTATGTAGCAACTTGGAAAAGGGGGGGGGGGGTAGGGCAGCTGCACCTTACATTTTATGGTGCATGGCAGTTATTGAAAGATTATCTCGATTTTATTGTCTGTAATGGGTAGTATTTGCCTAATTTGTGTTCATACAAGCAATACTTTTCGTATTGATTTGAAACCACAAAAAAATGTTGTAAATTTGTCCACACAATGTAACATTGAAAATAATGTTCTTTAGTTAGGTTCATGTTCCATGATCATTTTGCGCAATAGATCATAATGATATGGAATGAGTCAATTTACATTCAGATTGCAAATTAATTTGTGCATATTCTGAACATCTCTAAGGTTTTATTTTTCAAAAAGAAAAAAGATATGCATATGTTGTGAATTAGCAAGTTCTATCAACTGCCTTTTACACATTTCAGTAATAGGAATTCTTTTGTATAACAGAAGGAGTTGCCAAGGAGAAAATTCCCCTGTTTTCGAATTTTACTATGCTGTGTGTCAGAAATTTTTTGTCACTGGGTAAGTGATCAAAAATTTTTATTGCAACATTGTGCATAACTTTTTGTGCCAAAGAAAACCTTAATGTGGAGTAATAAATGTTATTCTTCCTTCTGGTATTGTAATTATGTACATAATTCTTCCTTTTGTGCTGTAGTGGATTATTCACAGCAAACTTCATAAGGGAATAAATGTACTGTGAAGCAGTAGTCAGACTGCCTAACTCCTTAAACAGATGTCTACAAGATAATTGTGGGTGAGCACCACATGTTAGTCTTACAGCATGTTTCTGTGCAAGGAAGACTTTCTTTCTTAAAGATCAGATAGCCCAGAACATTATTCCATTTGACATTATTGAATGAAAATATGTCAAGTTACTGATTTCTCTCTCCCAGAGATCTGCAATGATTCTAAGTGCAAATGTGGCTGAACTTAGCTTTTGAAGAGTTCCAAAATGTGCCTTTTCCAGTTAAAATTCTCACCCTATTTATTATTTCCGCACCATGTCTTACATTCATCATTGGTGTAGTAACCCCCCCCCCCCTCCCCAATACTATTGAGGCTCAAGGGGTTATCAGCCACAGTAACAACAGCAGAGCTGTGCCTGACATTAAAGATTCAATTTCCTTTTTGTAGATTCAAGTCTAATCTGAGTTAATTTTTGGGGAAATATTTTTTAATTTGTGTGTGTGTGTGGGGGGGGGGGGGGGGCGCAGAGTATATCATTGAAAAAAGTGTTGTATTTTACATTCATGTCATGAACACTGAGACATAGCTTCAGTCCATATTCTTGAGGAGTTTCTTAAAACACTTAGATTTTGCTCCATTACCAATCCTCTTCAGGCACGTGCCTTGTTAATTTGTTTTATACAGTACTTAATATTATGATGAATGTCGTTGTCAGAGAGTCCATTGACTGTTGGCTCTGTAATATGATACTGTTTACTAGACTTGAGCATAAAGATAGTATCACTGATTGTTGTGGAGCAGTTAATGTAGTTATTTGACTGATCCATATATCATTGCACTCACTTGCTCTGATGTGGAACAGTAGGAGCCCCAAGAAGATATTATTTCAGTTAATGTGTTCAAAGTTAACTTTATCTCACTGAATAACTCACTCCTTTTTGTGCCACACTACAGTTGAATGATCCATAGTGTAAAGTAATTTCTTTTTCTGGTGCTATATTAATGAATGCTGCTTTTGCTCATGAGGGAGTAAATGCACTGTGAGACTGTTGCCAGTATACCCAGCATTAAAAGAATTTTCTGCGAGAGATACTGAAGTGAACACTTACTATCCCATGCTCCAAATTGTCATGTGCAATAAAGAATTTTTTTTCTTAGTGACTAGTTTCGTCAGAGTATGATGCCATAAGACCCCATATATTGCTGATGTGGGGTGGCTGGTGAGCCTCAGCGATAAAGATAGCCTTACAGTAGGTGCAGCAACAATGGATAGGTAGCTGTGGAGAGGCCAGGCGAACTAGTGGTTCCTGAAGAGGGGTAGCAGCAGTAGCATTTTTAGAAGTTGCGGGGGTGCAACAGTTTAAATGATTGCCAGATCTGGCATTGTAATATTAGCCAACAGGACTTGCTGTGATGAAAGCAAGAGAAAACTACAAGACATGCAGCTCTACTGTACAGCTTAATGATGTCAGCATCCTCGTGGGTGAAATATTCCAGAGATAAAGTAGTCACATTCGTATCTCCAGGCAGGAACTACTCTGGAGGATGTAGTCATCAGGAAAAATGCAACTGCCTGCCATTCTACAGTTTGGAGTGTGGAATGTTGGATCCCATAATTTGGTAGCTTGGTTAGAGAATTTAAAAATGAAATTAATAGGTTGAATTTACATACAGTGGGAGTTAGTGCTGAAATCAGTACACAATTACAAACACAAAATCAAATAGGGGTAGTGCAGGATGCATCTAATATTGAATAAGAAAATAGAATGCAGGTAATCCAAAGTCAGCACTCATTTCAGTAGTACAGGTTTGTATGCCAACTATCTTTGCGACTGATGAGATTGAAAGAATGTTGTTGTTGTTGTGGTCTTCAGTCCTGAGACTGGTTTGATGCAGCTCTCCATGCTACTCTATCCTGTGCAAGCTTCTTCATCTCCCAGTACCTACTGCAACCTACATCCTTCTGAATCTGCTTAGTGTATTGATCTCTTGGTCTCCCTCTACGATTTTTACCCTCCACGCTGCCCTCCAATACTAAATTTGTGATCCCTTGATGCCTCAAAACATGTCCTACCAACCGATCCCTTCTTCTAGTCAAGTTGTGCCACAAACTTCTCTTCTCTCCAATCCTATTCAATACCTCCTCATTAGTTACGTGATCTACCCACCTTATCTTCAGCATTCTTCTGTAGCACCACATTTCGAAAGCTTCTATTCTCTTCTTGTCCAAACTAGTTATCGTCCATGTCTCACTTCCATACATGGCTACACTCCATACAAATACTTTCAGAAACGACTTCCTGACACCTAAATCTATACTCGATGTTAACAAATTTCTCTTCTTGAGAAACGCTTTCCTTGCCATTGCCAGTCTACATTTTATATCCCCTCTACTTCGACCATCATCGGTTATTTTACTCCCTAAATAGCAAAACTCCTTTACTACTTTAAGTGTCTCATTTCCTAATCTAATTCCCTCAGCATCACCCGACTTAATTTGACTACATTCCATTATCCTCGTTTTGCTTTTGTTGATGTTCATCTTATATCCTCCTTCCAAGACACTGTCCATTCCGTTCAACTGCTCTTCCAAGTCCTTTGCTGCCTCTGACAGAATTACAATGTCATCGGCGAACCTCAAAGTTTTTACTTCTTCTCCATGAATTTTAATACCTACTCCGAATTTTTCTTTTGTTTCCTTTACTGCTTGCTCAATATACAGATTGAATAACATCGGGGAGAGGCTACAACCCTGTCTCACTCCTTTCCCAACCACTGCTTCCCTTTCATGCCCCTCTACTCTTATAACTGCCATCTGGTTTCTGTACAAATTGTAAATAGCCTTTCGCTCCCTGTATTTTACCCCTGCCACCTTCAGAATTTGAAAGAGAGTATTCCAGTCAACATTGTCAAAAGCTTTCTCTAAGTCTACAAATGCTAGAAACGTAGGTTTGCCTTTTCTTAATCTTTCTTCCAAGATAAGTCGTAAGGTCAGTATTGCCTCACGTGTTCCAACATTCCTACGGAATCCAAACTGATCTTCCCCGAGGTCAGCTTCTACCAGTTTTTCCATTCGTCTGTAAAGAATTCGCGTTAGTATTTTGCAGCTGTGACTTATTAAACTGATAGTTCGGTAATTTTCACATCTGTCAACACCTGCTTTCTTTGGGATTGGAATTATTATATTCTTCTTGAAGTCTGAGGGTATTTCGCCTGTCTCATACATCGTGCTCACCAGATGGTAGAGTTTTGTCATGACTGGCTCTCCCGAGGCCATCAGTAGTTCTAGTGGAATGTTGTCTACTCCCGGGGCCTTGTTTCGACTCAGGTCTTTCAGTGCTCTGTCAAACTCTTCACGCAGTATCTTATCTCCCATTTCGTCTTCATCTACATCCTCTTCCATTTCCATAATATTGTCCTCAAGTACATCTCCCTTGTATAAACCCTCTATATACTCCTTCCACCTTTCTACCTTCCCTTCTTTGCTTAGAACTGGGTTTCCATCTGAGCTCTTGATATTCATACAAGTGGTTCTCTTCTCTCCAAAGGTCTCTTTAATTTTCCTGTAGGCAGTATCTATCTTACCCCTAGTGAGACAAGCCTCTACATCCTTACATTTGTCCTCTAGCCATCCCTGCTTAGCCATTTTGCACTTCCTGTCGATCTCATTTTTGAGACGTTTGTATTCCTTTTTGCCTGCTTCATTTACTGCATTTTTATATTTTCTCCTTTCATCAATTAAATTCAATATTTCTTCTGTTACCCAAGGATTTCTATTAGCCCTCGTCTTTTTACCTACTTGATCGTCTGCTGCCTTCACTACTTCATCCCTCAGAGCTACCCATTCTTCTTCTACTGTATTTCTTTCCCCCATTCCTGTCAATTGTTCGCTTATGCTCTCCCTGAAACTCTCTACAACCTCTGGTTCTTTCAGTTTATCCAGGTCCCATCTCCTTAAATTCACACCTTTTTGCAGTTTCTTCAGTTTCAATCTGCAGTTCATAACCAATAGATTGTGGTCAGAATCCACATCTGCCCCAGGAAATGTCTTACAATTTAAAACCTGGTTCCTAAATCTCTGTCTTACCATTATATAATCTATCTGAAACCTGTCAGTATCTCCTGGCTTCTTCCATGTATACAGCCTCCTTTCATGATTCTTGAACCAAGTGTTAGCTATGATTAAGTTATGCTCTGTGCAAAATTCTACAAGGCGGCTTCCTCTTTCATTCCTTCCCCCCAATCCATATTCACCTACTACGTTTCCTTCTCTCCCTTTTCCTACTGACGAATTCCAGTCACCCATGACTATTAAATTTTCGTCTCCCTTCACTACCTGAATAGTTTCTTTTATCTCGTCATACATTTCATCTATTTCTTCATCATCTGCAGAGCTAGTTGGCATATAAACTTGTACTACTGTAGTAGGCATGGGCTTTGTGTCTATCTTGGCCACAATAATGCGTTCACTATGCTGTTTGTAGTAGCTAACCCGCACTCCTATTTTTTTATTCATTATTAAACCTACTCCTGCATTACCCCTATTTGATTTTGTATTTATAACCCTGTAATCACCTGACCAAAAGTCTTGTTCCTCCTGCCACCGAACTTCACTAATTCCCACTATATCTAACTTTAACCTATCCATTTCCCTTTTTAAATTTTCTAACCTACCTGCCCGATTAAGGGATCTGACATTCCACGCTCTGATCCGTAGAACGCCAGTTTTCTTTCTCCTGATAACGACGTCCTCTTGAGTAGTCCCCGCCCGGAGATCCGAATGGGGGACTATTTTACCTCCGGAATATTTTACCCAAGAGGACGCCATCATCATTTAATCATACAGTAGAGCTGCATGTCCTCGGGAAAAATTACGGCTGTAGTTTCCCCTTGCTTTCAGCCGTTCGCAGTACCAGCACAGCAAGGCCGTTTTGGTTAATGTTACAAGGCCAGATCAGTCAATCATCCAGACTGTTGCCCCTGCAACTACTGAAAAGGCTGCTGCCCGTCTTCAGGAACCACATGTTTGTCTGGCCTCTCAACAGATACCCCTCCGTTGTGGTTGCACCTACGGTACGGCCATCTGTATCGCTGAGGCACGCAAGCCTCCCCACCAACGGCAAGGTCCATGGTTCATGGGGGGTGAAAGAATGTATGATTACTTAAATAATACTACTCATTTAGTTAAGGAAGACAAAAATTAAATTGTGGTGGGTGACTGAAATTTGGCACTAGGAAACAAAGAGAAGGAGAAATAGAGGGAGAACATGGACTCGAGGAAAGGAATGAAAGACGTAGCGACATGACAGATTTTGCACAGAGCTCAATTTAATCAGTGCTAGTACTTGGTTTAAGAATCATTAAAGAAGGTTATATAAGTGGAAGAGACCTGGAGACACTGGAAGGTTTCAGATTGATTATATAATGGTAAAACAGAGATTTTGTAAACAGATTCAGAACTATAAGACATTTCCATGGGCAGATTTGGACTCTGGCCATAATTTATTTGATTATGAAACACAGATTAAAACTGAATAAATAACATTGAACTGATACTGGAGGAAGAAATAAAACAGAAGACAAATGGGTAGCTTTGAAAGATGAAGTAGGGTAGGCAGCAGAGGATCACATAGATAAGACAATTCGTAGTAGAAATCCTTGGATAATCACAACAGATATTGAGTTGGACAAAAGGAATAAATATATGAAGGGTGTTCAGTAAGTAATGGAAAAGATTTTTTTTTCTTGGCCAGTTTCTGTTGAAAGATTGTGTAATTTGTTTGAAGACATCATGGAATACTCCCACTTCAGCCCCTATAGTTCCAAGAAGTTCCGAAACGTGGTGGCACTATACATAGCCTTCAAAATGGCATGTGTAAATGAGGTGAGTTCCAAGCAGACATCTTTCATTGAGTTTCTTTTGGAAAATCAGGGCATCTCAGGTATTAATAGATGCTTGCAGAATGTCCACCCTCGCTGTTCAACTGGACATATCTATTGGTAATACTGACACACACACACACACACACACACACACACATATATATATATATATATATATATATATATATATATATATATATATATATATACACACGTCGGGGTACTCAAAGGTGTGTGCCCACTTTGTTCCTCACCACCTAACAGGAGACCATAAAGAGCAACAACAGACCAGCTGTGCAGAATTGCTTGCGCATTATGAGGCCTCTCATGACAGTTTTTTGTTGAATGTCATCTCAGGCGATGAAATGTGGGTTCATTGATTCAAACCAAACAAAATGGCAATTCATGGAGTGGCATGACCCCACCTCTCTTGAAGAAAAATTTCAAAGCCTCACTCTCAGCCAGTAAAGTTATGACAGTGGTGTTCTGTGGACTCTGAAGGGGTTATTCTGTATTCTGTTTGATGTCCTCCTCCACAGTGCATCAATCAGCTCTGAAGTGTATTGTGCTACCCCCAGGAATTTAAAGAAATGCCTTCAGCATCCGGAATGAAATTTTCATTCTGCAGCGGAGTGCGTGCTGGTATAAAACTTCCTGCCAGATGAAAACTGTGTGGCAGACCAAGACTCGAACTCGGGACCTTTGCCTTTCACGGGCAAGTGCTCTACTAACTGAGTTACCCAAGCATGACTCACAACCCATCGTCACAATTTTACTTCTGCCAGTATCTTGTCTCCTACCCTCCAAACTTCACAGAAGTTCTCCTGTGAAACTTGCAGGACTAGCACATCTGGAAGAAAGGTTATTGTGGAGACATGGATTCTTCCAGAAGTGCTAGTCCTGAAGGTTTGGCGGGAGAACTGTGAAGTTTGGTACTAGGGGAAGTAAAATTGTGAAGATGGTGGTGAGTTGTGCTCGGGTAGCTCAATTGGTAGAGCACTTGCCCGTGAAAGGCAAAGATCCCAAGTTGTAGTCTCGGTCTGGCACACAGTTTTAATCTGCCAGGAAGTTTTTGACTTCAGCACGTTTGTAACCACAAAAATGGAAAAAAACTTCTCCTTCTCCATGACAGCACAAGGCCTTAAAAGTCTGCACACCTGAGAGAAACTGACAAACTTCATTGTACAGTTCTTCCTCATCCACCCTACAGTCTGGATCTCTTACTTTCAGACTTCCATGTCATTCACTGTTAAGGTGGGCTAAGGCTATTGCGTTGAACGAGAGTGTTGAAAATAGGGTTTTTTAGCCAGAAGGGCGGGAAGTATGAGGGTCATTGCAAAGGTCATGGTAACTATTGTTTTGTTGTGATAATGGTAAGGAATTAAAAGATTGTGAAATATGCAAATGGAAGGTTAGTTCATGTGTTAACATTATATGCAGAGCAATGGCAAAACTTAATGCACCGTCATAAAGATAGACAACAAGAAAAAAGACGAAAAAAGTTTGTCATTGCTTAAGTGTTTTACTGTCAATTGCAACAGTACACAATAGTCATTATAAATTATGCACATTCTATGGCATCAGGAGTCTCCCAAAGAATCCACAGTAACATGATGTGACAGTAGATGCTAGTCCTTTCCAGGAGAATGAACTGTGAAGAGAGACCAAAGTGTGAGTTGAGCAGCCATTCTGGTTAGATGTTACCCAACTTGAACAGCACTCTTATGTTAAGATTGCAGTTCACTGTGGAAGGAATGGGTGACAATGCCACGAGGAGCTTGTGGAAATGGTAGAAAATACTGTTATACCATACTGAAAGATTGCTTGGTGGATAGATGCATTCAGGGGTGGCAGAGCTGCAATGGCTGGTATGCACTGATCCGGGTGGCCTTTTAGTGTGCATACAGACTGCGCTCATACCCAGATTGTCTAATGCTTGGAGAACAGTTGAAGATGAACGCTGCAGGAATTATGTGCATACTGGTACTGAGAAGACTTGGGGTATGTTTTCGTGGCATTCCCTGGGTGATCTTGTTATTCTGGAAGGCACAGTGGATCAACACAAGTATGCATCTATTCTTGAGGACCATGTCCACACCCACATTGCAGTTTGTGTTTCCTCCGCACAATGGCATCTATCAGCAGGGCAGTGCAACGTGTCGCACAACTCATTGTATGTGCGTGGTTCGAAGGGCACCAGGATGAGTATACCATACTCTCCTTGCCATCAAATTCCCCAGATTAAAACCCAATCGAGAATCTATGGGACTGTCTCGAGGTGGTAGTTCGCGAGATTTATCTTCAACCGAGAAACTTAATGCAGCTGGTCACTGCACTGGAGTTGGCATGGCTCCACATCCCTGTTGGTACCTTCCAGAACTCTATTACGGAGCAAGGTAGCGCACTGATCAGCACAGTAGACTCGTATTCTGGAGGATGACGATTCAAACCTGTGTCCAGCCATACTGAATTAGATTTTTCCATGATTTCCCTAAATCGCTTCAGGCAAATGGCAGGATGGTTTCTTTGAAAGGGCATGGCTGTCTTCGTTCCCCATCCTTCCCTAATCCAACGGGACCAATGGCCTCGCTGTTTGTTCGCCTCCCCGAAATCAACCAACCTATCAACCAATACCCTATTGACTCTCTCTCTGCACGTTTCACAGCAGTCTGCACTGCAAAAGGAGGTTATTGAGGACGTTGATAGGTTGTGACATTAAAATGAGTGGACAGTGAAGAAGAAACTATCCTGACATTTGTCTGAAGTAATTTCGGGAAACCACGGAAAATGTTAACATGAGTGCCAGATTCAGGAGTACAGCCTCCATCCTCTCACATACAAGATAAGTCTATTAAGAACAGCGCAATCTCGTTCGATTTATTGCTGCTGTACAATAGTGTATTCTTGACACATTCATGCAATTTAAAATGCTAGTGCTTAACACTGTTCATTTCTCAGCACCAGTCACTTCATATGCCAACGGCCTTACCGCCGTGGCAGCACCGGTTCCCGTCAGATCACCGAAGTTAAACACTGCCGAAGAAAGTCTACATGATTTTATACATTTAGCTGCACATGCGTAAAGTTGCTGCAAAGTGGGCACCTCTTGCACTAAGTGGAGTGAAAAAGTGGACATGTTACAAAAACTAGTCATGTGCATCTGGTGCATTATGAGTAGAGGGAGACAATATGCTTGCGTGAATCATCACCATAAATGAATTTTGGGCCAGAGTCTATTAGCCAGAACTGAAAAACCAGTCCGCATAATAGTGTCATGCAGGTTCACCATGCAGTCAGAAATTGTGACGCAATCCCTTTCCTGTCAAGTTAATGGTCATCATAGCCTATGACACGAGAGAAGTGATTTTGTGCCATTTGGTCCCATATGGACAAACTTTTAATGTACTGCACTACTGTCGCACTTGCCTGCAACACCACCTACGATGGGCTACTTGGGAGAAATGTCCTGAACATCTACGCAATGCGTTAATTCTGCAGGAATGGTAACAGGCGGCAAAGGCTTGAATAAAGGTAGCAGGTTCAAACAGATGTAGGATGTAGTTGTCATGCAGAGATGAAGAGGCTTACACAGGACAGACTAGTATTGAGAGATGCATCAAACCAGTCTTCAGACTGAGGTCAATAAGAAGAAGACATTAATGAATGAAACAGAAAAAGCAAATGAAGATTTTGCATTTTCATCTCTTAAATGCGCTATTATCTGTAATCCAGAAATTGAAGGGCTCAGGCACTTAACAAAATCTGTAAGATGGGATGTCCAGTCCATGTTCTCAATTTAAACACCAAAGAATTTGAGTGCATTCTGTTTCTTTTATTGATTTACTCAGATGCATTATTTCTAAAGGTGAGGTCAGCTCTTGTGCAGAACAGAATTGCATGTGTTGTGTTTTGTCTAAGTTGAGTGGTAGTCCATTTACAGAGAAGCAATTATTAATTTTCAAGAAAATTTGGTTTGCATTTTCAAGTGGTGTAGATTCTCCATTGACTGTTTTATGATACTTGCATTGTCAGCAGAGAGAACCACTGTTTCTTTTTGGATATAATGATATTGGTGGCAGATAACTTACACTGATCAGCCAGAACGTTACGACCACCTACCTGATAGCCAGTATGTTCACCTTTGGCATGGAGAACAGTGGAGACGCATCGTGGTATGGAAGCATTGAGGCCTTAGTAGGTCGCGGGAGTGAGTTGACACCACATCTGCACACAAGTCACTTAATTCCCGGTAAATTCCGGTGTGGGGGCGATGAGCTCTGATGCCACGTTCAGTCACATCTCAGATGTGTTTGATCTGGTTCAGACCTGGCAAGATGTGGGACCAGCACATCAATTGGAACTCGCCATTGTCTTTCTCAAACCAGCCCATCACATTCCTGGCCTTGTGACACGGCACATTATCTTACTGAAAAATGTCACTGCTATTGGGAAACATGATTGTCATGAAGAGGTCTATGTGGTCTACAATCAGTGTACAGTACCTATCACCATGTTTTGCACAAGCTGCTCTAGATCCATGGATGTCTACATGAGTGTTCCCCAGTGTGCAATGGAACTGCCGCCAGCTTGTCTCCATCCCACAATATATGTGTGAAGGAGTTGTTCCCCTGGAAGATGATGGATTCGCGATCTCCCGTCGGCATGATAAAGATGGTATTGGGATTCGACAGACCATGCAGTGCTCTGCCACTGTGCAGACAGTCATGGTTGTCGATGTTGTGACATTAACATTAGCACATTCATGAGCCGTCAGCTGCGGTGGGCCAGTGTTAGGAGTGTTTGATACTTTGTTGCCAAAAAACGAAGAGTAACAGCAAGTTTTTGCTTCACTTAATTGCTTTTCTAAGCTTTGTGTTGTTTTTGAAGCAACTGATCCTGTAATATTCATTAGAATTTCAAAACTGCACAGCATCATCTTAGTGAAATTACAAAAACTAGAAGCGTCTTCCAAATTCAGCTTACAAACATGTCATTCTCGCCACACTATAGTACTAGTAAACTTTCTGTTCTTTAAAGATTCAAACTTCCCTGTATCAGACAGCTTCAGATATCTGATTATTTTACAAATGAGTTAATACATTACATGTTGTTGTTGTGGTCTTCAGTCCTGAGACTGGTTTGATGCAGCTCTCCATGCTACTCTATCCTGTGCAAGCTTCTTCATCTCCCAGTACCTACTGCAACCTACATCCTTTTGAATCTGCTTAGTGTTATTCATCTCTTGGTCTCCCTCTAAGTTTTTTACCCTCCACACTGCCCTCCAATACTAAATTGGTGATCCCTTGATGCCTCAGAACATGTCCTACCAACCGATCCCTTCTTCTAGTCAAGTTGTGACACAAACTTCTCTTCTCCCCAGTCCTATTCAATACCTCCTCATTAGTTACGTGATCTACCCACCTAATCTTCAACATTCTTCTGTAGCACCACATTTCGAAAGCTTCTATTCTCTTTTTGTCCAAACTATTTATTGTCCGTGTTTCACTTCCATACATGGCTACACTCCATACAAATACTTTCAGAAACGACTTCCTGACACTTAAATCAATACTCGATGTTAACAAATTTCTCTTCTTCAGAAACGCTTTCCTTGCCATTGCCAGTCTACATTTTATATCCTCTCTACTTCGACCATCATCAGTAGTTTTGCTCCCCAAATAGCAAAACTCCTTTACTACTTTAAGTCTCTCATTTCCTAATCTAATTCCCTCAGCATCACCCGATTTAATTCGACTACATTCCATTATCCCCGTTTTGCTTTTGTTGATGTTCATCTTATATCCTCCTTTCAAGACACTATCCATTCCATTCAACTCCTCTTCCAAGTCCTTTGCTGTCTCTGACAGAATTACAATGTCATCGGCGAACCTCAAAGTTTTTATTTCTTCTCCATGGATTTTAATACCTACTCCGAATTTTTCTTTTGTTTCCTTCACTGCTTGCTCAATATACAGATTGAATAACATCGGGGATAGGCTACAACCCTGTCTCACTCCCTTCCCAACCACTGCTTTCCTTTCATGTCCCTCGACTCTTATAACTGCCATCTGGTTTCTGTACAAATTGTAAATAGCCTTTCGCTCCCTGTATTTTACCCCTGCCACCTTCAGAATTTGAAAGAGAGTATTCCAGTTAACGTTGTCAAAAGCTGTCTCTAAGTCTACAATGCTAGAAATGTAGGTTTACCTTTCCTTAATCTAGCTTCTAAGATAAGTCGTAGGGTCAGTATTGCCTCACGTGTTCCAATATTTCTACGGAATCCAAACTGATCTTCCCCGAGGTCAGCTTCTACTAGTTTTTCTATTCGTGTGTGGCTTATTAAACTGCTTGTTCGGTAATTTTCACATCTTTCAACACGTGCTTTCTTTGGGTTTGGAATTACTATATTCTTCTTGAAGTCTGAGCATATTTCGCCTGTCTCATATATCTTGCTCACCAGATGGTAGAGTTTTGTCAGGATTGGCTCTCCCAAGGCTGTCAGTAGTTCTAATGGAATGTTGTCTACTCCCGGGGCCTTGTTTCGACTCAGGTCTTTCAGTGCTCTGTCAAACTCTTCATGCAGTATCATATCTCCCATTTTGTCTTCATCTACATCCTGTTCCATTTCCATAATATTGTCATGAAGTACATCGCCCTTGTATAGACCCTCTATATACTCCTTCCACCTTTCTGCTTTCCCTTCTTTGCTTAGAACTGGGTTTCCATCTGAGCTCTTGATGTTCATACAACTGGTTCTCTTATCTCCAAAGGTCTCTTTAATTTTCCTGTAGGCAGTATCTATCTAACCCCTAGTGAGATAAGCCTCTACATCCTTACATTTGTCCTCTAGCCATCCCTGCTTAGCCATTTTGCACTTCCTGTCGATCTCATTTTTCAGATGTTTTGTATTCCTTTTTGCCTGCTTCATTTACTGAATTTTTGTATTTTCTCCTTTCATCAATTAAATTCAATATTTCTTCTGTTACCCATGGAGTTCAACTAGCCCTCATCTTTTTACCTACTGTACAACGTCTGGTTTAGTCAGTTTATCCAGGTCCCATCTCCTTAAATTCCCACCTTTTTGCAGTTTCTTCAGTTTCAATCTGCAGTTCATAACCAATAGATTGTGGTCAGAATCCACATCTGCCCCTGGAAATGTCTTACAATTTAAAACCTGGTTCGTAAATCTGTGTCCTACCATTATATAACGTATCTGAAACCTGTCTGTATCTCCAGGCTTCTTCCATGTATACAGCCTTCTTTCATGATTCTTGAACCAAGTGTTAGCTATGATTAAGTTGTGTTCTGTGCAAAATTCTACCAGGCAGCTTCCTTTTTTATTTTTTAGCCCCAATCCATATTCACCTACTACGTATCCTTCTCTCCCCTTTCCTACTACCGAATTCCAGTCACCCATGACTATTAAATTGTCGTCTCCCTTCACTATCTGAATAATTTCTTTGATTTCATCATACATTTCTTCAATTTCTTCATCATCTGCAGAACTAGTTGGCATATAAACTTGTACTACTGTAGTAGGCGTGGGCTTCGTGTCTATCTTGGCCACAATAATGCGTTCACTATGCTGTTTGTAGTAGCTTATACGCACTTCTATTTTTTTATTCATTATTAAACCTA
Organism: Schistocerca nitens; assembly: GCF_023898315.1. Taxonomy (NCBI): domain Eukaryota; kingdom Metazoa; phylum Arthropoda; class Insecta; order Orthoptera; family Acrididae; genus Schistocerca; species Schistocerca nitens. The sequence continues at coordinate 503,475,398 of NC_064618.1, forward strand.
CTCCTGCATTACCCCTATTTGATTTTGTATTTATAATCCTGTATTCGCCTGACCAAAAGTCTTGTTCCTCCTGCCACCGAACTTCACTAATTCCCACTATATCTAACTTTAACCTATCCATTTCCCTTTTTAAATTTTCTAACCTACCTGCCTGATTAAGGAATCTGACATTCCACGCTCCGATCCATAGAACGCCAGTTTTCTTTCTCCTGATATCGATGTCCTCCTGAGTAGTCCCCGCCCGGAGATCCGAATGGGGGACAATTTTACCTCCATAATATTTTATCCAAGAGTACGCCATCATCATTTAATCATACAGTAAAGCTGCATGGCCTCGGGAAAAATTACAGCTGTAGTTTCCCCTTGCTTTCAGCCGTTCGCAGTACCAGAACAGCAAGGCCATTTTGGTTAATGTTACAAGGCCAGATCAGTCAATCATCCAGACTGTTGCCCCTGCAACTACTGAAAAGGTTGCTGCCCCTCTTCAGGAACCACGCGTTTGTCTGGCCTCTCAACAGATACCCCTCCGTTGTGGTTGCACCTATGGTACGGCTATCTGTGTCGCTGAGGCACGCAAGCCTCTCCACCAATGGCAAGGTCCATGGTTCACGGGAGGGGGGGAATACAGTACATATTTGACATTAATGTGTAAGCAAGAATACTTTACAAGTGAGTTAATATGTTACGTATTTGACATTAATGTATAAGCAAGAACAAGTTTGGGAAAAGTTTGAAATCCCACTTTAAAGTTCATCGAAAATCACTAAGTGCTGCCATTATGAAATGATGGATGAATATAGTTAGGTAAATTGTGTCCTATTTTAATCCAAAGCAATTTTTCCTGCGTCTAAATCTCTATGAAGTAATATCTTCTAAACTGTATATTACACATTGATATGCTGTTGTGCAGATACATTCAGTGGGATATGTTGATACTGTCTGCAGACAGTTTTGCGAATAGTGTCAGTAGTAAGAAGCAATAAATTAAAATGTCATGCCTGATGCTGAAGTTTTACTGCATGAACAGTGAAAATTTGGAAAGTAAAAACATTTTTCCCTTCATCATGTCAGGTAGAAAAAGTTTTCTAAAAATTTGAAATTATGTGTAAGTTTTGTTTGAAGCTGCTAAGTGCTCTCATTCCACTGACCATCAGTAAATCTTATTCTTCATCTGCGTATTTCATAGAGTATTATCAGCACAGCACTACAGATCATTAATTCTTCCTCTTCACTTATTATAACACAGCTCTTGATGCAAATACATAACGTGAAACATTTGCTGCCATTTCAGCATAGCAGCTGATGTGAATACATATGCAGAAATTTTTGTCGCTAGTGTAGACAGGACTGCGAACAGTGAACTTTGTTGCCAACATGGTGCTGACTTTTGTGGAACAATTTTGCAGAAACATTTTTGTTAACAGAAACATGTTTTTAAACTAAATGTAAATGCGGCTTAAGGTGGACAGGTTGTCATGTCCATCCAGTCATATGTTGTGTCATTTTGGTGCTAGTGATCCCTATATAGAAGGCCATGTGGTGAAACGATCTCAGCTGGTGAACAAAATGGGTAGGAGATCCCCCAAGGATGCAGAGAAATAGAAATTACACATTTGCAAGCAGATGCAGGCCCTACAGGCTACTCATGTTATATATGCTATTAGCCAGTTGTAGCTCTTCCTTTTGTACTGTCATTGTTAATTACAGGAATTACTTATAGATTGCTCTTGTTTTATATGGTGGTGTTTTGTAGCGCCACAGGAGGCAGCGGTTATTGGAAGAGACTGACTCACAGTTTGAAATATGTTGTTCTGTTTGTTCTAGGGTGTAAAATCGCATCCACACTCCGTAATAAAAGTAATTTGTGTTCAAATGTATGAATCATTGCCAGTTTACATTAACTGCATGAGTGTTACTGTGTATAGTGTTTGACATCATCATTGTTCTAATTTCAGATGGAGCAGTAAGCAAGTTGAGCACTTTTTCAAGTGGTCCTGTACATGCTAGCAGCAAAAGCAATCTTGTGCAGCTTAGGAGGCCGACCAATCGTAAAGGCAAACAGGCTCCTGCACCACCAAAACGTACCAGGTATCTATCCATTCTGTTTAAAAAGTTTGGCTGTCACGCTGCCAATAGTCATTTGTGAATATTAATTTTCATGTATCAGGATTAAATATAGATATTTGTTTTAACTCGTACTGTTAGAGTTGTAGAACAAAATTTTAAAATGATAATCAAACAAGGACAGTAAATCGCCCTACTTTCTATGTAATATTACAGATGGATACGAAGAAAAATGATAGGGTATATAGCTGTGTCTCTTTAGATCCTAGGTTCTGATGGGTCTCTCTTAAACTTACTTAGATAGTAACCCATTTATCCAGATTTTTCACCTGGTTTACCATATTGAAGGTTCTCTGCCTCCAAAAGCTTGCACTTGTCAATTCTTATACTTCTTTGTCTGCTGTCACTCTATAGCTAAAGTTTTTATCTTCTTTTGATGGCAGTATAATAATTTTGAAGAGAATATAGCAATTCCTCATATAAATCTTATTATAAAGTAACATAATTAGAATTAGAAGCAGGTGGCTCATCACCTTTACTTGTAGAAACATTTTAATTCTTTCTAAAACAATTTTTCAGTGGTAGACGATAAAATGATAAATGATACTAGTAATCTAGTATGCACCGGTAATGTAAATGGAAGTAACTAAGTTAACAGAATAAACACAAAATAGCGGTTGAATCATAAGCTTATAGAAGTAGAGTTCATTTATCAAGAGTGGTATGCACTGTGAGATGATTTAGAAAAACCTCTGGGAATATTTAAGGTCATTTATTTGTTAGAACTAAGTAGTAGTATGGCTGTGTAACTCCTGAGATGAATTATAGTGGTGTGGACATAAAAATGCAGGTGTGTAATAAGTTTTGGGAGAGAGAGAAGGGTGGTAAGAGGGAGGGGGGGAGGGAGTACACTTAACTGCATCACCAGTTTGCTGTCATATACAGTGTTTCTATTCAGGACTCTCTCTCAAAATTTTATATAAATGAATTAGAAAAGTTCTGGCAGAATGTAAATAAAAAGGAGACCATTCACAGAATAGCAGAAGCATTGAGTCATTGACAAGCACACACAAAAGAATAATTACTTGGCCACAAAGGTGCGCAGATCCCTGCGGGCGGGCGGGCGCGTGGGCGCGCGCACACACACACACACACACACACACACACACACACCTTTGACTCTACACCCTACATTATTGCACTGGCTGGACACACGATGCTTAGGTTGCACTTCAGCTGGTGGGCTAGGGTGGGATGGCAGTTGTCAGGTGGGGTGGGTAAAGGGGGAGAGAGGCAGGGAGAAGGGTTGGGGATGGGTAGTTAGTAACTTGGAGGGAGGCAGCAAGTTGACTGGTTAGGATTGAGAAAGGAAAGGGTGGTAGATGCAAAGGCTAGGCGTGTTACGAACGGATAGTAGACCTGTTGAGGTATGGTGCACAATGAAGGTGACATGGTGTGTGAATTGGGAGGAGTTGACCAGATAAAGAAAGGGGAAGATACTGGCTGAAGGAGTGGAGACTGTGGGTTAGTGGAGATTGAGGCCAGGAGGGTTGCAGGAGTGAAGGACATGTGAGGATAACTCCCATGTTCGTAGCTCAGAAAAGTGGTGATGGAAGAAAGGATACAGATGGGCCACATTGTAAAGCAACCATTGAATTTGAGTGTGTTGTGCTCAGCTGCAGGTTGTGCCATTCGGTAGTCTACTTTGTTCTTGGCCGCGGGGTTCATTCATTGAGATGAACACCTGTTTGGTTGTCATACTGACATAAAAATCTATACATTGATTGCAGCAGAGTTGGTATATGACATTGCTGGTTTTAGAGATGGCCCAGATCTGGTGCGATAGTAAAAGCCTGTTACAGGACTAAAGTAGGAATTGCTGGGTGGGTGGATTAGAGAGATCATACATCTGGGTCTTCTACAGGGATATTACCGCTGTGGCAAGTGCTGGGAGTGGGAGTTGCACAGAGATGAACCAGAATGTGCATGAGCATGGACTTGTGTGTGTGTGTGTGTGTGTGTGTGTGTGTGTGTGTGTGTGTGCGCGCATATTTTTTTGCTCTAACTTGATAAAGAATTTGTTCTGAAAGCTAGCAAGTTTCCTTTCTCCTTTATGTGGCCCTGTCAACTCCTAAATTATGTATGTGAATGGAACACTATTGCTTTCACTTGTCATGTAATGCCTGATGCGTGTCCCTTTCCACTCTTAATGAATACTGCAGTGGCATAATGGCCAACACCATACAAGCAGTATTATAAAAAGTCAATGCTAAATGTTGAATTCATGGCAGATGGATACTCCAGTACTGCAGTATTTTCTTGTGTGGCACTTTTTACACTGCCTCTTACTAATGAGTCTGTTGCCACCCTACTTAAATTTCGTCTTCTTCGTGGTATCTCTCCCACATCTTTTTCCCTCTCTTACCTGACTTATAGTTTCTGACAAAAGAACTTGTCAAAATTATCAGTCTACATCCTGTCAGAATATTTCTGTACTGGTCTTTATTGATTGTGAACTATACCATTTTATCTATTTGTGTGTGCTGTAAAATGAAACTTTTGTTTGCAATTCATACAACTTTTAGTCTTATATCGTTTTAAGAAATGGCATAGGGAAGACATCTAAAGAAAAATATTTTTGTTTATGGATTTCCGTTATAAATTATGAATTCTGTTTTATCTTACAATAGTCATTAATTGTTAAGCAACTAAACATAATAGTCAAATATAATTGTTTATAGTACTGTAGATCTATTTTAAAAACTTGTTCTAATGTGTCACTGATAACATTATTATATAAGTATTTATTGATTATTAATGTATTAAGAGAGTTTATATTTACAGGCTTGCATTGACCCCTCGTAGTCTGCTCTCTTCTTGCAGTTCCTTCCGTGACAGCACCTATGTTGACCATGACCCATTGCAGCCTCCAGATCAGCAAGACGAGACAACCTCTGATTTAAATGGTATTGATAAGATATTTGAAGGTATCCATTCTGCAAACTTTCTGCCTGCCTGCAGTGGACGTGCTGCTTTGAGTGTGCCTGCATTTTTTATATCTTCTGCATTTTTATATTTGTAGCTGCATCTGAATGAAGTATATTGTTGCTCTGAGTGAAAATTGTTCAGACTTAATATTTTGAGCTGTCTGTTCGAAGCAACTTCAACTTAAATTGAGTTAGACGTATCATATTTAGTTTGCTTACCTGCCAAATTATTTTAAAGTTATATCATTTTCATTTTTCGTGTCATAGAGTACGTGTCTGTCTCATGAAGGTAGTTTTGATAAAGTCAATAGACAGAAAGCTAATATGTTAAAGTATATAATATTAGGAACTGATAGTGGATTCAAACATAAATTTGAAAGAAATCTTCAATAGGTGCACATCAGAAAGATACAAGAGACTCCCCAGAAGGAGCAGGATTTATTGCGACAATTAGGAACACTAGATGCAGAGAGGTCTAAAATTAATCAACGGCGAACTCATATAGACTATAATTTCCATATGTTTCTAGCATTTTTCTGGATGGGTAGAATATTCCGCCATCCTTTGAAACTGCATACGAGATAGTATTATTTCTTCTTCCGATATTTCAGCAGATGTTCATACATCCTTCTTCAAGGTGAGCTGCTGACAGAATTTAAATTAGTTGGCACAATACTGTGGAATAAATATGGATGCGTAAGAGAGGATAAGGTTAGAAACAAGAGCATGAGGCATAGCTAAAACTGTGCATCTAATAGTAAAACATATCAGATGCAGAGTCAGTGTCTCCATAGTACTTGCAAATTATGTGACTTATTATTAAAATGGATGGCACGTGTTGGAATGCCAGACAGCACAAGGAAAGTGCCTACCTCCAACACTCAGAACTGCATAAAATGTGCTTAGAATATAAATTACTCAACCCAAAAACAGTGGTATGAATCATTCGCACACAACATTGTCTTACCATGAGAGACATTCGGAAAGTATAGATTGCTACTCACCACGCAGAGGAGACATTGAGTCACAGACATACACAATGAAAATGACTGCTAAAATATTGAAGCTTTCTCTCTCTCTCTCTCTCGTGTGTGTGTGTGTGTGTGTGTGTGTGTGTGTGTGTGTGTGTGTCCATCCTACTGTCCTACTTTGGAAGGAGGACTTTGTTTGAAAGCTAAAAGTTGTAGCAGTCTCTCTCATTGTGCCTGTCTGCAACTTGATACCTCATGTATGTGATGGGTAGCAATCTATCCTTTCCCATCGTGACATTCCATTGTTTGTTTCACAAGAGACATTGGAATGGTCACCCATTCAAGGTCTGAGAGAGGAACTTTGGTAACACGAAGAAACAAAATACAGACATAACGAAAAACGCACATGTTTCAATGTAGTGACTTACCACTATCTTCCCCTCTGCTTAAAATAATTACTCCATCTTAATAACAAACATTTTCTACTTACCTCTTAATGTTGGGCAGCTATTCAATCTTGGAAGTGCAGGAGGGTTTTTTTATGGAAGCGGTAAAAGCAATATGGAGCACCACAATACACATCTGAGTAAAACCACTCTTTCACATTTGATATCATTATGTCAATGCCCTAACTCCGTTTTTCGCCATTCATATTGTATGATATGCTTGCACTTTGGTCAGGAAAGTTGATTGTATAGCACAGAGTGAAATCTGATCATGAAACAATTAGTTGTGTTTTTTGACATTTTAGTCTTACAAAATCTGCAGTAATCCTCACATACAGCTTACATTGCGTAAAGAAATACACATCAAGAGGTTGGTAATATTTTATTATCTTTGATTATCTTTGGTGTGTTGTTGATCCTATCACATGGACATTTTGCTTGTTTATGTTGTCAAAGTCCCTGTTGTAGACCTTTTATGTTTATCATGGTAAGATGCATGGTTTTGCATGTGAATGGCTCATAGCACTCATAGCACATTTTTGTGCAGTTCGGAACATGTTTCATGATTTGTTGAGCTTAAGTCCCCCTCCTGGTTCAGTAAGTGGTCTGCTAATTTTCATTGGTCATTGCATGGATTACAGGAAAGTCGAGATACTGGTCACAGCCTTATACTGTTGGTATTCAGTGGTCAAGGAAGCTGTGGAATTAAAATTAGCAGACAACCTGCCCAACTGAGATAATGGTTTCCAGCTCAGCAAATTAAGGAAACCACTCATTCCACATCGGTGTTCTGTGTCTTCTCTGTATGGCATTCTAACACATGCCCTCCATTTTAACAATCAACCACATAAATCATGAGCACTGTGGAGGAGCTGACCCTGCATTTCCTATATTGTACCGTTAGGTGCATAGTTTTATTCTTGTTGCTTACTCTGTTACCTATGATGCATATGAATGGACTCCAAAATATTGTCAGGTGGTTCGCATTCTGTTAGCGACTCACCTTGAAGGTGGATAAGGTTATCAGCTGAAAAATCAGAAGAAGAAATAATACTATTCTGGGTTCCCAGACACATGCTCGAGAGATGATGGATAATGATCATAGTTGGTGTACTTGGATTGACAAGAGGATGTTTTTATCAGCTACCAGATTGAGACAAATCAATGATAGTCATTCAAATATACCCAGAACCTGACAGCACAGAAATACCTCAACCATACAGTACTAATAGAGGCAGAATTTAATTAATCTTGTAATAATGGATGCATTAAGAAACAGCTGCTGTGACCAGCTAGTCCAACAGCCCATTTTCTAGAGAGATGGTTTAGACGTATCGCCTACAGACAGATCTTACCTTTTTTATTATTACTAGAAAGTCAAGATCATCAACCACAATGCTATTATAGTGGCAGCACTCACTAGGGGAAGAAATTTCATCAAGTAAGATAGGAAAACTTCTGTGTTTGAATGAAGTGATAGACATTTAGTAACCGTCTACTTAATACGAGTTAACAACTTGCAGCACACACACACACACACACACACACACACACACACAGAGATTTATTGGCTACATTGTGCCAGGTGAATATGCTGTCCTGGCACAGTTTATTTACTGTGTGCTTGCATGGCCTAGCTTGAAAAAGGATTCATCCAAAAGGTACCAAAGATTTGATGTCGTTTATGTGCCTGTCAATAACTCACCACCTTCTCTATTTGCTGAGTCATTATCCATACACCTAAATTATTAATGTTCTACCAGAACTTTCCATTACATAATTGCCACTTATTTGTAGTCAAAGCCTAAACACATTATTACTGATACTCTATGAAGTACAAATTTTCAAGAGTCAGCAATAGATAATATCTTCATACCTAATGCAGCTAATATTGGAAACATCCTGCAATTGCAAGTAAATTTCATGACGTCTGCCTGTTGTAAAGCTATTCTTAATTTGAAAATAATGATGTCCCTGGAGGAAAAGATGTTCTGTTGAAAAATGGACTCAGGTACAGAAAAATTAACCTAGTAAATAGTAAATGCACATTAACTGGTAGATTCTGTTCCTCTAGTTTTCAGAAAAGCAGTAAATGTCATGCGACACTGCCAGCTGGTCACAACAGCTAGCAAATACAGGTGACCTGAGTTGTAGGACTATGAGTGACTGGGATCATCCACTGTAAGAGATTTCACGTGACTGTCATTTTGTGACTTGGGTTTGTAGGCGGCAGATGATGAAATCATTTCAGTGAGGCAGTTAAGTTATTGTTGTGGATAGGACTTACTGTTTGGGCACTCCATACCTGATGAGATGTCAGATGGAAATAGTTTAAAGAAAATGTAGGTGTGGGGTAAATTCAATACTACTTAAAAGGAAAGCTATGGGAGAATTCCATCACTTCACAAGGATTTTGAGAGCAGTTCTGAGAAGTTCTTGGATTATTACCAGATGTGTGCAGAGATGTTGCACAAACGCTAGTTTCAGAGTCAGTTATGTCACTGCATGTTCTTTTGGGGATATGAAGCATATCGCTGAAAACATATCTAATGAGGCAATTTCCCACACAACTTGGACCATCAAAATAATATTTAATAAACAACTTTCAAAGACAAGGCACATTATTGAGTGTCTCTTTGGTATTGCGACCAGCAAGTGATAAGTGCCTCAAACGTGTACTGAGGTCAATCCTGATTTGACTGATACAGTTGTGAAATGTATGTACTTGTTGTATTGTCATCAATAAAGAAGGTGAAAGATACGCTGCGTCATTAGAACAACAATCACAAACTGAACATAGTGAAGCTAACATCAGAATTACTTTGCTAGGTGAAAACATAAATACCACTACTGCTTATATGATCAGAGGCAAATTTGCAGCATATTTTTCGTGAACGTGAACCAGATACTTCAGTATTTGCATGCGTGTTAATGTATTTCATTAGTCAACTAATTACTCCAAAACTCCTCTGAAATATTAAGATGACATATGTACACTAAAAAAAGCCACTTCCTCTGCAATTTCATCCATAGTTTTCACTGAACATCACGAGAATGATACTGAATGTCTTTCATGTTCCACAGGTGTGATTTCTGCACAAACTAGCCTAATTAACTTCTCACAATCTACATTAATGACATAACTGGTTGTAAAAGAGTCTGTACTAAAAATGAGTTTCTAATCCTGCTGGAGGTGGATTTATCACTGTTGGCTTCTTATCACCCATAGTAGTTTCAAATATCTACTTGTAATAGACATTATCGTGTAACACTGTTTGTACAGTGATCTGTCACACAACTGTGCTCATAATTGCTTGTTCTTATTGTCATACTTAGTCACCTACAGTGCACAACTAGCCTAAGATAAGATACAAATAAGTGATAGGCTCAAAGACAATTTCTATATAGGATGGCAAATGTTCAGCTGATAGAAAAGTAACATAGAGTATACAGGGTGAGTCACCTAACATTACTGTTGGATATATTTCGTAAACCACATCAAATACTGACGAATCGATTCCACAGACCGAACGTGAGGAGAGGGGCTAGTGTAATTGGTTAATACAAACCATAAAAAAATGCACGGAAGTATGTTTTTTAACAGAAACCTACATTTTTTTAAACGGAACCCCGTTAGTTTTGTTAGCACCTCTGAACATATAAACAAATACGTAATCAGTGCCGTTTGTTGCATTGTAAAATGTTAATTACATCCAGAGATATTGTAACCTAAAGTTGACGCTTGAGTACCACTCCTCCGCTGTTCGATCGTGTGTGTCGGTGAGCACCGAATTACGTAGGGATCCAAAGGGAACGGTGATGGACCTTAGGTACAGAAGAGACTGGAACAGCACATTACGTCCACATTCTAACACCTTTTTATTGGTCTTTTTCAGTGACGCACATGTATATTACCATGAGGGGTGAGGTACACGTACACACGTGGTTTCCGTTTTCAATTACGGAGTGGAATAGTGTGTCCCGACATGTCAGGCCAATAGATGTTCAATGTGGTGGCCATCATTTGCTGCACACAATTGCAATCTCTGGCGTAATGAATGTCGTACACGCCGCAGTACATCTGGTGTAATGTCACCGCAGGCTGCCACAATACGTTGTTTCGTATCCTCTGGGGTTGTAGGCACATCACGGTACACATTCTCCTTTAACGTACCACACAGAAAGAAGTCCAGAGGTGTAAGATCAGGAGAACGGGCTGGCCAATTTATGCATCCTCCACGTCCTATGAAACGCCCGACGAACATCCTGTCAAGGGTCCGCCTAGTGTTAATTGCGGAATGTGCAGGTGCACCATCATGCTGATACCACATACGTCGACGCGTTTCCAGTGGGACATTTTCGAGCAATGTTGGCAGATCATTCTGTAGAAACGCGATGTATGTTGCAGCTGTTTGGGCCCCTGCAATGAAGTGAGGACCAATGAGGTGGTCGCCAATGATTCCGCACCATACATTTACAGTCCACGGTCGCTGTCGCTCTACCTGTCTGAGCCAGCGAGGATTGTCCACGGACCAGTAATGCATGTTCCGTAGATTCACTGCCCCGTGGTTTGTGAAACCCGCTTCATCGGCAAACAGGTAGAACTGCAACGCATTCTCTGTTAATGCCCGTTGACAGAATTGCACTCGATGATTAAAGTCATCACCATGTAATTGCTGATGTAGCGACATATGAAACGGGTGAAAGCGGTGATGATGCAGTATGCGCATGACACTACTTTGACTCAGTCCACCGGCTCTCGCAATGTCTCGTGTACTCATGTGTGGGTTCATGGCAACAGCAGCTAACACACCAACTGCACCCCCTTCTCCTGTGATGGGCCTGTTACGGACCCGTTTGCGTGCTACGACCATACCTGTTGCATACAGTTGGCGGTAGATGTTTTGCAATGTGCAGCACGTTGAATGCTCTCTGTCCGGGTACCGTTCTGCATAAACCCTGCAGGCTTCAGCTGCACTTCGTCGACACTCGCCATAGATGAGTATCATCTCCGCCTTTTCAGAGTTCGAATACACCATGGTCACAGTTCCTATAACACTACACTATCACAGACATCTGGTAACACGGTGTACTACAGTTGGTCTGCGTGCGGAGACGAATGCAGAATAACAATAGCAGCAAGCGCTACATGCGGACACTGCGACAGCTAGACCAAACCACAACAGTGCACTACAGCCACACTCTTAACCACGGTCATCATCGTAAACATGCCCCTGCAGATGCTGCTCGCCGACCGTGGCCCGTGTTTGTTACAACACGCAACTGAACGTCGGAGGTTTCAAGCGTCAACTTTAGGTTACAATATCTCCGGATGTAATTAACATTTTACAATGCAACAAATGGCACTGATTACGTATTTGTTTATATGTTCAGATGTTTGTATTAAACAATTACACTAGCCCCTCTCCTCACGTTCGGTCTGTGGAATCGGTTCATCAGTATTTGATGTGGTTTACGAAATATATCCAGCGGTAACATTAGGTGACTCACCCTGTATAACAAAGAAACCCAATACAACTGCTAATGTTCTCAATACACATAAACAGCTTATCAGGAAGGATCAGGAAGCACTATCAGTTTTATTATGGGCCCTATTGTTTGCAAGAAAGTATCATAAGTGGATGGCGATCGGGAATGCAGGACGCCTTTGACAGAGAGAAAGAGAAATGATGGGGTAGCATCTGATGAAAAAATTGGTGGTAAAGCTTAGGAGCCTATCACATAGTGCGAATATTTTGGGGAATTGTTAAGGGCATTTAGGAAGTGGATGAACATGGTTGGGATGAAGAGTAGGGGAGGCAAATGTAAGATGTAGATTTACTGGAGTAACCCTGGTAATTCCAGTGAATCTGTAAATGAAACCACATGCAAGATTTTACTATGACCATCTGTATAGAACTGCTCCTGCATTGAGAATCTTTGTAAAGTAAGAATGTCAGCAGACAGCTCTGGAATTAAGATTTGCTGCCAAGATTGTAGCAAGTAAGAACTGCATATTCAAAAGTGTAACAGAGATGCTTGGGGACTTTTGGAAGAATACAACATTGTTCTTTTGAAACCATGTTGGGCAAATTCTGAGAACCCATTTTTGTGGAAGACTGGGCAACAGCTACAATGCTTCCATCATATATCTTGCGTAAGAATCACAAGAATAAAATAAGGAAGATTGGATGTGTACTGAGGTGGCTAGATTAGCTTTTTCATCATCATGATGAAAGAAATAGGCATGAAAAACTTAACTTCTGAATAACATATTGACAGTAGTTTTCCTTACAATGTACATATGACAACAGGCCCATGAGATCAACTTAGAGAGAAAATTATTAAGTAAAAATGTTCAACACTGCGAAAAGAAATTCTGGAGATGGAACCGAACTGGATGAAACAGTTGGAAAATTTCTTGACAGAAGTAAATGTAAAAGGATATAAAATGTCAAATAATATTATGGACTGGCATATGAATTTGTTATGTAAAGATTTAGGTATGGGAAAGGATTGTTAACACTGGTGATCAGAAGCTATAGGTTCTGTTCATATTTGCAACCTCAGAATAAATTGAATTTGAAAATTTTCAACTATGCTCATCATCTAAATATATGTGATGTTCGATTTTGCTCCTGGGAAAAATATATCTAATAACATAGATGATGGGACTTACCAAAGGAAAGCGCTGGCAGGTCGATAGACACAGAAACAAACACAAACATACACACAAAATTCAAGCTTTTGCAACCAACGGTTGCTTCGTCAGGAAAGAGGGAAGGAGAGGGAAAGACGAAAGGATGTGGGTTTTAAGGGAGAGGGTAAGGAGTCATTCCAATCCCGGGAGCGGAAAGACTTACCTTAGGGGGAAAAAAAGACGGGTATACACTCGCGCGCACACACACACACATATACAGACACAAGCAGACATATTCAAAGACAAACAGTTTGGGCAGAGATGTCAGTCGAGGCGGAAGTGCAGAGGCAAAGATGTTGTTGAATGACAGGTGAGGTATGAGTGGCGACAACTTGAGATTAGCGGAGATTGAGGCCTGGTGGGTAACGGGAAGAGAGGATATATTGAAGAGCAAGTTCCCATCTCCGGAGTTCGGATAGGTTGGTGTTGGTGGGAAGTATCCAGATAACTTGGCCAGTGTAACACTGTGCCAAGATGTGCTGGCCGCGCACCAAGGCATGTTTAGCCACAGGGTGATCCTCATTACCAACAAACACTGTCTGCCTGTGTCCATTCATGCGAATGGACAGTTTGTTGCTGGTCATTCCCACATAGAATGCGTCACAATGTAGGCAGGTCAGTTGGTAAATCACGTGGGTGCTTTCACACGTGGCTCTGCCTTTGATCGTGTACACCTTCCGGGTTACAGGACTGGAGTAGGTGGTGGTGGGAGGGTGCATGGGACAGGTTTTACACCGGGGGCGGTTACAAGGGTAGGAGCCAGAGGGTAGGGAAGGTGGTTTGGGGATTTCATAGGGATGAACTAACAGGTTACGAAGGTTAGGTGGATGGCGGAAAGATACTCTTGGTGGAGTGGGGAGTATTTCATGAAGGATGGATCTCATTTCAGGGCAGGATTTGAGGAAGTCGTATCCCTGCTGGAGAGCCACATTCAGAGTCTGGTCCAGTCCCGGAAGGTATCCTGTCACAAGTGGGGCACTTTTGGGGTTCTTCTGTGGGAGGTTCTGGGTTTGAGGGGATGAGGAAGTGGCTCTGGTTATTTGCTTCTGTACCAGGTCGGGAGGGTAGTTGCGGGATGCGGAAGCTGTTGTCAGGTTGTTGGTGTAATGGTTCAGGGATTCCGGACTGGAGCAGACTCGTTTGCCACGAAGACCTAGGCTGTAGGGAAGGGACCGTTTGATGTAGAATGGGTGGCAGCTGTCATAATGGAGGTACTGTTGCTTGTTGGTGGGTTTGATGTGGACGGACGTGTGAACCCTTCACAACCTTTCCAGCAAACCTCAACCTCCTCTCATTGCACACAAACCCAGTCTCTCCCATCTACTCAATCTCCCACTTCCAGCTCCACTCCCTCCAAAACCTCAAAATTCCAATCAACACAATCTGGAACCACAACACCCTAATTCAGTAGTTAACCTTTCGTCCAAACCTCTCTCCCAATCCGAAACCTCTGTCCTATCCAAAGGCCTCACCTTCAGCCCCACTCCCAGATTCAACCAAACAGCC